>NC_137897.1:12414190-13014190 GCF_963455335.1 Martes martes
CCTTCACAGACCCCAGCAGTGTTGACTGGCTATGACAGTATGTAATTGAACACAGAACATTTTCCCTCCACTGTGATTAGTCAAACTTTACCCCAGATGCACTTGAATCACCCTTAAAAAGATGCAGCTAGGTCTGCAGGCTACCAATTCCTCCTGAGGTGTTGAGTGGTATATGCTTGGGTGTTCCTTCATGGTGACACCAAGACCAGTTCTATTAACTGAGCATTTTCTCTCCTCTCACTTTCTTACTCCCTCTCCCCATCTCCTCCTTCATGACTTTGACACTGCCGTTTTTCTTTACTTCAGGCCCACCGTGACCTGTGAGCCAAATCCACACTGTCAGCAGGTTCCCTGGGATGGCATCCTATATATTTGGCTTGTAACCAGACTCTGGGGGTATCTATATGGCAGACAACGGCAGATTAGGGCAACAGAGAATTTTCTCTCCAAGAGAAAGAGCTAGAGTTTAATTAATCTCAGCGCAAAATGGTTCATCTCCAAATATATTATATTTTCTAGCTGCTAGAACAGCTGTTAAAGAAAACACATTCTCCAGCAAATGAGAAGAATGACAACCTGTAGATCTCAAAAGAGAAGAGAATTGTAACAAAACAAATAACAAAACAAACAGGTGTGCATTATATGAATGATGGTCCCAAGTACTTCACCTGCCTGTAGCATCGCAAATCTTCCCATCAAGAGGTGGGATTTGTTTAAAAAAAAATAGGTGAAATCTGTTTCCTCACCCCTTGAGTCTAGTCTGGCAGTGTGACCTGCTCTGTCCAATGGGACATTAGCAAACACGAAGCAAGCAGAGACTTTGAAACATGCTTGTGTACTCAGGCTTGTTCTTTTGTGGGTCCGGGGACCCTGAGACCCAGGTTTGCCTGCTGGCTGATGAGAGACATGTAGTTGTCCCCATTGCCCTGACCAATATCTTGCCAATACTAGGGACATGAGTGTGACCATCCTAGCACCCAGCCTCTAGGTGACTGCAGGCAAATGAGAAGTCTGAGCTCAGACCGAGAGAACTACCTGGACAAACCTCGGAATCATGATATAAAGAAACGACAGTTGTTCTGAGCCACTAAGTTTCTCACACAGTGAGAAGATGACCTCTGTGGACAAGTGGGGCTCAGTCCTGCTGGGGATTGTCTGGGGAGACATGTGGAATATGCTTCTGGGGGAGCCGGGGCATTTATCCACCATATTAGTTATCTCACACTGTGTAACAAGTTACCCTGAACTCAGCAGTTTAGAGCAATGATTAACATTTAGTATCTCTTGTTGTTTTAAGGATTAGGAATTTGAGGTTGGTTTAGCTGAGCGGTCAGCCTGGGGTCTCTCATAAGGCTGCGTAGAGATGTTGGCTGGGCTGCGATCATCTGAGAACTTGACTGGGGCCCAAGGATGCACTTCTTAGATGGCTCCCTCACCTGGCTGACGACTCAGGGCTGGCTGTTGGCAAGAAGCCTCAGTTTCTCCCCACATGACCCTCTCCATTAAGGCTACTTGAGTGGCCTCATAACATGGCAGCTGGCTTCCCCTAGAGCAAGTGATCCAAAAGAGAGCAATGCCTTTTATGATCTAGCCTGAAAAGTCGAGCCCCCTCATTTCCACTCTATTCTATTAGTTACAGACGTCAGCAGTATCCCTTGTAGGAGGGGTCTCTACAAGGGCATGCATACCAGGAGTCAAGGATCATCTTGGAGCTTGACCACCCATCCATTGTCTCCTTGTCCCTCTTTGGTTGAGGGTTGCCTTGTGTGGGTTGAGCAAGCTTGAGGAGGGGCTGGTAAAGCCTTAGACAGAGGGTTTGTGTTTGTGGTGAGAAGTTACCAGCCTGCTGGGAAGTGTCCAGTGTGGCTGTAGGTGAACTCAGAGGTGGTCCTAGAGACTAGGGGTATAGAGCGTCTGCCACATGGTGCAAGGCTGGCATTGGCAATGCGATTTTGCTGGTCAATCCTTGATAATGAAAAGAGAACTCTTTGATAGCTTGGACTTACAGGAGAAACAAAATAATAGGCTGTTGGTGAGATGCCCTCTAGGTGACTGCTGTACCACTGAGCTTTGGGCTTTGGGAAGCTCATCATCCCTGTAGAAGGAGCTTCCAGAAAAAACAAAGCCAGCCTACTCCTAACATTGCTGAAGAACATGCAATCCCAGGTCAGCCCTGTGATTTAGCTAAATAACAGTCAGAGGGCCAGTTGCATTCTTGACCTCCGGGAAGGGGGCTGAAATCAAAGGCAGGAGTCAAGATTTAAAGCCTCTGTTGGGGGAAGGCTCTTATCAAGCGACCCGGAGTAGGAGGAAATGGTGACAGATGAATGCTAGATTGAAAGCATCGCCATCGGCCATCGAGGGGCTCTGTCCCTCGTGCGCCCTACTTCTGTTACCTTATAAAGGAGCCACAGCAGGAGGTGAGCAGGGGAAGGTGGGAACAGAGCAACGAAGGGAGAGGCGGAAGTGTACTCTGAGGTCCCTTGCTGCGTGGCCACAGCTAGAGGAGCCCTACGACTCCGGCTGGCCCAGGACAATCCTAGCTCAACCTGCTCTTTCGGAATAGTTATGAACAGCACCTCCTTTTCCTCTCGAAAGCATCCAGGTTCGGATGGCCGATGACACGGTCAGCTTACCCACAGCACCGTACTGTCCCAGGCGTAACCCTCCTCACCATTCACTGCCGATGTTTAACGTCTGTGTTGCCGACTCGACTGTAATTTCCGGGAGGATGGGGACCGCGTCTGACTTTTCTAGTGCCGTGTCTCAAGTATTGGCATCTGCCAAGGGCTCGATATGTGCTGGCTTCCTGAATGAATGAGTGAGGAAACGAGTGACTGGGTCCCGGGCTGACTACACCAGCTTTGTGTAAAAAGATGCGGTAGGCTTGGAATGGCTGGAGGGGAAGGAAAGGAGAAGTCATTAAGTCTCGAATTCCAAAGGAAGCCATAGGAGGCACGTCTTAAAGCCCCAGGTCAAAGCTCTATTCAACTGTATTCCCTTCATTTAGTTCCCGGGGCTGGGGGGGGGGTGCGGGGAGGGCAGATGGTGGTCGCTCACAGAAAGAGCTGCTACCAGCACCCGCGAGGGCAGGGTCGTCTGGTGTCAGAAAAGCCCCAAGTGTGAAGCCATCGACTTTGCATCTCTGCTCTCCAAGGGTCTGCTCTGTCAGGAAGCGGTCTGTGAGCCAGGAAATTGTCTTATGGGCAGCGTGGCGACCGTACCGTACATTTTCTTTACAATTTCCTTTTTAGGGAGAGGGAGCCAAGCATTTTGCCACCAAACAAGGACCGTTTATGGACTACTCAGTCGCACTTGCGGGGAGCTGCTGGGGCTGTCACGTGATCCTAAGTGTAAACCTTAGCCCATCTCAGCACAGGCTCGGCATTCAGGAGAGCAGGGGGTGGAAAGAAAAAAAGGAAAGCCGAAAGCTGAAGCCAGAGTTCTGCACAGACGACTGTCTGGTGGCTATTTTAGAAGGGAAACGGCAGCATCTCCAGTGGTGACATTAGATTCATTATCCCCAGCTTGTCTCAAGATGCTACAAGCTCCTTTGTACTTGGATCTTGCTATTGTTTTTCTTGTAGATTTTAGGAATAAAGACACTTCTTAAGGAATGAGACATTGAGTCATAGGACCTGGCTCTCCTGTCGCTTGCCATTAGGTCATTGTAGAGCTGCCTAGCTTTTTTTTTCTTTTTTGGTCTTTTTCTTCCAAGATGGGAATCACCGGGCTGACAACATCATTATAAGGTTAATGCCCTGTATACTGTTATTATAAATATTTATTATTTGCATCCTCCCATCCCAGTTCTTCTCAAGCGTAATTCCAACACATATCCCTTTAAAAAATCTCCCCCAAAGTGTAAAGCTTCTCAGCAAATTGTTCTAGCATCTACTGCTGTAGACACGTAATTACAGTGTAATGACAGCAGGTGAACACCACAGATGATAAGTAGCAATGCTCTAGCTGGAAGACAGAGGATGAACAGAATCTAAGTAGGCAGGCAGGGGCCTTCGGGGCCTTCCGGGCCTTCTGGGAAGGGGAACGACACTGGCAAAGTGATAGGCCAGGGGCTGGCAAAATCTGTGGCCCTTGGGCTGAATCTGGCCTGCCGCCTTTTTGTAAATAAGGTTTGATTAGAACACAGCCATGTTCATTCCTTCATGTGTTATCGATGGCTCCTTTCATGCTGTATGGGTGGAACTGGGAAACTGTGACCTGAAACTACATGGCCTCGAAGACTAAAATATTTACTATTTGGATCTTTATATACAGAGTCTGCTGAGTCCTGGCATAGACCAAGGTGGAAGCAGGGGGGTGATTTTTCCTTTCTGGTTTGGGTATTCAGAAAATGTGAGTTTGAACAGGAGCAGAGCTTCAAAGCCATTTGGCAGGATATAGGAGCAGGCTCATGGGGAGTGGAAATACCTTTTCTCACCCTGCAGCGAACTCAACCTCAGACCCAGTTACTGAGAATCTAGAGGAATGGAAACTATTTACATTTATTAAATACGCCTATCCTTCTATCCATCCGTCTCTCCATCCATCCATCCATCCATCCATCCATTTATCCATCTTCTCATTGAGTATACATGCATTTTTACAGAATCATTTTGTTATTCAAATAAAACATGACTCTTGTAGGGCGCCTGGATGGCTCAGTGGGTTAAGCTTCTGCCTTCGGCTCAGGTCATGATCCCAGGGTCCTGTGATCGAGCCCCGAATTGGGCTCTCTGCTCGGTGGGGAGCTTGCTTCTCCCTTTCTCTCTGCCTGCCTCTCTGCCTACTTGTGATCTGTCTGTCAAATAAATAAAATAAAATTAAAAAAGAATAGCAGTAAAATAATCAGCCAGAAAAAGAAAACTCTTTAATTCTTATAAAAAAAAAACACAAAAAGACACATAACCCTTGTAGGGGAAAACATTTTAAAAATATAAAAATGTAGATGAACCCCCCCCTCCAAAGAGGAAAACCACCCGTAATTTCACCAACCACGGATAACCACAGTTATATTCTGGTATGTATCCTTCTTACTCTCTTTTCCTACATGGAAAAGAAAGTTTTTATTGAATGCCTCCTACATGCTAGGCAGTATGCTAAGCAATGAGGACATAAAATGGTGGAAGGTTGGTCTTGACCTCCAGGATAGAGAGCAATGTCCCAGATCATCACAATCTGGGCTGAGAAGTGCAATAGTAGCTGCCTAAAGAGAGATAAGGAGAGCAGGGCAGAAGGAGCCATCACCTCCTCTTGGCCTATTACATTCAAGGTGAGCCTTAGAAGGTGCCAGGGAGTCTGCCCAATGAGGAAGAACATTCCAGACAGAGGGAAAAGTGACTGATGTTTCCCATGTGCCCAGTAAGTACCTAGAAGTTTTATTGAGAAGATCTCATCTAATCATCAAAACAACTCTAGGAGGTGGATAATATCATTTCCATTTTACAGTTAGGAAATTCAGACTCTGAGAGGTTAAGGCATTTGACCAAGGCCATTCAAATAGCTTGGAGCAGAAGCGGGATTTAAGCTCAAGTCTGTTGCCCATGCTTCTCTCACTTGATCATGTAGCTTTCCCAAGATGAGCAAAGTCATGGCAGCCACCCTTACTGATTTTATTTAACAAGTATTTATTGAGCATCCACTATGTACCAGATAAAGGATACGTTGACTGTATCCTCAAGAAGTCCTAAAGGATCTCTCACCGTGTGTGCATGTGTGTGTGTGTGTGTGTGTGTGTGTCTGTGGTGGGGGGATCTATGTAGAAAGTCAGGCTATGCTTTGACTTTAGACAGAACTTGGAACTGATCTAGAACCAACCATATATATTGAGTGTCTTCTCTCCATGCAGGGTTCTTGGCCTCTTCTTAGAGGATGTGGACCAATCATGCTGCATTGTTGGCCCCCTATAAAGGCCATACTTATTGAACGATTTTTGTACACTAAAGAGAGAGGTTGCCAGTCATTCATTAGTCAGTTAACCAATTCCCAGTGCTCCGGTGGGTTTGGATGTGTGTATGGAGCAGGGAAGGAGGCAGAAAAGTAACATCTCTTCCGTGATTGCCACTCCCAAGAGAAATGGCTGTCCAGTTGTGGATGGAAGCCAGAGGTCTGCCTTGACAATTAGTGTTGTAGGATTTCTAGGGAAGAGGCCTCGTGGTGGACCGAAGGGATGAGAAGCAGCTTCCCGGAGCAGCCACGTTTCCAACATTTCTTGTCATGGCCAGCTGGGTAGCAAGCATGTCGGCAAGCTCACCAGGAGAGGTTAAAATCTCCCTTTAAAACCTGGGAGGTGCTTTAACATCCAAATTCCACTGGGAGGGGTATGTGAGGGTTGGAGGGTGGGGATGTTTCTCACTCTCGCTTTCTCTGGAACACACACGAAGCCACCCACAGAGTTAGCGAGCTGCGCCATAAAATATGGCATGGCCATAAATGAAATTACAAAGGAATCGCTTCCAAAGGCTTCACCTTGAAACCTTAACTTCTACATTGTGAGTACACCATTTATTACCACGGCTGCTGGGAAAGGGAGCTGGGAGTGTAACGCCGGAGAAGAGAAGACAAGCAGTGTAAGGAGCAGAAAATGATAAGATTTATTGTGGGAATAAAACCCTGGGCAAATCGCCTCTTGTTAAATGTGTGTGTTGGCCCCAATGTCAAAGCAGTTCACTCCAGGCAAACACAGTGATCTTGCTGGAAAATTTTCTCAACCACTCGGCGTCTCTGTTTCTCTTGTAGAACAGCATGTTAAGTGAGGATCGGTGAGTGGGAAGATAGTTGATTCTCTTTGGGGTTCCTTGGGCCAACTTCCCCTTTACTTGTTTGCTCATGACTTCTTCACACAGGTAACCTCCCGAATGGTAACTGTGCTCATGACTACCTCACAGCTGTTCCCCAGCTCTCACCTGCTAGTGACTCGATGACAGCCACCCAAAGCATGCTTGTAATCAACATGGAACAGAGCTCTCTTTAGGGCCTCCTAGGGGCCAAGTCCTGGGCTGGGGATGCAGGAATGAACAAGAGAGACCCAGTCCTTTCCCTCAGAGGGCTACCTGAACTTGACCTCAGGGTCTTCTTAACATCGAGGAGGTCGAGCAATCAGCCGAGTTGATCTTGGAACTCAACATCTTGAGGCCCTATAAGAACTCCTTCCCTCCTCCTATTTTTTGGAAGATTTAAAGCTCAGAGTTCTAGCTTACCCAGGGATCCTAGCATTCTCTTCTGGCTTCCTGTCAACCGCCCCTACTACCCACAAGCTGTGTAACGTGGGGCAAACGACAAACTAACTAGACTAGCACTGTCCATTAAAATTTTCTGCAATGATAGAAATGCTCTGAATTTGTGCTGTCCGATATGGTAAGCCCCGGCCACAAGTGGCTACGGAGCCCTTCAAATGTAGCCAGTCAGGAAGAAATACTCTGTAAGTGGAAAATGTCAACGCCACAGCACAAAAAAAGGCAAAACATTGCAGTGATAATTTTTGTGTTGATTCCATGCTAAAAATACAGCAGTTGGAACAAAGAGTAAAAAAATACAATAGTTTGAATATATTGGATTAAACAAAATATGCTATTAAAATCAATTTCACCTGTTTCATTTTATTTTTCTGTTGTGCTACTAACATTTTAAAAATTACTTATGTGGCTTGCATTATATTTTGATGAGACAGTGCTATTCTAAACCTTGGCTTTCTAATTTGGAAAATGAGGGGGATAGGCCAAAGATAGGTAAGGTACGCTCATCTCAAAGACACTGTGATTCCCCCCATTCCTGATGAACTGTGAATTGACTACCTAGCAACGCGAATCCCGGTCAAGGTTAATGTAGCAGACACAATCAGTGCTGCACTCACATCCCCTCAGCGCTAATTATTCTAGAACATCTGAGGGCATGCCAGCTTTTCTCCTTAAGATTCCCTCTCAACCTCCTGCAGGAGGGGAGGCCAGCAATGCCTCTAAGAGCAGCCCACACCCAGCCATGGGTGGGAGTTGGAGGATAAACATCTCAGTTTCCATGTCCCCTGCCCTGGTTGGCACACTCTAGGGCAAGTCCTACAGTTTCCCAGAGGTTTCCCAGCAGGATTGCGCCTCAGCACCCACGATGGTCCCCTTCTCACTAATACCCCCTTTATTGGCTTCCTTCCCTTCCCTGTCTCGCTTCCCCTTTCCCCTAAAATGCTTTCTGGAATCACTTCCTAAGTAAACTACTATACTTCCATCCTTTTCTTAAAGCCTGCGTCTGGGTAGATGCAACCGAAAATAGTCAGCTCCTAGCCCAATAAGGTAATGATGTTTAAGGGCACTGTCCCAGGAGCCTTTCAATGGCTTTTCCTGTTTTATCAGCTCATCAGAGTCTCTGGCACATTAACCGACGAGTAGATGCTTAATGTCGTTCTTGAATCTGTCCGTTCCACAGGACTGCAGACATGACTACTGGCACTCTCTCCTTGCCCTCCCAAACGTGAGCCCTCGCATGAATTGGCACTTTGAGCTACGTTTTGCCTGCATTAATGATTTCTATTTTAATGCTAGTTTCCAACCTCAGTTTTCATTAGACTGAGCTCCTGGTTTCATTTTCTCCTAATTGCAATAAGATGCCCTAAGACATCTTAGGCATGATGGGTCCTGGGTGGGTGTAAATTGTTTGCTGCTGTTGAAGACACTCTGGGAGGGAACCTTCTGGGATCTGACAGGAAGTTGTTCCAGATGTCAGAAATACAACGCCAAAAAATAAAAATAAGCTCCAGTTACTAAACTGATCAGGGTCTGGCATTTCGGAAATAAGAGAGCCTCTCAGATGAGCAAAATCTGAGCTCTCTGGAAATGGTCCAGAGATACAGCAAATATATGGCTTAGGAATGTTCTGGAAGCTAGAAGATGGATTGTGGCCATTTAAGGAATCATTTTCTCATGTCACATCAGGAATTAGAGTCCTAGAAGAACAGGAAGGGATCTTAGGGATTCTCTATCTACCCTACATCCTCTCATTGTATGAGTGAGGAGCACCGAGGCACAGAGAGATGAAATGATGGGTCTGTGGACACACCGATAGTGAGCTGAATCTAGAAAGAAGTTCATTGCTTTTCCCACAGCCCCGAAACACCAGCCCTGCTCTTTGTACAGAGAGCCGTGATTCCAGACCACAACCATTGCTCCCACCCCCATCACCAGGGAGGCCTGGAGGGTCAGGACAACCAAGGGAAAGACCAGAATCTTTAGAGCTATGCTCTGGCTGCTCTAGATGATAAGAACCACAGTTGGTAGCTCCCCGACAGGGATTACCCAGGGTCTAGCTAGGGGGCTGGTGTGTGAAATGCACTGCATTACAAATGACAAATTACAAAATTAATCCAACCTTCTGAACCATCATGACAACTGGAAAAGTAATTTGGGCACACCTCGTGCCCTTGGGCTCTCTGCTAGGCCCCCAGGGGTTTGAATCGCTTGGGCACTTCTCTGCAGCTGTTATAATTGAAATAGTGGAGACCGGGCAGACAGTGAGCCAATTCGAAATATGGAAACATGATTACCAAGTTTCTTTCACCAGATATTTGGTTGAAGTCTGGCATGTGATTTACACCCCCCTCTCATTCCTAGAATTCTCCAATAATTACATGGATATGAGTTGTATCTTATCCCAATGCTCATTCAGTTCTTTAGGGATAGAGATAATATTTTTATTCACTCACTCATTTATTCATGCATGCACTCAGGCATTTATTCCACAAATGAGTACCTTCTAGAAGTCACTAGGGATGGGAGATAGTGCTAGGGGAAGTAGAGGACAGAATAAAAGCTGTCTCACGCCCTTCAGTGCCTTCCCATATTACTTGAAATATAAGCCCAAGTCCTTAGAACCATCTGTCAAATCTGTCCTGATCCCCCAATCCTTTCCTATACGTCTGGTATCTTGATATTCATAGTCTGGTTGGAGGTAGACAAGGCCATTAGGTGAGGTTAGAAGGGATGACTAGTCTCATCCTTTAATTTCTTTAACTCACTTATCCATGCATGCATTGTTTGACACCCATTTAATCTGACCTCCATGTCAGGGCCTGTGCTGAACGCTGGGTTATTGATGGTGAATGATGTTTCAGTTCTCATGACCCTTATAGTCTACAGAGGGGAGCTCTAGCGAGAAAACAGACTGGCAAATGTCTAAACAACCACACGTTCTGATAAGCTCTCTGAAGAAAAAACAAGACACAGGGGAAAGAATAATGGGAGAAACCTAGTTTATACCGAGGGCCGGACAAGGCATCTGTGGGGGAAGTCATCTTTAGAATGAGGCCCTGAAGAGGAAGATGAGGTAGGCAGGGGTAGAGGAGAGAAAGGAGATTTTTCGGAGGGAGGGAAAGGCCTCCCGGAGAGTTTCTGAAGTCGGCACCCTGAGAGTGCTCGCCACCCTTGAGCTTCTGACGGGCTTGTAGACCACTCTGCCCTTGGGCAACTGGTGGGGGGGGGCAGGTGTGTGTGGGGTTGGGGTAGAATGTAATGAGGCTCTCTCAAGGTACAACCACCTCAACAGGTAAGATTTCTGGGTGGAGAGTTATGGAGAGTGATTTCCATATCGCTGACTCCCCTACACACAAACACACACACCCTCACCCTCCTACTGGGACACATTTTGTTGGCCAGAATTAAGTAGGGTCCACTCCTGTTTCTCTCCGGGACAAAACATGCAAAACAGGAAAATTTCTCTTTGCTTTCCTCATCAGCTTCCCTAGAACTTCATACCACAAAGGACACACTGAACCTAAAACCAGAAGGCTCTTCCTCTTGTGAGTTGAACTTGAACTACTCGAAGCTTTTCTTGTTTGTAATATGAAGATAGTTTATTTGTCCTATCTCCTCACAACTTTTGTGCAAAGGTTTCAAGAATTGACGTTATAAAATATGTATCTTTTTAATTTGAGACTTAATTTTTAGACCACTTTGAGGTTCACGGCAAAATTGACTATCAAGGTACAGAGATTTCCCACATAGCCCGTGGCCGCCCTCCCCCAACACACAGCGTTCCCAACTATCAGCATCCTCCCTCCCCTGGAGCGACTGTTTCAATAACAACTTAGCCTGTTTGTACTTTTCTTCCTGAGTGTAAAACTACTTGTACCAGAGGAGATGAATTAAATTGCACCACCTTTGTACAAGGCAGAGCACTCATTGTACATGCAACGAGGGCCTGAAACTGAAAATTATCTCAGTTTTGTCGTTTTCCTTTTGAATGTTTGCTCTCCGAATCCGGCCAGCATCACAGCCTCTCTATGGGGAGCTAACTCTAGTTGTTGCTTCCTTGAACGGTCCATCCTCCTCCCCGTTAGAACATTTTTCTGCTATTTTTAAAAGCTGTTGTGAAAGTGCTAGTCTCTGAAAGGGATTAAGTGGGTTAATTTGCATTAAAAAGCCCCTTTATTTAGCGGGTTTTTAAAATCTCTAAATACCACCACCACTATCCACCCCTCCCCCCAGATGGTGACTGGGAAGGGGTGGGGCATGGGTTCCAGCTACTAGACGCCCGAGACTAAACCCAGCCCAGCCCATTCCCCCGCACCCTCCCCCGCCCCCCTCCGCAGATTTGGAAATCTGGTCTTTCGTATCAGGTTGCACGTGAAATCTTTGTCAAATCTTTTTTTGTACACACTCATAAATAATACTACCCGCAGTATCACTAATAGTCACAAGACACAGTGGGTGAATTTCAATGACTGAGCTGCCGGGGAGAAAATGAATGGACTGTTAATAAGATCGCTCTCAAATAATAGCTAAATTATTAAACCGTAGTGTGGGGGGTGCCCCTTCCTTAGTGTGGCAAATTAGATTTGGAGGTGCAAGGGTGAACGTCTCAGGAATATTACATTGCAGAGCCCTTTGGAGGGATTTGAAGCTCTTCTATAGCCTTCTCGCCTTTACCGGAGCTCATGTTGATTTCTATTTTTCGTTGGCTTTTATTAGTAGAGGGTGTAGCAGACGGTATCGGTTTTCTGCCACATCCCCTTGGTATCCACCTCTGTGCCAAAGTATCTTTACTGAAAACACCTGCAAAGCTCCGCCTGCGGCCGCGGGAATTTCTGGAGCCCCACAAGCACCTGGGCCCACCCTCAGGGCAAGCCCCGGGTGCTGGAGGGCTGATCCCTCCACAGCTGTCCTCATCTAGACGGAAGCCAGTCGGGAGATGAACGCCCAGCGGCCTCTCCCCTCCACAGGAGCAACTCTGGGGTGGGCTGACTCTCTCGGGGCTGTGGCAACAACGGGCTCTGGGAGTTCCCCAGCAGGGCTGAGCTCTGGTGACCCCCAGGGGTCCATAACGTCCCCTTTACTGGCTCCCTTCCCTTCCGGCCCGACTCCCCCCACTGCTGTTTCCTCAAATCACCCCCCAAAGAAATGAAGAATTCTCAAAAATCATTCTCTTAGGTTCTGCTTCTAGGGTAACCCACAGCAAGACAGGAAGTGAATGTAAAGATTTTTTTCCCCCCTACCAATTATCACGAAGCAAAGGCAACACTTTAAATTCCCTTTCACAGGGGCGCCCGGGTGACTCAGTGGGTTGGGCCTTGGCTTTCCGCTCAGGTCATGATCCCAGGGTCCTGGGATGGAGCCCTGCATTGGGCTCTCTGCTCAGTGGGGAGTCTGCTTCCTCTTCTACTCCTCCTCTCTGCCTACTTGTGATCTCTGTCAGATAAATAAAAATTTTTTTTTTAAATTCCTTTTCACAGAGCAACTTTGCTAAGTCCCCTGCTCTTGTGGGATGACTGCATTTTGCAGTGGGAAAGCCCCAAGTTCAGATCCTGCGTTGGCCATGGACTGGCTGACTGACCTGTGTGACCTTGCTCATTATTGCCTCAGTGAACCTCAGTCTCCCCGCTTTTAAAGAGGGATAATGATATCGCCCTCCAGAATTATTAAGAGCATTAACTAAATAGGTTAACTATGACATAACTGCGTAGGTCAACAGCACAGCCCAGAGCCTGGCACGTGGTAGCCGACCAGCAAATGCCAGTTCTTTCCCCTCCAGTGGGTCGTTCCCAGCCTCTTCCAGCACCATGTCATGTTCCTGTCCTTGTAGCTTTAGTCACGGGAGAATAAAACAGAGACCCGGAGCAAGAATATATCAAGATCCGAGAGCTTTCTGTGATTACAAAACAATGGTAAAGATAACCATGAGGAAACCCTTATCTGGTTAAAATTTTTTTCAGTCCACTTTTTTAACTATTTATTTTTTAAAAATTCTGACATTAGAGATTAAGCTGAATTGTATTAACATTCTACTCTTGTATTCTACGACGGCAAACAAAAAAAAAAAAATCATGAGCAAAAAAACCCCAGATAAAACAAAACACAGAGAAGCATATAAAACTAAATATGGAACTGAGCTCTAACAGCTGAATGGAGAAAGGAATTAAAATAATTTAAAAATCACAAGTTTATGGTAAAGTGTTAAGAAACTGAACATTTACAGACTATTTAAAAACTGAAATTGCTGAGTGTTCAGAAACTACCCAGACGGATCAAGAGGGGTGAAGAGCCAAAAAAAGCGTAGCGATGAATCTGCACGGTTTCCGCCACTTCCCGTGCTGCCCGTCTCTGAGGGCAGCCTGGCACCTAGGTGCTGAGCTGGGCTAGTGCTGGAGGCAGGCCCCGGGGCGGGGCGGAGGTGGGGGTAGCTTGTCTGCTGCCGGGTCCTTTCACGGGGCTTGCAATTTTGATCTATACCCAGGACACCTGGTGCATCTTAGTGATTGGGGCACTCCGACACCCCATCAGGCAGCCAATTAAAATGCTTGGAATGGGGAGTTCAGGAGTCCTCCCAGTAGCTGTGTCCAAACCTGCCCGATAGCCTTTCACCTCTAGAGAGAGTGGATTCAATGTCACCAGATCCAAGGTGGCCAAGTGTTAGAGGAAAGAGGGACTGGAAGTTTGCCAACGGGGGCAGCTTGGTCCATGTGGCTGTGGAAGGCCACGCTGTCTCTGAATGGTTTGGGGCTCTGGAGGGAGTCCCTCCAGCCCGGGGTGGAGGCAGAGGATGGGCACATGTGAGAAAAGCTCCCACGATGGCTGCCCGTGTTTTGCTGTCCTGACCGCCTGCAAGGATGACCAGAGACCTGGCTGACCTCCAGGGTTGGGGTGACTCCAACGTGACCAGACTGGTCCGTCTGACACCCTCAGTGATGGATTGCCAAGCGCCAGCGGGTGTTGTGCCCTGCTCAGTTGGGGCGGGAAGTGTCCTTCCAGCCACCCGGACCCGGGCCCCTGTGTTCTGTCATAGTATTTCCTTGATCTTGAAGCTCCTTTTCCAGTAAGAGAGCCGCCCTGATAGTGGGGTTCATCAGGCTCAGGGTGACAGACGTCTCCTGCCAGCTGTGCTATTGTGCTGTTGTCCCTTTCCAGTTTGTCGGTCATCGTAGCTAAAGACTTAAAGGTAGCATTAGTGGGTCCAGCCAAAGTCGTAATTCTCCGGCCAATTCTCTTCTCAGATGTTGATATGTGCACCACAGTCCCCACAAATCTTGATCGAGTCTCCTTTCTTTCTGATGATGGTGCCAACTTCCTTCACATGCGTGAGGAGCTGGATGGTGAATGGGACCTTTAATCCATTTTCAGTCCTAGCCTCTCGCCAGCTACCGGCAGGGCCCCCGTTGTCTTCCTGCCAATCCCGAGTGTTCCTCCCCCTGGCCTTCTGCCCTCCCCCTTCCCACCCACTCCCCTTTTCTCTTTGGGCCTGCAGTTTGGGGCCTTCAGCGGTACTAATGGAAAGACT
The DNA here is from genome assembly GCF_963455335.1 of Martes martes. Taxonomy (NCBI): domain Eukaryota; kingdom Metazoa; phylum Chordata; class Mammalia; order Carnivora; family Mustelidae; genus Martes; species Martes martes. The sequence goes on from NC_137897.1 coordinate 12,428,945, forward strand.
TGATCATTCAAAGTCCAGCTCCCCAGAACTCTGCTGGACACCGCGACAGGTGTGACGAAAGGAGACTCGCTATGCCCTACGCACGGAAGGAAAACAAGTGATACATTTGATGACATTTACATGAAGAAATTTTGTTCAACAGAAGACCTCTTAAGAAGGAGAAAAAGCAAAAAGCAGGCCATAGAGCACGAGAAGGTATTAGCAACTCCTATACCCCACAAAGGACTTTTATCCGGAATAGACTAAGAAACTCCTACAAATTGAGAAAGAAATAGAAACTCAGTAGAGAAATGAGCAGAAAGCTTGAACATGAGCTGCTCAAAAGAGGATATCCAAGGGACCAATAAACATAATAAAATGTGTTCAACCTCATCACTAATCAGATGCAAATCAAAATCGCCATTATACATTGGATAGATGGGCAAAAATTAAAACATCTGACAGTATCAAATATGATGTAGGATGTTAGAGCAACTGGAACTCTCATACACTGTTGGGACCAGTGTCAACTGGTGCCCTCGATTTGGAAAAAGGAGTTCGGCATTATCTGTTGAAGTTGAAGATAGTTCTACCCTAAGCCTCTCCAATACATACTGTATAATTCCATTTATGTAGCTTTCACAAACAGACAAAACAAGTGTATAATTTAGGTATGCATATGTAGGTGGCAAAGCCATAAAACACTGCAAGGAAGTCATTCCCATAAAGTCAGGGAAATGAAGGGAGGAATTTGTAATGGGCCAGGAGGAGTCTAGGGGAGAGGTTGGCAATGTTCTATTTCTTGACCTGGCTGGTAGTTACAAGAGTGTTTGGTCTACAATCATTCATTATGCCGCATGTTTGTATTTCATGTACCTTTCCATTTGTGTGTTGTATTTCATTTTAAGAAAGTTTAAGAAAACCCTTTCTCCAAGCATGCTCTAAGAAACATTGGTTAATGAGATTTTAGTTCCTCACAGAAAGGATTCCATGGTCAAATACAATGCAGCACAGGCATAAATAAGGATGAATAGGTCTTTAATATGCCAAGGTACCTTGTGACATTCCAAGAGGAAGCAAGACTATGCCCTGATTTATTTGACCATGGAGCCCTTTTCCTGAGGGACATTTTACAGAGCATATACTTAGGGAAAGGGATGGAAAAAAACACACAGCAAGTCCCGGTTTTATGAGCTTGTTGATCTGGTCCAACCCAGGGTCTCAAGAGCTTTATGCAAAGCCTAAAATGCAAAGCAGCAAGCAAAGTAAGTTTTAAGTTGTGCTGCACTGGAGGCCCTCATTGTTCTTAAAATTTTCATAATTTCAGGCGTTTACTTGATTGATCCCAAATAATGAATAGTGAGGGGTCAGCCCACACCCATACCCATACTTTCTGCCATATTTGTTCCAGTTTTCTTAGTCATTACATTGATCCTTGTTCGTGGATGGGTGGAGCAACCTATATTTGCTTACTTCTTGTTTTATGCTTCTGTCAGTTTCTAAGCAAAATCATTCTGATGGGATCCCACAGCCGCCCTAGTGCTGGTGTGCTAACTCTGCACTCACCAGGGCATGAGGTCAGTTAGCTTTCATTGCATGACCACCCCCAGAAGTGACCTAAACCAACAACCACAATTCTGTGCTCTGGAAATTTGGGGTGGGCTCAGATGGAGGAGTCTTCTGCTGGTCTTAACTGAGTGTCATCCATGTGTCCGCAGGCCACCGCTGGGCCAGCCAAGACACTGGCTGGCAGTTAGCTAGGATATTGGAGGCCGCCATTTTAGTTCCAGACATGGATTTCTCTCATCATCCATCATGCAGCCCTGGATGGGCTTGTTCACATGGCAGCTCTAATAAGAGTCCTAAGGATAGCAAGAGGGGCGCTTGGGTGACTCAGTTGCTTAAGCATCGGACTCTTGATTTCAGCTCAGGTCATGATCTCAGAGTCCTGGGATTGAGCATCCCCATCCGGCTCCCCATTCAGCAGAGAGTCTTCTTGAGATTTTCCCTCTCCCTCTGCCCCTTCCCTCCATGCTCTCTCTCTCTCTCTCAAATGAATAAATAAATCTTTAAAAAACAAAACAAAACAAAACAAAACAAAAAACAAAAACAGGAATGGCAAGAGAGGGATAGCCCCAATGGGCAAGGGCTTTTCAGATCTTTGCTTGTATCACATTTGTTATTACCTTATTGGTCAAACAGATCACATGGCCAAATCTGGAGTCTGGAGTCCGTAGAAGGAGCCTACACAAGGGTATGGATATAGGGAGGGAGATGGAACAAATCAGCAGCCATTACTAGATCAATCTGCCAAAGGTATTTCTGGCGTCATAGCCATTCATGATCAAAACTGTCTCTAAAACTTCGCTGACTTATGGCACCTCTGGTACCAGTCAAATTCACTGCTGAATTGTATTTTTAAAAACAAACCTGTTCATCTGTCTCTTCAAGGAATGATCCAAATACGAAAGGCTGATTAAAATAGAGATCTATTACATTTTCAAAGATATGATGAAATGTAAATAGTTCCCCCTAGGGAAAGTGTGCAAGGTGATTATTCAAGGAGAAATTTAATTATAATCTAAAAAAAACCCAGGAATTCTAGCAGATATGGATTATCATTAGATTGTGTTTGTTACAGAAACACAAAAATGATGACTTTTCCTTTAATTCCATTTGTTTTTAACTTAAGAAAATCTGTTCCTTGGTTTTTTCCAACATGACTCTGTCATGTTTACAATTTAACTGTTGCAGACTTGGAATTATCTAAGACTGGACATATGAACTTTGTCTGTCGGAAGAGCAAAAGCCTGTCATGTTGGGTAACAATGGCTGTGGGAGGCAGTCATGAAAAGGCAGAACAGTCCCAAGCCTGCTTTCTGTTGTTTTTAGGCATTGACAGTCTATGCCTATGGCCATGCGGAGTTGGAAAGGGTCTCCCATCTTCAAGTCCTAACAGTATTTGGGGGCAATCTGTCTCAGCAGATGGCAAGGATCATCATGTGACTCCAGATGGGAATACCAATCTTGATTCCATTTGACCACTTAAGGCCACCATCTTGTGCCAATTTTGTACTATCTAGACCACAAGAAAAGATTGTCACTAAGAATTTTAGACTTTTAGACTTTCAGTCTAAAACTATGATCAAGTCATAGTTTTTTCTAAACTTTTTAAGTCGAGAAGATAAGGATGCTGGTAGAGTAGCACCCCTTGCCAAATTCTTAACAAGAATCATATCATTTAATCCTTACAGCCACCCCCCATCTCTGTTTGACGTAGGAAAAAAGCCAGAGGCACCGAGAAATTAACTAACTTGCCCAAGGACCTATGACTTGTAAATGGTGGCATCAGGATTTGAACCCAGGTCTGATTCTAAAGTTCCGCTTTTAAGTACTCAGCCCTGCCACACCTTGCGGCGAACTTGCTGGGTATGTCTGGGCACCACCATCATCGTCATCTATACTTTTGTTGAGTGCTCACTGTTTGTAGTGTGGGCAGAGCTGTGCTGGAAGTGTGGCATAAAAATGCCTCTTGCACAATAGAACGTGGGATAAACAAGCTTATAAATAGCTCTCTCTAGTTGGCAGCCTTGGTGGAGAGGGAAAGCATAAATTAAAAGAACTTTGTCAATTGACAAACCTGCTTTTAGTTAGGAGTTTAACACCCTCCACCTCTCTCAACGGATCTCTGTAAGAGTTGATAACAAGCAGCAAAATGGAATGATTTGAGTCCTAGCCCATCTCCGCTATGTCCACCCTGAAACTGATTTACTTGATGAAGTCATATGAATTTAGGGAACCCAAGAGAGATCAGAGAGATCCTGGATATCTCACAGCTGTAACTTTCAGATACCAAATCCTTGAGAAATGACCTTTTACATTTACGTATGGTTTTGTCTCTGTCTGAGGTCATTCAAGGGCATAGACTCAGGAAACAGACTGCTTGGGATCAAGCTCAGAGCTGCCATTTTAGTAGCTGTGTGACCTTGGATAAGTCATTAAACCTTTCTCGGCCTTCCCTTTCTCAAATAGAAAAAGAGAATGATGATAGTATTCTTTGCAATTGAATTATTATGGAGATTAAGATAACATATGTAAAAACACACTGTCTGGTACATAGTAGTGCTATTTAGTTGTTAGTTGTTCATATTGTTATTCTGCCAAACAATATCAATTGAATCCGGTAGAGGTTTTCAGTTTTTTTAATTAAAAATGTTTTAAGTAATTTAAAAAATTTTTAATAGAAAAAGCAATTTTTTTCTGATTTAATAAAAAGTAATGTGTGTTCATCTGAAACTAATGATGTAATATATATTGACTAATTGAATTTGAATTAAAAAAGTAATGCATGTTCTTTGTGAATGTTTAGAACATGCTGAGTTATACGAAATTGCCTTCAAATTTTAAGTATCCAAAATTTGACTGGCCTGAAGTAACATATCGAACAATCCAGAACTTAGTGGCTAGAAGCAGCGATCATGACTTCATCATTCTGGGTTGGCTTCTGTGGATCTCTGCAGTCTTCTGGATGCTTGGCTGGACTGGGTGGCTGAGCATGACCTTATTCACAACTAATAGTTGACAGGATGTTGACCAGGACACCTCGGTTTCCCCCCACATGACCTTTGTAGCAGGCTGTTCCCTTGCTGGAGAATAGGCTCTTCCCTTCTTCACATGGTGGTCTCAGTTTTCCAAGTGCAGCAACAGGAGGCAAAGTCCCGAAACCCAAACATTTTTTGTGCCTCTGCGGGTACCACATCTGCACGTGTCCCATTGGCTAAACCAAGTTAGATGGCTAAGCACAGATTTAAGTGGTCGAGAGACAGATTACACCTTTTAATCTGAGGTGAACCAAAGCCATAATGCAAAGGTGCAGAAATAGAGATGGGAATAATTTGTGCTGAGATTTTGCAGTTCAGCACAGATAAATATGGTTAAAAATTATGTACATAGAAGGGTGCCTGGGTGGCTCAGTCAGCTGAGCGTCCAGCTCTAGATTTCAGCTCAGGTCATGAGCTCAGAGTTGTGGGACGGATCCCCGCATGGGATCTGTGCTCAGCAGGGCATCTGCTTGGGATTCTCTCTCTCCCCCTCTCTCAGCCTCCCCCTGTGCTCTCTCTCTCTCAAATAAATCTTTTAAAAAATTACATATATGTAAATACATATGTGTGTATGTGTGTATATATGTATACATACACACATATATTTTTACATGAAAAAATATACACCCAAACAAAAGTGGTATTTTTTAATGATTTCTGTATATTTTTTTAAGTGATGATATTAAACATGATGTTTTGTACCTTGTGTTTTTTCCCCATTAATTACATCCTGGGACATTTTAATGTCCTCATTTTAAGATGGGCATAATATTACATTGTATGGATTTACCATGACAAATTTAAACAAAGTGTCTCGTAGGACTTATAGGGTGTTTCCAATTTTGCAATGAACTTCTCAATATGTGGACTTCTATTCATTTTTCTAATTAGTTCCCCAGTGAACATATTTCAACCTCTGATATATTGCAAGAATACAGAAAGATGCTATCCAGAGATGATATTCAAAATACTCCGCAACAGAATGGATATTGACCTCTGCGTAGAGCACAGTCCTCAAGGTAACTCTTACATTGCTGGACTCAGAGGTCCAGGTGACAGGAGAGAGGGCCGGCAGCTGGGTAGGTGAGCGGTTTTCAAAAGTGGTAGTGGTGGTGGGATATCTTATTTCCCTGGACAAGGGATCTCAGCCTCGGAGGAATGTATGCAATCTGTTTTCCATCACCCTCCCCAACAGGAGCAGGTGTCTATTTTTTAAATCTTTGCCAGTTGGATCCATGATAACAACAAAAATATTATCTTTTATTTTGTATCTTTCTAACCATAAGTGAGGGCATTTTTTAAGGTTTCATCACCACTTCTGTTGTGTTGTTATTGTTGCTTTTGATGACTTGCTTGTTTATGGCCTCTGCCCATTTTGAGGGTAGGGAGCATTATTTTTTTTTTTTTCATTAAAAAGCTAGTATTTATTGATGCCTTACAATGTGTTGCTACGCTAAGCCCTTAATAGGCCTTACCTATTTTAATATTCACCGTGACCATATAGAGTTATTCTGATTCCTATTTTAGAAACATGAAAATAGAATCAGAGATTCAGTAAGTGCCCACCAGGATCATGTTTGTAAGTGCTGGGGCCAACCATCAAATCCAGACAGCTAGATCCTCTGACGGGTGTTCTTAATCATTCTGACCCTATTCTCTTGCTCCTGCAGTATTTATTCATAAGAGCTCTTTACATATGGATAGTCACTGTTTTAATACATCTTGTACATTTTCCCTACTTTGTCCTTCTACTTCGAACTTTCCTTATGGCATCGCTTACTGTATAAGAGTTTTAAAATCTTACAGATGCATTTTTCTATGCGAATTGTTTTTTTCAGTTTGAGGTCTAATTGACAAATAAAATTGTCATATATCTAAAGTGCACACCATGATGATTTGGTACCATGTACACTGTGGAAAGATTCACCCCCATCGAGTAAATTAACACACTCATCACCCCCACATATTTACCTTTTTTTTTTTTTTTTGGCGAGAACACTTAAGTTCTACTCTCAGCAAATTTTAATTATATAATGCAGTATTATCAATATAGTCACAATGTTATACATTAGAGTCTTAGAACTTATTCGTCTTAGAACTGATAATTTTACACAGTTAAAAAATCTTTGATATGGTCAAATATCTCAAGCTGCTTTCTTAATGGGTTGTGTCTCTAATAGCATTCTCAGATGTTCCCTATCAGAAGGATATAAAAATATTCATCTTCATTTTCTTCTATATAGAACTTCAGAATTGCCTGTGCTAATAACATATATGTGCTTAGGCCCCAACTCAGACCTGTTGAATCAGGATATCTACAGGGAGAGCTAGATGTTTATGCTTTTAAAGAGATACACAAACTTACAGTCCAAGAGGACTGGTAAATGGACACATTTAGCTCTTCTTCTCAAGGCATGTGAAATTGAAGAAATAATAAATTAAGAATCTATCTACGAGATCAATTCCAGATGGGTTAAAAAGTTAGTTGTGAAATCCCAAACTTAACTTACAGAAGAACATGTAGGAGAATATCTGAAATCTGTATTAGAGTTTTCTAAAGAAACAAAACCAGTAAGAATATATATATGGAGAGAGGGAGGGAGGAAGGGAGAGAGAGGGAAAGATTTTAAGGAATTTCCTCATCTAATTGCAGGCGCTAGAAAGTTCTAAATCGGCAGGGCAGGCTCACAGGCTAGAAATTGCAGCAAGAAGTTAAATGTCTTGAGTCTGAAGGAAGTCTGGAAACAGAATTCCTTCCTCTTCTGAGGACCTCAGACTTTTCTCTCAAGGCCTTCAACTGACTGGGTGGGGCCCACGTACACTCGGGATGGTAATCTGCTTTGTCCAAGTCTGCTGCTGTAAATGCGAATCACACGTCTAACATACCTTCCCAGCAACATCTAGACTGGTGTTTGGTCCAACAGCTGACCACAATAGCTTAGCTGGGCTGACAAAGAAAATTAACCACCACGGACAGTAGCTTTATGACTCTGTGGTAGGAAAAGATTTTTAAACCACACACACACAAAGTGAAACAGAGAGAGAGGTTGATTTGATAAATGGTTTGAACCAGGGCAAAATATTATACAGTTCTTCCTCCTCATTTGAGATGCCCCCCCCAATAGACCAGAGCCCATCTAGAAAATATTCTTCATGGGATCATTGCAACTGCTTCCTTGCCAGAGAGCTATTTTCTTACACTTCTGTGGCTCCCAATAAACACCAAGAAACACAGTATAAGAACATAAAAGAGACAAGTGTGTTTTAATTTAGGCTCCACAAACCTAGATATTAGCCATGGCACCACAAGAGCCCAAGCCAAAATACCGAACAGTGATGGATGTATTGTTTGCCTAATTTAAAACAAGCCTGATTTATTTTTAAAAACGCGACCTCAAGACACAACGCACCAGACGTGATATGGAATGTATTATATGCCTAACCAAAAAACAAAATGCTACTCGGTACAGTGGATTTGAAAATTATCTTGCTATTAATAGAACTCTGGGATGGCTGTGATCTGTTGGATTTGATACATTCAGGTTTGGGCAGCTGCTGGGACTGAAAACAAGACGTTCCTTACATTACTACTTAATAAAGAAACTGGGTCATAAAATAGCCCTTTGGTGAATTTTTTAAAAAAGATTTTGAAGAGCCCAATTTCATCTTTACTAAGTAAGTCTGTGTTGCTGAGTATGTTTGGCAAAGTAGCATCGTGATTAACAGAGTCCTTCTCTGGAACCGTGTAACCTTGAGAGGGGCTTGGGGTACCCGCAACAAATATCTGTTGAATCTAAAAGCGTCCTTCTCTTTCCTTTCATATTTTGAGGGTCTGACACTGAGCTACTGATTGAAATGTTTGGATTGAGGACCTTTACAAACGTATCTGTTGGGTAGATAACTTTGTCAAGACTTTAAGGTAACACCGATGTGTCCTGCTAGGCTCCAAATACTTTTTTTTTTTTTTTTTTAAAGATTTTATTTATTTATTTGTCAGAGAGAGAGAGAGGGAGAGAGAGCGAACGAGCACAGGCAGGCAGAGTGGCAGGCAGAGGCAGAGGGAGAAGCAGGCTTCCTGCTGAGCAAGGAGCCCGATGCGGGACTCGATCCCAGGACGCTGGGATCATGACCTGAGCCGAAGGCAGCTGCTTAACCAACTGAGCCACCCAGGCGTCCCTCCAAATACTTTTTAAAGGTTCAGCTGAAAAACATTGCTACCTCTTGGCCCCACTAAAAACAAGCATTTTTTTTTTTTTAAGTTTTCATTTTAATTCCAGTTGGTTAACATAGAGTGTAATATTAGTTTCAGGTGTGCAACGTGGTGATCGAGCACTTCCATCTGTCACCCGGTGCTCGTCACAAGTGCGCTCCCTCATACCTGTCACCTGTTTCACCATCCCCCCCAAACAAGCTTTTTTTTTTTTTTTTTTTTTTTTAAAACGAGATCGCCAGCAAAGCAAAACAAAAAACTTCGGTGAATTTTAGGGTTTGGTGTTTTTCATTTAAAGAATTTGTGTTTCAGGTTGTATTCCTGGTGGTAGATTCTGAGATGAGGGTTCATAAAAACCAGTAAGGAAATGCACCAGGAAAGGGAAGAACCGAGGAGGGAGATGTAGCATGCCAAGCCCGCAAGAGAGTGGCTTGGGCTCAGTCCTGCTCTGGGGATAGTGTAAGCCTTCATCAGGGGAAAAGGGAGCTGAAGTATTTCTAGAACCGCCCTCCCCCATGATAATCAGTGGATCGAGACAGTGTAGCATGGATCTCTAGGCAATTCTGGATGTCCTTGCATGGACAAAGTAGGTTCTGGCTGCCTGTGGATTGTCCTACAACAAAGAGCTAGAGGTACCAGCCGGGTGTGGTGAGGGCCGTGACAGGTGTGTGTGTGAAGGTGATGAAGGGCTCTAAGGCGGGACGTGTAGACATATGCCAGCGTCTGTCTTCTTGTTCCGCAAGGCATAATATGTCAGGGTCTCTCCACGAATTCAGAGCAAGCCTATATATGAAGGGAAGGAGTTACTCTGTAGGCGACAAAAGATTTGAAGCAAGTCACCCTATTTGCGTTGGTGTCTCTGCCCCCCAGCTTGAGTCAGTAGAATGAGGTCAAAGAGGAACTTACACTGGAGATGGACAACTCTGTCACACTTGCCTCGTGAGGGCAAGCCCACCAGTAGTCCCCGATGTCTGGGAGGTGGTGGACGATGAGCAGATCTGGAGGGCAAGAGCAGAAAACCAATCGTGAAGGAAGCACTTGGGCCTAAGACAGAAAAATGAGCTCAAGCCAGATCTTCACTGAGGAAAGAGAAGGGGATGGGGGGAAGCACCTGGAACTGGAAGGGCCATTATTGTAATCCTGATACAAGACAAAACTCTATTGTACAATATAAATAATAATGCAGTAAATGAATTATTTAAATAACCATAATATAAATAGAACACAATATCCACAGTTTGAGTACTCAATAGCCATATGTGGGTAGTGGCTACTGTATTGGACGGTATAGCTCTAGAACATTGCATCATCACAGAAAGTTCTGTTGGACAGTATTGACCTAGAGCTTACGGAATGGATCAAGGTTGCAGATGTAATGGGCCTCACTCGCATCTCAAACTCTTGATTTCTTCCTCTCCAGATTCAGCTCATAATAAATCAAATTTTGCCCGTGGGATTTCCCTGAAAACTTTGCAGTAGCTTGTTAAAGACAATAGTATGGTGATGCTTTTTAAACTTTCTGTCTGGAGGTACCTTCGTTAAGTGACCTCTGACTCCTGTGTTTTTAGTGGTTAAATGTTAACCCAGACTCAGTACACACTGAGCTTCCAGTGAGTCTTACAACCGCCAACGAGTCACGTTCACTTTCTTCCTTGATTGCTGTTTTCCTTTACCTTATTGTCCGGGTCCATTTTAATCTTAACAAGGAAAAGGAACAAAATTTGATCTCAAGGGGGAGGAGGCAAGAAGCCACGCGGGAGTGGAAAACGTGGCAGAATCGAACTTTCTCGCTTGTTCTGCCATCTCCCATTTTCACGTGGCCAGAGAAGGACAATCCCGCTCTGATGTTGGGACAACTTCAGACCAGACCCAGTGACCAGGTAGAATTGGGGCAGAGTATTGCCAAAAGCTTGGTATCCGCAGTTGCTTTTGTTGACATTTCAGAGCATTTTTTTAAACTGCAGATTGCCTCGGGGGCCCCAGTGCAAAGTCTAAGGTTGAGGAGATCCTGTTATCCTTGATCGCCTTTTTTCCAAACTTGAATTACAGATTGCCTTAATTGGGGTCCTCTCCGAAGAAGACGCTGACCCAAGGGTTCAAGAGCAAGCACTTTGTTAATGGAGGAACTCCCAGAAACCCGGGTGGTGGGCACGAGAGAGGAAAAACCAGGAAGCTAAGGAGGATATGCTCTCAGGCCAGTTTCTCAGACACAACTCTGGGATCCACGGCTTCAGAAATATCCCGCCAGAGGGTGAGAGAGCTGGGGCATTTATCCACCCTTTATCAGCAGCCCTGGGTTGAGGGATGTCAGCGGAGAGCACGTAGAGGAGTGCTTTGGGCCTACTACTTTGGGCATGCAGGGACAAATGGGGCCTGTTGGAGGACAGGGGTGGACTTTACAGAGTCAGCTACACAAGCTTATTTTTATTTTCGAGTGGACAAAATAGACCCAGGGGTCTCAGAGTACAGCCTTTCCAGGTCCGAGCAGGGCCGCTCTTCTGGTGAGGAGGACACGATGAGTCACTGCCCACTGGAAAAACAAAAGAACTTTTAATGGGCAGTTTGACCCCTGGTCAGAACATCCCAGATAGTTGAGTGAAGGGGCAGAGCCTTTGGTATTAAATGCCTTGGAACCGAAAGGGCGGGGAGCCAGTGCTCTGGCTTTTGCACCAGAGAAGACACGGAACGACTTATTTTAACCGCTTGTCAGAGGCTCCACGGGCGGCTCGTGCATTCTGGAATTTCCGAGAGAGACTTACCAAATGCTTTCTGCTGAGGCTGACGAAGCCAAGCTGGGGCATCTGCATGCCAGGAATATATGGTTGCATATGTGCCACTGTTTATCTGTTTGCAAAATATGCCGTATGTTGACAGCCTGACATATGTTGAGCTATATGGAAGATCAGGCAGAGAGAAAGAAGAGCCAGAGTGTAAGAAAGAGAGGAGAAGGGAAGATATGAAAGGCAAAACAAACCCTTGTGAGTTTGGCTAACTCCTTGATCCTAAGGCGTGTATGTATGTATGTATGTATGTGTGGTATGTATGGAAAGGATCTGGGCGATGATCTGGTCTGGTGCCCCCCGTTCCTAAATGAAGAAACTGAAGCCAGCGTTCTCATGGGCCAATGACCAGAAAGTCAGGGGTAGGACGCCCGGGGTTCTGCCTCCCTTCCAGGTCTCCTTGCATTTTGGGCTTCCGTTTCTTTCACGCCCACATGCTCACCCACCTGCCTCCTGTCTTCTGCCCCGTCTCCTCCTATCCGTCCAGTCCCTGTCCTCTCTTCCGGGGCCTCGGTCTCCCCTCATGTTTCTCTATAAAATTATAATCCACTCGCATGCAGAGATTCTTTCATCTTTGACCCTCCTCGGTGCCTGTCATAGAAGCTTCCACATAGTAATAATAGTAATTGGCAATTATTGAGTGTTTACTATGTGTTAAGTACCATGTTTAAAGTTTGACATGAATCAGCTCATTTACTTCTCCCATTAACCCTGTGAAATAAGTACCCACCATTAGTCTTATTTTATACTCGAGGAACCTGTGGCACAGAAAGGTTAGGACACTTGCCTAAGATAACACAGCTGGGAAGTCAGTCTCAGGGCTGCTAATGCCAGAGTTCCAGCTCATACCCACAAACCTAGACTTCCTTCCAAGGACCATCTGAGGATTTGAACGTATTTCACTGCTATTAAATGCTGACAAGATCGTTTTTATTAAAAAAAAACAATTAGATATCAGAGTGTGTAAGAACAGTTGTCCGCTCAGAAAGAAAGCAAAAAAGAAACACTAAGCAAATCATTAAGATCACTCAGATTGTCCTCAGTAAAAAGTTAAATGAGGGGCGCCTGGGTGGCTCAGAGGTTAAGCCTCTGCCTTCAGCTCAGGTCATGATCTCAGGGTCCTGGGATCGAGCCCCGCCTTGGGCTCTCTGCTCAACGGGGAGCCTGCTTCCCTCTCTCTCTGCCTACCTGTGATCTCTCTCTCTCTCTCTCTCTCTCTGTCAAATAAATGAATACAATCTCTTTAAAAAAATGAGCTTCAGCAAATTTTTTAAAATTTATCATCTCCTCCATCAACATAGAATAAAAGGTAAGTCCTTGTCCTCCCTCAGAAAAACAATTTTATAAAGCGTAGTGTCCTTTATGAAACGTTTAAAACCCGAGGAAGGCCCGAGAACAGCACGAGTCATCATTAGTTGGCTAAAATCTTAGGCAGACTCCGGTCGGTTCAGAAGCACTGAAATCGCCTCAGGAGTCTGCCATTGCTGGGGGGCTGTGGGGCCCAGCCAGCTAGAGCAGGGGCAATTCCGTGGCAGCCTAAAGATCAATAGCGGGTTCCCCTTCTTCCCTGAGTCCCCAAACCAACCACAAGGGAGCCCGTTGAAGAGCTTTGATATGCGAGCACAGGGCCTTCTGGAACATTTGGCCTGAAGAAAAGCAGCCCGAGGGATTAGATCACAGTGGGCCAGAGCTCCGATTGCATTTTCCCTGGGGGAACTACATAGAGGTGGAGGGTCAGCAGCAAGGGGGACACCACCTCGGACTCACAGGAGAGCCGTGGCCAAGTGTTGGAGCAGCCGGGCCGCCACTGGACAGCGGGGGATGCTGGCCTAGCTACCCTCCCCCTCTCAGCGGCGCTTTTCTCCCACGTCAAGTGGGGCTGCCGATTCTCATCTGAAAAGGTTGTCCTGATAACCGAATGGCACAGGTCGGCTCCCCAAACTTGAGCCATTCACCTCTCCACTTACCAGTCAGGGTCAGTGTGAGGGAAGTTTAGTAAAGGGATCTGTTACAAAAGTGTGAGGAAGGCTCAAGGGAACCAGCTGAGGGGTGATGGGAGACCCAAGGCCAGCGGTCCATCCATCCATCCTGGGGAGCTTGTTATCATGCCAGGCCTGAAGGGGGCAAAAGAAGGGAGCGTGGGCCCAACTGGGGAAGTGTTTAGAGAAGGCAGCAAGACCTTGGCCCAGCACCTGTGCAGAAGACCAAGCAAGCACCCCAGCTTCACTCTCCTCCCACCCCCATCTCCTGCTGGGGATCCCCACTGGCTGTGCTCAGCCAGAAGCAAGGGAGCCCACGATGTGACCCATGAAGACCAGACTCCCGGGGAGGGGGAACAGAGAGAGTGGCTGGGTGGGGACATGGGCAAAGGGAACCCATCACGCACACAGCCTCCACTAGCCTGTGCCCCTCCCCACGCCCTCTGCATGAGCTTCCCCCTGCTCCCCCTCCCCCACTTTCAGGAGCTGAAACATATTTACTTTAAGAAAGAGACTTCTTAAGTCTCATCCTAAGCAGGGATATCACGAAATCATGAGTTGGAAGGGCTGATTTTTTTCTCTAGAATATTCACTTGGGAAAGCTGGGTCTCAGCTCAGCCCTTGAAACATAGTAAATACTCAAAGTAATTGTCTCTGTTGCAGGGAGTCACAGATGAACGTGGAGCGGAGCACCTCGTGCATGTTTCCGCTAACTTCTACAGAACATGTTACTATTAAAAATACGGTCCATTCCCATGATATTTTCTAACTAGATTGCTAATTTCTAGAAAAGATGATACAAGTGAGTTTTGTGTGTTCGTTTTATAACTGGCCCACCTTAATGAATTTGATTATTTGGCCCATTGGTTTTTCATTAGATTCTTTTGGTTTCTCCAGGCAAACAAGTAAATCATCTGGGACCACTGGTAAGTTTTTCCTCTTGTTGCTATTTAACATTTTATCATAGTGTCTAGAACCTATGGGGTAGTATTAAACAAGAATGGGACAACAACAACAACAAAGAATGGAACCACAGCGGTGAGATCAGGAATTCTCTGTTTCTCTTTTACTTTATTGGAAATGCTATGAGCTCTTCTGTTGTTTGTTTGGTAACATTAAACCTGAAGGTGACTGTTGGTTAATGGGAGATACTCTTTGTCTTGTTAAGGAAGTGCCCTTATAGTCTTAGTTAACTAAGAATTCTTTTATTTTTTATTTTTTTAAAGATTTTATTTATTTATTTGACAGATAGAGATCACAAGTAGGCAGAGAAGCAGGCAGAGAGAGAAAGAGAGGAGGAAGCAGGCTCCCCACTGACGAGAGAACCGGTTGTGGGGCTCGATCCCAGGACCCTGGGATCATGACCTGAGCCGAAGGCAGAGGCTTTAACTCACTGAGCCACCCAGGCGCCCCTTAACTAAGAATTCCTACCAGGAACGGGCCTTATACATTGTCAAATGCCTCTTAGATATGTGTTGAGACCTTTACAATCCTGGAATAAATTCTGCCGGATCATGATGCATAATTTTAAAATTATATTTCTTTACCTTTTTTTTTTTTCCTAGAGAAGTTGCATCTCGGTTGGACTAAAGGTGAGTGCGTGCCTGAGAACCATTTTCACGATGCTGAGGGACCAAAACGAGTGTGTAAAGTGAACATGCAAATGATTAAGGCTGATAAAGAATAAATGTGTAAGAGTGAAAGTGTAGGTTGTGCATACAGTGATGTTTAAAACAACGTTGTATGAGAAGGAGCCATAGCTGCCGGCTCTCAGCGAAACGGGAACGTTCCTCAGCAGTCCACAGGCCACTGAGTCTCGCTTTTATCTCCAGCACCTTAGCAGTTTCTCGAAGAAGAGAGAGACCGAAAGTGGGAAGATTCTGGATATCCCCAGTTGCGTGTTCAGCACAGAATTCCAAGCAGAGATAAATCAGGGTCCTGCAGATCTGTGTCTACTTCTCTGAAACTAGACCCAGTGTCAGAATTTTCTCTTTTGTCTCTATTTAGGGTGGGTGGATTTATCCCAGTATGAGCAAAGACAACGCACTAAACAAGTGACAAGGCAAAATATGACGTAAGAAAGTTGCGGGTACGTTGTGACAGTTGTGTGTTGGGGGAGGGGGGACACACACATGGGTGGGATGGACTTCACGCCCCTAACCTGCGTAAATCCAGGCCACCCTGCGTAAATCCAGGCCACTTCTGCATTCAGAAGAAACGGCAGCCCAACCATTCAAAACAATTGAAAAGCGATTCCGATTTTGCCTGTGGAATCGACAGCGTGTAAAGAAGCCATCGCATTCATAACACACGACCGAGTTCCTCTCCGCGCCTCCTCTCCCCCAAAGCCCGAATTCATCCCAACCCGGCAGTTGCCCCTCTTCTACCCACTGGCTCTCGAAAAGTCCTCAGGCTTTCTCTCCAACTCAGCCTGACCTGGCGTTTGCCATCCTTTACCTTCTAGATCTCTTCTTTTCTCTGCCCTTCTTACTCTAAAGCAGTCAAGCTCTTTTTGGCTCAGCGCCTCGCCCGTAGCCCAGATCTGCACGCCAAGGCCCAAGAACTAGCCGGCAGAGGCAAAGCCCTTAGCAGGCGGCGTTTCTATTTTGTTTTCTTTTGTTTTTCTCTAACACCGGCAGCAAGAACATTCCCAGGCTGTCTCTGAACCTCTGCTTACCGGAGACTTTACTTTCCCGCCTCCAGCAAACATTACACCATGTTCTAATCTGACAGATTCTAATCCCCCCACTCCCACCCACTAAAATGTAGAACAACGAAGAAACAACAAGGAGGTCAAAAGCAGGGAGACCAAGAGAGAGCTGGCTCGTCCTGGGCCAGGAGCTCTGCGGCCGATGGCAAAATGATGGTCGCACAAAGTGCTGTCTCTTCTACTTGGCCTGGTTCCCCTGAAGCTGACGTTTCCCCAAAAGTGTTATTAAGGCCTCAAGAAAGAGGTGGAGGAGGAACAAGGAGGCGAGACGGTGTCTTTCTGCGTCTTAAAGCCGGAGGCTTTTCAAGGGCTGAGGAGAACCTGGCCCAACAGGAGGGCGCTGCCTGCCGTGGGCAGTTTCTGTCCCGGTCCCCGGCCCTCGGCCCCGTGCCCTCAGCCACCCTCCCTCCTCTAACGCCCAGACGTCCCCTCGAGCAGAGTGAGGAATGTATTTTTAAAGGCCGGGCGCACTCTGAATGTGTAATGACTTCTCCTTTTCTCCACCCGATGCCAATCAGTGACTCATCAACCATTTTCTAAATGACTATGTTTTCATTCCCCAGTTTCCTTCCCACTGCGATATTACAGAAGATTAAATGCAGCCCCTAGCTGCCTCCCTCTGCTTTTCTGTGTCTTGTTTTAGAGATGGTAATGCCCCCAAAATAGCAGCATTTCATTGAATGCTGATCATTTCATGACAAGCAAAAACACTCGCGCATATGGTCCTAGGGGAAGATCTGTAGGACTTCCAGGAGGACGTTGGGTGAAACGAGAAGGAAATAGAATGTGGGACCATGAGAAATGGGATGTGTCGCCCGGGCATGGTGACCCACGCTCAACCTCGCTCCCGCTTCCTGGGCCAGAGCTTTTTATAAAGGAACCCCAACTACACTTGGTATAGTCACTTGCCACTGTGTGCTGTTCTCTGCCAAATGTTTGGTTTCCTTTCTGAGCCCTTCTGTTCTCCCCCACTCCTACCCCTGGCACCTGTTCCTGTCCCCTCACGACGCCTTCTCTAGTGCCCTGCGGTCCTGTCAGTAGCCGCAAGGGAAAGCGGTCGCTTTGCTGGGATTTTCTCTTCCTACTCCTACTCCCAGGCACGACTGGGAGTTTCCAAACAGAGGCTTGTCTTTTGCTCCAAGAGCAAAGAGAGAGTTCGGTGGGTAAATATAAACCATCTGTCATTTCCAGGATAATGATGCTCCGCCTATCCCACTGCTGATGGGCCTGTGGTCTTATATTTTGGAAAACAAACAAACACAAAAACGCCAATACTGATCCGTAGATGTCGTCCCTCTGCTGTTCCAGGTATCTTCTGTTGGCCCTTCTCCGTCATCCTCCGGCCTGCTCTGGGGCCTGGGTGCGTGATCTGTGTGGGTTTTGTCAACAGGGTTCCCTTAGGGACAGGTTTCCAGTTGGGTCCAAACTGTGCAGAGTTCCGGAGGTAGCTCAGAGGCATGGAGGCCAGTGAGTTCCGGGTCTTTACTCTGCTCAGTTCCCTTTGGGGACCTAAGGTCATTGCTTCTTTCAAGGAAGCCTACATGACTCTCTCTTTCTGATCACCTCTCTCTCCCCTCACCCCTGAAGGCAGGCCCACTCTGCCTCTGCTGACCCCGAGGTCCGGCATGTTCCCACCCACTGCCGTTGTGTAATGAGTCCCTTTATGAAAGAACCCTCTTGAAGTCCTCCTCATCGGAATGTGCCATCTGTTTCCTGTTGGGGCCCTGACTGGCCTATCTTTCCGTCTCCTCTGCTCCGATCTTTCTCTCTCCTCCTGTGGCGTCTTCTGGCCTCCCCAGGCCTCTAGCGTGACTCATCGTGGGCCGTTCAAAACAACGGCCGACCCTTTGGGAAATGGCAGGAAAGGGGTTACAGTGAAAGGGATGAACTTTTTAGAGGCAAGAAGCACAGCCCTGAGAGATCCTCGGCCTTCCGGGCTGAGTGTGATGACCACGAGCATCAGCTGAGCAACGTATAGTTGCTGGCAACAAAGGTTGAGGATGGATTCGGGGCTGGATCGCCCACTATGCCCTCAAAGCCGTCCGCATTATAGTCAACTTGTTCTGAGCCCGCGGGGCTTCTCACTCCGTGAACCATCCTCAGATCATTTAAGGCCACAGGATATCTATAGCAACTGAATCTCAATAATCATAATCATCATAATCACGGTAATGGCTGCCAATTACTGAGTGCCAACTCTGAACCAGGCACTGCGCCTGGTGTTTTGCCTCTGTAAATCAAATGGAAGTTTCCATCTTGCTCTTAACGGTTGCTTCCCCACGGTATCTGGGAAGGGACAGATTGGACCCCCAGTCCGTTCTCAAGTCGTCCACCTCCGTCACTCAGCTTCTCCGCCGTCGTGTGTTACTCCCGACTCCAGCAGGGGGCGCTACAAACGTCTCTGTGGGTGGAAGTCGGGAACTCTGTGGCCGGGACCTTCCCCTCTGTATGTTGCTGTTCCCCCTGGAAAGATCTCGGAGAGCTTTCCAGGGTAATTGGGAGTCCCGGCTCTCATTTTCCTCCCTAACACAACCAGACAGCTATGTGGGTCTGACAGCCCGTGCTACAGTTTGAGGAGCATCAAAGGGGGAAAAACCACATGTGAAGAAAAGACTGAGACCTCAGGACCCTGAGGCGTTTAGGCGGTCACAGCCGGGCTCTTAGAGGCACACTCCGGTTCCTGTGCTTGTCCCCTGCCCTCAAGTCCTCTCCTCTCTGGGGAGTCTCCTCCTCCTTCCACCTCTGCATCTCCCATTTGAAATGGTCACGCACTAGAGCTGTTCTCACCGCACAGCACACCCTTTCCCCCAGCAGGACCTTTCCCCCAGCGCACATTAGTCAACTCGTAGCTCTGCAGCCTCTCGGGGCTGCTGCTCTGCCCACGGTCTCTCCAGACCTGCCCGTTGATGTTGCCAGATTGTCCAACGGTAGCTATGGCTCTCTCTGTCTCTCAGCCTATCTCTCTCTCTCTCTCTTTCTCCCCCCCCCCCACACACTTACAGAGATCTCCCAAGGACGGGTATGAATTCTCAGAGCCAACACAGTCTACACCCAGAAGGGGGAAGGGAGCAATGTTCTCAAGCGCCTCCGCAATATGCAAGACCCCCCTTTCACAGGGCACGGGGTACCTCACGTTGCTTACAATTGCGATGGGTTCTTCTGTCCAGTTTTCCCTTTTAAGTTGTTGAGCTTCGGGCCTCTGGGAACAGGCTCTTTAGTGGCTCCCCCTTTGGCTAGACAAGGACCCAGTTCAGGTGTTGAAATAACCACCTGTGAGAGCCATTGCATTTCTTGGCTAAGGTTCCTCCTGTCCCCTGGGCTCTGTCGGGGGAGGGACTTGGTTCCTTGCCCCAGGTTCCTATACCTTCCCTCTAGACCCTCATAATCCTTGGAGGAGGAGCCGGGGTTCTTTTCATGCGTCTTTTTGCTCCAGTGCATGACTCATCAATCCCGCCAGCTACGAGTTGGCCTTCTTCATTCTCCCTCTATCGAATCCACATCAAGTCTTTGGGATGTGATCCCCTTGACTGTTTTCTTGAATCCATGGGCCTCCCCCCACCCCCCCTTCTCCACCAGGCCCGCTGCTTCCTCCACACTGGCTGCCCGTCCCGTCATCATCCCTCTCATCATCCATCCCTCCTTTATATGATGTCACTCTTCACTTTTTAAAAACAATGCTTTATTTATTTATTTTTTCATTAAGTAGGCTCCACACCCAACACGGGGCTCAAGCTCATGACTTCAGGATCGAGAGTCGTATGCTTTACCCGCGAAGCCAGCCAGGCTTCCCTAGTCTTTGCTTTTCACTACTTGTATGTGGTTGTGCCTCCCCCATCTGAACTGTCAGCTCCACGAGGACAGGGGCTTCTCCCTCTGATTTACTGCTGCACATCTGGCGCCTCGCCAGGGCCTTGAAGGTAGTAGGCGCTCAATACTGATTTGCTGAATGAATGAGCAAATTGTTGAGCCCAATTTCCTTATCTCGGAGGCAAGAGAGATTAGGCTTTCAGTGCTGTCTTGCATACAGCAAGCTGTCAGGGAACACCTGGTGGATAAATGAATATTTCTTTTGCTCAAGGCCGCATAGCTAATTAGTGGCTACATTTAAATCAAGTCTCCTAATTCCAATTGATTCTTAAACTTCGCTGTGTGTTAGAAACCCCTGAGGAGTTTAAAAAATCCTAATGCCCAGGCTGCACCCTGAACCAATTAAACCAGAAATTTTTGGTGGGGTTGCTGGTGGAGACTAGAGTATCAATATTGTTTTGAGTGGCGGGGAGAGAGAAAGAGGGAGAGAGAGAGGGAGAGAGGTGGGGGAGTGGCAGAGGGAGAGAGAGAGAGAGAATCCCAAGCAGACCCCCCACCTTGGCATGGAAGCCAACATGGGGCTCGATCCCATGACTCTGAGATCACAACCACAGCCAAAATCAAGAGTCGGACGCTTAACCAGCTGAGCCACCCAGGAGCTCCCAGAGTATCAAGATTTTTAAAAACTTTCCAGATGATTCCAGCATACAGCCAAGGTTGAGAACCAAGCCTCTCCCCAGACAGAGACCAGGGCACAGGAGGAAACTTAGCGAAGAAACGCAACAGGACTCAGGTAATCCTGTACTTCTCACACTGCATCTAATAGAAAAGCTTTGAGAAAAATCAGAAGCCTTGCTGAACGAACTGAACGTTCCAGTCACATGTGTGGAAACAGTGGGTGCTTGTTGGGGGAGGGGACACATCATTGTGTTGGGTCGGGACTGTCCCTCGGGGACAACCAGCATGTGTTCTTCTCCAGAAGTGAACCCTGAAGGCAGAGAAATGGTTTTGTGAGGTGGTTGGAGGCACTGGGAGAAACTAAGTAATGCCAATGTATGCGAGCCTGGTTCCCGGGAAGCTGTTCTCCGAGAATCCCCTTAGACCACAGAGAAGTCACTCCAGGGATTTGGGGAGGAGGCTTCGTTGGTGCCCTTTAAAACGGACCAATCTCTGGCTGTGTTTGCCAAGGAAACCATTTCGGACAGTCATGGAGAAAAGGCCATAGGAGTCATTTCCCCCCAAGAAAAACATCGTGCCGGCTACAGCAGTGGCTGGTGGCTCATTTCGGCCCCAAATTGCTAAGCCCTTTCGTGGAGGCTTGTTTTCAGAACTGCCACATGCGAAGCTGGGAATTATGATTTAAAAGAGAAGTGAGGAAATACCTAGGGAATGCTCTAAGTGGGAGAGAGTGCCGTGCTCAGGGTCCCCAACTCTGGGCCCCAGGCTCCCCCTTTTGGGGCTACCCTAACCACAGAGGGCCAAGTCCATCCAAGCCAACTCCTTACAGTGACAACTTCTTAAATTCATGACAGGAGTTCTTACAATACGAGGGAACAGCACAGCGAACCATAGTTCAATGACACAGAACAGGACTTGCTTTTTTCTGTTTGTAACATACATAATAAATCGGTGCCAACATTGATGTGTAAGAGCTCTTATAAACTAGTTAGGTGTTATAACTCAATATAATGTTTAACTAAAATACTCTCTTTACATGGTTAATACTTCTGTTCACAATGAATTGGGCCAGGGGGGTTTGCTGAGCCATGAAGATGCGGCATGGGCCGACCTGTCAATTAGTTGTAGGTTTTAGCCACACATATATGGGAGAACAAGACTAAGGAGGCAGAAAGGTCATACAGATTTCAGGGATTTGATAAGATGGGGTTCCCTGATTTTGGTGGGAAAAACCAAAGCAGTCATTGTAAAGCTGTTGTAAAGATGTTGGTCCAAATGGAAACTTGATTTGGGTATCTTCTCTTATCTTCCAGATCACACAGTTCTCTTTGGTCATCGCTGTTTGTACATCGCTGCTTTGTACTGGTGCTGTAGATGTAGTCTACGATGGGCATTTCATGTGTTTTTAAAATTGAGAACAATAAAACAGCACGCACGAGCTCAGCTTGGACTAATATTGAACACCAGTGCTTGGAAACATGGAGGTTTAGAATGGAAAAGGTCATTTAGTTCAGTCCCTCCCCTCTAGGTATTTGAATATTTCACACCAAGATGTTGAGTTTGGAGACATTCTAAAAGATCTCTAGGCCTGGAGGATCTATTAGCTCAGTTCAGGGTTTCTACAGTCCAGAGCCTTATACTCTCTGGTTCATTTCCCATCCTAGCATACACTTGTTCCTTGGTTGAGCCCAATACTTCTTGTTTAGAAACACTGAAGTATCACAAGACAGGCTCCATGGGCTCTGGGATACCAGCGAGGGGGCACCTTCGAGCTGAACAATGAAGGAGTGGAGCAGAGGGGGGCAGTGTCCTGCTTTTAAATAAGCAAGGACTATACCCAACTACCTACCAATATAATGCAAGATCGGTGAAGCTCCCCGGCATGCTAGAGCTCCCAGTCCAGCCAGTGACATGAGACTCACAGTCATTCACATCATATGTGACGCCAGAGATCAACTATCTCAGCATTTCTATTTTATGGACACTGTGAACCCCTTTGAGAGTGACATGCCATCTTTTCAATCCCTTAACATGTTAAAACATCATTTGATCATTTTTTTATAGCCAATGATAAAGAAAAGAACCCGATTTTAAGCAAATACTGTTGAATTTTGGACTGACAAGTAATAAAGTTTTACTAAGAAATTCATTTTAATTCAATTTTACTGCTATTCACAATCTGTAAGGACAAATTTTGATATTTGTCTGTTTAACAAGGGATGCATTTTACTGGCTTTAAATTGCTTATGTTAGAAGCACTAGAATAGGGACAACATGGTGGTTCAGTTGGTTAAGCATCTGCTTTCAGTTCAGGTCATGGTCCCGGGGTCCTGAGATCAAGTCCCGCTTTGGGCTCCCTGCTCTGAGGGGAGCCCGCCCCTCCCTCTGCTCGTGCTCTCTCTCTCTCTGAAATGTGAGTAAAATCTTTTTAAAAAAAGCATTAGAATGTGTCAACAGATTGATTTTAAATTCACATATTTTATGTGGTCACAGACTGAATGTATATTGAAGTTCAGTGGCCGTTTAAATTTATGTTCAGGGGTCAAAAGAGACAAAACTATTTTCATGAGACGATGTTAATAATTCTTTCATTTTGTGCTTTTTAGTTGCAACCTATCTTGGGGTTTTAAAAAATAACATGTGGTGGTATTTGCAGGTGGGCTCTTTGGGAAGTGATCATGGTTAGACGAGGTCACGAGGGAGGGGCCCCATGATGGGACTGGTGCCTTTCCAAGTAGAGGAAGAGTCCATCCTCTCTCCACACCTGGGAAGAAGGCAGCCTCCAAACCAGAGGGCTCTCACCGGAGCCCAGCTAGGCTAGTGCCCTGACCTTAGGCTTCCAGCTTCTAGAACAGTGAGAGATCCGTGTCTGTTGTTTAAGCCACCCTGTCTATGGTATGTTGTTACGGCAGCCTGAGTGGACGAAGGCACAGCACGACAGGAAAGTTCTGGTGCCGTTATTTATGAGCAGAACGAGTCACAGTGCAGATAGTCTATATTACCCCAAAATGGGAATGCAAAATGGGTATGGTCATCAGAATACTTTCACCCTTGCATTAGTTTTTCAGGTACTGCTACCATCCTGATGTGCGCATAAGATTCGGATCAGTTGAATACTGATCTAGAGGAAACGATCATTTTATTTTTGCTTTCCTGGGTCTCATGAACTTCTATTTCAATATTAAGAGTTCTTACGCATCTTTTTCTACCCGGTGGTCAATTGAGGGTGTAAGAGAAATGATTTATTATTATTAGTTAACGCAATTAGGCCGTTAGAGGAGTGAGAACTAATGCGCTGGCCAGCTGTACTGAGTTGAATGATGAGCTGCTGTGTGAGTTATGGGCAAGCCCCTCTAATTTCGACGAACTTTAATTCAAATGAGGAAGTTTTTAGATGGTTAGTTCAAAGGGGGAAATGAAAAATTTATATTCTTTATTAATTAAAAAAAATGGAGGCAGACAGATCAGGTTCCCATTAGCAGGAGCTGCGGTGGGCATGTTTGCTGCAGATCTGAGTGAGGGAGAGCGCTCAGGAGGGACCCCTGAAATGTGGGGGAAGCAGGGCGGGCAGGGGAAGGATTCAGGAGAAGGCAGCCTCAGCGCGATCCCATGGAGAGTTCTGGAGTGTGAATATCAGCACAGAGTGTGTTCTGCACTGTTCCACTGAGTCACCGGCAATGGGCTGCCCTTCAGGGGGGACTTGAGCTCCTGCGTGGCTCCACCCAAATACGGGGAAGCCCCCAGCGCAGGCTGCGGCTGTGGACAGCGAGCATGCGCAGCAGTGTGGGGCTGAGCGCGCCCGCCAGGGGAAGGAAGCCGGAAGGGAATCCGTATGATGTACTACAGACATCATTTCTTTGTATTATTTTAAGTATCTAGACCCACTAGAGACACCTTTTTTTTTTTTTATTTAAATTTTACTTGGTGACCATACAGTGCAATGCTGGTCTCTGGGGTAGAATTCAGGGATTCATCCCTTACATACCACACCCAGTGCTCATCACAAAAAATGTCCTCCTTAATGCCCATCACCCATCTAGCCCAGCCCCCCATCCCCCCATCCCCCCATCCCCTTCCGACCACCAAGCCTCAGTTTGTTCTCTGTTCTTAAGAGGCCCCTATGGTTTATACCCCTCTCTCCCTTCCCCCCACCCTTGCCATATGTTCATCTGATTTCTTTCTTAAATTCCACATATGAGTGAGATCGTATGGTATTGGTCTTTACCACAGCTTCTCATCCACTCTTCAGTTGGTGGATACTTGGGCTCTTTCCACAGTTTGGCTATGGTTGATAACGCTGCTGTGAACTCCGGGTGCGTGGACCTCTTCGTATCTATATTTTTATGTCCTTTGGGTAAATACCCAGTAATGCAATTGCTGGGTTATAGGGTAGTTCTGAGGACCCTCCATACTGTTCTCCAGAGTGGCTGCCCCAGTTTGTATTCCCACCACAAGTGTAGGAGGGTTCCCCTCTCACCAACACCTGTTGTTTCTTGTGTTGTTAATTTTAGTCATCCTGACAGGTGTGAGGTGGTATCTCATTGTGGTTTTGATTTGCATGTCCCTGATGATGAGTGATGTGGAGCATCTTCTCATGTGTCTGTTGGCCATCTGGATGTCTTCTTTGGAAAATGTCTATTCATGTCTTCTGCCCCTTTCTTAAATGGGTTATTTGTTTTTTGGGGTGGTGAGTTTGATAAGTTCTTCATAGATTCTGGATACTAACCTTTTATCTGATATGTCATTTGCAAATATGTTCTTCCATTCCGTAGGTTGCTGTTTAGTTTTGTTGGTTGTTTCCTTCACTGTGCAGAAACTTTTTATCTTTTTTTTTTAAGATTTTATTTATTTATTTGACAGACAGATCACAAGTAGGCAGAGAGGCAGGCAGAGAGAGAAGGGAGGAAACAGGCTCCCCGCTGAGCAGAGAGCCTGATGCGGGGCTCGATCCCAGGACGCTGGGATCATGACCTGAGCCGAAGGCAGTGGCTTTAACCCACTGAGCCACCCAGGTGCCCCGCAGAAACTTTTTATCTTGATAAAGTCCCAATAGTTCATTTTGCCTTAGTTCCCCTTGCCTCCAGAAGCATGTCTAATAAGAAGTTACTGTGGCTGAGGTCAAAGAGGTTGCTGCCTGTGTTCTCCTCTAGGATTTCGATGGTTTCCAGTCTCACATTTAGGTCTTTCATCCATTTTGAGTTTATTTTTGTGTGTGATGTAAGAAAGTGGTCCAGTTTCATTCTTCTGCATGTTGTCCAGTTTTCACACAATTTGCTGAAAAGACTTTTTTTTTTTCTATCAGATAGTCTTTCCTGTTTTGTCAAAGATTAGTTGACCATAGAGTTGAGGGTCCATTTCTGAGTTCTCTGGTCTATTCCATTGGTTTGTGTGTCTGTTTTTGTGCCAGTACCATACTGTCTTGGTGATTACAGCTTAGTAATACAGCTTGAAATCTGGAATCATGATGCCTCTAGTTTTGTTTTTATTTTTCAAGATTGCTTTGTCTATTCAGGGTCTTTTGTGGTTCCATACAAAGTCTAGGATTGTTTGGTCTAGCTCTGGGAAGAATGCTGTGTTATTTTGATAGAGGTTGCATTAAATGTGTAAATTACTTTGGGTAATACAGACATTTTAAATTTAAAAAACTTTATTTATACATGGAGGACATGGGGAGATGGAGAGGAGAAGGGAGTTGAGGGAAATTGGGAGGGGAGATGAACCATGAGAGACTATGGACTCTGAAAAAGAATCTGAAGGTTTTGAAGGGGCGGGGGGTGGGAGGTTGGGGGAGCCAGGTGGTGGGTATTATGGAGGGCACGTATTGCATGGAGCACTGGGTGTGGTGCATAAACAATGAATTCTGTTACGCTGAAAAGAAATTTAAAAAAAAACTTTCTTTCTTTCTTTAATTTATTTTTTTTAAAGATTTCATTTATTTATTTGATAGTGTGAGAGAGAGATGAGAGGGGAGAAGGTCAGAAGGAGAAGCTGAGCTTCTCCTCCCGCAGAGCTGGGAGCCCGATGCGGGACTCGATCCCGGGATTCCGGGGTCACAACCTGAGCCGAAGGCAGTGGCGCAACCAACTGAGCCACCCAGGTGCCCTAAAAATCTTTTTTTAAAAAAGGTTTTATTTATTTATTTGAGAGAGAGAGTGACAGAGAGCGTGGGGGCAGGAGCAGAGAGAGAGGGATGAGCAGACTCTGCACTGAGCGTGGGGTCTGACATGGGGCTCGACCCCAGGATCCTGAGATCATGATCTGAGCTGAAATCAAGGGTCAGATGCTCAACCAACTGAGCCACCCAGGTGCCCTGGTTAGTATAGACATTTAAATGATATTTGTTCTTCCAATCCATGAGCCTGGAATGCTTTTCCATTTCTTTGTGTTCTCTTCAATTTCTTTTATCAGTGTTCTATAGTTTTCAGAGTATAGAACTGTCTTTTCAAATACACAAACTCTTTGTTATGGGACGATGATTATTTAATATTGTTAAACGGGAAAGTAAGCACCATGAGGGCAAGTGTTTGCTTTGTTCTGTTTAGTTCATAGGTGGCTCCTTGGTTCCTAGAATAGTTGCAGACACATTAGTAGGTTTTTGTTAAATAATGTCTATGGAATGAATGAATGAGGAAGATCTAGAACCCTGGTATTCTGAATTTTGGAGGATTTCTTTTTTTTTTAAGATTTTATTTATTTATTTGACAGACAGAGATCACAAGTAGGCAGAGAGGCAGGCAGAGAGAGAGAGAGGAGGAAGCAGGCTCCCCGCGGAGCAGAGAGCCCGATGTGGGGCTCGATCCCAGGACCCTGGGATCACGACCTGAGCCGAAGGCAGAGGCTTTAACCCACTGAGCCACCCAGGTGCCCCTGGAGGATTTCTTTGTAAGGAATTGATACTCCTGTCAGTCAGAAATACATCTGAAAGCATGTATATAGTAGCTGGCCCAAATAGTGGTTATTTTTCTCACAATACAAGAAATTTGGAAGGGGTGGGAGTCCAGGTCTACGGAACAGTCTGGTCTATCTTTGATACCCCAGGAGCCTTACCTCTATGCATGAGGCTTTCATGCTCACGTGTGTGACAGTCACAGGACAGCCGTTCCATCTCAGCCCTAAGTCCCTTCACCAGGGCCAACGAGAGAGAGGAAGAATCGGGAAGGGCAGCACCTTGGGGAAAAATAAGTTCTGCGAAATCTCTAGCAGCTGTCCACATAGATGTTTTCATCCAGAACCGCATCATCTGGCCAACCCTGAATGTGACGGAACCCAGGATGGTGAGCAGATTGGCTGGTGTCAGTGCCACCTGGAATGAAACGGAAATTCTGTTCGAAAAGAATGGTGGGTCGGAAAAGGATGGTTTTGGCCAATGCAGCAGAACTACCCAAGTCCTATGGGGGATTCAAAAGGAATACACTTACCCAAGAGCAAATAAAGGCAAAATAAAATAAAAATAGAAAATAATTTTAAAAACTCAAATCCTTCCCCCCCCCTCCTTTTCACTTTCCCCAGCCTTTTATTATGACTTTCCTATTAACCAGGGGTGAAGTTGTCCCCAGAGCCAGTAGGAAATACTTTGAAGGAAATACTTTAAGCATGTTTCAAAATAAGTTCAACTGTTTATTTTCGTCTTAGTGGCCTGATATTCCATCTGTACACTAGTGAGCATATAGGATGGTCACTTTTTAAATTCTTCTCTCTCAAATAGGAAACTTGGACTCCTGGAATGTTTCTTCTCATGCTGCTGTTACTACAGGGGATTCCTAGGTGCTATCATTCCTTCTGGTGAGTCTTGTACTTCTCCATGGAGAAGCTTTCATTATTTCCAGACTCTTATTGAACCATTATGAGACCGTTGAGACAGGATGAGAAATAAAAATGTCTACTTTGTGCACTGGGCTGTTATTCCTGGATCTTTACAATTGAGGTGGAGAAAGAAAACATCTCCGGAAAAATAATTTAAGAGGCACGGCTGGTCGGTTGTCTCACGTTTGATCCCAGGAGCCCTGTAGCTCATGCACAAATATGAAAAGGGCCACATAAGTAAATTTCGGTGACACTTTTTATTTACAAATCTGCTGAATAAAATCACCTTTCCCACCAAGCATGCCCGTCCAGTATCGTCTGTTTGTGCCATGAGTTCTGGCACGGAGTTCTTTCTCTGAGTGGTCATGCTGGGTTGGAATTAGTGTGTTCCCCATTCATAAAAAAAAAATTAATTGGCTGTACTCTTTGATTGCATTGACGTGGAGTCACGGAGTCAACAGCAGCATCATTCTCCAGGACAAGACACCACTTCTGCAAGTAGATTTGTTAGGTTTATTGGAAGGCTCGACCCCTTCCTTCCAAAGAACCAGACTCTTGCCCGCTATTGCTAATTGGCTGGACACTGGTTTGTTTGTTTGTTTGTTTGTTCTAGCGTGTCTTATGCAATATCATCTGTTACTATCTCAGTGAGCTTCCTATGGGGATGGTAACTTGTTCTACACCCAAATAAAATACTCTATTCTCTGGTTTTCTTATTCGATTTACTACCATGTCATTGTTGTACATAACAGCCCAGGAAGAAGAAAGAACAAGCTATTATACAACTCTTGGCAAAGCCAACACCAGTGTAGGGAAATCATTACGTTTCAGAAAGTTTTAACTTTCTTGTGCCCAATTTCTTATTATGAATCCAAAGCTTCTGTTCTTCCCCGATCCCTTCATCTTGTAAACTAGACGAGCCAGAGGGAGAACAGTGGACCGGGAGCTGGAGAAGGGACAGAAGTCAGGCTTCCGGTGCCTGCACTTACATCAGTGAATCATCAAACTAATGGGGAGTTCTAATTCAGTGCTTTGCTCCCCGTAAGCCCTGTAATTGCGGTGTCTCTGAACCCAAAGGAAACACGTAGTGCTCTGCATGCCCAGGCGCATAGCCTTTAAATCTTCATAACTCTGTAATTACTACAGCGCTTTCCTTCAAATCTGGCTCAATTTCACTTCCTTAATGAGCACTACAATCTTGATAAAGTTTGCAGTTTGCTGCCTCTGCTGTTCACAAGGACTCTGTCCCAGACTGATAATGCGGGTTGTAGATTGCACTCCCTCAAGTTCCTCTCAAAAAGAGCTGATTTATTTCAGGACCACCACAGTCAAAAGCACTTCCTCTGGGTCAAGGCCAGCGCCGGGTGTTTTCGTCACATAAGGGTGCTTGGAAGGCAAATTCTGCACAGTTCAAAAAAAGGGGAGGTGTGGGGGAGCTTATGAACCGTGCGCTCCAGAGACTGGGCTGCATTTTACCCAACTGAAGACTTTCCTTTATAGTAAATATATTAAAAATCGACTTCCTCTTTATAAACTGAGCCCTGCCAAAGAGTGAAAATGACAAATTAGCTTAAAAAAAACCTAATTTCCACATTCTTTCTCCTACCAACTGGTTTCCAGGATTTTTGAAGGACTTGTTGGAAGTGCCAGTTCATGATTCTAATCAAAAGCCCATCTTCTTGGGGTGCCTGGGTGGCTCAGTGGGTTAAAGCCTCTGCCTTCTGGATGGAGACCCACATCGGGCTTTCTGCTCAGCAGGGAGCCTGCTTTCCTTCCTCTCTCTCTGCCTGCCTCTCTTTCTACCTGTGATCTCTGTCTGTCAAATAAATAAATAAAATCTTAAAAAAAAGAAAAAAGCCATCTTCTCTTGCAGCTAGCGGGAGAGTCTCTCCATTTTCACCACTGTTTTGCTTTCAACCACGTCTTGATGCCTGGGCTTCACTTTGTCTTTCTGTTTCTAAGCTGGAAGAACCAGCCCTGAAGCCTGCATTGTGTTTAGAATCCCTGTAACCCCCCCACCCCAGTTCAATGGTGTTAATCGCTCTGGGATGGGGAACTGCACTTAATTCTTCTCTCTTGTAGCTTGCTGGCCATGTACTACCTTGACTTGTTTACCTGTCGGTTTACCCTACTAGACCCCACCCTCTGAGAGCAGTGTTTCTGTCTTTCGTTTTATATCCCTGGCAGCCAACAGAGGCCTGAGCACCCAATAGATGTTTGCACTCAGTAAATAAAGCTTCCAGTAAATGTTTGTTGCATAACCAGAGGAACGAATCAGTGAATGAAACTTTCCTGTTTGCTATCACCATCTGCTTTAACTCTGTCCGTTATTTTGATGTATTTGCAGTTCTGACTAGATCCAGATTTGGCATGTTTAAAATTATATTCAGTTGTAAAATGTAAGGCTAGGAGTTCTGAAGATAAGAAAGAAATCAAAATTTCTGCCATTGGAAACAATGTGAGCAATCAACAGTTCTTTCCAGGGAAGATAAAAAAGCTGGTTAGAATAGTCTTTGGATGCACAGTCTTTGGCATTTTGGAAAAATCACTAATTAGCATTATTTTTTTTTTTCTGCCCATGTTTCCCTTCCAGTAAAATGCAGAGAGAAGCCCTTGTCCTTCATACTTGATAGGCTAAATGAGGATTTTTGAGGAAGAAAAGCACAAACTGAAACAAAGGAAAACCTTTGGGAGTGGTATATAGTCTTTATCCCCGCTGAAAACTACACACGTGATAGTTGTCAGTATCGCTTATGTGTATGGTGGCTTCATATTTTGATATATTAATGAGTCCTTTCCCCCCTGATCTTTCCTGGGAACATAGGTACACAAAGCCAAATTTAAGGTTCTTGAACCAGAAGAGGTTGGACTTTTGAGTTTCCAAAATGAAGCCTTGGAGGCTTTAGACACAATGTTTATGCTGGGAGTCTTCGCTCTGGGAGAACGCATGCTCCCTCCAACAAGATGGCTTCCTCCCATGAACCAGCAAAGCCAAAGGAGAGAGGGAGTCGGTGAATGTCAGAGCTCAGCAGCTAATACCAAACTTGGGAGAACCTCCTGGGGAGAGCATGAAGTGTGGCCTCCTGGTGTGGGACAGGGAGGGGCCAATAGCATCCCCCCGCAGTCCTTCTGTTGACTGTGCGCATGCGTTCTGCTCATGTGTTCCGTGGCTGTCTCATCTTTAGCTTCGATCTCGCCCTCAAGTTGTTTTTCTGTGCTGTAACTTTATTCGTGGGTGCAGTTCAAGTATAGGATAACCACGAGCTCCAGAAAGGTTTCTGCTTGAATGTGAACCATATGACTCTCCAAGAGTTTCCCAAGAATGGCAACCTCGCCCTCCTCCTCCAGCCACTGCCACCCACTCTCAGATCCGCTGTTCCTCCTTCGGCAAGTACAATGCACCTCCGTTACGAGACATTGCAACATGACGTGCTATGGACATACCGTATTCATTTACTCCAACGTTGTTGTTTTTACTTATCTAAACTTAATATATTTTTCCATCTGTAGAGTGGTTCGGGTAACCTGGGTTGGGATGGAATGCTCATAATTTTCCCCAATAAAATTAATGGAAATACTTTTTATTTAACAGCTTTTTACTTAGCGGCAGGGCTTTTAGGAGTGAATTAGAGTGATTAGGTGCGGAATAGGTGCAACTGGGTGAAGGAAGGGAAACTCCAGTCCCTGTAATTACGTGATTGTGCTAACAAGCCCATGTATCTCCTGGAATTTCTTAGACAAAAGAAATATTTTTCAAGCAGAAGTAATGGCGGTGCAGCATCAGGGCTGGGATATTTGAAACAGAGCAGACATTTTTGGTGAAGAATGTTTCAGGAATCTGTTTTGTTGCTTGGGAGGCTCTAGAGGAACTCGACTATTGGCACTGGTTCCCACTGGGCCACAGCCAGCAGGAGCGTGACTGTGGGGCGTGGTGACATAGATGGGGTGTTTCATTCATTTTACAATGGCCTTAGGTTTATACTGACCGAACATTAGCGTCTATGGGGGAAAGTGTGCTGGCCTTTGAGCTGCATGACTTTGACTGCTGAGGATCAGGCCATGGGTTTTTTTGTTTTTGTTTTTGTTTTTTCTTAAATGGTGCCTTTCCTTTCCATTTGGCTCCAAGTTCATGCTAGTAAAGGGGCACGTGGGGGAGCGCTATGTGATCAGGAGAGATGAGCACGCACGTAAGTAGGTATAGCAGTCGGCCATCAAACACCAGCCTTGATTTCAGTAGGTTTTTGTGGGAAACGCCGGAGTAAAATGGCGCGATCGGGGATTTGAGTAGGGAAGGCACAGATCCTCGATGTGCGGAAAACTCATCAGCATTAAGAATATTCATACATCTCATCATGATTACATGTGGTTGCTACACTTTTATTGATTTCAGTTCTATACATTAGGAACTAAGCTGAAGAATGTGTGTGTGTGCACGTGGGGAAGATAGGTCACACGGGAGGGGCTTAAAATGGAAAGAGGTACAGTGAGGCTGGGAGGCTATCTTAAAGCTGTCCTCGCATAGCTAACACATAGTTTTAATTTAGGTGGTGTTCCAGATGTAGAGCGATCGCCTTTCTGAAGGTGCCTTTATTCATACTTTACAGTGGACTAAGAACGAAGGGGATCAAACGCCAAAATCAAAGCTTTTAATTTTGAATCAAATGGCTTTATTAGCACAGACTAGGAGTCCAGGAGATTACAGAGAGTTTTCTTTTTTGCATAGTTGAATTGTGCTTTGTATCATTTTGAAATCTTGACTTCAGTCTATGCTGACCACTTCGGGGCAGACACCAACGTCCCTAGCCTGTTCTTTTTTTTTTTTTTTTTTTTTAAAGATTTTATTTATTTATTTGAGAGAGACAGTGAGAGAGAGCTTGAGAGTGGGGAGGGTTAGAGGGAGAAGCAGACTCCCCATGGGGCTGGAAGCCTGATGTGGGACTCGATCCCGGGACTCCAGGATCATGACCTGAGCCAAAGACAGTTGCTTAACCAACTGAGCCACCCAGGTGACCCCTAGCCTGTTCTTGAACTTAATTACCCCCTGGAAGTCTCCTCTTCATGGACCTGGAGGAAGATGAAGACTCTTCCTCTCCTGCCAGACTCTTTTGCCCTCTCCTTCAATCAAGCCTGGCAGTGTGCTGCAGGGCCCACTCCCCCGACCCCCTGAGTGCTATTAATAGGACAGTGCTGGGTGAGGGGGAGTGAGAGGTAGGGCAGACTTGCCACAAGGCTTGCTAACTGGATGCCTTTAAAACCCCTCATTGTTCTTTATGCCTCAGTATGTTTAGGGAGGAGTGTGTGGCTTGGCCACCTAGCAGAGCTCATGTTCAGAATTTTGAACATATTAAAAAGTCAAGCTGAGTTTGAAAACAACAAGCTCTAAGCTTTTGAGACTTGTGAGATAAAAAACAACTCCTGAAAGACCCTTTCTCAAAATATTTTCTTCTTTCATTTTTTTGTTTGGAAACAAAACCAAATGTAAAGTTGTAAGGAATGTATGACGACTCCAAAAATGCCCTTAACCTAGACTCATTATTTCGCCCATTTTGCCATATTCTTTTTCTCTGTCTTTGTACATACACATGACTATTATCATCGCTCTTGTTGGTGTTATTGGACCCTTTATGTATACCTTGCCGACATCATGACCCTTTACCCTCAAATTCCCACCCTGTATCTTTTATGAACAAGGACATTCCCTTGCCAGAATGTTATTAATTTTTTTTTTTTTTGGTAGACTAAGAGAAGGAAGGGTCTGTTGAAGCCTTTATAACCAAAGTGTGGGCCAGTCCAAAGTGCTGACTGTGGGGGCTCTGTGCAGGCTCCCACTAAAGGCAGGGAGAGAAGAGAGGAGGCACCACCGCAGGGCTGGAGAACTTTATTGTTGCCATAAAACATATTTTTTCCATGTTCTCTTTAGACACATGAAATGAAGGCTGCATTCCCAAGATCTGGCTTGCGGCTTTAAAATAAAAAAAAATATTTTTACAGTATTCTTTTTGGAGGGATGAAAGCATGTGTTTTATTAACATTTCCCAAACTCTTTTTTTAGGTTTTAGGCTGACAGCATCCAGCCTGTGGACTGCAGCAATCGAAATACGTGCATTTTTAGAAATTATACCTTTCAGTTAACTGAAGGGGAAAACTTTCTTCTGTGAATCATCTCTCTGATAGAGAACTCGAAAATCCCTGTGTATGATTAGCCCAGTAGGGTAACACGCAGGTGATCCGGCTTATCTCACCTAAGGTGCCAATGAATTTTGCAAGCAGTTTTCTGGGGCTTTCGCTCATTGGTGGTTTGGGCCTCATTCATGATACTCTTTAGCCACCTGGCCCAACGCAGGCGGCCAAGAGTTGCTTGGGAAGAGGCATCAACAGTACCCCGGCTACTCTGGGAAGCGCGCAAGCCTCATCACCTCCCACCCCAGCTGTCTCACCAGCTTACAGGGCCCCGGGCTCTCAGAGGGGCAGCCCAGTTTTTCTTGCTAAGAACCCAAAGGACTTGTTCGGAGCTGGAATTCGGCGAGGCAACTTGCTTCAACACGCCAAATCTGCCGCACCCCCAATACCCCACCCTCCTGCCACTGCGCTTGCTACCCACACCCCCAACCCCAATTTGAGGACTCCCCGCCCCCACTACGCTGAGAGTCTCAATCCTAACCCCTTGGACGCGAGTGCCTTTGCGTCGGAGCGCGCCGGGCGCGGCGAGGCCACCAGTGACTCCCAGCGGCCGCACAGGGCGCTGCGCCCCCCTCGCCCCGGCCTCCCTCCGCCCTGCGTCCGCCCCGCCGCCCCCGCGCCGCCTCCTGCGCTGGGCTGGAGGCGGATTCCTCTCTCCGGGTTTTCAAAGCGCCTTTCCGAAACCTCCTCCCCGCCCAGAGAGGGAGTGAGATCCCGGGCGCAGTCGCTCCCCGGAGCGGCCGAGGGGCGCGCGGGGAGAGGCCTGCGCCGGGGTACTTTCAAACTGAGGCGCGCGCACACACTCACCCCGAGACACACACACACACCCAGACACACACGCACGTACACACACACACATATACACGCCCATTTATATAGGCGGCGGCAGCGGCCGGGGCGGCGGCGGCGAGGCAGGAATGATGGAGCTGAGCCAGCCGACCCGGGTTGGAAGCAAGTGAGGAGAGCCCAGGCGCACCCCTGGATTTCTTGTGCCCCGCTCTTGTCATCCTACCCAGGGAACGGTGCGCCCGGAGGAGGACCAGGTGGACTGATTTGCTAGAGGGGCGGGGAAGAAGAGGAGACCAGGTGAGCGGAGGAGCCCCCGCGTCTCCGGACCGCCCGGTGGAGCCTTTGCCCGACTCC
Organism: Martes martes; assembly: GCF_963455335.1. Taxonomy (NCBI): domain Eukaryota; kingdom Metazoa; phylum Chordata; class Mammalia; order Carnivora; family Mustelidae; genus Martes; species Martes martes. Next base: position 12,464,815 of record NC_137897.1, read on the forward strand.
TGCTCCCTCTCCGCCCAGGTGGGCGCGCCCGGTTCCCCGCTCGCAAGGGGCGCTTTGAGGAGACCAGAAAGTCGCGGCCCGGCTTCGCGGGATGCCTTTCGCTAAGAGGATCGTGGAGCCGCAGTGGCTGTGCCGGCAGCGGCGCCCGGCGCCCGGCCCGGCGGAGGACGCTAACGGAGGCAGCGCGGAGCCGCCGCCGCCCCTGCAGCCGCCCGGCCGACGGGACGAGGCCGTGGCGCCGGGGCCGGAGGATCCTGCCCGCGCGCCCCCCGCGCCTCCCGGGCCGCCGCCGCCGCCGCTGCCCGCGCCGACCGACCAGGCGCAGCCGCCGCACGGAGAGGCGCCGGCAGCGGGCGAGGAGAGCGCGGCGGGGGTCGCCGAGGCGGCGTCCGCGGCTGGAGAGGCGTCCTCGGCGGCGGCCGCGGCCGTGCTGCTCATGCTGGACTTGTGCGCGGTCAGCAACGCCGCGCTGGCCCGCGTCCTCCGGCAGCTCTCGGACGTGGCCCGGCACGCGTGCAGCCTCTTCCAGGAGCTCGAGAGCGACATCCAGCTGACCCACCGCCGCGTCTGGGCGCTGCAGGGCAAGCTCGGCGGCGTGCAGCGCGTCCTCGGCACGCTGGACCCCAAGCAGGAGGCAGTGCGTGAGTACCCGCGCCGTCCGCCCGCCCGGCGCTCCGGCGCGCCGCGCCCTCGCGCCCTCCCCGGTCGCCGCAATCCCACCCCGCGGCGCCGCGCCCGCTGCAGCCTGCACCTCACTCTTGCCTCCCCCCGCCCTGCCTTCCCCTGGGACCCACCCCAGTCCTCCCCGAGCTGGGAGTTCCCGCTGGGCTGGCGGCAGGGATGCAGCCGCGGCGGGGGTGGGGTGGGGTGGGGTGGGGGCGGGAGGGGTAGAAAGTTAAAGGGGCGGCCTGGGAACTCGTAGGCAGCCGCGGGCTGAGAAGGAGAGTGCTGGGGACACAGGAGGCAGAGGGGTCTGTCATTCATTCCCCGGACTCGCCTTCCCCGGAGGATGGGGGTGGGGGATTGGTGCAACTCCCGTGGTTTCCAGCAGCCCAGCCCCGAGCCCTGTAGTGCCCTCCATGCGTGCTTGGGGGGGGGGGGGCTCGAGGAGTAGTGAGCGTCCTTTTAGGGCTATTGGAACGTCGTAGCGGTTTTGTCACTCTCGCTGTTACCTCAGGGTCTGCGCCGAGCCCCGAACTTGCGCCTTGCGCTTGCGTTGCGCGGCGCCGCTCGCCGAAGAGTGAACTCGGAAGCCTCTGCTCTAACCTTGTGGCCCGGCGGGGCCGCGGGGATGGGCGTGGAGGCAGAAGTGTCCCAGGCCCCGGGCATCTTTGCTGCGCCCGCCAGCACCCGAGCCCTACTAAATGGCTCTCCGAGCCGTCCGCCTTCTGAGGATCGGGGAGGCGTGTCCCCGTCCCCCCTCCCCCACCGTGTGCTGTCGCCCCAATCTACCCGCGTGTGGAAGACCCTTGGGCATCTTTGCTGCCCTTTAACTTCACTCTGGCGACACCCTAGGGCTCCCAGTAAATGTCATTCTGTGTCATCTGCCCTCCCAGGGGCGCTCAGCAGGGTCCCTTGGCGCACGCTCGGTCGAATCAGGCGGCGGCCGCATCCTTTAGGAACGAACCGACGGTGGGCGGGGGCGCTAGGCCGGCGCGCCGGTCCTTTGGCGCCTAGTCCGGCTGCGACGCTCGCGGCGAAGGTGATGTCAGCGGCTCTGACTTACATAAGAAGCTTCCTCGGTTGCTGCAGCAGCTGCGCCGGAGCGCGGTGGCCGCGGAGCGCGCGAGGCGGGGCGCTGTCGCGGCATCCTTCCTCGGGGATTTCCGGGCACCTCTGCCCTGCAACCCAGCCCCAGCCTCCTCCCCGACGTTCCCCACTCGCGCACCCCCCCCCCCAACAAAGACCCCTTTGCACCGCGCCCTGGGAATCCGCTGCTTTTCTGCAATAACGATAATAATCGTAATGAATAAATGATGTGCGCGATCGGTTTTCGCAGCTATAAAAGACCCAGAGTTGGGTTAATGACTGGTTGTTTAAAAGGGCAATTCCGGGATGAGTTCTGGAAAGAATTAGGACTGCCGTAGGCCAAGTCGTATTTTACTTTTGGGACTTGAAATGAGCGCTTTAATCTGCCTCCTTAAAAAGAAAAAAAAAAAAAACCCAAACGACACAGCAGGGACAAGCCCTTCACTTTCTACAGCGCTGATATCTGGGGAGTGCGGTTGGGGTGAGTGGTGATTTCTGGAGGGAAGTTTTGCGGACTGTCGCGTGGCGCATACATTTCTGTGCATGTGGGGGGGCACATCACTCCTTAAATTAGATCTCACACAAGTGAAACTCCGTGCTGGAAGGGAATGTGCTCCTTTCTCCCCTCTTGCTTTAGAGAGAGCAGCGTCCTTTAAGGCCCTTTTACAAGAGTGCAGACTAATGATTGATGGGGAAAAGAAGATTTTTGCTGACTATATACTTTTTATACGTATTTATACATGAATAGATAAAGATGGGGCTAATTCATACCCAGGGATGAACTTAAAATCTCTTATTTTTCAATTTTTCTGAACTATTATCTCCACACTTTGTGTCCAGACCTTTCTCTTCTCTTGTCCATATAAATTTAGGATGGCCCCCCCAAAACCCCAAAACTAGAAGTCATCCATAATTATTTTTTCCAATGATACCTTATACCCAATCCGATTAATAAATCTTGTCAATTCAGAGTCCTACCACTTTTCACGATCCTATCGATACCTCCCTAGTCCTGACCACCATCACCAGTCACACCGTCTAACTGGTCTACCAGCCTCCAGCCTTGCCTCCGGAGTGATTTCACTGAAGTGTATGTCCCATCATGTCACCCCTGCAAAAGCCACCCTAGCCTGGCTCAAGGCAAGGGAAAGCAGCTGTGTGTGTATGAAGCGGCGTGGGGACTACGACGGGATGATGACCGGTGCGGGAAGGCTATCCAGAGAGTATAGAGGCACCCAGACACCTTCAAATGAGGAGAAAAGGGAGTGTGAGTCACTTTTAGGTTTCCTCTCCCTTTGAAACTCCCTTGGGCTTTGGCCAGTGCCAAAGGGAGATGCATAATGTAGTAGATGCCACTGGTAGTCCACCCACAGCCCCTCTGAATTGACAGGATTTATTAATCGGATTGGGTATAAGGTATCATTGGAAAAAATAATTATGGATGACTTCTAGTTTTGGGGTTTTTTTTTTGTCTTAAGATGGTACTATTTGCAGAAATGGGTAAGGCTAGTGGAAGAGTGGATATTTTATTGGGTGTGTGTGTGTGCGTGTGCACGTGCATGCATGTGACATCAGTAGTTTTGTATTTTTGCCATATCAACTTGAGATGCCTTATGTGTCTTAGTTAGATGTGTGAGTTCTGAGCTCAAGAGAGAGACCCAGACTGGAGATGCGAGTGTGAGACATAGGGGTGGAGATGGCTGAGGGCTGCTGAGCTGGTGGTGGGGGGTGCTCTTACACGATTACATTGATTTTTCTCAGTGTGTGCATAGGGAGGTCCTCAGCTGAGGTGATGTTGGTAATGTGAGGAGAGCAGGCTGGGTGTTAATGTTGTCTCAGGGAGGGAACATGGATGCAGTAAGGAAGTGCAGCGGGATTACCTGGCTGTGTTGAGAGCCCTCTGAGATTTATGGTCATAAACTTGAAGTACGTCCAGCTTTTCAGTCACTAAAACCTGAGACTTTGGAATTACTTCACGAGCCTCAACCCCAAGCCATTCATCCCTAGACATTTTAATGTCGTTGGCTTTTTGGTTGCCATTGCTTGTATTTGTCACTGAGTTTTAAAGGAAGTTTTGTAATGAACTTTAACATTCCTACAGAAAAGTGCAGAGACCATAAATGTACAACTCTAGTAACCATTATCCAGCCTGAGAAAGAAAGCACTACTTTATCCTGAAACCTTTTCCGCAGGCCTTTTACTGGTCACTGTCCTGCCGCCACCCCCCCCCCCCCCCCCCCGGCCAGGTAACCACTATTCTGACTTCTACCCCCATCAATGGGATTGTCTTGGTTTTGAACTTTATGTAAGTGAGTCACATACTATCTACTTGTTGGGTTAACAGTGCTAGATACAAGATTACATAACATTCTTCCAATTTGTTGCATGGACGGTAGATTGCTCATTCTCATTGCTGGAGAGAATTGTGCACCGTGTGCGTACTCCACAATTCATTGATCCATTCTCCTGATGATGGACATTTGGGTTGTTTTCAGTTTAGGACTATTGCATTTTTTCACATGTGTTTTGATGAGCTAATGTAGCCACAGCTGTTTGGTATATATTTAAGTGTAGAATTGCTGGCACACAGGGGATGGGTATTGGCTTTAGTAGTTACCACCTGCCAGTTTTCTAAACTGGTTGTACCAGTTTATACTCCGCGAAGTATAGGGAAGTTCCAGTTGCTCCACATCCTCACCAACACTGGTGCTGTCTTTTTTTTTTTAATTTTTTTAAAAGATTTTATTTATTTATTTGACAGACAGAGATCACAAGGAGGCAGAGAGGCAGGCAGAGAGAGAGGAGGAAGAAGGCTCCCTGCAGAGCAGAGAGCCGGATGTGGGGCTCGATCTCAGGACCCTGGGGATCATGACCCGAGCTGAAGGCAGAGGCTTTAACCCACTGAGCCACCCAGGCGCCCCGGTACTGTCTTTTTAACTAAAGCTACCCTGGTGGGTAGGTAATAAAGTTCTCGTTGCAGTTTTAATTTGCATTTTTCTGATAGCTTGTGAGATTGAACACTTTTTCATATATACTTTTGGCTCTTTGGATATGCTGTTTTGTTAACTGCCTGTTCATGGCCTTTGCTCATTTTTTGGTAAGTTTTTTTGTACCTTTTAAAATTGAAGGTGTTCTTTATGTACTGTGGATATGCTTCATGTGTGAGCTGTAGATACTGCAAATACCTTCCCTAACTCCCGTGGCTTGCCTTTTTACTCTCTTAGTGTTATCTTTTTTTTTTCTTTTTTTTTTTCTAAGATTTTACTTATTCATTTGACAGACAGAGGTCACAAGTAGGCAGAGAGGCAGGCAGAGAGAGAGCGGGAAGCAGGCTCCCCACTGAGCAGAGAGCCCGATGTGGGGGATATGGGGCTTGATCCCAGGATCCCAAGATCATGACCTGAGCCGACGGCAGAAGCTCTATCCCACTGAGCCACCCAGGCACCCCTCTTAGTGTTATCTTTTGGTGAGCAAATGTTCTTATTTTTACATAGTTAGGTTTATCAATCTTTTTCTTTATGGTTAGCACTTTTGTGTTCTCGTAAATGAATTCCTCACTGACCCCAAGTTCATAAAGATATTCTTCTATGTTCTAGACATTTTCTTTGTTTTGCCTTTGTCATTTACATCCACAAGTCATATGGCATTGATATTTGCAAGTGATGTCAGGTAGGGGGTCAAGATTAGTTTTCTCCTTATTGATGTGCAATTAATCCATTGCCACTTACTGAAAAGACCTTTTCTCCATTGCACTGCAGTGAAACATTTATCCTCTATTGAGTGGATTGATTTTATTTTTAAGCTGATATTTATTGAGTTCTATATGTCAGGCTTTATGCTAAGGCATTTATATGAATTACCTTATTTGATTTTCACAATAACTCTGTGAGAGAGGTACTGTTATTTTCCCACTTTCCTAAGGGTTAGCAACTTGCTCCAGGTAGCAACAGCTAGAAAGTGCTGGAGCCTAGAATTAGGATCCAGGTCTGAGTTCACAAGCTGTGTTTCAAGTACTAGACTTTTCTCGCATGTACCACCACACAGATCCAGGGGAGTTACTATGTTAAAGTCAAGGCCCTTCTCGGTCTGCCTCTGTCTCTGTGACAAGCTCTATCTCTTGCTCTTCTCCCCAGTGTCCCTCTCAGCCTTCTCCATCTACTACCCTAATCCAGTCATACTGAACTACTGGGTGTTCCCCAACTTGCCAGGTCTTCTCATTCTTCATGCCTTTGTGTATACTACTCTTTCCTTCTGGAACATTTCACTGATTAATTCCTACTCATTCTTTGATACTCACCAGCATATTATCTTCTCCATGAAGTGGAACCTTGCTTACCACCTCTCCACCTACAAGTTTTCTAGAACTGTGTGCTAACTTTTTTCATAGCTTTTCTCATTCTGAACAGCAGATAGTGTTGGTGCTCTGTCTGTATTCCTTCAGCCACCCCTGCCACCCCTGCCATGCTGAAGGCTACTGACTATAAACTCCTAACTCTGCCTCGGGCTTTTTCCCCTTGGCCAGTAGACCATGGTTGGTCTTGAACAGGGGAAAAGCCAGAAGTGCCAGCGAGTTAAATGCCCCTGCAGCCGTAGCCGACCGATGATGTATGGGGCACTGGTGGACGAATGCCCCAGTTCCCTTGCATGTTGCACGCGATCTCTCAGGGCTCCCCAGTGAAACTGAGCTCTAGTTGCCCCGAAGTGCTGACTTACGTGATAATGTACTATGTATTCTCTGCCTTCCATTTTCCATCTCGCTTTCTCATATCTCTGCGGGTGGTTCTTGGGGTTGCCTTCCACAGAAACTTATACTTGCACTCACTGGATCTGGGGGAACCCAGACCCAAACAATCTGTTTAATTTTTGAACTATGAAGGCAAAGACCTAGGGCCAGGAGTATAGTAGAGGTGATATTTCTCACTCTTTTTCCTTGAACTATGTATCTCCGGATTATTATATTAGCCACATGCCCAGCCCCTCCCAGATGCTCTCCAGTGGGTCTGGAGATAACTTCTTACCCTTTAGAGGATATCTTCAGTGCTTCAGGGGTGAGAAGAGACATGGAAGGAACTCAAGTCTACTATGATGAAGATGCATCCGCTTAGTTCTTCAGTGTTCCATTGGGCAACCTTTGAGAGTACTGTTCACGGTCCTGTGGATGGAGTCAGTGACGGCTCCAGGGGATCCCAGCTCCCTATTTGTGAAGCATAACTTCAGCCAGAGCAGACACAGAAACTGGTAAACCCAGAAAGATTCTAGGAAATGACACATTGGGTAATTCTATCATTTTGGGCTCATTCCACACTTGGGGGGATGATCCTTTCCCTCTCCCATTCTGTTCATTCTACCACTTGCAAAACTGTTTGTAGTCTGGTTAATGCATTTTTTTTTTTTGGATGTTTGAGTAACTGTGGTTAGATTTCTTTTCCTCCTGTCTCTGCTCAGCGAGCTTCTCTGATGCATTAGGAGATCCTAACAGCTCCATTGAAAGCTGCTTTTAAATCCATCACAGAACAACTGAGAAGAAAGCAATCTTTCAAAGGTTAATAATTCATGGTTGTAATTTCCTCATAACTCGTAACAGCAACACATTTCCTTCTAGACTTTTCTTGTACTGGATTGGGCTTTTAAATCAAAACTACTGAACTACTTTACCTAGGAAATCCTTGAGATTCTTTGGGGCTGATAATGCTAAGACGGTAACAAAAAAGATTTCTTTCTTCCTGTTTGTGGAGGCCTTTCCCACATAATGCCATCAGGAAAGTGTAAATTCCACATAAGCTTTCAGAAATGTCTGGAGTCTCAGAGCTTCTGGTCTACCTTTAATGGGCATTACCTTCAAATTTCAATGACATATGAAATCTCTCCTATTGTCCAAGAGTCTTAAGGAGTCATTGACTTCATATAATACTTTGAAATTTTAGGGACAAAGACGATTTTAAAAGTAGCTGGAATTTTATTTTGATAGCTCAGTTTTATTTTTTTCTTTTGTGACTTTTTACTATTAAAACTCGTGTAACATGAGATTTTTGTAGGACACTCTATTAAAAAATCATGGGAAGTGTATGCCTGGACAAAACCATCAATCACGAAGATTCCTGAAAGTTCTTTTTGTATCAAGAATTCCTCATAAATCATATCCTAATAATAAGTGAAATAAAAAATAATGAGGTAGGAGTGGTTTTTCAATGTAAGGCTCTCATTCTAAGGTCTAAATTTGTGGAAAAAAGGTTTTAGAGAGCCCTTCTACCAGACCACAAGGCCACAAAGGGCAGAGAGCCCGTCTGGCTCAACTTTGTTGAATGAGTGAGACAGGAGTGGCCAATTTTTGTTTCTGACATTAATGTCCATCATTCAATTCACTGATGAAAATGAGAAGGTTTGTGTGTCTGGAAACAGGAATCTGAGGACCTGGTCATCTATATGCTGAGAGATTACTTAATTATAAGTACCTAAGTCTTTGAATGTGGAACTAACCAAGAATAAAATGCATTTCCCAAGAGTAGGAGAATCTTGGATCCCAGAGTTGGGAAAGATCTATCTATCAAAGTATCTATCAAATCCAACCTCCTGCCCAGGGTTGCAGAGCACAAATGGACCCATTCCTTTGTTCATATGGATGCCCTGTTAGGACGAAGGTGGCCCAGGCCCCTGCTATTTTAATTGTTGCACGACATTGTCGCTGCATTGTTGTATTGCTTTTATGGCCCGCGACTTTGCTTTACAGCAGCAGTTCTTTTACACGAGGTTTCCCCTATTCCATTGTGCACTTGGGATTTTGAACTTAAATTTCACAAGACTCCCCCATTGTCTCTGTTAAATTGAATCTTGCTTGCTTTGCTCTTTCATTTCCAATCAGTGGTGATGGTTTAAAGTCTTGATTCACTGTGTCAGCTGTTGCCCACAGCATTTTGCTCTCTGCAGACATCATAAACATGATTCTAGCCCATCATCCACATCTCTGATAAAATGATTGTTCAGATGGACTCAAGGCCGGGGTCCATTGGCAGGCAGTACTGGCAGTGTCCCTCCAAGCTGATGTCTGTTCAGCAGCATTCCTCGGGTACCATTGTTGCAGCAGCCACAAATGTACCCCCCACCTTCCCATTAAAACCACATTTCTCCACCTTGCCCACAAGATCTATCATCATGAGCAATTGTCAAATGGTTTGCTGAAATCAAGATACCATATGTCTGTAGCATCCCTTTGATCTCGCAGTCTAATAACCCTACTCAAAAGGGAAATGAGGTTAGTCTGGCTCAAACTGGACTCGCCTGCAGCCATCAGAGGGGCCATTTAAGTTTTCTTGTATAGAGTGGATAAAGAGTTTATTTTGGGGAATCTGCTTTGGTGTTTTGGCCATAGAGTGACTGCAGGCTCGGACGGCAAGGGGACTCTCTGGGTCCTAGGGTCCATTTCTCAGACTCCAAAGTGCCCGGTTTTGTAAAAGGCAGAGAATCAGAGAGCTTATCTCTTTCTTTTATGATAGCTCATGTCCTTATCATCTGTTCCTTAAGGAAAGGTTTGGGATTCATGACCTTTAGCGTTTGCTTAGGCTCAATTTGAGTGAGGTTGGCAAGTGTCGGGTTTATCTAATTGTGGAGAAGCAAGTGAGAATGTGGCCAAGAGCCTGGGCTCTGAAGTCAGACCACCAGGCTTCAAATTCCAGCTCCACCCCCTTATGGCTATATGACTTTGGACAATTTTCTGAGTATTTCTTTTTGACTGTCTGTTATGGGATGGAGATAAAAGTGGTACCTATCACATCCAGTTGTCGACAGGATGGAAGGAGCCAGGGTATATGGGCGCTGGGAGCGGCGCCTGGCACATGGTGAGCCCCTGCTAATTATTGGCTCTTATTTTATCGCTGCTATAATTGGATCACGCAGAGTGGGAGGCATGTGTTAATTTTGTCCAACTAGGTGAAACCTGTGCCTAAATCTGTGACCTGGCGGGTCCGGGGGCAAGAAGACCACTGGACAAGCAGCCCTGTGTCCCCATGCACAGTCAGAGGACTCCCAGGATCTCCAAACTCTTTGTGCGCTTTTCGTTATGCAGGAAAGTGTAGAAATAAAAACCATTTGACCAGCGATCTTATCATTTAGGTTCAGGCATTTCTTCTCTGCCAGGCACTGCTGTAGGCACTTGAGCTCTATCAGTGAGCAAAAAGTTACCAACAGCTTTCAGAGGAGGGAGACAAAACCTAAAGAACAAACCTAAAGAAACAAACATACCTTTCAGCAGATTTACAAAGTATCTTAGGAGGTGTGTTCTGGGCAAACAGAAACTAGAGCAGGGTGAGGGCCAGCCAGGGGACTGGCCCCGGGGTTGCTGTTTGCCATGGTGTGGTCGGGCGGGCCTCATTAAGGACGCAGTGTTTGAGTGCAGACTGGCAAGAGGTGACGGGGTTAATGACGCGGGCAGCTGGAGGAAGAGGGCTGCAGTGGAGGGAGAACATGCTTGGCCCGGTGGAGGGATGGCGAGCGGGCCAGTGTGGTACATGTAGAGTGAGTGAGGAGAAGAGTGGGAGGAGAGGAGGCTGGGGAGGTGGCTCATGGAGGGTCTAGTTGGCCATGGTGAGGATTTTGCTTTCCACTCGGAGTGAAATGGGGACTCATTGGAATGTTTTCAACCTAGGAGTAACATGATTGACTTAGAGTTGAAAAGGATCACGTTGGCTATTGTGATATGAAGAGGCCGTGTGGGGCGGCGGGCGCGCAGGGAGGCAGGAGTAGAAGCAGGGGGAGCATGTGGGAGGCTGTTGGCAGTTTTTCTGATGAGAGGTAGTGGTGGTTTGGCAGAAGGAATGAGACGTGGTTGGATCTGCTTTAGAGCTGTTGACATTTTTTTGTTTCATGTTTTAGGGCTAGGCAATGCAACCCATACAGAGGGGCATAAAATTGAAAAGGAATGGAAAGCTCTCCTCCCCTCTTACCCTGCCAGACTTGCTTCAAAGGAAACCATGTTAGAACGTGTTGTGCTCCTTCAAGGAGGAGCACAAGCAAATTCTCACATACATCTAATGCCTTTTGTGGTTTTTTTTTTTTTTTTTTAAAGATTTTATTTATTTATTTGAGAGAGAATGAGTGAGAGAGAGCATGAGAGAGGAGAAGGTCAGAGGGAGAAGCAGACTCCCCAAGGAGCTGGGAGCCTGATGCGGGACTCGATCCCGGAAGTCCGGGATCATGACCTGAGCCGAAGGCAGTTGCTCAACCAACTGAGCCACCCAGGTGCCCTCATCTAATGCCTTTTGTAAAGCCACTTCTGAATGTCCAGGAAGTCGGCACTTCTAGAGTTTTGTTGATTAATCTTATTTTGCTACCTTGGAAAAATTTAAAAGATGTTCTGGTACTCTTTTTTCAAAAAAAAATCAAGGTTGGGGTGCCTGGGTGGCTCAGTGGGTTAAGCCTCTGCCTTTGGCTCAGATCATGATCTCAGCGTCCTGGGATCGAGCCCCACATCGGGCTCTCTGCTCAGCGGGGAGCCTGCTTCCCTCTGTCTCTGCCTGCCTCTCTGCCTACTTATGATCTCTCTGTCAAATAAATAAATAAAATCTTTAAAAAAAAATCAAGGTTGAATTTCCATATGATGAAATGTACAGCTCTCAAGTGTGTGGTTTGGTGAGTTTCACCTGTGTAACCCACACCGCTATTAAGATACAGACCGTTTCCTCGCTCCAGGTAGAGAATACCTGTTGGAGTTAGGAGAGCACTGTTTGAGCTCTGGTGCCCTGACACTAGCCCCTACTGGGTCTGTTCTATGACTGTGGGCACAGAAGAGAAGTATTTCCACGGGGGCTTTGGGGTTCTTCAGTAGGATCAGACTGAGAACTAATGACTCCATGTATCAGATTTTTTCTTTTTTTAAAGATTTATTTATTTAGAGAGCACCTGCGCACACGAGAGAGCACGAGTGGGGCGGGGAGGGCAGAGGGAGAGGCAGAGAATCTTCAAGCAGCCTCTCTGCTGAGTGCAGAGCCCGATGTGGGGCTCGATCCCACGACCCCAAGGTCATCACCTGAGCCGAACCAAGAGTTGGACGCTTAACTGGCTGAGCCACCCAGGCGCCCCAAGATTTTCAGACAAATTGTGATGGGGGAGTTCCCTCAGTCTCATGGCACTGACTGTTTATGACACCGTCGTGCTGAGCTGTAGGGAGGAGCTGGGACAGGGATAAGAATCTGGCCTCAGAGGCCCCAAGATTAACTTAGAAGTTGGAGTTTTTCTAAGATAAGGCTAAAATAACATTTTAGAGGATGTGAAAAAAAAGAATGTGTTCATCTCCGACAAATTTTGAAGTAGCAGGGAATACTGATTTGTACATGTGTTTTCAGCTGATGCTGATGCGTGAAGCCTAGACAGAGGATGAAGAAAGTTCTTTAAAATCTGATTTCTGATTATTCCAAGTGCATTCAGGTTTGTGAAATAAGAAGCCCTATTCTGGAGTTCAGCTACTCTTGACTTTTAATGCCAGACATCTGAGGGACAGAGGAGCTATGACAGCCAGTGAGACATAACGTTCATTAGAATTTAATATCAATATTTATGTTTCTTTCCAGCGCACATCTGGACTCTGTTCCTCAAGCCTGTATTTATATTTTAATAATGTAAGTAAAGCTGTATTTTCCTTTTTAATTTCGCATCAGAGTTCTGCCTCAGCCAACCCCTCCTCACCCCTGCAGTGCTTCAAGTGCAAGATGGCGCATGTCTGTTGAGAGTTCGAGTCTAGAGGAGAACTTCGGCGGCGGGGGTGGGGGAGGAGTGTGGCATGAATAAATACCGCAGAAATCTTTTTCCATGAGAAGCCCTAGGGCTCTCTGCTTCCCAAACCGGAGCGCTGGATGGATGCTTCAGAGTTTGGGACAATGTGGGGGAAGGTGGGCAGACCGAGAAGAGACCCTGAGAGGTTTCCTTGGAGTTTCACTTGGCTTACATGCCTCCTGTGTGAGACAAGAGACGTTGGAACTCTGCTCAGGTATCAGATGTCACGAGTGCTCATCTGGCATAGTTTTAGCCTTTGCTAATTAAAACTAATCCAATTGCGTGAAGAAAAATACATTGCGTAAGGTTGCCGCTTGTGTAGCTTTATTTTAACTCTTTGCCCTACACCCTGAGACCAGCGAACCTCAGGCTGGGGCTGGGGTGGGAAGAGATGGTGAGAAATTCACTTGAGTAAAGACAGCGAGCAGGCTATTAAAAGTATTGGCTTGTCAATGTAAATTTGAAGCCCTATCAGGTTTTCTTGATTTGTCAGCGGAGATGTTTTAATGGCTATTGAATGAGAAGGAAAGGTAAAAAACAAAACAAAACATAAAAAATCCCCCACAGTGTCTTTCCTTGATTTCTTACCTTGTACTTTGTTTTCTTTCCAAGTTGCTCTGTGTGCTTTTCTGTGGCCTTCAGCTGGGTTGGATCAAGCCCTCCACTTAGGAAGCTTAGGTTCAAGGTTTGCTCCCTGAAGGACTGGAATTTTGTCATGATCCCTGGCTGTGTTCCTCATCCTGGTCACTTCTCTGGTAGAAGTGTATGTTGCCTTTTGATCCTCCCAGTTCCACTACTTGCCCGCTGTGCAATCTTAGAAAATTCTTTCTGTGCCTTAGTTTCCTTATCTGCGAAATATGGGACATATTTCATGAAATATGGGAATATTGGGAATAAAATCTGTGAAATATGGGAAATCTGTGAAATGGGACACTATTAGTACTCACCACTTAGAATCATTGTAAAGATGAAGTGAGTCCATCCGTGGAGAGCACCAGCCACGTGTCACGCATACGCAGAATACAGTGTGTGTGTGCCGTGGGTGCTATTATTTTTGTTACTGTTTTATCATGATTATTAGGGGCTTGGGAAAAGGAAATAGGTATAAAAATGGATAAAACCCAGTCCCCACGGCTCCTCAACCAGTGTAAATATTCTGGGCAGCTGGATGTGTGGTAAAAGTGAGGACAGAAGAATGCCACCCGGTTTTCTGGCTTGGCTGGCCTAACTCATGTTGGAACACTGCAGGAACAATTTAGCATCTGGCAGCCATTAGGCCCTCATTCTTGGGGGGCGGGGAAAGGCCTGGCTTAGGATGTGTGCCATTGTGGAAGTGGTGCCGAGTGTAGACACCCATGCCCTTACTTACTGGAACTGTCTGTATCTTCTCCAGTAATGACATGTCCACAGATTTGTCCTCTGCTTATTGTAGTCAGACAATGGAACGGCTAGAAGAAGAGAGCAGATGATAGATCTGAGCCGACCATGGCAGAGAATGGCCAAGGTGTTCACCAACCCTTCCCTTTTCTTCCTGGACACATCGCTGGACTACATTTCCCAGCCTCCCTTGCAGTTAGGTTGAACCACCTGACTGAGTTCTGTCCAATGGCTGTGGGAGGGATAACTGCCTTGCCCTAGGATGGAAATATAAAAGCTCCTACATAAGCTTCTGCGGCTTCTTTCTTCTTCGTTCTGCTGGCTGCATGCAGAGGGTTTAGCCGAAGACTCAGAGCCCCTTAGGGATGAGGGTAGGGCCACCGGATGGGAGGAGCCCAGGTCCCTGGATCACCACATGAAAGGCTGTCTGCCAACACCCAACTGGATTGCACAGGAGGGAGAAGTACACTTTCATCCTTACGTTTAGGAGGTATTAGGGCAGTTAGCATCAGCAGGCTCTAACACAGAAGTGCAGTGTGGGAAAAGGACTGCTTTTCCTGAAAATGCACTGATGATGAAAGCACTCCCAAGTATTTGGTGTTCTTTAACTGACTAAAAGAGGCACTGAACTGTAGGATCTTTTTCTGGGAGACATAGAGAGTTGCTTTGGGTGACCAGAGCAGTGTGGCACCTTTCTTCAAGTGAGGAAATGGAAATAAAAACTTGTTGACAGAGTTCCAGTTTCTGGAGAAATGTTGCTACCTGGAACCGAAAGAATTCTCCCACTCCGCTCCCGTGTATAAATGATATACATATATTTGTAAAACTTTAAAGATCTCATTATAACACAAATACAGAAATGTGCACAAATCCTAAGTGTACAACTCAGTGAATTCTTACAAATGGAGCACACCTCTGTAGTCAGCACTTGGAATAAGAAAAAAACATTTGCAGCTTTCTAGCAATGTTTCTGTCCAGTCATACCTTCCCAAGGGTAGCAGTTATCCTGTCTTCTAACAGTATAGATTGTTTTGGCTTATTTTAGAATCATACACCAGGTGCTTTTTTTTATATCTGGATTTTTTTTTTTTTTTGCTCAAAATTATCTTTATGTGACACACTCATGTTGCATATAGCTATGGTTTATTTTCATTGCTGTATAGTATTCCTTTCTATAAATATAGCATGCTTTGTCTAGTCTTTTTTTTTTTTAAGATTTTATTTATTTGTGAGAGAGAGCATGAGTGGAGAAAGGTCAGCGGGAGAAGCAGACTCCCCGCCGAGCAGGGAGCTGGATGTGGGACTCAATCCCGAGACTCCAGGATCAAGACCTGAGCTGAAGGCAGTCACTTAACCAACTGAGCCACCCAGGCGCCCTGCTTTGTCTGTTCTACTTATCAGTGGGCATGTGAATAGTTTTCAGTTTTAGCTCTTTTGAATAATGTTGCTATGAACATCTCAGTTCCTGTCTTTTGGTCAACGTACCTACACTTTTCTGTTTGGTAAAAACTCTCTGCCTTATAATTTTACAAAACTTTCTCCCTCAACAGGATACTTTGAGGCTACGACAGTGACTGTTCTTACTGCTTGTCCTTTGGCTTCTAGACGAAGACAAAGTTTTGCTCTGTTTTTCTCTGAAGATTATCACTGATGCTCAGTGGCAAAGTTTTGATGCCTAAAATGGAAGAAATGTGATCTACTTAAAAGGACCCTTCTTCCCCCTCTTTTTAAATTAAAGCGTAGTTATGGGGACTTTTGATTCTCAAACAAGGGCTCTTAACAAAGCCATGTTTCACATCACTTGCGAAGTCCGTGTCACTGGAGTGTGACATTGCAATATTGGTTGGCGCTGCTTCGGTTCTTCCTCTGTGAGAAGGAGAATCCTGTCAGATGTTCAGACTGCTTCCTTTCCTTGGATGGGGAAAGGAGAAGACTGCGAGTTCTCTAATCGCTTGGCTGGATTAACCTTAGAGCTATTGGAGAGTTGCCTTCTCTGATTGCCCACCATCAAGGTATTATGCAAAATCGAAGCAAAAAACAGAACGTTTCCCCAGAAGGGCAAGAGACAAAGAAGAGAGAAGGCTTTTCTGCCCCCGCCCCAAGAGGATTCTTCTGGGCCTCTGCTTTCAGGGACTTGGATGTCTGATCCACACAGTAGCAACCCTGGCTAGATGGGGCTTTGTAGATTCTGGGGGTTGAAAAGGCCTCATGCAAATTCTAAAACTGCCCTGGGGACTTTCTTGCAAACCCTGGACCTAGGCTCAGTTTCCCAGACTCCTTTGCGGAGGTTTGAGATCCTGGACTTAGTGAGTGGTGCACACCTCCCCCTCCCATCCCCCAGCCCCAGGGGCCTCCTCACTGTTTGTTCTGAAATGACCTTGACTGGAGAATTGAGGGGTGAATGTCTCAGTCCAGGCCCTCCGCTCCAAGCATCCTGGGACTATCTGGGACCTCTTTACAGGCCGGGCAGCCCCACGGCTGCCTTATGTTTTGATGGAATATTGGGTTCACTTTGGGTATGAAGGTGTGTGAAGCCTTCACAGTGAAGCCTGAAAAATGGCTGTGAGAAGCCCCAGGGGACCCTGCGGCAGTGTAACCCACAGCTGGGCCTTTGAGAGTGGTGTTTTGTAATAAATTTGAACATGGCTTTGAATTTTACTATACTTGGCTTCATTCCTTTTCCTAACTAAAGGATAGGTGAGCTGATTTTTTTTCATGAGGAGACTGCTTTGGACCATTAACCAGATTTTCTTCAAACACAGAGGTGACTTGACTTTTTTGGCTTTTATAAAAACCAGAGGCCTAGTGAGGCAGCTCTGTGAAGGCAGGCGTCGCAGGTTGGTGGGGGGGCAGAAGATATGCTTTTCTTGACTCACCAGGTGTGAAATGCAAAAGGGCTTTATGCAGAAATGAGGCTTTTAAGAATCCAGACTTACTGAGGACCTGGGTATCTCTCGCTCATCGCAAGCGGCCTTTCTTTTCTGTGGGGGCGCCGCTGCGAGCACGGCCTACAGTGTTTTCTTCTTCACTCCGACTTCTTGCTGTAGCTAGCCCTGCCCCCAGTGTTTGAAAGGTGGCTGAATTTTTGTCGTATCAAGGGTATTCTTTTGAGCAGGTTCAGGGGGACATCAAGCAAATTCAAGCACGTGCGTACACACACACACACCGTCCGCCCAACGTCACCTAACATTTGTGGTGTGACCACTTTGTGCTAGTCCTGTCCCCTGTTATTTCACAAGCCCCTCAAAAGTGTGCGCTGGAACTCTAGTCTTTTGGTAGATGAGGAAACGGAGGCTGCGCTCAGTGGCTTTGAGACCACACCGTTGAACATGTGAATCTGGGATTCAGTGTCGCTTTTGTCTGCAGTTTGACGCTCCGTCTGCTTCACTCAGATGCTCTTGGTACACACTCCCCCTCCTACCACCTCAGCACCACCGGCTAGCCTTCTGCCTCCCAGTTTACTATGGGGAAGTGGAGGTAGAAAAAAAAAAAAAAGACCCAAGGACAGTGTCTGGATGGGTCCTTGGATTCTCGGAAGGGCTGGGTTGGGACCGCTGGACAAGAAAGCCCACGGCCCAAGAAGTACCCAGTCCGTGTCCGGCAGAGGCAGATGGCTGTGTTAGGTGGTCGCGTGTAGAACTGGGCAAGGCCATGGCTGCCTGTGGCTGTCGCTAATGAGTTGTTCGGTTGTAACCTAATAGTTTGGGGGAACTCACTGATTGGGTAAAATACGCTGTTTGCTGTAGCAGGAGTCAGTTTATACATCAAGGCTTTTACTGTCGAAACCCAGAAGACTCATCTCACCCATCCAGAGACTTCTTTTGTAGCTCAGGGGTTGTCCTTCTCTCTCCTATAACGTTGCTTGAAGGCTGATGGAGATCAACCGTGGGTGACCTCAATTCAGATAACGAATCACCCTGAATTAAAATAAATTGCCTTCCCCCCCACCCCCCGCCTGCTTACTCAAATAGGCCAAAATGAAAATGTGATAATGATCATGTTTGGTGTGGGAGTGAGGAAGGGGTGAGCATAGGGGTGCTCTGGACGCTGCTGATGGAAGTGTGTACGTTTTGGGGGAGGCATTTGGCCTTTATGGAATTAATACATGAAAAAATTATACAACAGAGATTTCACTTGAGAATTTAACCTAAGAAAAGTCACCAGATAAGTAAAACAATGAATAGATGCTTTACCATTGCTTATGATGAGGAAATATTGGGAATATCCTGAATGAATAATAATAGCAAATGGGTTGATAAACAACATTGCTACAGATTGGTACAGCAAAATACTCTACTGCCATTAAAATGGTACAAATGGGCATTTACTGACTTCAAAATGTGTTTGGGTTGCTTTCCGAAGTCTAATAGACTCGCTACCAGTCTGCAGATTAGGGCGTGTTTATTAAGATACAGGAATAGGGGGGGAAGTGTCTGGAAGGGTATATACCAAATCAGTATTATTTTTGAGAGAGAGAGAAGGCACATGCGTACATGTAACCCAGGGGAGGGGCAGAGGGAGAGAGAATCTTAAGCGGGTTCCATGCCAAGTGTGGAGCCTGATATGGGGCTCGGTCCCATGATCCTGAGATCATGGCCTGAGCCACAATCAAGAGTTGGAGGCTTAAAGGACTGAGCCATCCCGGCGCCCCACCAAATCAGTATTTTTAAAACATGTTTCATGACCCACAGTGAGAAATACACTCTACATTTGTGACCCCGGTAGATCCATGTGGCGGAAACATTAGTTTTATTGACAACACTTGCTTTTCTCTATGTGTTGCATTCTGATGCATTTCTTTTTCTTTTCTTTACCATACAACCTTATCCGAGCTTTCCTACACTATTCTACTTCATTGAAATTCTACTCCTCTTCTTTTTTCCTTTCTTCTGTTACATTTTTTAAGATGCTGGTCATGACCCACTAAGTTGATTTCATGATCTCCTGATGGGCGTCAAGCCTCAGTTTGAAAAACACTGCTCTAGAATGTTAACCGTGGTTATCTCTGGCAGGTGGGATTATAGGTAAGTTTTTTTCTTCATAAGCGAGGGAGAGGGGCTGTCTTTTTTTGCTTCTCTGTGTTACTTATATAATACAAAGGCTAATGAACATTTTAAAATGATATGATGATTCTATTTAAAAACAAGTTGATACCCTGCAACTTTTTAGGAATGTACTGATTGTATAAAATAAGGTGCCTATACCATAATTATTGGGCATTCGGAGTTTTGTGGGAACCTTAACATTATGGCAGAAAAAATATATGCATGGAGACACATCATTTAAATAATAGAACAACAAGAAGTTGAAACGTGACCTCACCTTTTTAAACTCAAACGTTCACCAAGCATCCCTACTTACTGCTTTACTCCAGTATGTTGCATCAGTTCTCTGGAATTTATTTATATTTCTGTTCCAGATTGCATTTTTTCATGCGCATTCCCCACCTTAAAAAAGAAAAAGGATATTAAATTCATCAGAGTACTTTCTGGCCAGATTATCCTGGCTTACAGTACTGTCAAAGTTAGCCTCCTTTAAAGCTAAAGATGATTTTAAATGGAAGGTAGTCATTAAGAACTTAGAGCAGGAAGCAGAAGCTTTACGGGAGGACAGGAAGAATCTCTGGCCTGAGCCGGAGCCCTTCTCCATGGGCTTCCTGCTCTTAGCACACAGCTGGAAATCTGCGGCCCCAGGAGCCCCACACCCATCAGGGCCACACAAGCAAGGGCGGGGGGTGGCATATGAAGAGAGCTTTCCCTGGCTCTTCTCTGGGAAAACCATTGATGGACAAGCGGGGCAGAGATTTCTGCAGAAAATTCTGTTTGTGTAGAGTCCAAGTGAATCTGGGCACACATGCCAACTGCAAAGAGTGGGGGGGGGCGGTGATACATTGGGTTGGGGCTGGGTAGAGGCTGGCTGGCATTTTCAAGGGAGGGACATGGAGAGAAATGCTTCCTGTCCTTGCAAGGAATTAATGATAGGAAGGCTTAGAAAATAACTGGGGTTGCTTTCCAAGAGGTACTAATTTAGTTACTGTTGTTTCAGACTTTTTGCTGAGAGTAACCTGACAATGTTGAGCATGTAATGTGGAGCCTGGACCTTCTGTTCAGCGAGAAGGCTAAATTCATTCTGTCTCGGAAACATTGTGAATTCCATGTCAAGGTTATTCACGTGCCCATTTATTTATTCATTTAGTATCCAATAATAATCCATTCATGTGGTTATTGGTTCATTCATTCATTCTTTCATCCACCCATTCATCCAGGCATCCACTTCCATGGCATTTCTTGAGTTGATGGCGTGGCGTTGAGAGGCATGTGGCAATCATTGGGGTGGGGGGAGGAGCTCCAGAGGGAGGAAGAGAAGTTCTAGTTGAGCTGCTCATCATGTGCTGGAGCCGACAGACAAACAAACTACTAATTAGCACACAGTGTGGGCGGTGCTACTAGAGCTGCCAACCTGGCTTGATTCGTGCAAAAGTAAGTGTCCCCTTCAGGCCTAGAATCCTGGAATGTTAGTCTGAAAGAAGTCTTAGAAAAACTGAATGGCACAGTGCTTACCAGATTTTATCCACAGATCGCTGGGGTGCCATTCCAGGGAGTGGAGGTGGGAGTAGGAGGGAGGAGTGAGAGGAAAGCTGAACAGATGGTGTTTAGCTTCCTCGAGAACCAGAGCAGGTGACTTTTCATCTGTGTCCTATGCTGAGGTTCCTTGTGGAGTATCATTTGAGGAAAGGCATTGGCCACTTACTGATATTTCCAAAGCCCTGGGCAAGTCTACCATCTTTCCTTGTTTTTCTGGTTTAAAAATTAGGGCCCAAGAAGGTGAAGCAATTTACCCAAGGTTGTAAAATTGATTTGTTAATATTCCAGGAATAAGAGCTGGTCTTCCAATTTATGTGGACATTACTTCTGTGTCAACAACTTTTGCTGCGTAACAAATTAAGTGGCTTAAAACAAGCACTATTTAGCTCATAATTCTATGAGTTGACAATGTGGACTAGACCCAGTTGGGTGGTTCTTCTGATTTCAGCCAGGCTCACTCATTTTGGTGATGAGTTGCTGGTCAGCTGGAAAGTCACCTGAGAACTAGCTGGCTAAGATGGTCTTACATCAGAGGGGTGGCTGGGTGTTGGCTAGGGTAATCATGTAAGTGAGTCTAGAATCTCTCATTATCCACAAGACTCCAACATAGCAGGGACGTGTTTGTACCCTCTTGAAGGCTAGGCTTGGAGCTGGTCGAAGCATATCACAAGACCAGGTCAGATTCAGGAGATAGAAAAAAAGACTCTACTTCTCAAATAGAGAATTACAAGGGCTATGGATCCAGGAAGGGAAGAATTGCTGCCCTTTCTCCTGTCTACCCCAAGAACACCGAGTTGTTACCATGTGTCCTTTGCTTAATTTGGGCAATGGAAAAATAGGTGTTTGAAACTGCTGTGTCATAAAGACCACGGCCCTGACTTTCTATAAACCGTGAGGTCTTTCACCACTTGAGTTTTCAAATTCTCTGTGTTTGAGACAGATGGTATGTCCTGCTTGTGGTCAGGGACACTGTACTTTGAGAACATCCCTGCTATACTCCCAGTCAGTCTTTTCATTAGTAGCCCTTTCCATGGAAGTACCCCTTCAGCTCTTGGTCATCCTAATTCTTTTAGATGCCTCTGAGGGATGACTTTATCCTCATCATTTCCACAAACATTTACTGAGTGACTTCTATGAATCAGACGCTTAGCTAGATATTGAGGATACAAATATGTCAAAGGTGAGCCCATACCTTAGGTAACTCACAGTATGAAAGGGAAGGAAGAAAGGTAAATAGGTTAATACATTGAAATGTGATGGGGAAGAGGGCTGGAAATTGATTTCTTTTCAATGGTAATTTTTACCTTTGCAACAGAGGGTGCAGTCACATGATCGTCTATTATCTAAACAGATGTAGAGAAAACATTCAAGAAAATTCAACACCTTTTCATGCAAAAGCACTTAACTAGGACCAGAATGGAACTTTCTCAACCTGATAAAGGACATGTATGAAACACTCACAGCTGACATCATCTTAGTAGTGAAACATTGAATGCTTTCCCCCTAAGATGAAGTATGAGACAAAGCTGTCCATTCTTGCCATTTCTATTTAATATCATACTGGAGATTCTAGCCAGAGCAATTAAAGAAAGAAAGAAAAAAGCATTCAGGCTGGAAAGGGAGAAGTAAAACTATCTCTGTTCCACAGATGACATGATCTTGTATATAGAAATTCTTCAAGAATCCTCACATACATAAAAACTTTTAGAACTAATAAATGAGTTTAGCAAGTTTTGAGGATACAAGATCAGTTGTATTCCACACATTAGCAAGGAACAATGAAAAAGAAATTAAGAGAACAAGTCCTTTCACAGTAGCCTCAAAAAGAATAAGATACTTAGGAATAAATTTTACAGAAATACAACATTTGTATACTGAAAAGTATGAAACCTCATTGAAAGAAAATAAAGAACACCTAAATAAATGGAAAGACATTGCAGGTCCCTGGGTCAGAAGACTTTCTATGGTAAGATGGCAGTATTCCCCATGTTGATATACAGGGTCAGTTCAATCCATATCTCCCAGCTGACTTTTTGCAGAAATTGACAAGCTGATTCTGAAATTCATATGGAAATGCAAAGGACCTCAAATAGCCAAAACGATCTTGAAAAAGAAGAACACAGTTGGAGGACTCACACCTCCCAGTTTCAAAACTTAATACAAACCTGGGGTAATCAA
Organism: Martes martes; assembly: GCF_963455335.1. Classification (NCBI taxonomy): domain Eukaryota; kingdom Metazoa; phylum Chordata; class Mammalia; order Carnivora; family Mustelidae; genus Martes; species Martes martes. The sequence continues at coordinate 12,487,464 of NC_137897.1, forward strand.
GTAATCAAGACAGTGTGGTAGTGGCATAAGGATAGACAAGTAGATCAGTGAAGAGAATTGTGAGTCCAGAAACAAATCCTTACATTTATAGTCAATTGGTTTTCTTAAGATTTTTTTTAAAGTAATGTTCACACCCAATGTGGGGCTCAAACCTACAACCCCGAGATCAAGAGTTGCACACTCTACTGACTGAGCCAGCCAGATGCCCCTGGCCAACTGATTTTTGACAAGAGTGCTAAGGCAGCTCAGTGTGGGGGAAACTATCATCTTTCCAACAAAATGGTGCTGGGACAACTGAATATCCACATGCAAAATATGAAGTTGAAGTTAAAACTGTGAAAGTCTTAGAAGAAAACTTGGAAATATATCTTCATGACCTTAAATCAGGCAGTGATTTCTTAGATACGATACTAAAAGCACAAGGGATGAGAGAAAAAATAGGACCTCATCAGATTAAAAAGTTTTATTCCTTTTTTTAAAAAGATTTTATTTATTTATTTGACAGAGAACCACAGGGAGAGAGGGAACACAAGCAGTGGGAGAGGGAGGACCAACAGGCTTCGAGGAAGCAGGTTCCCACTGAGCAGGGAGTCCGATGCGGGGCTTGATCGCAGGACCCTGAGATCGTGACCTGAGCCAAAGGCAGAGGCTGAACCCACTGAGCCACCCAGGCACCCCCCAAAAAGTTTCATTCCTTTAAAGGACATCACAAGAAAGTGAGAAGGCAAGCCACAGAATGGAAGACCTTTGCACGTCCTATATCTGAGAAAGGGCTTTGTGTTTGTTTCCTAAGGCTGCTGTAACTTAACTACCACAAACTGGTGGCTTAAGCCAACGTCATTCTTTCACAGTTCAGGAGGCTAGACGTCCCAAATCCTGGTTCCAGTAGAGCTGTATTCCCTCTGAAGGCTCTAAGGAAGAGTCCTCCCTTGGTTTTCTTCCTGTTTCTGGTGCTTGCCAGCTATACGTGGAGTTCCTGGGCTTGGAGATGCACGATTGCCCTCTGTCCCCATCTTCGCATGCTGCTGTCCTCTCTGTGTGCCCCTGTATCTTCACATGGTCTTCTTACAGGGATGCCAGTCATTGGGGTTAGGGTTCACACGAACCCAATATAACCTCCTCTTCACTTGATTCCATCTGCAAAGAACTTATTTGCAAATAAGGTTACCTTCGTAGGTACTGGGGTTTAGGACTTCAACATACTTTTTAGGGGGGAGCACAATTCAACCCATAACAGACTTACACTGAGAACTATAAGAAAGAGAACTCAACTCAAAAAAGGGAACTCAATCCTTTAAATCCAAGGATTTAAAGAGACCTTTCTCCAAAGAAGACAGAAAAACGTGTGTGTGTGCGCGCACACACACACACACACACACACACACAGATGCTCAATATCATTCATTGTCAGGAAAAGGTAAATCAAAACCATAAGGAGCTATCCCTTCGTACCCATTAGGGTGGCAACAATAAAAAAGGCAAACCATGACAAGTGTTGGGGAGGATGTAGAAAAACTGGAATCCTTACACATTGCTGGCAGGACTGTAAAGTGTGGCAGCAGTTTTGGAGAACAGTTTGACAGCTGCTCAAGATGTGAAACATAGAGTCACCATATGAGCCAGGAATTCAACTCCTTAGTATATACCCAAGAGAATCTAAAACTTGCATTCCAACACAACACGTAGTGAATGATCACTGCAGCATTACACATAACAGTCGAAAGATGAAAATAGCACAGGTGTCCATCAGCTGACAAATGGGTACAGAAAATGTGGCATAGCCATGCAGTGGAATGTTTCTTGGCCATAAACAGTGCTAAAAGATCATACAAATTATCGATACATGCTAGAGTGTGCATACGCCTTGAAAACATCGTGCTAAGTGAGAGAAGCCTGTCCTACGGGAACACACGTTGTCTGATCCTAGTGATCTGAAATGTCCAGAACAGGCAAATTTACTGAGACATGGAGTAGGTTAGTGGTTACCTAGCGCTGGCATGGGGGTGGGAATGGAAAGCGCAGTTAGAGGCACCTCATGTGTGTGTGCGGTCACTGCTGAGAGCAGGGTTGGGGCGTTTCCTCCCGCCATTCTTGGTGGCATAGTCCCAGACCGAAAGTCCTGCTGTGGGGCATGTTGCCCTTGGTGAGTGTGACGCGGTCTCCATTAGTGGTGGCTGGGGAGGCAAATCCAGACCAGAGCAACCTTGACCACTTCAGCATCTCACCTCTGGTGTGGCAAGTGTAACCGTGCTGTCCAGGCTGTCATTAAATGCTGAATCTGTCCCCCTTTAAGGTTGTGCTTGAAATAGAAATCTGCCCTAGGCCCTTCTTGATCTTTTCTTGTTGGCTCCCTCTCTCCTTCACTCTGTCCTTCACTCCCGGGCCAGACCTGTTCCCTTTGTGGCCGAGGGGCCCGAGTTCTCCCCGGGATCAGCTCACGTGAGTGGATCCCTCAGACTGAAGCTCCCTGGTCTCCAGCAGGGACCTTCGCATGTGCTGCCGCCTGTCCTTCCGAGAGACTGTGTGTGGCTGCTGATGCTGTCCTGACCGTCGCCTCACTGGCCTGTCCCTGTTTTCAGAGGCTCCCGTCTCTTGGTAGAAGGCTGGATGTTTAGTGAGCATCGTTTATGGAGAGTGGGAGATGGAGTAGAGTACGGTTTCATCCCTGGGGCAGGACCTCCCATGGGCTTTGCCGACAGGCGTGCTGGGACCCTGAGGACAGGTCTGGCATGAAGAGGGAAGGGGGAGCAGCGCGGCCAGGAAGAAATGATCCTGTTGAGGAGGGACCCTCAGAGGAGATGGCCAGCAGTCCCAGTGGCAGTGACCACGGGGTGGGATCTGGGCTAGTGTCCATGCCCAAGAGTCTGACGCACTACGTTGGTGCGTGGAAGAGGTTTCCAGTCAGTCATTGGGTCTGCCTGTTTTGTTCTCCCCTCATCCGCTCTCCACACTCCCGCACAGTGACCCTCGCAAGGCAGAAGTCGAATCGCATTGTCCTGTAGTTGACGTGCTTCTCTGGCTTCTTACTGCTCTTCTGATGACATTGAAATGAACTGGTTTTCAAGACTCCGAGGCTGGGCCCACCCTCTCTCCTGCCTCGTCTCTCTGTCGGCCTCCCTGAACTCATGCTGCCGGCCTGTTCTCAGAGTCTTTAGGTTGTTCTTCGTGCCATGCCGTCTAGCTCCTGCAGGCTCCCCCGGCCCTGCCCTTGATGGCCGGCTCTCCCGGCAGCCCTCCCCGGTAACCCCATGAGCCTCCCTGGGCAAGTCATCACCGCACTCTGTCGTCTTCTTCGTGGCGGTTATCTCGCTCCGTTGTAATTATGTAGTGGTTTTTGTGCTCCCCCACTAAACCGGGAACTTCGTAGGATTGGGATCAGGTCTCGTTCCCTAGTTTACTCTCAATCGCATTAGTCAGGGTAGGCTAATTTCTGTAACAAAGAACCCCAGACGTCTAAGTGACTAAATACAACACAGGTCTTATTTCTTGCCCGCCCCCACCCCCCATGGCAATTCGACGTGGGTGTTCGAAAGGTGGCTTTCTACACAGTTCAGCAGGGACCTAGGCCTCTTACATTTTGGAGCTCTCTCATCCCCTAGGACCGTCATCTCTTTCCAGGTCCGCAAATGGGAGAGGAGAGAATGGGGATCCTATAGGAGGGTTTCTATGCGCTGTGCCTGAAGTCGTGTACTTAACTTCTACCCACTTTCCGTTGGCCAAAACTCATTCATATGAGCACACGGAAGTGCAGGGAATGCCGGGAAATGTTATCCAGCTGTGAGCGGGCTTGGTGAGCAGGTAGCTGGTCTCTGGCACACGGTAGGAAGCAAGTGAATACTTAGTTGTTGAATTCGTCCAGTGAGTGAACATTGTATTCTAGGCCCCATCTTGATTCTTATGGATTCAGTTTAATCAGCAGGAGGGGCATGTGATGACGGATCACAGAGAAAATGCCCGGTGGATCCCAGGGTCCTGGGTACCTTGCAAGTGTTACAGATAGTGGCAGCAGGAAGAGCCCTGTAGTCTGGGAGTGGGGCACCCGGGCAGCAAGGGGCTGCCCTCCAAGTCCTCTAGCGGAGGAGCTTTTTATTAATAGAAAAATTTCTTTTTTCAGAGGGCACAAGGAGGGAGGGGAAAGAGGAGGCGTGAGGACGGTTGCTTTTATTCTGTGGCATGTATTGGGGTCAGCTTTTTCCCCATGTTGCTCCCCAGTCCCTGGAAGAAGTGTGGGGTGTGGGGCATGACTGCGCACGTGCTGGCTGTCCGTTGGGGGGGGGGAGGGGAGGGAGCAGGTGTGCGGAGTACACGTGACCTGTCCGTCCTTGGTTCTGCGGTCAGAGCGTCCACCCAGGCCTGTGCCACAATCCAGCCCCGTACGGGAGGCGAAAACCTCATCCCTCACTCGGGTAAGAAGAAGCAAGTGAAGCCACATGGTGATAACCACTGGGAACCAACAGTTTCGTTTGAAAATGAGCCTCCAAAGACTCAACTTCTGGATGGACTGGGATATAATAACTCCTTGCCTGTGGGTGGCTCTTCCCACACCTTATCTCATTTCATCCTCGTAACAATGTGGTGAGGTAAGAAAGCCAAGGGTTATTATGTCTGCTTTACAGATGAGGAAAGCAAGGCTCAAAGTGACTCGTATGACTTTCCCAAGACCACATGGCTGCTCTTCCACTCCTGCTGTTTCTACCCCCAAGCCCCTTCGCTGGGATCTGCAAACTGTTTTCCAGAAGGTTCCCCCTTAGCTTTCAGTTAGCGAGACTGGAAACTATGTCTGAGAACTGGCCTTACCTCTCAACACTGGCCGTTTATTTTCCTGTCTATACAGGCGGCTCTGAATGTGCTGTGGATCTCTGTCCTCCCTCCGAGTGTTGGCGGAGACAACCCAAGACCGCGTAGATGGTTTCCAAGTGGCAGTGCCCCTCGTTCCAGTTGATTACCTACCACAGGGTCTAGGGGGAGTTGGGCCATGGGACTTTTTTTATTAAAACAAAACGAAACAAAGCAATCCCAGGGCTAGGACGTTTCAATAAATGTTGATGTGCATGCCCGCTGCCCAGCAGCAGTGTGGCCTTGCCAAGAACCCTGAACGCTCGCTCCCTGCCCCACTCAGACAGAGCGCCGACATCACCTCGCCATCCTGCCTAATTAAAGAAGGCTATAGTTTCCCTAGTCTGTCATAGTCTGGTTTATGGGTTTGGCTAGTGCAGAGGAGGAGGGAAAAGGTAAAGGTCGGCTGTGGTGTGGGAGGTTGTCGGAAGAAGCAACAGGGGTCACGATGAGTTCCTTACCCCACAGAACCTGAAACAGAATTTCTAGCGCAAGGAAAGTAACCCTGTGGAGGAAAGACTGGGGAATGTCAGTTCCTAAACCAACCTCCCTCCTGCCGGTTCAGGTATTCCTGGGAAGCCCACATCTTCTGGCATCAGGTCCCCTGCACAGTGTGTTTGTTTTTCGGAAGCGGACCATGACCGCCACCTAATAGTATCTGTGTGGCTATCTGTCTTGGCAAATCCCTTTCTGTATTAAAAGATGAATGTAGTAAATCCAGAGTTGAGGGAGACGGTGGTGCTTTCTCTTCTATTCACACTGTTTTCTGTTTTCCTGTTCTGCTTTCCTCTCACATCCCTATAAACCATATTTTGAAGCCCTTCTCCGATCTCTTGCTTTTCCGAATCATAATAAAAAGCCCAAGGAGCTTGGATGGCATCTGTGCTCCCTCTCTTAGGGAAGATAACCCAGTTTTGCTACAGCAGAGAAGTTGTGGGTCTTCTGTGATCTGGCCTGAGGTCCTGGCAGTGAGGTTGAGACGAAGAGATGATGCTTGGTCCCTAGAGTTTCAGGAAAGGCTCGGAAAAGCGTGCTCCTCCCTGAAGAGGACTGCTACTGGTTTTGTGGAGGGGATTGTTTTTCCAGTGGTCAGGTCAGCGTTCCAACTTGCTTCTGTCTCTACTCATGACCCCTGAGTACAGGTGTGCTTAGTTCTGATACAGTGCAATGCAGTGGCCGCTTGCGTTGAATGCTGTACTAAGACACGTCGTCATACGGCCTTTTCTGCGAGCGCAGCATGTGTCTGGGGGAGCGGAGGATAGGGCTGGTGCCGGTTCATCTCTGGCAAGCACCTGCTCCTTAGAAGACACCATTCTGGCGGATTCCTCTTGAGATCCCCCGTGGTAAGTAAGCCCGACCAGGACTGGTTCCGGGACAAGATGGCGACATGCAGAAGACAGTAGTGCTCTGGTGTGGTGGGGAGGCCGTGGAGCATTCGTCTGCCCCAACCCACCGCCCTGGTTATTGATTCTGCTCATAATTGAGCAGTCTGTGCACTTCCATGAAAAATGATCAGATGATCAATAATAATGTATTGCCTGGTTCAACTCCCAGCGTGGTGTTTCATAGCTCGCGGTAGGCACTCAGCGAATGTTTGTGGTATTGAAGTGATTTGTTTATGCAGTGTATTTCCCAGGAGACTGTGAGTTCTCTGGACTCAGGGCCCATGTGTTGTTTGCCTTTATGTCCTCAGCTCTGTGCCCAGTGTCTGGCACGTAGTGTGTATTTATAGTGTTCCCACAGAACACCTGTCCATCTGTCAAGGATTTTTCAGATCCCTTCTTTGAGAGTGTGAGCTTTTTATCTTAGTGTCTTAGTCCTGGGAGAAACTCCTTTCATTTAATGACCAACTCACCTCATTGTATACCTGTGTGACTAGTTGTAACATGTATTTGTCAGCTCAGGCTGCCGTGACAAAAGACCACGGTCTGGGTGGCTTCAACAACAGAAATTTATTTCTCATCATTCTCAAGGCTGGAAGTCCAAGATCAAGGTCCTGGCCAGTTGAGTTTCTGGTGAGAATTCTCTTGCTTGCACGTGACCTCCTCCTTGCTGTGTCCTCACATGGTGAGGGGGAGAGAGATATTGAGAGAGAGATTGAGCAAGTTCTGGGGTGTCTTATAGGGACAGTAATTCCATCGGATCAGGGTCCCATCCTTATGACTTTATTTAACTTGAATTACTTCCTCAGAGGCCCCATCTCTGAGTACAGCCACACTGCAGGTTAGGGCTTCAACATAGAAATTGGGGGAGGGGGGACACAAACATTGAGTCCATTACATAAATGTACTTGTTACCCACTGTAGTATCCAGAGTTTCCTTATCAAGAAAAAAGTGATGAAAAATCAACATGATACTAGACTCTGCAGGTAAATAAGCTTAGTACTGGGCGTGAAGAGTTTAAAAGGCGTCAGGTCACAGCACTTAATGAAAATCTATGGTCAGTTGAGTGGATTTTTACCACGCTCTTGTCTTTTCCTTCCCTTACGTGATTTTTTTTTTCTATTCCATGGAAATTTTCCCGAGCATCGTCTATTACAGAAAGGTATTCATGTTTTAGAGACAGCGCAGCAATAGGAAAGGAGGTAGAATAGAAAGTCAGGATCAGCCAGGCTACGCTGTGATGTTAAACATCCCCCAAATTCCAGCAGCTCAATAGAACAGATATTTATGTTTCCCTTATCCCACACGTCAGTAGGGAAGCTCTGCTGGTTGTAGTTACACTGAAGGAGGCTACATTTTGACACATGCATCGCAAAGGAGAATGTAGTCAATTGCTCCTCCAGTTTTCATTTGGAAGTACCACGTGTCGCTCTCCGCTCATCCTTCATTGGTTAAAGGAAGTCACGTGGCCACACTCAACCTCAAAGCGGCTGATGAAGCGCACTCACTGAGGAAAGCTACAGTGTTTGGCAGAGGGCACCGATTATTACTATAATGGGGTAATAGTGGGGCTGAGGCACATGCGTATGGAACTTAAGCAAAATTTGTGGCACACATGAGAAGTTTTATTTACTTAGTGCTTTCTTAAAAGAATTCTGTTTGGGAAAAAAAAAAGACACAAAAACCCTGTTTGCAAAATAGCTTTAACAGCTAAGATTTCTTGCCTGGCTGAGTATTTCTGTGCCTAGAATGAGATTCAGAGAATGAAACCATTTTCCACTGAGGCCATGAGAGCCGCCTTTCAAGTGTCCACACAGTATAAAAAACAATACCCTCAAAGAAAGAATTAAAAATTCTCCAGGTGGCTTATCTCAGGTCCACTGGGAAATGAAAACCCCCAACCATACAAAAACAGTATAAAAAAATGGCTGTGTCTGAGGGTGGTCTCCTTGTAAAGATAAAGCTTTCTCCCCATCCTTCCTGAAAGTGATACCAGCTTGATGTTAGCAACAGTATCACTGTCTGGAAAGGGGATGACTGAATCTGATGGGAATATGTTTGAGCTGCATAAACACAGATTGAATTAAGCACAGCGAGTTGATGATGGGGAGCGTAGAAAGAGTCAGGACCTTCCGTTGAGATAATAACTAGTTCATTATCTGCCCAGATAAAGGTCGTACAGGCTTTCAGCAACAGCGTGGAAAGGAGACCAGACTGACCTTTCTGACAGCAACTCTCTGCTCTGTTTTTTTTTTTTTAAACAGACCTTAGGATGCCAGTGAGTAAGGAAAACCGTGTTCCTCTTGTCACCCTTCCTTCCCCTTTCCAAGGCTTTCCAGTACACAGACCTTGACTTCTATTAGGTTCAGAGTAGTTGCCTTTGCTTAAATTTCTTATAATGGACCTTGCCTGGAAAAATCTCAAATTAACCCATGAGTTGATGTTACTAGCTCACATCTCCTCCATTTTACACACTCAACACCTCTTCCTTGTTCCTAAATTTTGCCTTTTACCTCAAAAGACAAAAATGCCGTCACTTAGCCAAAGTCAACTCTTGCCTTTTGGGCTATACCTTCCAATTTTCCTTAAAAGAGCCCCTTATGAATCTTTTGGAAGGAGTCTGTGTGCTCTGTTGTCTTTGTATGAGACCGAGAAAGCGTGTGGGTGGGGATGAGGGTCCTTCCACCTATAAAGACAGATGATAGTTATAAGTGGCTTCCAAGACATTAAGGATATTTTGGAATCCTAAGGGAAGCAAAGGCAAGTTAAACTTTTGCCGGGAGGTGGTGACTGAGGCTATGTGTCATGAAAGTGCTACCCCCAAAGCCAGGCTTTCCAGTGCAATTTCAAGTGAATGATTTTCCCTATTCATTCTGTATAATCATTTTTAACATGGCATGTATGTTCTGTAATGGAGTGGCAAGCCCTGCGCAATATATTTTTTCCCTGCTATCTTGGAAATCTTGTCAATAAAATGAAGAAGACCACTAATGTGGATTTCTTATGTGGCTATCATTTTTCTTTGTGAGTTACTTTGGTAACAGGAACGGGCCATGTTGAATGCCAGATCATAATGAGGCCTCCTGGCTCCAGTAAATTACATTTGCTCTAGGTTGACTAGCTATGGAATGAGGTCATGAATCCTTGATCCAAATCATGAATGTGACAGTGTGCATCTCCATACGGAATAACCCAGTCGTTGTTGCCCTACTCTACTTCGTCACCGTGCCTGTCATCTTCATGGCGTGGGTTTGACAAGAGGATGACAGTAAGGATGTGTATTGTGCTCAGTCCTTAGCCTCAGACAGTAAAAGCTTTACAGTTAGATTTTTTCAGAAGGAGAGAATTTCCTATCTCCTAGGAATAATGAATAGGTTCCATGTGAGAAATGAAATCAGAATGATTGAACTTAGAGACAAAAATAGAATATTCATTGAAGTCTATTCAAATAGTATTGAATATTAGAATAATCCGTGACCATGTTGTGTAAGATTTTCCCCTCCCTGACTGCCTGTCCCATGTTTATATTCACCCCAAATTCACTTTGAAACAGTGCATGAGAAGCAAGAATGAGTAATTTTTTTTTTTTTTTGGAAATTGGATAATCTCATCTTGTAAGGAGTCAGTGATTTCTATATCCAGGAGAGATGTGTGCGGGAAATATATTTCACAACGGGATCAGAATTGCACGTAACTTCATACTTTTGGTAACGGGATTTCAGATGGCGTGTTGCTTCATTTCAATGATATTATGTACTTAAATAATGTATTTATAATACACAGTATATATCAAAATAATTTTTTGTATTATATGTCATCATATCAAGCTAAAAAATGCTTGCAAAGGAATTAAGGTTCAAAACAGAGTAATTATACTAAGCCCTCAAAGTTCCTTTTCCCTGAATTCTTAGTGGGTCGTGATATTTAATAACACTTTCCAATAATTAGAAAAAGTCCAGAGCTTGTTCAATCACACCCAAACAGCGTGTGCAGGCTAACTTAGGTGTGACTTAGAAAGTATTCATTGTCTTAATCAGGCACTGGCAAACCTTTTCTGTAAAGATTCAAAGAGTAAATATTTTACGCCTACAGGCTATACAGTCTCTGTTGCAACTACTCAGCTTTGTCTCTCTAATGGGAAAGCAGCCATAGACAATATGGAAATAAGAGACCATGGTATTCCAATAAAACTTTATTTATAAAAACAGAATATGGGCCCGTTTGGCTTGTGGGCTGGTTTGTCAAATCCTGATCTCAACTATGAGGCTTTTTAACTACAGCCTAATTGAAAAGCAATTTATATATATGTAAATACATCTGTATTTAGCACTTGAGTGTCCGCACCAATGTGTGTGTGTGTACATGCTAGAATGAGTTGGAGTGTTTATGTGCCGTTTTCGGATCAGTCTGGAATTGCCATATATGTAATTTTGTCTTATGGTAAATGAATATGCTTGGGTCTGTGAATAAGTATTCTGACTCTCTGGGATTGTGGCTGCCTAATCCATCTGAAGTTTTTCAGTGTTGTCATTGTTGTCTTTTCTCCTCTCAAGTTCATTGCATCATGATCATATGGGCTGCTTAATTAATACTCTTCAGCGGCAACGATGCGATTCACATGGAGTTTTTTTTTTTTAATGTGGGTTCTGCAAGTCGCATTCGATATGAGTCATTCTCTATTGATGTCATTATACAGTTTTAAACTAGGCATTAATTGAAATGAAACCACAGGTTTGGTCAGATTGATCAATCTTTTCAGACTCTATTCAGAATATTTTTCTTTCTTCCCAGAAAACAAAACAAAACAAAAAAACCCGTAGTCATTTGCCCAGAAATGGGAGAGAACAAGGCTTTTCCAAATGGTAAGGCTGTCTGTTTTGAAAAGTGGATTTATTGGGACGATAAATCTGGCTTGTACTATCTGCTCACCTGTTTGTCCTCAGGGGAACGATCACTCTTTCTAAATCCTTTTACACTGGAAAGGTTGAAATGATAGACAGCTTCAAAAGTTGGGCCAGAGAAAGCTGATAAGCACAGGGGGAAAAAAAGCCTCTTGTACTTGGGGTGCTTGCTGGGTCAGCAGCTGGGAGCACCCATTCCTCGGGGCAGGCAGACAGCAAGAGCCACGGCCTTTGGTGACTGGGTCCTGCCTTGTATTTGATAAGCTCTGTCTCCTAGAGAGTCAGGCTCCAGGTCTGAACTTTCTAACTCTTGGGCTACACATCTCTTTCCTTCCTATGTATTTACATATCTGTAAAGACCTAACAGATCTTCCCTAAATAGAAAGAATTTAAGTTAAAATGATTTGCACTTAAATAAATGACACTGGGGCATATAAGTTTCGAAATTCAAATAAAAAATGCAGGGATCATTTACCTTTTATTTCCAGGAAATGATATTTTGTTTTCTCAAAGACTTTTCTGGAGACCACCTTCCCACAAGAAGGGGTATTCTGCCCCTCTCCACCCTTAGCCGCCTCGGAAATCCTCGCAGCTAAGACAGCACAGAGCACACCCCACTCGTCAAAAAAATGCAAGAGGAGGAATCAATATAGACATTTGAGGGCCCCCCCCCACCCTCAAAAGCCAGATAGAAAGACACAGGAAAGCACAATGATCACTTTATAGTGGGAGAGAGCTCATCTTAGTAACATCCAAACAAATAAATACAATCAGACATTTCTTAACCTGGGAACACCTGGGGGAAAATTCTCTTAAATTTTTTTAATCTGCCTTCTCATTTCCTTTTGGTACATCCCACATCTACACTGCGGGTGTGGAGCGCCACCCCAAAACACACCGGTCCAACCTTTTCAAATATGAGCACCATTTGGGGCCCAGCTACTTCCTCTGAGCATTTAATCCACCAGGTTTTAATTGGGGGAGAGCGGCCTAGTGTCCAGATGAGAATTTTTTCCCCCTCCTTGCCTTCTGTGTGATGGGTCGCAGCATCTCTGCCAAACCACCCAAGTTCTCTTACCCTTAGACGACTCCTTTGTAAAATGAGCAAATACTTAGTACCTTGGTGAAATAATTGGGTAGTACATTTAAAAGAATGCCTCTTCTTGGCTGGTTGTGTTTTCTCTAAGAAGTTACTTGCAGTGTCCTCCTTAGCGGTGGCAAGGAGCTGGTACCCTAGCAGCTTTGCTGAAAGACTGCCCAGGGACCTGGGAGATGGGCGACTGAGTGGCCGGGGCCTCTGCAGTTTTAGCAGAAGGGGAGGAGAGAAATAAGGGCTTTTCTAGCCTCTGAGAGTTTCATACATCCACTCTGTGAAAAACATGAGCATAATGAATTCCACTTTGAGATGGCGAACACACACACACACACACACACCCCAACCCGAGGTAGAGGAAAGAGATGAGCGATTTGGGGTTGGGGTCAGAGAGACAGAAGGGAAAACGGCGAGGTAGTGGTTCTCTGTTCCCTTAGGCAATGCTCTGTGGGGGTGAGGGGCGAGAGCGACATCCTCGGAGTGGGCCTGCTCTGCCGTGGAAGGTCATGGGATGTCACGCAGAGGTGGGGACCCCGTCGGGATGGACTGAGCGGTGTGGTGACCACACGACTGCGCCCTGAACAAACAGATGTTCCCTGCTGGACACTGCAGCTCCACCGGTTCCTTCTAGCACCTTCTGAAGGTCTTCCTTGGGGCATGCCAGTCCCTATATGGACCCTGTATGTCCTCTTTTTTTTTTCCCCTCCCTAAGTGTATCTATTCATCAGAGTAGAAATTTGCCAAGAATAAGAGTAGGGAATGAACCAACCCCCTAGACTCCTCTCTCCTCCCCCTTCCCGGGTCGCCATGGTATCGGGTGGCTGGTTGCAACCATTTACTTCTGATTGAACGCTCTGGTTTCTTTGGCTTCTCTCCTGTTCCCTCCCCCATACGGTACCCCTTTCCCCTCGGCCCTCCTCTCCCCACAGCTTTGGTAAGAAAGAGCCAGCCTTGAATTCAAGCATAATTGCTCGGTAGGGGGGACTTCCTTGAAAAAACCTCAAATTTTTGGGCTGGAACAGTGGAAATCTGTTTGAACCCTTGAACTTCCTCTATTGTTGAAATGACCACCTACAGAAACATGCTGGGGGAAAGTAGCAGAAGCACAGTGGTCCCTTTTATGGGAAAAACAGTAGCTGGAATTATTTCACTTTTGCAAGAATTCTATAATGAGGAGGCATTTCTGAAGGGAGCGTATGGAGCAAACATTCCACAAGTTGGAGATGTCTGGGCTGTGATCGGAATATTGTAATAATCGATGTTTCTGGACTTGGAAACAGAGTCTTCATTCTTTTTTGACCACGAGCACAAAAGCTGGTCACTGTAGCATTTCCCTATACTTCTGTTGCCATTTGCAGGGCGCTGCTCAGATACTGGGGATTTTCAGACAGGCAACAATAGAGACGGGAAGGGTTTTTGCCTCTTGTGAAGTAAAATTGGCATGCTATGACTGTTCTGTAATTTCCAGCGAATAGATTGCATGAACGCTTTCTTCGGCTCATTCAAGCACTAGGCTGCCTTCCATTTCTGGAGGCCCTGTTCACTTGGTGTAACTAGGGAGGGCTCACGGACGGACACACACGGATAGAACTGGGAAGATGTTGCTTCCAGCCTCTCTCCCCCCTCATCCTGCAGCCATCCCCCCTCCAACCATATCCTCTTGAGAACAGAAATCCGAGCACGTTCTTGCACTGCTTCAGGAATGCAGAAAAAGCTGAGACTCCTTAGCAAAGCAGAGGTCTGGGCGCCGTCCACTTCTCTGGCTCATGCTTTCATGCGCTCCCGCTTCTCCTGGACTCCATCCCGTGCAGGCAGCGTGCAAGTCCCTGGACCTGCCACGTTCGCTTAACTTTGACGCATATGCTGTTCCCACTGCTTAGCCTCGCCTGTGTTCTCTCTCCACGGGCACCAAACTCCCACTCAGACTTCAGACCCCAAGCCACACGTCACTTCCTCTGTGAAGTCCTCCCCAACTGCAGCATCTGCTCGCTCCAAGATTTGGCTGCCAAAACGTGTTCCTGTTTCATACATATTCCTCTGAACTGTACTTACCACGTGGCCCCATTATTAATTGTCCCATGCCTGTTGCGTTCCACTGCCAGCCCAGTGAGGCTGGGGGCTGTGTCTTATCCTGCTTTGTGTTTTGGGGGCCCCAGCACAGTGCCCGGCATCCACTGGGAACCTGAATGAATGGGTGGGGTCCATGAAGAAAATGTGAAATTGTGTGTGTGTGTGTGTGTGTGTGTGTGTGTGTGTGTGTGTGAGAGAGAGAGAGAGAGAGAGAGAGAGAGGGAGGGATAGGGAGGACAGTTACTGCAATTGGTGTTACTTAATTATAAAAGAGTCATAGTTTTCTTGAAATGAGTGTTGAAAGAGGGGATGTTTCCTTCAAGAAATAGCAAAATAATTACATCTACCCTCTTTATCAGCCTTCTGCACAAACATGCAGTATTGTTATGACACAATTCTTCTGTATTTTACTGAGATTTGTGGGTCTTCGTGAGTTTCAGAAGACACACTCATATACATGCACACGTCCTTGGTTTTAAAAACACACAAATTAAGATTTTTTTTTTCACTGAGTTACTACATACCCGAGTCAGCAAACTTTTTCTGTGAAGGGCTGGATAGTAAATATTTTAGGCTTTGCAAGACATTTAATCTTTTTTATAATCCCTCAGGCCTGCCTTGTAGCAAGAGGGCAACCAGAGACAGTCCATAATTTACACAATTTTTACAAATAAAGTATTTTAAAACGAGCATGCAAATTCTCTACTTTTGAACAGTAAATATTCGATGATGATTTTTATCTTACAACCTTTTTTCCAGCGAGGATGACTGTTCCGTCTTGGCGATGTGTTGATCAAGCCAGTCGTAACTGGGCATCAAAAATCTACTGGGAGAAGTTACCGTGTGGTCAGGATCCTTATGTATTTTGTGAGAGGGCTGTGGAATTTTGCAATTTTTTGTTTCATCAGGGACGGCCTCTCTTTACGGCCACGCTCACAGAGCGCGTGCACGAAAGAACTTGGGGAATCGCCCAGTCCGACTACAGCGTGAGCTTCGTCGTTCTTTCTTGCGGGCCGGCTCAGATCTCCGCTGAATCGTGGAGCCTGTTGGTTCCACGTCATAGTATCCGGAAGGCTGTATGCTGCTCTTCTTGCCCGTCAAGGACTCTATCCGACAAGACTAAGCCGTGAGAAATCAGTGCAAAAAGAAAAGACGAACAGCCATGAGCTGATTGCAGATGTACCTGTTGAGGCCTTAATGTTATGAGAAAGCTAGATGAGGCATTAAGAGAATTCACGCGTTCTCTGAATGCTGGGGTCTTTTCATTCTTGCTCGTTAAAAGAAAAAAAAAAAAAAGGCTGGCAGCGTAGAGATGCTGTCGTCTTCATCCCGGCAGGAGCTGACCCCTCCTGCCCTTTGTGTCCCGCCCTTCGAGGGGGCTCTGGCCGCCTCTGCCCGCCGCCCTCATCCTGCATGGCCCAGGGCCCTCTGGGCAGTTTCCTCCATCACTCCCGGAAGCCCTCCAGTTTCTTCAGCAGGGCCTGCCTAGAGTCTGTCCCCAAACAGGCCAGAAGTCTCTCTGTCCTCACACCCGGCTGCTGTTAAACCAATGCTTAGGAATTCCCTCAGTTTCTTCCGTGCTCAGGCGTAGCTTTGTGATGATGTTCATCCGGCCCATCTGACACTGGAATGACGGAAAGAGGTTGAGAGAGGGTCAGGGAATTAATAAGGAAAACGAGGAGGAGGCAGGAGGGGGACGGGGAGGAGGAAGAAAGGGCAGCTCTAAGGGCAATGAGCAAAGTGAGGAGGTTGCTGACCGTCCCGCCGGGTGACTGATAAGCGTAAGCAGGGCAGTGAAGGCTTTCGGAGCAGAGACCCCTCCTTCCGATTTGTGTATTGTCTTTGTGAATAGGACCTCAAATGGATTATTCCACTGTAAATACTTTTTATTTTGCAGTTTTATCTTCCGGTCTTTATGGTTCAGCGCAGATCAGTTTCTTTCAATGATGAATCAAGTTTTACCGTAGACTTTTTTTTTTTTAAAGATTTTTTATTTATTTACTTGACAGACAGAGATCACAAGTAGGCAGAGAGGCAGGCAGAGAGAGGAGGAGAAACAGGCTCCCTGCTGAGCAGAGAGCCCGATGCGGGGCTCAATCCCAGGACCCTGGGATCATGACCTGAGCCGAAGGCAGAGGCTTTAACCCACTGAGCCACCCAGGTGCCCCTTACCGTAGACTTTTATAAGCAGGTTTCCCTTTTTATAAATCTAAGGGGCACGATCCTTCCGATGGACAGATTTTATGTTGACAATCTCCAGTGCTTTGCCATCAGCCCCAGGAATCTTTTAAAACTGGACTCTGAACTATTATGTTTGGTTTGTATGAAAATTCTCTGTTGAAACTTTTCGCTTTTTCAAGTGCACTTTCTGAACTCAGACAAAAACTTCCACAGCCTAGCGTGTGTCTCAGAAATGATAACACTTCAAAGAAGCTCTGAGATGGCTGACATTTCTGGCTTGAAGTGGTCACGCTTACATGATTGTTGCTCAAACGTGGTTTGCTGCTTTTGGCACCATATTTATGTCACAACAGCTTCTTTCCTGGACACTCGAGAGTTTTTGATGATAAAAGCATCCTGCTTTTACATACTCGGGGACTAAGTAATTCTGTAACTCTTTCCTAATATTTCTAGATGTTGGGAGCGAATCCATATTCCCCTTACTCGTGTCCTTCGCAGCTTTATGGATTCTCGTTGTATTAACTCTGGCTTTCTTCCACAAATCTGGTAGCTGAATGGTGGTCGTGGGCCTCTGCTCTAATCTGTCTGTGCTGTAGCCTTTTAAAGATGAGGTTGTATTTTAAATTTTAAAATGGGTAAGTATTAACTGAGAACCTACTGTGCACCTGACTCTGTGTGAGGTTATAAGTAGATGTCTAATGAAAACAATTTTAGGAACTGAAAATAATTTGCCAAAGCATGTAATCCATTTGCTACTACTTTGTTCATTCATCTGTCACCCATTAACCTGACTTTCGTCTTCTCCTCTCCCTACCTGCCCTCTCGTCCTCTCAGGCGTCCCCCTGGCCGTTCATCCATCCATCCATGCCTTCATCTCTTTGTCCCCTCGGCCCTCCCTTTCCCCATCTAGTCGTCCCCCCCTCCCCATCCATCAATCAATCATTTATCAGACAGACGCTGAAGGCCTATGATGCTCTTGCACACGTCTTGGTATTTTAAATTATAAAGGCAACAAAATAGCCCCTGTTCTCCAGAAGCTCAACATCTGAGTGGAGAGACAGGCTAACTAAAAATTCTTTACAAAGATTTTGAACTTCCTGGTAGAAAAGCATTCTTCAACTGCGCAGCAGATTAATCACAGTAAATGGGTATTGGGCGTTCCTAGCTATTTTGAAAGACAATGCTAAGGTATACTTTGGCAACTTAATGTTTTCTTCCTGTACTTTCTGACCTCTGATTTATAAGTATAGCATTTTTATAATGGTATATAATGGTATACTTTGAGAATGGAAGTAAGAAATAACAAAGCAGGTGCTCCGTGGACTTGAGGGGCTAGGGAGTGCGGGAGCTCAGTCGGGGACCTAGCTGAGACCATCCTGGTGTCAGATTCGCCATCTTTTTTGAAGGAGCAGGAAACTAATGATTTTTTGTTTCTTGGGAGGGAGAGGGCAGGGGTGGTTTCTTAATTGTGAAATGTAATTGTTTGGATTTTTAAGTAGTCTTATTCCTGTTGTGAGCTGCCCCAGGCAGCCACATTAAAGGCATCTGGGTGTGTTTGTGTGCGTGTGTGTGTGTGTGTGTGTGTGTGTGTGTGTGTGTGCATGTGTGCTTGTGCATGCGCGCTCTGCTGGCCTGGATTGTGAAGGCAGACCTGGTCTGTCAGACTTGGATTTAATTTCTTTGTTTGAATAGGAAATAAGTTAGTGTGTTCTTTCCGACTCAAGTCTGTGTTTGCATTTTAATTAAGAAAGAAGACAACTCTTACAGCTGAAATTTGGATGAAAGCTGTGAATATTTACCGCTGTAAAGAGGCTTGTTAACACAAGCTTACCTGTTTAGAACCATAGTTTTAAAGTTTTTTTTTTTTTAAAGATTTTATTGATTTGACAGAGATTACAAGTAGGCAGAGAGGCAGAGAGAGAGGGGGAAGCAGGCTCCCTGCCAAGCAGAGAGCCCGATGCGGGACTCGATCCCAGGACCCTGAGATCATGACCTGAGCCGAAGGCAGAGGCTTAACCCACTGGGCCACCCAGGCGCCCCCATAGTTTTAAAGTTTTATGCCATGGCTGGTTCTTTCTTTTCTGTGCTTTGCACTTTTAATTAATGTTTACCTTTTTAAAAGTAAGAAATAACTGACATACACTAATGTGAACAAATGTTAAGTGTATGGCCTGATAAATTTTTATGTGTGTACACACGCACATATGGCCACTAACCAGATCCAGATCCAGAGCATTTCCAGTGTTCCAGAAAGTTCCCTCGTGCCGCTGCAACAGTAACTACTATTCTGACCTCTATCATAGATTCATTTTGTTTAATTTTGACCTTCATACAAACGGAATCAGACAGTATGTATCTTTTCTGGGGCTTCTTTTGGTCAGTACTATGCTTATGATATCCATTATGATATCCATTCTTTTGCTTTTTTTTATTGCTGTGTTGTATTTTTTATGTAATGACTTATTTTTGACTGCTTCTCCAGTTGTGTTATCTTAAGGCCATAATGGGACTGATTGAGTTAAAATATCCTATTTCTTTTCTACTTATATTTCATTGTTTGCCCCCTCCCTGGTAATATAATTGAGGTCCATGATCATCAATTAATTAATAATTTTTTTTACACCTACTAGGTAGACAGCATCATTGGGGATAAAAGAAGTATGAGACACAGTCCCTGCCATCGAATATTTTGGAACTCATTGCAAGTCAGTAAACTTTATTCTCTTACTCACAGATGAAAGGATCGAGGTTTTGCCTAGGTTCTACAAAAGTGGAATTGCTACCGAACTTGCTCGTAGTCGGTTTGTCTGACTGTTCTGTTCTGGCAACAGGGGTTGGTCCCAGTGATAGAAGCAACTAACGATTCAGGCCAGCGATCTGTCAGTTTTTATTGAAAACCCTCTTACTGTGTGCTCAGTATGTGCTTGATCTAGATGGTTCTCTTCTAATCCCGTTTCTTAACCTCAGTGCTACTGACATTTGGAGCCGGGTGATTCTTTATGGTGGGGACTGTCCCGTGTATCCCTGGCTTGTACCCACTAGGTGCCGATAGCATCTTCTCCCTTCACCACCTCTAGCCCCACCCATGACAACTAAAAGTGTCTCCAGGCATTGCCAGGTGGCCCTTGATGGGGGCAGAATCCCCACCCCCCACTGAAAACCTTTTTGGATACTTACTGTGAGCTTCCGATAGGGAGATCCTAGAGACAGTTTGGGGCATGGAGAAGGTGGTCTTCAGGTTCTCTATTTGTTTTGTACCTGGATGTGTGAGGCATGCACATGTCACTGCTGGGGTGGAGGAGAGTATGAAAGAAGGCATGAAGGTAGAAATTGGTAAATTTTAATGGTAGCTATTGATAGGGCAGAAGTGGCAGCTCTGAAGAATGTGCTGGCAGTCTGAATCTCCAAATGATTTCTGTAGCTTTTGAAAAATTCAAGAACTTCTAAGACCACCACAGTTTGGAATTATGCCTTTAGTCCTAGGCCTGGGCTAGACGTAAAGTTCCTATACTGCTTTTAATTATGAGGTTTTGACCAGGGTTCCAACTGGTATTTGCAGCTGGGGTTTGATCAGAGAAAGTCTTGTCCTAAAATATGAGAAAAATTGAATAATGAAAGCACCATGCTGATGGCTTTTCATTTATTTGTGTAGAACTTGCCTCGGTTCCAGGAAGGATTTAAAGTGGTTGCCCATGATTGTATGTGCTTTCTTTGGGGTTGGTTTAAAATATCAACCAAGTGGAGATGTGTAGAGAGGAACGTCAGACTCATAGCTCGAAGACGACTTGAGAGGGCATCTCCTCCTCCATCTAACTTTCAAAAACGACCTCCCCTAACCAGACAATCAGGTGAAATCACGCATTAATTGTAGACTTGGAACGGTTAGCAGGAGAGCCTTGTCTGTCTTGCCTCTGGCCCTCTGTCTGCTTGGCTACCTGCTCGGGTTGGGGATGAGATACCTTGGCAGGCTTCAGTGGGCATCAAAGACACCGGGAAGGAGCCCAGCCCAGTTTCTGGCAATTCCGTCTGTCACTGGGTTTTCTGCCTGTGTTCAAAATATTTCATTTCTCCATCTGTGAAATGGAGATAATCCTTCGTCACCTTGCAGGGCTGTTGGGAGGATTAATTAGCTAATGTTCCTCAAGTGCTTTGAAGATGAAAAGGCTTGTGGAAGCACTAAGTAGTATTAGGAAAGACAGCGAGTGCCTGCTGGACGTGCCCTGATTTTCCTCATTCGCTTTCAGCAGTTGTGTTCCTCTTGACTTTTAAGTGTGTCTCATGGCGCAAAGTGCTGGCACGGTGGGCAGGACGATGCGGTGATCGGTGGAGAACAAAGACAGTGCCGCTTTCTTTGTGCCTCGGTACTAATTTGGCTTATCGTCATCAGGTTCTGGTGGTTGTCCAAGGTGAGCTCAACGTATTTGGAGGCGGAGGGAGGAAGTGGGGTCAGAAGAGGTCAAGCCAGATGGCCTTCAGTGGGAAGTCTCGCTCAGAATGGGGGTCACTTGGGAAGAGCTGAGAGGAGAATGCTCTGTTCTCTTTGTTTTTACAAACAGAAACAGGACTTCCACCGTCTTAGCGGTAGCTTGCTGCTCTAGGCTGTCATGCCTTCCGATGATGTCTTTCGTACGATGAATTTCTGCTTCCCAGTCCAGACTTAAAAGTGGGAGTCCACGTGGGTCCCCATACCATGATGGCGGACTGACTGGGCGTGTTGGCTGCAGCTAATCAACTCATCCTTGGCTGCCCTAATACATCCTTGGTGGGTGTATTAGCATGGAGCTTTTAGTGAGGGGGGTCGGATACCGCGCTGTGTTGGGAAGCGTCTAGTGCTCTCGGACTGGTGGCTTCTTCAGATCTTGCTACCTTCTCAGGATCTTCCCTAGGCATGTTATTATTTGTAATAACTCCCTTGAGCCTTAAAGAAGAAAAAGAATGGTACCAGGAATATTCAATCATTTGTTGATTTGAATCTCGTAATCTTTTTCTTTTTAATTCCTGTATAATTAACTGTGGTGTTAGTTTCAGGTGTATAATCTAGTGATTCAGCAATTCTGTACATTACTCAGTGCTCATCATGATAAGTGTACTTTTAATCCACTTTGCCTGTTTCACTCATCCCCCCACCCACATCCCCTCTGACAACATCCACTTCTCTATATTTAAGAGTCTGTCTTTTTGTTTGTCTCTTTTTTCTTTCTTTGTTTTGGTTTTTAGATTCCACATATGAGTGAAATCATATGGTATTTGTCTTTCTCTAACTTATTTCACTTACCGTTGTATTCCCTAGCTCCATCCATGTTACTGCAAATGACAAAATTTCATTCTTTTTCATGGCTGAGTAATATACCTGTGTGTGTGTGTATGCGCGTGCGTGCGCACACACGCACGCCACATCTTCTTTATCCATTCATCTGTCCATGGACCCTTGAGCTGCTTCCGTAATTTGGCTGTTGTAAATGATGCTACAGTAAACACAGGACTGCATATATCTTTTTGAATTAATGTTTTCATATTCTTTGGGTAAATACCCAGTAGTAGAATTACTGGATCATATGGTAGTTCTATTTTTAACTTTTTGAGGAACCTCCATACTGTTTTTCACAGTGGCTACACCTGTTTGCATTCCCACCAACAGTGCCTGACGGTTTCTTTTTCTCCACATCTTTCCTTGTTGTCAACACTTATTGTTTCTTGTGTTCTGATTTTTGCCATTCTGACAGGTGTGAGGTGATATTGTGGTTTTGATTTGCATTTCCCTGGTGATGAGGGATGTTGAGCACTTTTTTATGTGTCTGTTGGCCATCTGCATGTCTTTGGAGAAATGTCTGTTCATATCTTCTGCCCATTTTTAAATTGGATTATTTGGGGGTTTTTTTGGAGTTGAATTTTATAGGTTCTTTATATATTTTGTATACTAACCCCTTATCACATCATTTGAAAATATCTTCTCCCATTCAGTCGGTTGTCTTTTTGTTTTGCTGAACGTTTTCTTTGCTGTGCAGAAATGAATCTTGTAATCTTAAAAATTCTGTTTCTTCTGAGAAGTTTCTTTGGTCATTGATTTTGAAAACCACCTTGCTTTATTTTTTTAAAGTTTTTTTTATTTTTTGAGAGAGAGAGAGAGAAAGAGAGAGCGAGCCCAGAGGGAGAGTGAGAGGGAGAAACAGACTCTCTACTGAGCAAGGAGCCAAATGTGGGGCTTGATCCCAGGACCATGAGATCATGACCTGAGCTGAAGGCAGAGGCTTTAACCCACTCAGCCACCCAGGTGCTCTGAAAACCACCTTGCTTTTAGACTATGGGTGTGCTGCTAAAATGCTGAGGGCAAACCAGATTTTGATAAATCAGGTTATCTTAAAGACTCCATGGGAGTTTGTCATTTCAATGATGCTTAGAGTGAATCCTTGTGTAAGGTAAAGTATCTGGAATATTCCATATCTTTCAAGAACTTAAGTCTGTTGATTTTATCAAGTTGTGTGTGTGTGTGTGTGTGCGCGTGGTGGGAGGAGGGGAAGGAATAGAACTAAAGACCAAGAGGCAACAGGTGACAGGTTCTCCCCCCCACCCCCCGCCAAGTGACCCTCTGGAAAGGGTTGTACTTCTGTCATTTTGGTGGGATGTATCAAAATGACATAATGATGGTCAAGAAACCAGGAAGAAAGCAGAGGGAGTAGCATTCATAGGTCTTTCTCTTTAAATCAGGTCAGCTTATGATCTGTCTGGTGTTTATTCTCCTTGCTTTCTGAAACTGAGTTCCTGGATTCCCTTCTATTCCAAGGCCTCTTGGCAACCTTCCGAGGAATGGCAGAGTTCATTCTGATCAGTGTCCAGTGAGTGTAGCTCAACTGTGATGGAGCTCAACCTGTCAGACTCACAGAAAAATGTCCATTACATATTCCAGCTGTTGCTGAAACATGCTCCCTAGGAGCTCTTTCCATTTGTTCGCTGTCAGAACAATCCAGGGGAATTGCTCCAGACCCATGGATGTCATTAGCCACCTTTGTTTATACACCAGTTTTACCTCCATTAGCCAATCAGTGTTTGGCAAAGAGAAAGCACAGGCTCAGAACTTTCCATGTTGAGTTGCCTCCCCAGCCTTGGCGATCTCCGCAAAAGGAAATTGAGGATGAATTTGGTGGCTCATGTTTCCCGGCCTGTTTATGAGACCTGCGGAGGGCTGCCCGAAGCTGAATTCAGGCACCTCCACTGATGCTGGCAAAGATGGAGGTCTCAGCTCACGCGTCACCTTGGAAACTGGATCCCGGTGTTGCTGGGGAAGGAGCGCTTGGTTGCCCAGAGCGCTAAGATAGGGCATGTTGATTCCACCTCTTATGGCTCCTGCCTGGAATCGTCAGAGATGCAGGCAGGCTGAACCAAGTGACTTCTCGAAACTTGGATTCTCTCTGGGTCCCATGGGCATTGGAACTGGAGACTTCAGGGTGCAGTGATTGGGGGATGTTTGGCTAATCTTTTTCTCACAGATCTGGCTGTTTTCTTTCCTTAGGAGGCCAAAGAGCATTCCATCCTCCAACCCAAGGGGCTCGGCCTTCTCAGAAATCCCAGTGCTGTCTGGAGTCCGCTTGTACCAGCCCTCGAGAGCTGACTGCAAACATCTCTCCCCAACTTGGGTTAAGCGATGTCATGTTGGTAGCTTGGAATCTGCCACGGTGGGATATTTACACCGTGGAAATGGTCAAACGCTTCAGATCAAGGCTCCCCACCCCCCAAGCTGATTGTTCAGTCATTGAGTTATCCTCACCCCTCCCATGCTCTCGGCCTCATTTATGGAGCTGTTCAGCTTAAAGGGAAGAGACTCGCTGCGCCGGGGTTTCATTGTGTGTACCTGCCGTGTGGAGGCAGGCCGCCCCGCATTCTCTCCTCTGTTATGCTCAGCCCCAGAGTGAGCCCTGGCAGGGGGGGGGCTGAGTGGCAGAAGACCACCAGCGTGACGATTCTGCTCCTTTTGCTAATAAGCTATATGGCAAGTCGTTTTACCTCTCCGGATCTCAGCTTCCTCCTCAGTAGAGTAAAAATCATTTGGATCATTAGATGATCACTCATTTTCCTTTTGGCTTTAATATTCTGTGATTCACTGAGTGCTTAGCTGCCGGGAAATGTCGTGTCCTTTCAAGGATCGTTTTCCTCTCTGGATCTCGGGCTGCCGATAATTGCGCTCCTCTCTAGACTTCCACCTCCAGCACGAATGAATGGGCCCCCTGCCCTGGGCGAGACTCAGCATTAATTAGTTCCTTCCACCTGGAGGTGTCAAAGCGCTTCCGAGGCAGCCGTCAGTACCCTTCATGGTCACACCGCAAAGAAGGCTGTTTTATCGCGGTGGTGAACCAAGGCTCTGGAATTACTGACTTCTCTCTTCTGAGTGGAAAAGAGGCTACTTCCTGGTCCTAAAGAAGCTCTAATCTTGAGATTCACCCGCTGTATGTAACCCCAGCTGCCTTGGCAGGCTCAGCCTTGCTAACCTGTTGGCGGGGTTCTCTCTCTCTCTTCCATTTCCGGGCAGTGGAAATCCACCCGACGAGCTTGTCACCAGTGCAGAAGCTTCCAGAATACATGTTTAAATAAAGCGTTCTCTTTAGAATGATAAGATGAGCCGTTTGTATTTGGGTTTGTATTGGGGATTGGAGGAGGATTTCATGGAACGTGAAAGCGATCCGACCCACCTTTATGGGATGCCAGGAAGGAGAAGGGGTACTGCTAGGGACCTGGGACTGCCCGGGTTTGGGCAGTTTGGTGGCCTGGCTTAGAATCTGGTCAAGACGCACAGGCCTCTCTTTCTGCGCCCGCAGAGATGCGGGTCCACGGGGTAAGCCCTCCGCGCGACTGTGCACGCCAACCCGTGCCGACGCATGCCAGCTGTCGCTGTGGTCGTGTTGATAAAGACATTTCCTGTTGAATCAGGAATCCCGAGGGCTTTGCCGACTGTGCAGAGTTGGTTACCACCCCCCCCCCCCCTCCAACCCGCCTCCTCTCCCTCCAGCCGCCATCCGGACTGGGCTGTTGCATTCAGTGGCTGCAGCTTCCATCCCTGAGGGCTGGGACCTGAGGGTGGTCCCACCTGAGGGCTGGGACCACCGAATGTGGCACTGGAAGCAGAAGCTGTGTGAGGGGCTAGCAAAGGAGTCCCTTCCTTTGGGAAATGAGAGAGAGAGAAAACAAGATGGGGGAGGGTCAGAGGGAGAAGCAGACTCCCCGCTGAGCTGGGAGCCTGACCTGGGACTCGATCCCAGGACTCCACGGTCATGACCTGAACTGAAGGCAGTCGCTTAACCAGCTGAGCCACCCAGGCGCCCCTATATTGAAAAAACTTAAGCACCCTCTTGTACATTTTATATTTGATATCTGAATTTTTTATAAGTTTAATTTGCTACCAAAAAATGCATTTTCCAGCATACTGTGTATTCTCATGATTCAAAGTGTGACACAGAGACCGGTAACATCAGCATCTTCTAGAAGTGTGTTAGAAATGTGATTTTCGAGTCCTTCCCTAACCCCTGCTAATTCAGAATCAGCATTTTAATAGGCTTCCCGGGTGCTTGATGTACACATTAAAGTCTGAGAAGCCCTGGTGTATATCGTATACAGAGTTTAAGCATATCTTCATCAAAACCTTTCCATTTATGAAGAAAGGTCTGTTCTGTGCCCTAATTGGAGAAACCATTTCTTATTGACAAACCATCAGCCACACCAGACTTGCTTTCAGTAAAAAGAATGGACTTTTCTTCATTGATTCCAGTGAATGTATTAAGACGCGTGCTTGGCCAATCTTCTGAGTTCTCTCCTAGGAGGGATGGGGAGCTGTGTGGCTAGATAAATGTAGATTGCTCAGAGCTGTGCCAGGAATTTCCCACTTGAATATTTCCTACTGAAGCTGGCTTTATTTCACTCCTGGGACTGTCCCTCTGAGGTGATGCTGTCTGAAATTATCCCTTTGTTTGGGTGCCAGGAGATTTTTCACTCTTTGGGATAAGGTACCCTGGTAGGACGGAGCGTAGGTAGCCAACACACTTTTCTTCAGTATAGCGGAGTAAGAAGCAGGCAAGCTTGTGGGAGGCAGACTAGTGGAAGCTAAAGATCTGGAACTTCTGGGATGTGAGCCTTTTAAAACTTCTTTCTGCTCTTGAACTCACAGCGTATGCACGTGCCCATGCACGCACGCCCAAGTATGTTAAGCAAAAGAAATTTCGCACCAGGTCACCACAACCAAAGCTTGCGCCTGTGCTCTCATCTACTCTTGAATTCTAAGTTCAGTTGAACCCGTCAAATATTTATTAAACACCTACTGGGCATCGGGCACTGTATCTGGCATGGGGCGTAAAGAGGGATTCGTCTGGAGTATTCATAGGATTTGGGGTGAGGGGATTGCAAGCAACTCCCAGTGTTAACCGAGCAGCTCAACCACCTTATTAGAGCGGAAGTTCCTAAAGAAGGGATAACACAGTCTGTTAGAGAGAAGATGCGTGTGCCTTTGTCTGTGCGCGCACCTTACAGCTCAAGCCATCACAGACCCGCACTGTTACCCAAGTGCTTTAATGTTTAATTCCCTTTGATTTGGTCCGCAGTAACATCAAGTGTTTCTGCAGGCAATTCCAAGGTATCCGAGGAGACTTGCTGGAAATTAAAATCTAGTAAGACCTTCAGAGAAATTGGAGAAGCGGAACTTTATTGGTTTTTAGGCCAGTCTCATCATTTCATTCTGTTTTCTGTCCGACACGTACATGCATGTGGTCTGTTTATCACCCATTAGGCCTGGGTCCTGCCAATCACAAGACCGAAGATGAGAAAAATAAGCAGATGGGGAGAAAGCGGAGCCAGTATGTGCCTATGGCCAGGCCAGCCACCCCAGCCCATGGTCTGTGCATCTGTTGCCTTCCTTGAGCTGTGGCCCATGGTAACTTGTTGCCTCTGGTCCTGGGGTCGGGTTCTTGCTGAATTGTCAGCAGCATTACTAGTTGTAAAATGGCTGCCTCCTTTTCCTACCTGACGTGAGGTCATTCTGGGTGTTTGTGGTGAGAATGTTCTCTGGGTGGGATCCCAGAACTTGTCATCAGGACTGTTTGGGGGCTCCTTGGCCATCATCCCCTGCCCTCCATGGCTGTCACCGTGGCACTCGGTGTAGCTGTGTCAAAGGCTGGGGCATTCATGACGAGGCTCAAGGCTCTAAGCACAGAGGTGTGGACGTCGTCGAATACCCAGAGACCAGGTCTCTCCCTGTCTCTCTTTGTCTTCCATTTGGTCATTTTTAATTTTTATATCATTTCAAAATTACAGAAAAGTTGCAGGAGTAGTACAGAGAGCCCTTTCGTGACACAGACATTGCCTTTTATCATACTGACACTTTTGAAGAGTTCATGCCAGTTACTTTGTAGAATTTTCCTTATGTTGAGTTCGCCTGATATTTTTGCCTGGTTCCATTCTCATTATACACCTTTTCTTTTCCTTTCTTCCTACGTTCCATCTGTCCGTCCGCCCATTTATCGAGTGCTGAACGTTACTTAAGGAAAGAGCTTGCTTCTTAAGATGTTAAAAAATAGCACCTTTATTGAGAAGATTCTCATCACCCCCCCAAAGAAGCCCTGCACCCATTAGCAGCTGCTCCCCATTTCCCTCCAGCCCCGGGTGACCGCTAATTGATTTTTTTTGTCTCAATGGAGTTGCCTGTTCTAGACATTTCATAGAAATGTGAGCTCAAATCATGTGGCCCTTTAGGTCTGCCTCCTTTTACTTAGTGTAGTGGTTTTAAGGTGTCAGCACCCTGTTCCTTTTATAGCTGAGTCATCTTCCATTGTACGGCTCTGCCACGTTTTGCTGATTCTTTCATCAGTTGTGTTGTTTCCACCCTTCGACCGTCATGAATAAAGCAGGCAGAACCATTTGTGCACAAGTTTCTGTGCAAACGTAGATTTTTTTCTTTCCTTTTGAGAAATGCCTATGGACGGAACGGTAGGCTCGTATGGGAACTCTCTATGGCCCTTGTGGGACTAGATTATGCATTTTTGACCTGTTATTGTACTTCGAGGCCTGCCGGTAGGAAAGGGGGTACGTTGTTGGGTGGGACACAAGGGTGGTCCAGGCAGGGCCCAGCCAGGCGGTGCCGCTGTTATGGGCACAACGAGCTTCTCTTCTTCAGCCACTCCTGGCCTCGTTTTCCAGGGGCTAAGGACCCTCCTGGGTCTGTGACCCTGGCCAGAATGAGGGACTTTTGATTTCCAGCCCCTCTTGCGGGATGCCTGTGAAACACGAGCCCCTCGAGTGCTCGGCGGCCTGGCAGCCCCATATCTGCCGGCGACGGAAACCAGCTGTTCTCATCTGGAACCGCCACTTGTAGGTTTTCCCCCCAAACAATGGCCCAAGTTAGAGCCTTGCGGTTGCCAGCCCCCTCTAATTGGGCCCTTCATTTCGCAGTCTGGCATTTGTGTGCTGGTGTCTGGGCCTTGACTGGAGGGTCATGCTTTTTTTTTTTTTTTTTTTTTTTTAAACTCAGCAGTTCAGTAAGATGTTTGATGGAACTTAGTGATTCATCTATTCCATGAAGAAGGTGGGGGGAACGTGTGTGTGTGTGTGTAGCGAGGAAGAGTGTGGCGCACTGAGAAGTTATCCTTAAGACAGAATCACATCAGGCTGGAAAAGCAGCTAGTTTCCATACAGGACCCCGCCTCCCCGGGGCTTTAATGACTAGAATGACAAAAAGGGTCCCGTAGTGCGATGTCACCGATGCATGGCCCCCTGGTGTGGATTTCCAGGACATTGGCAGTGCCAGGGGAGACCTTTGTCACTTACGTCCTGGGACACTCAGAACTGTTTGCTGCTGCTGCTTTGAACGGGCCTGAATTTGGGGTGGAATTCCTTCCCTGACTGACACCGCAAGCGGCTT
The DNA here is from genome assembly GCF_963455335.1 of Martes martes. Classification (NCBI taxonomy): domain Eukaryota; kingdom Metazoa; phylum Chordata; class Mammalia; order Carnivora; family Mustelidae; genus Martes; species Martes martes. The sequence goes on from NC_137897.1 coordinate 12,516,820, forward strand.
TGGGCTGTGTCTCCCTCCTGTGTGTGGTGGTGGCTCCGATCATGGCAAAGACTGGGCTTCAAGTGTCCTGCCCTAGAATTCAAAACTGTCTATATAGTTTATGGTATAGCGGAGAAGAATGAAGGCTGTGGATAATCCTGGCTCTGAATGACCCTGGAGCAGGAACTTCACCTCTTGGAGCCCAGTTTTCTCATCTGTAAAATGGGAATAAGAATAGTACCTACCTCATACAGTTTGGTGGGCGTAGGCTTGTTAAGTAGGTTGACAGATGTCGTACACTCTAATTGGAGGGTTCTTACTAAGTGTTTAACTCCATTTACTGTTGTTATTAGGCTGTGTTCCATCCATTATGGCTGTTGGCTCGGTTCAGACACCGTGTCTTCTACGCAGCTGTACCTGAGTGGATGTCTGTCTTGCTTACTACCGTGTACACAGTACCATGCCTGGGGCAGCATGAAGAGGCTCTTGATACATATTTGTTGAATGAATGAACGAACGAATGAATGAATGAGTGAATGCATCTTCCCATCTGGGAGCAATCTACTTCTCCTCCAGGCTTTGATAGGACTTTGCTTCTGCCTTCTTTTATGGAGTTTTCCCCATTTAACCTTTATTGAAGTTAATTGTGCTTTAAATGCAACTCCCTTATCCAGATGCTCAGTCCTTGGAGAATAGAACCTGGGTCAATCGTTTTGGTATTTCCTGTAAGGCTTTGCATGCAGGGCAATAAATATTTGGTAAATAATTAATCCCTTTTGGAAACGGTGGTCTTAAAACGTTAAATTGCTGAGTGTTTTTTACTGGATGCAAACACAGAGACATAGGCATTCAGAGAGAGTGTCCCTCCAACAACTTCATGGCATGTGGCTTTCTTTTTTCCTAAAGGAAGTGATAAAGGTAAAAGTTAAGGAGGTGGGTGACAGTGGGAGCCAGAGACTCGTAATAAATAAAAATGTGAGTTCAGTTCAAAGAACATATTGATGTTAACGTTTTACTGGAGTTTAACAATTTTAGAAAATATATAGGTTTCACTCTGCTTTGAACTCCTTCAAATGTTGTGCGTGTGTGTTTTAAATAAAAGTGCACAAAAACTCTTTGGTTCTGTCTGAAACATGATGGATTATTAGCAGTGAGTTCTGGATTTCCAAGCTAGTTACAGGGCTGCCCGGGTTCATGGTTGGGGACGCCCTGGTTGTCTGCTGGGGAGCTGAGGCCTAAGGCCTGTCTCTTCTCGTGCATGGCTGGTGAGAACGAACAAGAGGTCAGCTGGCCAGTGGTCCAGAATCGAGCAGGGCTGGTGCACATGCAGACCAGGCTTTTGCCTGGATGCCCAGAGGACAGGTGACAAGTCAAACGGAGGTGGGTCCTAAAGCGATCTCACCATGTTGTTTAGGATCAGGTAATACGTGGCCAAACTGGAGAGTGGAGCAGTGAGTTGTGTTCTGTGGAAAGAAGTCATGTGCATCAAAACAGAGGTATGGAGAGGGTCAAGACAATTTTTCTTCACTTTGACCTTTGAATTTATGGATTATATGTCCCCTGAAGTGTTTATAAACTGGTGGAAAAAATTTTTGAGAGCCAGGAGAGGAAGGAAGAGAATCTTAAGCAGGCTCCACGCCCAGCACGGAGCCCAACGTGGGGCTTGATCTCACGACCCTGAGATCATGACCTGAGCTGAAATCAAGAATTGGATGCTCAACCGACTAAGGCACCCAGGTGCCCCTGGTGAAAAAAATTTCAAAGTATATAATCTATGGTGAGCTGTGATAACACCTTCAAACCTCAGTGACTTATTCCAGTAAACCTTTATTTCTCACTCACACTACCTAGTGATGTGGGTCGGCAAAGGGTGCAGGGGGCTGCTGTATGTACACGTGGTTATTCGGGAACCCAGGTTCTTTCTGTCTTGTGGCCCCACCCTCCCTTAGGGCCTCGGACTCTTCTGCTGGCTTCCCTGATCCAGCCAGCAGCAAGGTGGGAGGATGTGAAGGCCACCTTCGTGGGCTAGGCCTGGAAATGGTGTTTATCACTTCCCCCAAGTTCCACTGGCCAGCCTCAGTTCATGGCCACACCTAGGCTCAGGGAGACTGGGAGGTGTGGTCTAGCAGTGTGTCCAGAGGAACGGTAAGTGATTTGGTGAAGAAGTAGTTAATCTCTGCCACAGAAACCAAACTGGGAACGTGCCCTCTCCATTGCCATGAGGAGGGAGAGGGTATTTTACTGTGACTGGGAAAACGCTTGATTTAAAAATTGCTACCAGGGTGTTCTAGAGGAGGGGCCAGCCCTGAATAAGCCAGGGGCTGTTGTTTGTTCAGACGGTTTTCTGTTAAGCATCTACCCTGGGTCAAGCCTTATCTTGGGCCCGGGGACTGCGACAGCAAGTGATACCAGAAGCGCACCCTGTCGCGTTAGAGTGGGCCTTTGTCAGAGGACAGGCGATGGGATGTGCAAATTTCTTTTAATATGAGCATGGTGTGAGGGAGAGTAGGGGTGCTGTGGGAGCACATAGCCGGAGACCTAGGCCAGTTTGGGAGAGCCAGAGAAGTTTCTAGAAAAAAAAAATGACATTTACACTGCGACCTGAAGGGCAGGGATACTAAGACTTAGCTAGCCGAAGGAAGGCAGGGAAGTGGCATGGGGAAGTGTGTATGAGGCCGAGGGCTTACCTCAGCGGCTGTCAGCGTTGGCTGCACTTTGGAAGCACTTGGGGTAGTCTTGCCCATTAAGAGTCCTGGGGTTGGGAGGGGGTCGGGGGGGAAGGTCTAGGCATGACTCTTCTTCTTTTTTTTTTTTTTTGAAGATTTTATTAATTTATTTAGAGATAGTGTGCAAGTGGGGGCAGGTGCAGACGGAGAGGGAGGGAGAGAACCTCAAGCCGACTCCACGCTGAGCCCGGGGCCAGACACGGGGCTCCGTCCTGAGACCCTGAGATCATGACCTGACCCGAAATCAAGAGTCGGACGCTTAACTGAGTGTGCCACTCAGGTGCTCCGCGATGCTTTTAAAAAAGAAGCTTCCCAGATGATTCTGGTGCATAGCCAAGGTCAAGAACCACCGGACTAGCAGCTTCAAAGCGAGGCCAGGAGGAGGAGGAGAGCACCCGTCCTGTGTGTGTGTGTGTGTGTGTGTGTGTGTGTGTGTGTTACTGAATGCTTTGCAGAATGAAGTCACTTCCATGCTGGAGCTTGGGGTCGCTGGGGAGCAGGACAGAGCCGGGGAGGAACCACTTCCCAGGAGCTATTTCTTCTAGGGGTGTGGGGGTGAAATCCCTTCTCCCCGGAGCTCTCAGCCTGGCAGGGCGTCACCAGCCCTGAACTCCTCCTGCGGGGTCTGATTATCTCATTGCCTGCCTTTAGTGGTTTGGGGAGGGAGGCTGAGAGCAAGGATGGAGTACATGAAAACCTGCCTCTCTGATTTTGTGAGCCCGGAAGAGCCGGTCGCAGGCCCTGCTCGCAGCTGGCAGGAGTCCGCGTTTCCCTGGGGCCCCGCAGCCTGTAGATCCCGCCATTGTCTGCAGAACCCTGTGCTGACCGGAGAAGTCCCAGTGGGATGGAGGCGTAAAAAAATCAGAGAGCTGGGTATTCAATCCAAGTCGGGGCTGTGTCTCTCAGGAGGTTATGAGGTTTGGGGGGTAATCGTCCCAAATAGGATAGCCTGTTTAACAATAAAACTGAAGGAAAACTTTGGATCCATTTTTACTATTTTCATCACAAAAAAACTATGGTCATTGGGTTTTCCTCAGAGATAAGGGAAAACAAAAATTCATGTCTCCTCTGTGTGAGAACTCCGTCCTTTCGTGGTACTGTCTTGGGCGTGCATATTTCTAGGCATGCTGGCTGCTGAGGAACAAAAATTTGGAAATGATTTATATTTGGGTACTTACCTCATAGATATATATGAATATCTAGAGATTGCCTTAAAAATAAAATTGTAGTGATTATCTCCGTGATTATGTACTGCAGCTATTTTACCAGAAGATTCCAGGTAAACATTTAGGAAAAAAAATCAAGCCCCCCACCCCCCCCCACCCGGCCCCATCATTTTCCAGTGCGGGTGATCAGCCGCCATGGCTGTATGTGGCTGGATTGGTATTTTCTCAGCTGTTTGAATGTAATGCCCATTGCCACATAGGAAAAATGAGCTATGAGGACAGGAAAACCTGGTAGAATCCCATATGTCCAGGAGAGTCACCTTGGGACCTCTGCCAGGAACAACCCCCTTCTCCAACTCAAGGGCAACCTCTCAGTTCTTTCATTTGACAGCTGAGAAAGCAGAAGGCCTGAGAGGTCGAGTGCCTGGTGCATGGTCACACGGTTCTTTCGTGGCAAAGCTGGGACTAGAGACCCAGTCTCCTGAGACTTAGAGAAGGCCCCTTACCTTCACAGAGATGGAAGGCAGGTTTTTGGTTGCCTGCTGGTCTTCCTTGTGGGGGTGTGGCTGTGGAATCGGTGTGTTGAGAAGGACTCTGAAGCCCGATATTCACTCAGAAGTTCTGTAAGTTATTAGCGTGGTCTGCCTGGGGGTACAGGTGGGAGAATTTGCCATACCTTTTGTGTGTCTCCGGATGTTAGACCATGCTAGGTAGGTTCTAAAGTAGGTTCTAGAACTCCTGTTGCCCACACTTCTCTGCTAGCACCAGCCGTAGCTCTTCAGATGGCCTGACCACGGTGTTTGCCACCCCTGTAGGGAAGCCCTGGGCACTTTCTCTGGATGCTTCTAAATGAGGCCCATCAGAACTCCTGACCCTAGAAACAATGCTCTCAAGGCAGGCAATCATTTTGGGAGCTTACTCGAGTGGCAAACACACACACACACACACACACACACACACACACACTCACACTCGCACACACTAGGGTCCAAGAGCACCAGGAAAACCTCTCATCAAGAGAAGAATTACGGGCCTCACACTCGGACTTGAGGTTGGGGTTATCCTCTCCTCTTCCCCTTTGCCCTCCCTCCCACATCGCATTCCCCTGGGAGGCAGACTCTTTGGCAAAGGGTCCGAGGTCCCTCCTTTCCCTCCCTGGGAAATGGGCCCCACCCCAGGACAAGAGAGAGAGCCCTGGGGCCTCTCCAAGGGACAGGCCAGTTTTCAGTGTCAGAGCCATTAGCTCCTCAGCTTCATTTTGGATCACCTTTTTGGGGGCGACTGACATTCACTTTTCCCTCATCCACCCCTTCTGCTTCCTGGAAGGCTTGGGCAAGTTGCCTAAGTGAACCAAGTCTCCGTTTCCCCATCTGGAAAACAGAGTGGTCGTTTCCACATCGTGGAATGTCGTGAGGCTTACATAAGCCATAGAGTGTGCCCGGCCAGGGACCAGTAACTGTTCGCTATTATTTTTAAGTCACAAACACAGAGCCCTTGAAGGGGCATCAGTTGTGTGTGCCCATTTTGTGTGGGGCCGTGTGTGTGAGCATTTTGAAGAGGAAGAGAGGTTGGGGGGGGGGGAGAGGGAAGCCAAGGGAGTGGGTTGGCGGTCTGCGCCTATGATAAGACAGGGAGGGGCGCCCTGGTGGCTCAGTCGGTGAAGTGTCCAGCGCTCGGTCGGACAACGGGATCTTGGTCTTGGAACAACCTGAAACTTGACAGCCCCATGGCCGCTTTGCTGGATTGGTGTATCCAGCAGCTGAGACCTAACGGAGATTAACAGAGAAATACCGAAGCCCACCTCTGGAGGGTCAGGTTCTAGTCCCAGTGAAGTACCAAGAGACGGTGAGTAAGTTATTTCCCTCCCTCAGCCTGGGCAGCTTGGAATACTGCATCCTGGGCTGCCTCGGCCCTTCTGTGCCCACCCACATTTTAACAAGTTCCCCCAGCCACATTTTAACAACTTGCATGTTAACTTTGGAGAAGCGCTGGTTTAAGACTCCTTCCTGCTAGAAGATTCTGTTGATCTGGTACATTCTGACTTGAGCTCTGGTGACAGCAATCTCAGAAACAAATCACTGCATTTATAGATTTTATCTATTTATTTAACACAGAGAGAGATCACAAGTACGCAGAGAAGCAGGCAGAGAGAAAGGGGGAAGCAGGCTCCCCGCTGAGCAGAGAGCCCGATGTGGGGCTTGATCCCAGGACCCTGAGATCATGACCCGAGCTGAAGGCAGAGGCCTAACCCACTGAGCCACCCAGGTACCCCAAAATCACTCCATTTATACAATGGGAATGTCTTCATCAAGAAAGATCCTTTTTTTTTTTTAAGTTCTCCAACATTAATATTGGTGATTTACATAGAAGGTCAAACCAGTAAAATTTATTCTGAGCCACTGTTGCCCGCATTTGAAGGGGCTGGAGGATCAGAATCCCCACAGAGTAGCAAACCGGATGCACTGTTAGGGTTGCTGCTGATAAACAACAAATTTCCTGGCTTAGATACTGGGGCTCCTCTCAGCTGTGGCCCCTGGAGTGATGACTTCCACCAGCAGCCGCACCTTTCTCCGGCCGTCAGCGGACTGCAGCACGGTGTCCTCAACTTCCCCAGACCTGGCCTCCCACATTTTCCTTCCGTGTTGGTGCACATCGGCTGGGTTGGAAGGTTGGATGGGCATGCGTTCTACACATCTACATTCTGGGCTCCCCTGCTCTCGGATGGGAACTGGAGCTAAAAGTGGAGAACTTTTATCCCATTGACTCCAAAAGGAGGAAGCAAAATTGTCCCGAGCGTTTAGTTCCATGGAGGATTTTCTTTTGATTATAAAAATTTCAGAGGTGTGACTGGGTGGCTCAGTCGGTTAAGCATCTAACTCTCGATTTCGGCTCAGGGTGTCATCTCTGGGTGGTGGGATCAAGCCACACGTGTGTGTGTGTGTTTCTGTGTGTGTGTGTGCGCCCGCGCGCACGTGGACGTGCACACGTGTGTGTAATAAATAAATATCTTTAAAATTTTTTCAGATACACAAAGACAGAGAATGATATAAGAAACAGCATTTAGATGAAAAAATACACTATTAAAAGTAAAACTCTATTACAGACTCCTTCTCAGTAGTATCACCTTTTACAACCGTATCCTGGAAAGTCCTTTTAATAACTCTCAGGCATGCCTTTGTGTTCTAATATCTATGGGTGTATTCCTAAGCATATTGAGTGTTGTTTTTTGCTTGGTTTAAAATCTGCATACATTGTTCTGTGGTCTGTGTATCTTTCTGCAACTTGCCTTTTTTGCTCAACATTATACATGGAGATTTATTCACACTGTTACTTGGAGCTCTCTTTGATTCATTTTACTTGCAGTGTGTAGTTCATTATATGAAAGTACTTCCATTTATCGATTCTCCTGTTGATAGACGTGGCAGTTCGTTCTGGTGTCTCCTCTCCCAAACAGTGCTACAATGAACATGTCACTTTTGTGCATATACATGTGAGGTTTTCAGGGCGGTGTTTTTCTCAGAGGGTGTTCTGACCATCTCGTGGGTCATGAACTCAAACCAGCGAGCTGCAATTACATTGAAAAAAAAAAAAAAAAGAATAGAATAGAATACATTGGAAAATACCAGAATATGCTGTCCATGGTAAGAGGAGTGACTATTTCATTGAACTTATTTCAATGACAAGGTGACAGAGTTTACTTTGACCACCCTATTACTTTATAATTGAAACAAGTCTAAGGTCAACCTAGGGATGGACTTGTTGAGTTGAAGACTGGGGATAACTTTGGCTTTTCTAGAGCTTGCCAGATTCTTCTCCCAAGTGTACTAGTTCACACTTCTATGAGTTTTTAGGTTGAAAAGGTAGAAGAAATAGACCCCAAGGACAGATGGAAGCTAGAGAATAAAAAAAAAAAAAAAAAGTAAAGCTTAAAGTTTCCACCTTCTTTGCTCCTCTTAACCCTGTGTAAACATTGTGGGTTTTCTTGACCTTGTAAATTTGCTTTTAATCTTAAAACAGAAAAAAGCTTAGAAGGAAATTCCTCATCTTCCTGTCTCTCTCGCTTCAGTTCAGGAAGGGGTGAGCTGGAAGGAGGTATCCATTAATAACAAGTCTGAGGAGAGCTGTGGCTAACCTTTGCTCTCTAGCTGCTGTGGGCAGTTTTTCAAAGTTGGACAAAGATTTCTCTGGATCAGTCAGCGGTACCATCGTTTCTTGTTTAGAAATGAAGCATGGAATTGGAGAGCCCAAGGACACATCCTCCCATAGTTCATCTCCCTGGGGGGCCTGGGCAGTTCCTGCTCTAGTCCCAAACCCCCCAGAAGGCCAAAGCCCTGTGTGAGCGGATTGTTGTCTGACTTGGCCCTGTTTTCCTAGACATGTGTATCTGTGTATCCCCTCTCTCTGTGAACTGCCCAAGCAAGACCAAGAGATGGGAAGAAGGCGGGCTTGGGGATCCGCCTCCATGCCAGTGCCCAATACCTACCATTCATCATCTCAGGTCATCCCGGCAACACCCCTTTCTGCAGACGACAAAACCAAGGCTCAGAGTTTAGTTGACTTCCCCAGGTCATTCATCCAATAGGATAGAATTCCTAACCTTATGGAGACTTTTCTGTATGCCAGGCGTTATTCTAAGCACCTTATACAATTTTCCCTTTAAATCTTCATCACATCCCTGTAAGGGTAGGTACCATTATTATCCCACCTTTACAGATGAGGAAATGGAGCCACCAAGGGGTTAACTGGCCTAAAATTGCATAACCACTGAGTGTAAAAGCCCATATTTGAACCCAGAAACTTTAGTTCTGGCTTTAGTACTCAAATTCTTTACTCCTTACGATCCTCTCTCTGTGGGAGTCAGACGTGTAGGTGATGACATCAAATGAGCATGTTTGCTGAGTTATTGCCTGACAAGTCACCCAGTCTTTTGGCACTTAACATTTTCCATCTGTCGAATGGGGATCCTGCCCTGTTATGTATTTTACGTATGTCCTCCCTCCCTCCCTTCCTTCCAGCGTTTACCAATAGGTAAGGGGAATGGGCTCTGCCTGTGGGAATTTGGGACAAGCATGTACCATAGAGGAGAAACAATGTGGTCACAATGACAGTGGCCATGTGTACTTAAGGGCCGAGATGAGTGGATGGCACAGAGATCAGAGGAGGAGCTGGATGATGCTGGGGGATAGCCTTGTGGATTTCATTGGTAGATCTTAGTTCACTTTAAACAGTAGATATCAAACTTGAGCATGCGTCAGAATCATCTGGAAGACTTGTTAAAATACAGGTGGGTGGACTACAGCTCCCTTCCCCCCAACCCCCCCCCCCAAGTTTCTGATTGAGTAGGATAGGAGTCTAAGGCCTGAGAATTTGCATTACTAACAAGCTCCTGCTTCTGGGACCACAGTTGAGAAATCACTGACTTAAACAACAGGTAAGATTTATAAAAGTGCAAGCAAAAGGAAATACGTGGGATCTGTGCATGAGAGTAGGTTAACTGTGATGACAAACAAACCCTACAGTCTTTGTGGCATAATGCAGTGAAGTTTTCTTGCTTCTTTATGTTACAGTCCAGTGTGGGTTGATAGGGGAGCCCTCTGCTCCATGCAGGCACTCAGGGACCCAGGCTCTTTCTGTTTGTGGCTCTGCCACTCCCTGGCGACTTCGAGTCCTCCATTAGAGTGCCCGAACCTAGCAGTAGTTGAGGGAAGAGAATTAGAGGATTGCACAGAAGGCTTTTATGTGCCAGGCTTAAAGGAGAAATCCACCACTTCTACCCATGTGGCATTGGCCAGAGTTTGGTTACACGGTTCCATTAACTGCAAGGGATTCTGGGAAGTGTATCCCCACTATGTGCGTGGGTAGAAAAGAGAACAGAGAATGAATATGTAGCAGTCTCGGCCACAGCCTGTTTGACGATCCACAAGGGGTTCAGTTTGACTAGAGAACAACATTCATGTTGAGAGAATAAATGAATGTTTCATGCTTTTTCCAGGAAATATACTGTGGACAATTCAGGTCATTATTTAGCATCATTGTAGAGTGGGAAAAATAATCACCAGATTTTGGCCCAGGTGCTCTTCACTGAGATCCTAAATAGGTGATTTTGTAAAATTGCATAACTTCTCAGTACTTGATGTTTTTTTCCCTCTATAAAAATTGGAATAAAATAGATGAAAATTGCTAGCTCAGTGCCAAGTACATAACAACAGAGTAGTTATTTTGGTGTTTTCTGCACTTAGATGGACAGACATAGCTAAGCTGTTGTGGCACTGGGAGCTTCATGTGGACAGCTGTCAGAATTGGCTGAAGGACACAGGCACGAGCCCTCATCCAGCAGTTGGCTATCCCAGAGGCGGCAGCATTCTGTCTCAGATGTACCACAGGGAATCAGACTGGCCCTGCAGGGCCCAAGGAAGCAGCCTAGGTCTGGGACCACAGCAAGATTCATCAAATACTTCATTTCTGGAAGCAACACCATTACCTAGTTGGGTGACTTTGGTCTTTGTGCCTCAGTTTTCCTCATGTGTGGAAAGGGGCAAGTCCTAGTAGCTACCTCATAGTGTTGTTATGACAACGGGACTGAGAAGAAACTAAGTGCTGTGAGGTACTGGATAGATGCTCAGGAATTTCTTAGCCCCTCGTGGTACTTGCCCTTTCTCCCTCTTGGTGTCATTAGCTGAGGCCAATATGGAGGTTCTTCGAGCGTATGAACCCCTTATCCCCAGTTTGGTCTTAGGATGGCCATGCTGGGCCTGACCGAGCCCCGTCCCCTCCCCAGAGCTCTAGTCTCAGTGATTCTGGGGTCCCTGGACTGTTGAGGGACATGAATGCAGTCTGAGAGGGGAGGTGGTGAGGAATTTTCTGGTGAGTTTTCCCCGGGGTGTGCCTACATGTTGGCTGAGCAGACCTAGCAACAGAGCGAGAAGTCTCCTGGGCTCCTTGACAGCAGCCCTAAGGCCCTGAAGGGCCCCCTCCGCACCCACGCTGTCCCAGCACCAGGGCAAATCTCCTTCATTTCACCTTCTTCTTTGCTCCCCTCAGGTCTGGGTCCTTTAAAAGCCTTTCTCTCCCCCTGTTCAAACGGGGCAATTCTGGGTGATTGAAACCACATTTTTATATGTGTCAAAATCAGTTCAGCCTTTAGAAAGAAATCATAATATAGATTGGATCATATATCCTAAGTGGATGCCACCAGCTAATTCGTTTGTTAGGCCGTTCAGTCGCATGGGATTAAGTGAGTGTTTACTCTTCAGCAGCTACATGTGGGTCTCGTTAATGCACACTCTGGTATGGCTTGTGCCTAATATCTTGTCAAGTAGGGGAGCTCCTAGAAGTCCCTCTTGAACCACCGAGCGGCAGGGAGCCATTATTTCTCGGCAGCCTCTAGTGATTAATGGGGTGGGCCGGGGGGGTAGCTGGCTGCCTTTCTCTGACTCCATGTTCCAGAAACTCGGTGTCCTGCACTTCCACTGGGCTCTCTCTAAAGCAGAGGGGGGCAAAAGGAGGGCCAGCACATCTGCTTTGGTACAAAGGGACACAGATTTGGAATCCCGTGGTGTGTAAGTGGGCATGAGGGGCCAGAAGAAAATCTATTTTAGAACATCCCAGCCCCTTTCTGAATTGCATGCTGGTTAGGCTCCACGCAGGCTTGGAAAGGCTGCGGTCTGTACCCTCATCCGTCCAAGCGGGGATCGGGGCGCCAAAAGCGCCCAGGTCACATTCTCAGGCCCTACCCCAGATCTACTGAATCAGAACCCAACTCTTTGAGGGCAGTGCGTGTGCCTGAAAATGTAACGTGCTGCTCTAAACCGTCATTCTCAGCCGTAGTTGCCCATTGGGTTCATCAGGAAGGGTTCGTTGTTTTTTTTTTTTTTTTTTTTGTTTTGTTTTGTTTTAATGCTGGTGCGAGCATTTCAGCCCCGGAGATTCAAAGTAGTTGGTCCGGAATGTCCCTGGGCATTAGGATTTTTTTTAAAGCTGCCCGGGCGATTCTAACGTGCAGCCAAGGTGAGGAAGTGCTACTCTAATGGGCAGTACCTCTGGTCCTGTCCCCATTTTTTAAAAAAGATTTTATTTATTTATTTGACAGATCACAAGTAGGCAGAGAGGCAGGCAGAGAGAGGGGGAAGCAGGCTCCCTACAGAGCAGAGAGCCCGACTCAGGGTTCGATCCCAGGACCCCGGGATCATGACCTGAGCCAAAGGCAGAGGTTTTAACCCACTGAGCCACCCAGGTGCCCTCGTCCCCATTTTTTTAGGGGAGATTACGGGGCCCGATCAGTCGGTGGCTAGGAGGACTGGGTGGGGGGAGGGGGTAACCCTGGACCAGCCAGCGTAGAGTGGGCCCCGGGAGATCCCTCTTCCTGCCTGCTCTCACTGCATTTCCCTCTGCCCTTCCCGACTTCTCATTTCCCTGCTTCCTAAAAGGAGCAGTTTCTTTTGGTCCCAAGTAAGAGAATGTTGGGAACGGATGGTAAGAAGGTTTGGGAAATCCTTAAACACTATTTTCATCCAGAACTCTCTGGTTGACTGTCTCTGTGCTTTTGCAACTGTGCAGAGAGCTTCATTGGTTCCTGTTGTTGGTTTGTTTTGTTTTAATCCCAGTTTGTTTGTTTGGAACTGCTGGCCAGTGGGAGCCCAAGTGTGGGAAAGAATGAGTTTGGAAGCATTTCCTTCCTGGGGCTTGTGCTGGAATCCAGACTCATGTTGTGTCTCTGGACTATGGGATGTGTGTGTGTGTGACTACTGGTCCTGGGGTATGTCAGAGCCCCCCTGGGCACAGCGGGCATCTCATGTGGACACCACACTTGTCTTTGTTAAACAGGTCTCCTAGTTCAGGCAGTGCAAAGGTGGTGGTTGGCAGAGACCCCTTTCTTCCAGCTTCTCCCCACCGAGCACAGCTAGAAACCCTGGACGGGTCGCAGGACACTTCCAATGCTGAGCCCTCCGCCCCAGGCTAACTACCACCGGCACTTCGGACTTCCTGTTGTCTGGTCACTTTTGTGGGATTCCGGTAAAAGAATCGCTCGGTGCTCAGTTCGCTGGCTCCTTCTGCCCGGGGTTGTGTTTGTGAAATTCACCCCTGTGGTTGTGTGTGGTTGGGGATTATGGTCAGAAAGGATTTTGACCAAATGGTGATCTCGGACTCTTGGCGGAGTTAGGACCTGAGTCAAATGAAGTTTTGTAGCAGTATAAATTATTTTTTTCTTAGTCTAGAAGCACAAGACCTGGTCAGTGAACAGGATTTGAAAAATAAAGATGAACACAATAGAAATAATAAAAATAATCTCTAAATCTGTCACCCAAAGTCTTAGTATTTTTGTGTATGACCTCCAGGTTATTCCCCTGTACATATCTTAATAAAATGGACGTGTAGTCTCCCTGCTTTTTTTCGCTGATGAGGACAAGACTATCTTACTGTGTCACCAAATCTTCTTCTGCAGCGTCTCCTTTAATGGTTACATGGTCGATCTTTGCATAGCAAAGTCAGGCTTCACGTGTCTTAAACTTTTTTGTAACGTGAGATTCATGAGCTGCCTTAAACAGCTTTTATTGTCATACAAACTCAGTAACATTGCCAACTCTTTGGAAGGAAAACAGGCTTTAATTTTTGTCCTGATGGTGTATTTGACTGCCCCCAGCTTGTGGGTGCTAGTTGGTGTCTGCTGGGTGCTAAGAAGCTGGGTGGGCAGAGTTGTCAAAAATGGGAATGTCTCCACGTGCCTCTGAAACGGAAGCCAGTATCAGGGGCCAAATGTCCTCCTCTCTGGTTATTTTCAGCAAATCAGAAGCTAAGGGGTGATTTTTCATTAACTCCCCTTCAGGTCAGAATTAGGAATTTTCTCTTTCCTGCCTGCCAAAAAAGTCAAACTGTGCCCGCCAGGCATTAGGGACATAAGATTCTAATTTTGAAGGCACACCTTTTAAGTTTTGTGAAATAATCTGTTAACTAGCACCTGTGGGCATTGCTTGACTTTTTTCCTTGTTACTGAAAGGGATTAAATGGTAATCAGTTCCCTAATTCTTATGCAATCTTTTAACTGAGGGCCAAAGAGACAGGTGGACATTGTAGTTTTTATGGGGATACTATTGGAGTGTTTATAAACCACAGAACTACTTTGGAGAACTTTAAAGCCCTTAGAACCAATAAGCTCATTGATGATGAGGAAAAGGGAATAAAATTTCATTGTCTTCATACACATGCTGTGGCTGAAGTCCAAGTAATTTTGGCTCATATCAACATTTGCTGGCTAGCAGTTTAAGAACAAACGGACACAGTATTAGCAAGATTTTGAGTCAACAGTAAAATTTGGACTTTGGCCACAGACAGACACACAGACACACACAGGGTGGGGAGGGAGAATTTTCTAGTTGTCTTTTAATCATAAAGCAAGAAGAAACTGCTAGATCTGCAAGTCTTTGAGGTCCTTCCTTGTGTGTGCCTAGAACGGTCTTTCTTGATTTCGTACAGTAAGTTATTGGCCTTCCTGGGAGTGCTGGGGACAAGTGGCTGGACCAGCAGTGAAGCTTGAACACCACTTGTCCCCAGCCTTGTTGAGGTGATGTTTAAAATTGAGTTTTGGGGCGCCTTGGTGGCTCAGTTGGTTGAGCGACTGCCTTCGGCTCAGGTCATGATCCTGGAGTCCTGGGATGGAGTCCCACATCGGGCTCCCTGCTCGGCGGGGAGTCTGCTCTTCCTCTGACCTCTCCACTCTCATACTCTCTCTCTTTCAAATAAATAAAAAATTAAAAAGAATTTAAAAAAATAAAATAAAATTGAGGTTTGAGTTGCTTCTTCCTGACTTTCTTGTGAAGTACAGCAGTATATTTTCATTCGTGGCAACCCTCTGGGTAGGATGCTGGAGAGAAATAGGTTCTAGGATGTTTGTAGTTCTACTAGAAAACGTCTTAGGGGGAAATTTTTGTACCGTGATCGCAGTGTCTCCAAAAGTTTTCGTTGCTCTCTAGGGGAAAAAAAAAAAAATCTTTCGAGTTGTTAGATATTCCATTTAGAGGCAAGGGCACTGCGGTACTGCTTAGTGCCACGTAACTATCTCTCTCCAGCCCTGGGGCTTGGGAGCATTTCGTGGGTGTTATGTAATTCTAGAGGTGGATGGCATTTCTGAGATGATATTCCGGGAAGATGTGATTTTAGATCTCTGTGTTTGCTCTTCTGAGAACGAGAGTAACCCAACTCCCTTTCTCCTCCCGTGAGTACCGCTGTGGTTGGGGGCCATTTTGTGAATTTCAGCTCACGCAATGTCATTTCAGGATGTGTGAACCCAGCGTGCACTCAGGGAGTGACACGCTTGCATTCCCCAGACCTGCTTGTGGCAAATACGTTCCTCATGAATGAGGTTCCTCTCCCTGTTTCACACTTCCTTTACTTTGATCTCTTACCTCTGGGTTTTAATGAGCAGGAGCTTTCTAGGAAGATGAGGAGAATTTCTGTCATCTGCAACCTGAGGGGAGGAGAGTCAAAGGTGCACATATGTTTGTGTGCACATGCCTTCACATGTGCAAATATGTGCACATATATGTACGCACATGTGTATTCATTGGGTGCACACACATGTACCTGAGTGTACGTGTGTGTGTGCACCTGTGAGCACGTGTCTATATGTGCGTGCTGCACGTTCTTAGGTCCATCCTGTGCCCTCCTGATGTCTCCGAAGCCATTAGGGATATTGTCTAGGTTTAACAGGAATAACAATAGCTGATCTTTATGAAGTACCATGTTTCAAGCACTGTTCTTACAACATTTCGTCCTTCTAATGCACCTAATGAAGTCGGTACTGTTGTTATCCCCATTTTTCAGATGACGAAACTCAGGCACAGAGAAGTGAAGAAACCTGCGTGGGGTCACACAGCTAGGAAGTGCCAAAGCTGGGCTTCCAACCCAGGCCGGCCGTCTCTAGCTCTTACTTTGGCATTGAAACTGAGAAGGACGTCCCTGGAGGGGGCGAGACATCCTCGCCTTTTTCCTGATAAAGCTGAATCTTATTAGGACTCAGCTCCGTGCACAGTGGCTGTGGGCCTGATATTTTACCCAGCCATACCCGAGGCACACTTGGACATCTGGGAACCTAGGGCGGTAGCATTCTGGTGTTAGCATCGGAGGCCCCGAGGACAGCATGTCGGTGTGCACGGGGGCCTGTCATGCTCTCGAGGGCTGCCTTTCTGGTGCCTCTTTTCAGTGTTAGACTGTATAAATGCGACAGATCTCGTGTCCTACACCACTTCCTGTGCTCCCTTCCCATCCACATCTCTGCTATAACATGGTTAAGTATGTGCTTGAGGAACAAGCAGAGAAAAGGGGGGAGGCATGTCATTTATCTGGAGTTCAAGCGCAGGCACAGCTAGTCTACAGAGGTAGGGGTTAGAAGAGTGGTCATCCTTGGAGGGGGGTGGGTATTCTTGGAAGGGGCCCAAAACAGTCAAAAGAGTCCGTATTTTCTTTTTCCTTTTTCTTTCTTTTTTTTTTTTTTTTTTTTAAGATTTTATTTGACAGATCACAAGTAGGCAGAGAGGCAGGCAGAGAGAGAGGAAGGGAAACAGGCTCCCCGCTGAGCGGAGAGCCCGATGTGGGGCTCGATCCCAGGACCCTGGGATCATGACCAGAGCCGAAGGCAGAAGCTTTAATCCACTGAGCCACCCAGGCGCCCCGAGTCCGTATTTTCACCCAACCCGGCCAACCTGGTTGTTCGAGCTGTACACTTCAGAGCGAGGCATTTTACTCTATGCCTGTGAAACCTCTGCAACACGGTAAATAGGAACGGAAGCTTCTATAGTGAGCCAGGCTGGGAGTGCGAGGAAAGAGAAGAAGGCCTGTCTGGGTGAGATTTAAAAGAAAAATTAGCCGTAGGTTGAGAGACGTAGATCGCGCTTAATCTGTAAGAATCAGAAGTTATTTCCAGGAAGACGTAATTGCCTGTGTTCGGCAGATGTGAGTTTTATTGCTCCTAATTTCTTCTTTATTTTCATGACTTGTATTCTGGCTTCCAGTACCCCTGGCCACTTGTGTGTTTGGCCTGCCTTCATTTGATCCTGGCTCTGCCTTTTAAAACAGTTGCTGCCGCCGCCTCTCCCAAATTCGGAACGACTTACAAATGTTTGAACAGAGAAACAAAGACAGAAAATGGGAGACATGGTCTGGTTTGTTGCAAATGGCTTTTCCTGCCAAGCTGTGGGGAGCGGTCTTGGGGCTGGCTTTACCTTCCTAATTGGAACCATAGCTCCACAGATGGCTTTTGGATTGCAAACTCGGGGGCCTGCCACCCTCTGGGACTGATGCACGCTGGGCTGCTGTGTACCACGGCTCCCCCTCCCGTTGGCCTGTGAGGGGCACAGCGCTGTGGTCTAATCAGCGCGGATGATTCTGAGCAGGAAGTAGCAGAACCCTAATCCTTTCATAGGTTTTTGACTTCTCTCCTACTCCCTCCCTGCCCCCCTCTGGGGCTGTCTTAATCACACCCCTTCCCATTTACTGACAGCTCACTGTGTGCCTAACGTGGTTCTAAGTATTTGGCACACGGTAGTTCATTTCATCCTCCCCAGCTCCAGAAGCTGGCATTACTCCTCTTCCCCTGGTAGAGATGAAGACGTTAAGCACAGGGGGACGAAGTCACTTGCCCAGCGTCACACAGCTGGTGAGTCACGAGGCAGCAACTGAACGCACTCTGGTTCCAGAGTCTGAACTCTCATCCCCTGTCTCAGCAGAATCCACTTCAGGGCACCTGGGTGGCTCAGTCAGTTAAGCATCTGCCTTTGGCTCAGGTCATGGTCATGGGATCCTGGGATCAAGTCCCACCCTGGGCTCCCTTGCTCAGCAGGGAGTCTGCTTCTCCTTTTCCCTCTCTGAGTGCGCACGCTCACGCTCGTTCTCTCTCTCTCTCTCTCTCTCTCTCTCAATAAATAAATAAATAAATCTTTAAAAAAGATAGAATCCATTTCCTCGGTGGTGACCCCCACAGCTGTTACCACACCTGCTGGACCTGGGCCATCCCGCACGGCAGCCACTCGCCTCGTGAGGCACTCTGAGTATAAAACACGCGCTGGGTTTCTAAGACCTAATACAAGTGAAGGACTGTAAAATATATCATTACTGCATTTTTATAAACTGATTTACATATTGAAGTAATAATTTAGGGATTTGGGTTAAGTGAAATCTATTAGTAATTTCACCTGTTTCTTTTTACTTTTTTGTTTAACGTGGCTACTGGTGAAGTGAACATTTTACATGTGTCTACGTTGTAGTTCCATTTTGGTCGCTAGTGCTGAGCTGAACCTTCCTTCTAGCCTGCTCCAAATACAGTAAAACTTTCTTCCGGCACAGTCATGGGTGAAATGGATTTAGGAGTGACATGCCACAGATCAAATTTCTATCTTTTACTGCCACCACCTTGCCGATAGTGTACAATTAAACCTTTTTTTTAAACACCTGAGGGAAAGATCCAGCCCTTTAATGAACATCATTAGCTACCGGTTGCGGTACCAGTTCCTTCCATGTAATGGTGGCATTTAATCTTCATAACTTCTCTATAAAGTAAAAATCATCAGCCCCATTTTACAGAGAGCAAATTTGAGACTTAGTCTAGCAACTTGTTGCAGTTGCTATCAGTAAGTGGTCATCAGATTAGATCTAGATTAGACCATTAGATCATTAGATACAGGTCATGAGATCCCAGCTCTGGTGACAAGTGTTCCTCCAACTGACCTGCCTCGTATGTGTCTTGTTCTGCATTACATGTGAGATATTTCTGCATGCCTTACCTCTCTCATGTTTGTTAAATCCTTATAGGAAGGAGGTGCAACCCATAGTAGGTCACAGTAAATGTTCAGTGAACCGAATTGCCTTAATCCAGTTGTATGACCGGCCTCAATTCTAATATTCTCCTACAAGGTTTGGTATCTGCTGCATTATCTCCCTTTTGTGCTCTATGGCTAGGACACTAAGCTTGCATCATTGAATTGTTATTTATAGTGTCCCCGTGGTTTCCTGTAGAAGTTTCCTTCCCTATTTGATTCAATAAAATTTATGAAGTCTGCTACATTTGCTGGGCCTAGCCCCATGAACCCACAGGAGGCCAACAGGGTTCTTGCCCTCAAGGAACTTACGGTCTAGAGTGAGGTAGAGAGATGTAAGTAAGCATTACAATGAACATTGTTCCTGCAGTGATAAGAGTAGGTAAAAGGGGCTTGAGAGCACATTGTTGGAGCATCTCATCCAATCTTAGAGGTTCTAGAAGGCTTCCCAGAAGGAGGAGAAGGAAATGCTAAGTGTGAGTTCCAGGTTAGTGAAAATGAAAGTGTGACTTTTTTCCAAAGATGCTCTGAATCGTGTTCAGGAGATTTTCCTGTGGAGACAGGAAGCGGAGGCTTTACCAAGACAGGAAGTGGAAGACAGTAAAAATCCAAAGCCGACCTAGGGACCCATCGTCAGGGCTCCTGGTCCCCAGGGCAGCCAGTGCTCTACCATTAGCTGGACTCGGCTTCTTTTTGGATTCTTTCCTCTTATGACCCCAAATCCAAGTCTGGGTTTCTCCTGTATTTTCTTTCAGCTTTGACTTCCACCCATAAGTGCCTGTTCCTTGCAATGTCTCTGTTCCCTTTCTGGAAGAGAAGGTGAGAGAGAGAGAGAGAGAGAGAGAACGTGCGAATGAGTGCGCGTGCAGCCTGCTTGACCCAGATCATTAAAAAAAAAAAAATCAAGCCACACCGTTGGCTGCTGACCAGCCAATAGTTAGACTACTCTTGAATCTGGTGCTCCCCCTTGGTCCAGTCAGCTATGGCGTGAGGTGGGGCAGGGACGCACATATGATACCAAAAATGGCTGCCAAAGTCACCATCCTACCCATCCCTTTTCTGGGCTGTGGTAGGTGGGACAGTTTATCCAAGGGTATGGCATGGCAGGACTGATCTAGGAAGTTCTTTTACTACCTGGAGAACTAATATAATGGATAACAAGCGAGCAAGTTAGAAAAATCCAGGGCCCTATCATTTTCATTGTCCCATTGTCCATGGATCCCTCGTACAGGACCATTTCAGTTGTGGTTTCAGCATGCTTGTTAATGCCATGCCCTAGAACGTCATCATTTCTTTGTCGTTAGGGGCTCAGAGTATTATTTCAATATTTAGGACTTGTCCCTCTACCCTCCCTAGCAACAGCTAGTTGTTGACATACGCCCTCATCGATCTAGATGGCTCGTTCATTTCTTCTGCAGCAATCCATCCAGGTAGCGCCTCTCTGTGACAAGGATTGATCCTAACCTGGAAACCTCCCTTCCTCCAAGATGGCCAGCGGGTAGCATTCATTAAGTCTAAGAAAAAAAATGACCTCTTTAGTTTCAGTAACCTTAACTAAACCTGGATATTTCCTTCAATTTTGAAGAGACACAGACCATAGTCGTCTTACCTGTACCCGTGCCTTGGTCGCTAATAGGAATCCCAGGCATTTCCGGATTATCTGAGAGTTCCTAGAGAGATCTCAAAATAGGCTCACTACTTCACAACCCGTGCTCTATTAGATTCGCTGCTAGTTCTTGTTATTTCATGTATCAGTAAGCACACGGAATACTTTATGACCAATTTTCTGTTTAGTGTTTGGATAACTGCATTTTGACACTGCTTGTTTGCTTGGCAATTCTATATGTTGCATTTCATGGATTATGAATTCTGAGAAGGGGTCCACAGGCTTCACCAGCCTGCCAAAGGGGCCATGGCACGGCAAAGGTTAGGACCCCCTGCTTGAGGAAAGAATCTGCTGAGGACAAACTCGCTATGGGAGCCACTGCTCACTCTGGGTTCTCTGGTTCACTGGAGCTCTCCAGGTGTGTATTAGTCTGAAGCTTCTTCTTCGTGGTCCTGGGGAGAGTGATTCAGGTGGCTTGTAGTCAAGGGACAAAGCTACGCTGGGAATAAAACACTAAAGAGGCAGGAGGCTTTCAGTTAAAGTCACCGTGTTGTACCCACCCCTGGTATGTGTATGAACGTGTTCCGTGGGGTGCATGTCTTCTCGGGTGACATCGATCCAACCCCACATGTTTTTGTATTATGGACTGTTACGAGGCCGGCAAGCTTAAGTTGTTGCCTCCCTTCCCTAGTTTAAGAGGAAGTAGAGTGGGCTTATTTTGTGTGGGAGTCCAAGTCTGAGTCTTTGGGGCCCTGTGGATTTATGGGTCATTTGATACCATTGGAGCTCATCTGGGCTGGGTTGTCTATGCCTTCCCCGTTGGAGAGCCTAGTAAGAGCAGCTGCTGGGTGCGGGGAATGGAGGGACAAACTCAGGACAGAAGGAGCCACAGAAGACACGGATGGGAGATGAGTGGAGAACTCTTTCTGGGTCCCAGATTTTTCACTGTCCTGAGCTACTGCCAGTCCCATTCCAGATGGACATTAATGTGGGTTAGCTCCCTCCATACCTAGACTCGGGACTACTGACTCCTCCCCTATTTGAGTAACAAGCAGTCCATCCTCTTACTCTGCTGGCAAGGAGTTTGTAAGCTCAGTTCAGCAGCTGAATGTTGGCTTGAAGCCTGGGGGAGGGGAAGAGCCCAAGGTTGGCATCAGGAGACTGAGGTGCTAACTTTTACTGTTCCGGTGACAGATGTGTGACCCTGGGAGGGCCATGTTACCTCTGTCCACTTCAGTTTCCTGATCTGTTAGGTGAGTTCAGTAGGTGCCCTCCTTAGAATTCTTAGGAGTGTCATAGGGTATGAAAACATGTGGAAAAGAAAAACTTTGTGAGAGCTCAAGGGAATGGCATAAGGCCCTTGCAAACTCCATCACAAGGGCCTCGTGATGATTTCATCTTGTCTTTCCACTGAATGTTCATTGACAAGAAGAAGGGTTGAGGTGTGTTTTATGCCGGGTGTACCTGGTATAATTGGACCAAGACTTGGTCACCTGCGCAGTTGCAATGAAAATGCTTAATTTTATGCTTAATTGGAACAGAGTCCTTGTTGGTTTCCAACACTTACTAGGTTGAACTCCAAGCTTGAGGATGAGGGACTGGAGAATATGCAGATTTCCTTCCTTCTCAGTCCAGTTTGGCTGTTCTAGATGATCCCAGGAGAGAGGGGATCATGGGTAAGAGGGAAAAGCAAAATGGAATCCCCTCCTTGATTTTCTTTGTTAGGGGCTGGCCTCCCCACAGACTAGGAGCTGGAATCCCAAGGGTTTGGAGGGATCAAATGCAGTTTCTCATCCCTAAAATGGCTGGGAATTGTGGAGTTAGGAAAGAAACTTAGCTATTGAACTAGACGAACCACCGTCTCAGTAGCTATCACAGGCTACCTCCCAAGACCCAAGAGTGGTCCTCCTCCATGTCCTCCTCATCATGTCACCATCACGATCATCACGTACCGCATAGCTCACCCCTCTTGCCAACTGGTTCACACATACGGCCTCACTTAGCTCCGACAACCATGCTCAGTGGCAGCGGGCAACTGAGGCTTCGAGAAGCCCGGTGACTTGGCCACCCTCAGAGCCGGTGGTCTGCTTGAACGCAAAGCCCACGCCCCTAGCCAGCATGCCGTTTCCAGTTCGCTTTGGTACTCGGTAAGAGTGTGATGAACACATGAGCCAATGGATAAAAGAATAAAGACCACAGGGTGAGAAAAGGCCAGGGGGTCATGGTAGTAGATGTACTAGGGTATCATTTAATCCCTTACTGTCTCTCCGCTTGCCATCCCAAATAGTATAAACCCTGTCCCTGTAAATCTCACCTTGGAGTTGAACTGTTTGGCTCAGTGGGGCGGTTGAACCCCTCCCTAAATGCCACCGTATCACTTCAAAGGGGTGGCGTGCCATGGACTGCAAGGTGGCACATGGCGTGTAAACAAGGCAGGAAAAACTGAGTTATTCACAGGATTTCCTGGAGATTGTTGCAGACAAGTAGCCCCCCGGTGACAGGAAGAAAGGAAGAATTTGCGGAGGGGACGCGAGATCCAGCTTGTTACCTGTCACCTCCAGCCCGCCACATTCCAGAGTGGACACTGCGTATTTTTGAGGTGGGCAGGCCAAAGGGGTCTGGGTTTTATGAAATGTGGGTTCCTGGCCCCTGGGAAGTCTCGGGCTAAATTATAGAATGAAGTCCATTTGTTAACCCAGAAGACTTCGGGCTGTGGATTTACGAAGATGTGCCCATTGTGAGGGCTCTGAGCCAGTTTAGATAAACAGAGACCGCAAATAATTATCGCAGTCCTGGGGTCTCGGGGCAGAGGAGAGAAGAAAGAGAGCCAAGCCGCTATCCCCCGATCCAAGCTTCCTCAGATCTGTGCTGGGGATCAATAAACTCCAAAAACAAGAACAAACTGTAGAGAGGAGAAGAACCGGTTGCCGCTGCCAGAAGAAATCCTCCATTGGAACTGGTAATGCCATTTTAATTAGGCTACAGCGTGAATGAGAACTGTGTTAAGACCTTCTCCTTGGTGCCCTGGGTCGCTGGGAGAGAGAATGTGCTCCCTTTGTGTGCTTTGCCAAAGCCCACCAGCTGCCACCTTGCGGGAGAGTTACGTCTGAGTCACTGGTTTCCAAAAGGGTGACAAGCCGACTGTGTGTGGCTGAATGAGAGGGGCCTGTCTTCCCTTGATCCTGCCAGCTTGGTCCTGGACTCGAGCCATCACAGAGATGGCCCTGATGTGTAAACGGGTTGGATGTTTCAAGAAGCTGTTGTGAAAGCGGATTGGAGGGGAGCAGGAAAAATCGGGGTGGTGCGAGAAGCTGTGAGACCGGGCCGGGCTTTTTGAGGGATCAGCTCCCCACTTCGCTTCCTCTCCTCGCTTCTCACGTCAACACTTTATAAGCTGATAGCGTCTTGTGCTCCTTGGAGGGGAGGGTTTGCTTTTGGTGCTGATGGTAATGATGATGATGGTAATAAAAATGAGTGCACGTTTAACAGCCACTTTCTGTGTGCCAGGCACTGTTGTAACTGGGTGACATCAGTGAACTTGATCTTCCCTCTGGCCCTTTGATGGGGGTTCCACTATTATCCACCTTTCAAGGATGAGGAAGAAGCCCAGAGAGGTTAAGTAATTGACCCCAAGACCCATAGCCAGCAAACTAGGATTCAGAGCCAGAGACTTTGGCATTTTGACTAGCCAATGGGCTTTGAACTCAGGTATGGAGAATATCATCTGCAGAAGAAACTCAGACTTTCAGCTTTCGGAGGTCAGGAACCACATATGTCATGCTCACTGTGGAATCTGGCACAGAATATTCTAGGCGCAGTCCTTGTGGTCTTTCAGTGTTTGTTGACTCACTGATTTTTAAAAAGCAAGTTTTAGTACATTTTTTGGTAAGTTAGATATTTTAGGCAAAATCAAATTAATAGCCTGACATCAAAATCTTAAGTACTAAAATGATTATTTCCTAGGATCATTGATTTTTGGTAAGGCAGAGAAACGTGCTACGAGACGTGAAACTTTATTTCGCACCATTTAATGCGTGAAGGCTTACATTTGTGGTTCTTCCATCGCTCATTCATTTCCTGAACATTCCATTGAGCATTTACTGGGTACTAGGCATTGTATTAGATGTTAGAAGCAGAAAAATAAGGAAGGTGAGGTCTTTGCCCACGAAGAAGTCCTTCGTGGAGTTATATGCAGTCCAACCCATCCCTCAGTTTCCCTTATGTGCTGTCTGGGTCTCTCCTAAGGCTAAGACTTACCTGGTTTTACGCGGTGTTATGCGGTGTTACAGCTTGGCTGGGTGTCTTTTCGTGTGCTCACGTGTGTCTTCTGTCCAGGAAGGGGTCATCAGCCGCCTGAGGCAGTTTCCACTGTTACTCACTATAATCTCCAGGACGGTGCCCCTCCCAGGGTGGTCCATGAACCAGCTGCGTTGGCATCACCTGCGAGCTTCCTAGGAATGCTGAATCCAGGCCTCACCCTCAGACCTACTGAATTAGCGGCTCTGGGGGGTAGGGCTCAGAAATGTGGGTGTCAGCATCTCTCCAGGTGATGCCAACGCACGCTCAAGTTTGAGAAACACTGCTGGGGTTGGAACCCAAGTCCCGTCACGTGTGGGCGCCCAGTAAATAATCATTGAATCATCGCATGCACACAGACATCCAGTGGGGGAAGTGGGTTGGTCTTACTAGGTCTGGGCATGACTCCAGGCAGTCATTTTGCCAAGTCTGAGGAGGCTGTGGGGAGATGGAGTCCTATTTCATGCCCTCTCAAAAAATTGGGATGGGTGCGCTTAGGTGGCTGGGAAGATAGGCTCCTCCAGCGCTGATGTGCGAAACGGGGAGCGTCTGCGCATGGGACCTGATGGGACCGGAACGAATGGGCCAGTTCCTGAAGCAGGGTGGGAGATAAAACAAGGTGAAGTTTTAGCTTCACCTTAACCGTGTGAAGGACCCCATGCAGATGATTTGGGGCAAGATAGTAAAGACACGCGTTGGCAGGAACTTTCTGCTCAGGACTCTTGTCTGTTTCCAACTCTCTCCTCCCTCCCATGCTCCTTCCTCCTTTCCACCTAAAGGGATGCTGTCCAGATTCTGAGCAGGGTCAGAGACAACCCAGGGCATGACATTTGTCGAGGGCAGGGATGTGTGCGCTTCTGTGAGTAATCAGCTGCTGTTTCTGGAGTCGTGGTTTTAAGGAATCTCCCCCACTCTGTAGTGTGATCATTCCCTCCTCCCAACACCTCTCCTCACCACCCGACCCCACCCCCAAAAACCTTGCATAAGAGCAGTTGGCTCAGTATAATAAAATACAGCTTGGCATCACGAGCTACATAAACAAGAGGCATTTAATAAACTGCGTAGCGTTTTGGCAGTCGGAGGGGTGGTAGGAGCCAAAGGAGACACATATGGCTGGCTTAGCAGCATCCTGGACTCATGGGAAGAGCATCCCGGCTTTAGATCCCCGCGATGAGGAGGTGGGGTGAACAAAGGGTCAGACAGACCAGAGTGGCTCAGCATCCTTGGGGACTGGGCTGTGCCCAGCTTTTCCCAAGAACAATGCTTATTTATTTGATCTGATAAACACTTTTATATGGTGCTCATTCTGGGCCAGGCACTCTTCTATAAGCTCTTGACACTTTTTTTCCTTTAAGGTAGTCTCTGTGCCCAGCATGAGGCTTGAACTCACCCCCTGGAGATCCAGAGTCACGTGCTGTACCAACTGAGTTAGCCAGGCGCCCCGACCCTTTACGTGGTTTTCAAGCAGCTTTATTCAGGTGTAATTTACATACCGTAAAATTCACCTGTTTTCACCTGCCGTTCGGTGATTTGGGGTAAGTTAACCGCATAGTACTACCATCATCTCAATCTGATTTGTAGAACATTTCTTCCACCTCTTTTCTTTTTAAGTTTTTTTTTATTTGAGGGAGAGCTTGTGTGAGCAGGGGGAGGTGCAGAGGATGAGAGAGGGAACCTCCAGCAGACTCCCTGTTGAGCGTGGAGGCTGGCGTGGGGCTCGGTCTCATGACCCCGAGATCACGACCTGAGCCCAAATCAAGAGTCGGACGCTGCTTAACGGACTGCGCCAGCCGGTCGCCCCCCTCTCACCTCTTCTGCCCATTTAGTCATTCCCCAGTCCCAGCCCAGCGCAGGCAGCCACGGAGCTCCTTCCTGTGCCTCTATGAATTTGCCTTTTCTGGGAAGTCCGTAGAGATGGTATCGTATACCAGGGGATCTTTTGTGACTGGCTTCTTTCCCAGAGGGTAACGTTTCTGAAGTTTGCTCCTTTTTGTTGCTAGATAGTATCTCGTGCTCTAGATACAGTATTTGACATTTTTTTACCACAGCTCGTTGTCCTGACAGCCCCACAGGATAGCTGCTTTTGTTACCACTGTTTCCAGATGAGGAAACAGAGGTGCAGTTTAGTAATTTGAAGGGTTTTGGTCCCACACAGCAGCCAGTGTGGCGTTGGAGGCCGTGTTCTTGCTCGTGCTGCCTCCCCATGGGCACACAATACGCATTCATTTCCAATTTGGCATGTTTGCTTCCTGTAATGACCGCTGGTTTTCTCAAAATGCACGGCTTAGTTTTATGCAGTCTGCTGAGATTTTCTCGAGTGCCTAATTTGTGCCTGCAACTTTGCTAGGTATTGTGAGCGGGTGGAGGCAGGTTCCTCCTGTCAAAGAATTTAGCATTTTGTTCAGTCTTCGAGATGCAGACGCGCACGAGGTCGATCCTCTAGGGCCCTGTGGGGTCGTGGGTGATCTCAAGCCTAAATGTGTACTGCAGGTGGAGGAAGTCAGCCAGAAGACGTGGATGTCAGTGAGAAGAGCTGAGGAGAAGTTCCCAGAGGAGCTGGCCTTGAGCCGGGTCTAGCCCCTTGCCCTAATCGGTCCCAAGTTGCGTGAGTAGAAGCTAGTGATAGTCGAGAGCCTGCCCCTGTCTCTTAATGTCCCTTCCACCCACAAAGTTTTCTGCTTATTATGTTCCAGCTTCTAGATCCCATCTGTGTGTCTATAATTATACCAAGAAGCTTTTCCTCTTAAGCTGTTTTTAACAGAAATGTCTTGAGGGGGTTTTGCTGTCTTTAGAAAAACTGGTTAGCCAAGGCACAGGGCTTGTGGGGGTGTGTGTGTGTTTATTTTAAAGTGCCTTTACAACATACGTTTCTCAGGCTGGCCACAGAAACCTGGCAGACAAGCACCCAGGAGTTAGAATGGTACACGGAGCTGTACTGTAGGCCCCGGAAGGTCTGCTATAGGTAGCTTGTGCTGTGTAACAAACCACCCCAAAACTGAATGGCTTAAAACATTTACTTGCCTCCTATTTCCGTGGGCTGTCTGTGGAGTTCTTCAGCTCTCGACAGGGTCAGCTAATCTCTGGGGGCTCATGGATGCCCCCGTGGCCAGTGGGCACGTTAGCTGCTGGCTGGGCCATGAGACTGGCTCTCAGCCGGCTGTGAGGCGGGGCACGGCTGTTGGCTCGAGGGCCTCAGTTCTCTCCCATGTGACTTCCCATCCTGCAGCAGCATCTCCAAGACGGAGGGCTCCCCAGGGCAGCAGCAGAGGACAAGCCCCTTTCCCAAGCACTTTCCCAAGCCTCTGCTGTGGTATGCTTGCTAATGGCCCATTGGCCAAAGCACGGGACAAGGCCAGCTCCAGTTCAAGGGGCGGGGAAACCAACTCCATCACTTTTGTCGGGGAAATCTGCCGCGTCCTGCGGGGAGGGTGTGAGCGCAGGGAGAGGACAGCCCTGTGGCCATTTTCATCATCATCCACAAAGTCAGAGCCTGTAATAGCATCTGTTCCACGCTTACAAGCTGCAGGTACTGTTGGAAGTACTTCGTAAAGGCTCATAAGTGACTGGAGTGACCTGACAGCCCTGAGTGCTAGGAGTTACTGTCCCCCTCCTCTTTTCAGAGGAGCAGCTTGAGTCCCGGAGAGCTTAAACACTCTGCCGAGCGGGGCCACACAACTAGTGACAAGGAACCCCAGGGGTCTCATCCAGGCAGGCTGACCCTAGAGCCTGTGGGCTTTTAACCCCTGTGCCGTCTCACCCACTACAGACCTTGAGGCTAATTCTGAAACTAGGACTGACGTACACGAACAGGTATGGAAGGGTTAGGGTGTGCCTGGCTCTGTTCCCAACCATTCACCCACATTGCGGCGTTCCAGTACCACAGCAGTCTGACCCCACGGAGGACGGCTTTTATCCCCCCACCATTCTACAGATGAGACCGAAGCTCTGAGAAGAAAGTGAGGGGTCCAGGGCTGTGCAGCTTGTAGCATGCAAGCTGAGATTCGAGGCCAGGTCTGGCGAGCCCAGGGCCAGTGCCTGGTTGGCAGCAGCATTTCACTCACCCAGACTTTTATTTTTGCAGTTTCCATTCACGGAGTCGGGGAGGGGCCTCTGGGAACTCTCCAGAACACGGATGATAATGAAAGAACAGGGGAAGAAAAAAAGACATCTAGAGACACAGCTAGAGTTGTTGTCACAGAGTGAGTGCCTTTTTGCCTGGGGAGTTGATGGGTTTGTCAACCCCCTAGGATCTGACCGAGCCAGCTGGGCACGGTCCCCACTCTGGGTGGCGCCGTCTACACAGGCTCGCTCATGCGGTTTTCCACATTGGATGGATTTGTGAAGAAAATAAGCATTAGGTTAAAAAGCCTGACGACGGCTTATACGGTCACTACTGTTGGATAATGAAAGAAGATTCTGGAGAACTCATTTACCGGAGGGCACAAGTGCTCGAAGTACAAGGATTGGAGGGTGTTGGTGTAGGGACAGAGAGCCCGCGAAAAGCTCCATAGAGCCGGGGGGGGGGGGGTCACTCTCATACTTGGTATAGGAGTTGGTTCTTAGGAAAAAAGGTTAGATTATGTTCATACGCTCTGTTGATCAGGGGAGGGAATTAAATCATTTGGGAAACACTGCCATAGACGATGATGACGGGGATGCCATTATTATTTCTTGGGTATAACACCTCATAGCCTCAGACGCCGCATAAATGACATTACTGAAACTGATATTCTAGGATTGCGGCGGCCTCTCAGGGTCCCTGACTTGTCATAGTTTTGCCTCTTGGTTGGTGTAGGGTTGGTGTAATTCTAAGTGAAGAAAAGCAAGGACGCTGGGGATCCAGGAGGCAGCCCAGTGACCATTTAAGTCTTCTGAAAGAGCAGCTTTTTGACCCAAGAGGTGGCTGGTTCCCCGCCGGGAGAGCTTGTCCCCCGTCTTCAGGGGGGTTTGGGAGAAGAGCCAATGCCTGACACCGAGTGGCCGTAACTACCCAATCTGTCCTGGATTGACCAGTACCCACCCCTCCCTTCACAGTTCAGTGATGGAGAATGACTCCCGTTTCCAAAGCGCTCTTGAGTTCAGGTGGTAGAAGGAAAATGAAGACGGGAGAGGGGTTTGCTCTGAGTTTCTGGGGTCGCTCCAGTAGCCAGGTGCCAGGAACAACTTGGACGATCCCAGTTCCATGGTCTACTAGAAAATGTCTCAGCGCAGGCTCAGCTAAAAGCTCTGTCCTCCCTTTATCCCACCACCACCCTCCCTGACTTTAAGGGAAATTTGAGGAAAATACTGGAGCAAAATGTCTCCAGTTCTCATGTGTAGCAGGGTCTGTTTTTAGGCCAGGGGCCCCCATGTCATGGTGGCAGTGGATCTGTGGAGATAGAGGAGGAGGAGGGCGTGGACAGTGGGAGACCCAGCTGCATGGAAATGCCAGCCGGCCCAGCCAAGGCAGCTGTGGTCTGTGATGCTCTAGCTGGCAACATTCGGACACTGTATTATGTTTGCAAAATGCCTTCACTTCCCGGGGAGGCAGATGCAGAACAGAGGATGGGAAGTTGCTGCCCGATGGTGAGCATGCTCCCTGGGGCCAGGGTGCTGGGAGAGCCACTGGGGGCAGCGCTCAGACAGGAGACCCGTGTTTCAAGGTGCGGTGGTCTGAATGGTGACACACGTGGATCATAGGTGCTCGGGGTGCAGAGCTTGACTCGGACTCGGGAGCTTTTGGGTGGATTTGGCGAAGAGTATGGTGATACCGCGGGGCGAGTCAACGACGCACTTGACTGCTCGGCTCATTAAGAATTAAAGTAGCACTTCGGAGGCCTCCATTGAAATGTCTTTTCTCTGTGTCCTGTGTGGTTAAGACAGCAGCAGGCAGCGTAAGCGGGAAGGGCTCTTTGTGCCCTTGTCAGTGTGGGGCTCGGGTGGGGGCGAGCTGGTTCATTGTTCGTCCTGGTAATGGTACTGGTGGAGCGGAAGGAAAAAAACCAGATTCCCTTTGGCCACTTGCTCCCGTTGCTGGAGCCGTAGCTGAAGGGGCGAGAATAGGGTTGTGTGCGTCTCAGAAGAATCTGCTCTTCCTGGAAAAAAGAAAAAAAGCAGTCACTACACAGCAGAAGCTAGGCTACAAGCCCACCTTCTCTTCTTCTGAGGACACGCCATTTTGGGGTGTGTTTTTGTTTTTTACCTTTTCATACTTGCATGTGCAGCAATTTTCATTTGTCCCTTCGCCCCGACTGCTATTGATGGATTGATCGGTTGACGGATGCATGCCTTGTCTTTTTTCTTTTTTTTTTTTTTATTTGACAGACAGTAGTAGGCAGAGAGGCAGGCAGAGAGAGAGGAGGAAGCAGGCTCCCCGCCGGGCAGAGAGCCTGATGTGGGACTCGATCCCAGGACCCTGAGATCATGACCTGAGCCAAAGGCAGAGGCTTTAACCCACTGAGCCACCCAGGCGCCCCTGCCTTGTCTATTTTTAAAGCATCGCGTTCTTCAGACTGCCATGCGGGTTTATCACAGGTGATGTCCCACCCACCAAAGCCGTTTCGTATAGGTTTCCTGGTGGAGTTCCAGTCTGGCTGGGTGCTTGGCCAGGGCCACCCTCCTGGCCCCAAGGAGAGCAGTCTTCTGTCTGTCTGTCCTTTTGTAGAGGCCTGCCCTCGGCATCTAACGGAATTTGCATGTCTAGCGTGTGGCGATTAGCTGTGACATTGACTGTGTAGCACGTGCCTTCGTACAAATGCAAACAGCACAGACATGCTCATCGTAGGGGCAGGCAAACACGGTCTGCCCTCCTGTCCTGGTGGGCATCCTCTTTACTTCATTGACCGGGAGGG
The DNA here is from genome assembly GCF_963455335.1 of Martes martes. Taxonomy (NCBI): domain Eukaryota; kingdom Metazoa; phylum Chordata; class Mammalia; order Carnivora; family Mustelidae; genus Martes; species Martes martes. Next base: position 12,548,227 of record NC_137897.1, read on the forward strand.
AGCTGCAGTGGGGCGGGCGGGCAGGCGAGGCTGGGGAGGGGGAGACAGAGATAGCATATGGAAGCGGTTGGAAAACAGATGGGGAAAGTCTGGAAAAACCCAATTTGTTGTCCTCAGGTATGTTAAGGAATGTCTCGATGTGAGGGCGTTAGGATTTCAGTGCTCAAGACAGGTTAGAATGAGATGATACAAAGCAGCTTTGCAGGTAGGCTTGGCATCTTGTGAATAATGATGTTTACCCCGGGGCTCGGCAGTCATTGGAGAGGCGAGGTCTGGGTATCCAGCTGGGTTTGAGCAGGAGTTGGCCAGGGCTGGTAGTCAAGCACCTCTTCATGGAAAGAGAAGAATCTGAAAATAATCTTATTATAATCTCATCAACAATAAAATGGGAAGGAGGAACAGAAAGTTTCTTTGCATCTCTGGTCTGACGAAGAAGCCCTCAGCAGATCTGGTATCCAGTGTCAGATCCCTAACATCTCGTTTTTTATGATCACCTCTGAGGGGTTTTTTTGATGCATAGACCAAAAACATAGACGTTTCCGCCCCAGGCGATGCCCTCCTCCAGCTTTGATGCCATTGGCTATACCTTTAGAGGTGATGGAAGCTCATGTGATGGGCTTGATGCCACGATGGCAGAAACCGGGCACGATCTTCGTAGGCTCCTCTCAGGGGCATCTATTGAAGAAGTCAGTGGCCCCCCTGCGATCCGTGTCTGGTCCTGGGGTGAGAGCCGAGAAGGCTGGGTAGCTTCAGAGCTCTGGTCCTCAGTCATGGTGTCATGAAACGACAGCCCTGGGGCTCCAGCCACACTCCTAAGCCAACCTTCTCTTCCCCATCATTGGATCCTCTTGTCCCCTGCTTGCCCTTGATGTTGCTGGTGGACCAACATGGTCCTATTGGAGCTGCCATTTCTTTCTTGTAAATTGCAAAAGAAGACACAGAAATGTACTTTCACTTTCGATGGGGGGACGCAGCAAGTTTCTCCCAGACTCCCAGACTCTTGCTCTTTCCTTTCTGTGTCAAACACAGCGTTTCATCTCTTGGATTCATTTCAAACTCAACAAATGAATTTCACAAGGTTGCCCTGTCCCAAGACTTGGGCGTATTGGGCTTCTACTATTTGATGACATTTTCTTTAGGGTGTGGCTCATAGAAGGGTGGTGTCAGCTTTCCTAGTGATTAGAACTGGATTTTAGGTTACCGTTCTTCTCTTCGTAGTGACCATATTGCCCACTCTAATTCATTCTATTTCTAGAACCTGAATTTTCTTACTTACAGTTGCTCCCCTAGATATTGCTTTTTAGAAATTAAATTAATTACTTTCCTAATTGCCTCTTAACCCAATACTTGGGCAGCCTGGATTTTAACAGAAAAAGCAAAAAAATAAAAAACAACCAAGCAAAAAACCATACAAGGATTTTTTTCCCCCTTAACCAGAAGTATTTCTAAAAGATCAGATGATCAGCTCTGTGGTATGTGGACATAACTGGGATACAACATTGAAAGAAAGCCACATCATGTTACTGATAAGAGCTAAGGTTCCAAGTTAATTGGATTTTTTTTTTTTAATTCGGACCATTAAAAGCATGTGGAATACACTTAACGGGCTCTTCATGGGAGAGGACACATTTGTGGATCTGAACACATTAATATAAATCATCACATTGATTTTTATTTCTGACCACATCACACTGCCCCCTTGGGCATCTGGGAATGGACTGTTTCTGCTTATATGAACAGCACAGAAAAGCAGACTCGCTAATCCGCTGTAATAGACAAAGGAAACAAAGCCATGTAATTTCTGGGCACGGCATGAAACCCTTACACTCTTCTCACCTGCATCATCTGCTGCTGGGTTTTGTGTAGTGCTATTTGCCAGGGTTAAAAAAAAAAGATAAGGAATAAGCTCACCATGACATCCAAAATAATAAAGCTCTCCACCATCCATCCTAGTTTGTAAAACACTTTAAAAACCTTTCCGTTGCCGCTGGAGATATGAGCCTTTGGCAGGGTCAGCCGTGTAGTGGGTGGCCCAAGAGAAGGGAGTGTCTCAGCGTGGGGCTTGCTGCTCCGGTCCTCGATTTGAAGGCATTTCCAGAGAGTAACATCCTGCCTATGGGACCCAAACCAGGGGTCACACAGAGATCTCACCAGCAGACTTTGGCCTCACCAAGAATTCTCCAACAATACCTGTTTGAATGGAAGCATAACATACCTGTGAAACGATGTACCATCACAAACTTTAGAGCTTGGTGAATCGTTGGAAGCTTACGACAGAGCAAGAAACAGAACATTTTACCCACACCGCGGAGGCCCTTTTTGTCTCTATATACCCCAGCCCCAGGATAACCGCTATTCTGACTTCTAACGCCATAGATGAATTTTTGCTGGTTTTCGCACTTGCGTACAAATGGAATCAGACAGTGCGTGCCTTTTTGTGTCTGGCCTCACATGTGCATGTGAGATTCGGCCCCGTCATGAGGTATGGCTGTGGTTCATTAATTCACAGGGCTCTACTGCATTCCATCCTGTAAATAGGCCACAATACATTAATTTATCTTGTTTATTGTACATAGGCATTTGGGTGTTTCCTAGTTTAGGGCGATTACCAATAGTGCTTCTATGAACATTGGTGTAGGTGACTTTTGGAGAATGTGTGTTTGGATTTCTGTTGGACATATATCCAAAAGAGGAAATTCTGGATCATTCGAGAGAGACTATCTCAGCAGAAATTGTTTTGTTTCTGCCCCTCATTGTCTACATGTGAAGGTAGTTATGGGATTTTAGGACTGGAGGGGGCCTCACGGAATATATAACTAGCCAGTGTTCTTCTTATTCACTCTAAGACCTCAGGGGTTTTTGCTGAGGGGAGAGAGAAGCTTGGTGGGGCTTTGGGGCTCTCTGCCTTCAACCAGAACAGCCCCCCATTTATCTGACTCATAGACAGTGTTGGAATGCCACACAATATTTTAAGAATGAGTTCTGTAGTTTAAAAAAAAAGTTTGAAAGCAGGTGATTTGAGTTCATTGTCTTCACTTGAGAGAGGAGAAAACAGGCCTACGTGGCATGGGTGTTCCTTTCCTCAGCCCTCACATTGACCCTACAGGCAGCCGTGTCCTTATCCCTGTTTTGCAACTGGGGAAACTGAGGGGTAAAGTGGGGAGGTGACATTCCAAAGGACACATGTCTAAAACAGAGGTGAACTCAGGCCATCTGCCTCCAGGGCTCTGCTCCTTAATTATCCCAACTGGAATATTCTGCCCCCACACACTGTCCATTTCACAATCTCTCACAGACCGTCAAGGGCCCGCGTGATGCATTGTGGTGAGGGTGGTTGATACCTTCTGGCCCAAGTTTTTGTTTCTCTGGTGACGCTATTGCCCAAGAAGCCACTGTGGAATAGGCCCAAATTAAAACGATCCCCCTCTCCTCTCTCTTCTGCTACTAAGTCCACTTCAGAACAGAATTTAACCCTTTGTATTTGCCCTTCCACATGATGAATCTACTGTGATTGTTGCTGGAAACCTGTGGGATAAGCACCGTAAGCATCACTAAGCGCTTGTTTTGTCATTCTTCATGCTCAGATTCCCCCAAACTCAAGCCACACTGGCCTTCTTAATATGCCCCCAGGACCTTTGCATTTGCTGTTCCCACTAGCTGGAATGTTCTTTCCTACAAATTCTCATGGCTGGCTTTCTCATTTCCTTCAGGGCTCTGCTCGAAGCCATCTGGTTAAAAGAGGCCTTTTCTCACCTGCGCGTGTAAAATTACCTATCACTTTCCACTTCCCAACCTGCTTTACTTTTCTTTAAGGTTACCTCTGCTACTTGGCATGTGATGTTTTGACTTGCTTTGTGTGTTTTATACCCGTTGACAGGTAAAGTTGGCTTCAGGTGGGCTGGTGGGTTCTGTTCTTTGTGTATCCTTGGCACATCAGTAAATATTGAATGAAATGAGCGGGTGGATGGTTGAATGAATGAAACCAGCTTTAAAATTCAGAAAATTGGTACCCAGGTTGGGTAGCTGGAGCTGGTATTCAATGGGGGAAACTTTGAGGTGCTGTATCCTCTAACATTTCCAATATTATTTATTTTTGCATTTTCTCTCTCTGTTTTTTTCTTGATTATTCTGCCAGAGGCTTATCTTTTCATTAGCCTCTTCAAAGAACCAGCTTTTGGTTTGGTTGAGCCTTTTATTTTATGCTTTTCTTCTTGTTTAGCTCTATATTTATTTACTTCGGTTTGTGTATGTCTGTTTTATCTCTGCACATTAAAGATGGTTTGAGAGCTGAGACCGTATCCAACCACAGCTATGATGAGGCCTTCTGACGAGGTTAGACCTTCCAAGCTCCAGATGTGGGAGTCCACGGGTTAGACCTCACCTTCTCCTGCACATCCACTTTGGCATGGGCCCCTAGGGTAGAAAAGAGCAACACTTACATTTTTAAAATATAATTGATTACCCAGTTATCATTTAAACCAAGCTTTAAAAAAAAAGATTTTATTTACCTTAGAGATAAAGTGAGAGCACATGGCTGGGAAGAGGGGTAGAGGAAGGGGGAGAGAGAGAATCTGAAGCAGACTCCACGCTGAGCGCAGAGCCCAACTCGGGGCTCGATCCCACAACTGTGAGATCATGACCTGAGCAGAAACCAAGAGTTGGACGCTCAGCTGACTTAGCCTCCCAGGTGCACCTTATTTTTTTTTTTTAAAGATTTTATTTATTTATTTGACAGAGAGAGAATGCAGCAGAGGGAGAGGGAGAAGCAGACTCCTCGCTGAGCATGGAGCCTGATGCAGGACAAGATCCCAGGACCCTGAGATCATGACCTGAGCAGAAACCAAAAGTCAGACACTCAACTGAATGAGCCACCCAGGCGCACCTAAACCAAGCTTTTTCAAAAACAACATTTCAATTGATTTTGATTGGCTTCTAACCTGGGACTATGACTGCTGTTAACTAACATTTATTAATTCCCATCTAACAAATGTCTTCTATTGTTTCCAGTGTTACTTATATTATTTTACTGCTGTAATTAAAACCGTGGGGAGACAAAGGTTATGCTAGAATGAAAAAGTTCAAACCACATTTTGGGGCTTTTTTTTTTTTTCTCATGGTCTAAGTGAAATCTAACTATGTTAGAATAACAAGACAGGAAATCTATCTCTATAATTAGGAAATTAGCAGAGTCGGCATCAGACTGTAAGAAGGTGCGTCGCTGAGGGGTTCTTCTTCCAGTGCGTAGATAAGCCAGTAGCAAATAGAGCCTTTGTGAACCAGGAGAGTCCAAGTGGTGGACCAAGTGGTGGGAATGTGTGCTTGGGGAACAGGGAAGGGATTGATGGCCACTTAGTATCTAGTTAAAGCACATAACCTCCGGGACGAAATCTTAGTCCAGAGAACACTGAATGGTTTCACAGTGAGATGTCATCTGATGAACCCTGCCTTAGAAAGTGGTGGAGAGGTGACCGTAAATTTGTTCGGAGATCCTCGTGTCTCGTTTTGGCTTTAGTTTGCAATCCGGTAGGCTCGCTTTTCCCAGGGAGTCTCCCGATGCCGTGTCCACTGGTTTAAGATCAAGGGCATATAGTTGGTATGTGAAATGTGATCGGGGGAAGCCCCCAAGGATTCCGCATGTTGGGGAGATCATCTCTGCAGTGAAAGGAGTTCAGGGACAAGTAGTAAAGAGAAAGTGAAAGGGGGAAACAGAGATGAAGAGCTGCAGTGGGCCGTAAAGATAATGAAAAAGTGGACCTGTGCTGCCCTCTTAAAGGTGAAAATTTCACCCAGCCCAGTTTTTCAGTCCCCCACCACTGAGGTCCACAGTGAGGAATGAATCGATTCCTAATGTTCCTTCTGGCTGGAACCCCCTTGGATTCTAAACACATAAAGGACAGACATTTTCTGCAAAGTAGGAAAGCTTTCAACATCCTTTAAGAGGTCAGAGGTCAGTGATTATCGCTAAGTGCTGTTTACCTGTGAGCATAGGACTCGTTTCCTGCAAATGCTGTGGCCGGAGGCATCGGGTTCAGTCTGTATACTCATACACCCAGGATAAGGCACTCTGTAGAGTCCAGTGGGAGTCAGTCTGGCTTCTTTGGTCCCCAAGGACACTGATCTGGTAGAATGGTGTAGCCACTGCACGCAGAGTGATTGTCACTGCTGAGTCCCTCAGGGTCCGACACCAAAGGCATGTTTTCTTTTAGCAAATGGAGTTCAAGTTCTAGACAGCAGCTATAGCAGGAGGAAAAGGTTTACATTCTGTTTTTTTTAAAACATGTCAGAGCAATGGACACCATGTATTAGGTACAAGTTTGAGTAAGGGAGTTTCAAATTTTCCAATGATATGCAGAAAGTGCACAGTTTGAATGTAAACACACGTGATTTATTTACCGCAGAATATCAAGATTATCAAGCCAAGCCAGGAAACACGAGTGTGCCAGTAAAATCTTGATAGATACCAGAAGAAAAATGAGGACCCAACTTCCTAAGTGGTGGGAAAGAGTAAGTCGTGGTAGATGGAATTCTTTTTAAAGAGCACGCATAGAAATAAGTGTAGTGTTCTCAAAGGGTGGCCCGTTTGTACCAGAAGCTCTCTTTTGACGTATATGAACAGGAGAGATCACTGAGAGGGAGGTCTCGTCTTCCTGTTGGAAGACTGAGCTGATTGGTTTTTTTCCTCAACGAAATAACCAGTTTATTATCAACCCAGAAGATTCCATTGTCAAGAAAGAACTCTTAAGGCTGTACTGTTCACCATGACAGCCGGTGGCCTCCGGTGGCTACTGAATCCTTGAGATGTGGCTAGTGTGACTGGTGAGCTGATTTTTAAATGTAATTTAATTAATTTAAATTTAAAAACTGGTATTTGGTTTGGTTGTTGGAAAAGCATTAGTATCTTTGAAACACTCTTGGTATTTCGAGTATACTCTCCAACCTTCTATTTGATGAAATCAAAATACAGATCAGGTATTTCTGATAAAAATTTACCACCCAAATTGAGATGCCTTTAAGGTGTAAAAAGCACATGGGATTTCAAAGACTTCATATCGAAAAGAGAATGTAAAACATCTCATTAGTGATTGTTTATACTGATCACGTGATAAAACAACCGTATTTTAGACCCAAGCTAAATGAAATACGTGATTAAACTTGATTGCACCTGATCCTTTTCCTGTTTTTTCCCTTTTACTTTTTAGACTGTGACTCCTGGAAAGAGTAAAATTCCATATGTGGCTTGCCTTCTTGCATCAGAGTTCCATTGGTGGCTCAGGCTTGTTTGTAACTGAAGATTGAACAGAGTTGGGACCTAAGAAAAGTCCCTCTTGCCTCTGTGGGACTCAAGGTTATCCCTGCTTCTTCCTTCTGTTTCCCTGAATCCACCCACGAGCTGGATTGTCTCTTGCCAGTCCTGTGTGCTGAGAAGCCTGGGCTGTACTGAACTCTGACGTGTTCTGTTTAAGCCTTAAGCTCAGGGAAGAAAGAAACAAACTTCTTGTTTCTTCCCTGAGTAGTTTCAGGACAGCGTGCTTCCTCCTTCCAGCTGTCTTAGGCTGGACAGACTCTCCCACCGAGACTTGTGTACACGAAGCTTAATGAGGGCGCCTGTGGGATCAACACAGGAGCCAGGGAAGTGGCAGTGGGTGGGGAGGAGTTGAATGGCTGTACAGGATGACAGATACCTACCTCAGCTCTGGTGCGGAGCTGGCCCTTTAGAGTGGTCCCAAATTGAGGTGAGGAGGTTGGGCTGTTGTGTCCTCCAAATGACTAGTCTTTGGATGCAGGTCGTGCCTCAGTAGGGGACTGACCCCGGAGGGAGGCAGGTCGCAGAACAGGAAACAGCTGCGAGGGCTCCCGGGGAGAAGAGTACTTCAGTCTCCAATAGGGTATCTGGGTAGCACGCGACAGCGTCTATCGACGACGACATGTCGGTCTCGCTCTAACCATCGAACTGTCCCTGTGCCTGAGAACGAGGAGTAGGCCACGCGTTTTCTTGCATTCCTCTTCCTGCAGCCCTGCAATGAGCCATCATTTCTAGAACATGGAAAGATGACGGGATTGGGAAGAGAAGAATGGAGAGGGTCACAAATCCGCACATGTGTTAACATTTTATGTTCTTCTAACTTCTGAATGGGGCTGAAGCCACAGCCCAGCAGCTGTTCAGAAATGTGGGGCAGGAGGGGCGGGAAGGGAGCTGGTTTCCGGACAGAGACCCTGCCCAGGTCAATTTAGAAAGAAGACTCTCGGGATAGACTAGTATTCCGGGGGCGAACGAATGTCGCTCAGATGGACCATGAATGGCGCTCAGATAACGAGCCAAGAAAGAGAGCCCGTCCCGGGCCCCAGTTTGCCCAGAAAGTGACCTGCGGGTGCCGCACGGGAAGTAAAAGCTCGGTAGCCACTTGATCCCTGAAAGCTTGGCTCTCGCTTCTCTCTGCGCGTGTCTGTCCGTCCGTTTGGTGGTTCTGTTTCCTGTTTGCCCTTTTGTCCCTCACGCCAGGTGTACATCTTGCTACCACTTCCCAGGAATCTCCCCCGCCTGTTCGTAAGCACTGATTAATCAGCGATGCCCGTGAGCCTGTGCTCATTGGGCAGGAGTGCTCTCCCGTCAGCCTCTTCTTCTGCCAGTTAGCTGTAATCTAACAGCCGTGTGTCCCACGTGTCTGTGCTCACACGGGAATGCACGCACTCCTTAGCTTACGTACACCTCTAAAAGCACATTCGTGCACGCTGGCTTAACACTGCCCCTGGCCACCTCGTTTCCCTTCCTGCGCCCCCCAACCCCGTCCCCTCCTATCTCCAGCCACCTTGCTCTTTGCCTCTCATTTCACGCTGCTTCTGAGAAAGAAATCTCATTATTTCTGATTTAGGGGTCCTATGCCCTCCCCTGCTACAAGTCATGCCCGTTGCCAGCTTGTTATAACATCACAAGAGAATTCAGAGCTCTGATTTATCTGCCAGAGGGAATGACTCTGGGGGCGGGGTGGGGGGTAATGGGAGTGGGACCGAGAAAGGGAGTGAAGGGTGGGGGAAGGATTGGCAGGCAAGGGCCATGGTTTTTAGACCTGCGATAGCTTCAGGATGCCTGTATGAGTTGTACTGGGCCACGTGACAAATAGCACACATTTTCTCAGAAGCCCGCATAAGAAGCAGGGCGGCATTTGTATATTTGAGAGATGGGCTGGAGGCCTGTCATTGGGACTCAGGCCAGCTGTCAAGGAAAGCTGTAATGGGCTTTCTAATCCTCCCTCTTCTACTCCTGGAGTGTGGGACATAGGGACCATGGTCCTACAGTTAATAATTTAGCAGCCTTCATCAGTCTCTCTCTGCCCCATTCGTGAGGCTGGGGGCAGGAGTTAGACACCTGCTGCTGACCGCAGCATATGGGCGTGGCACATAGTGGGGGCTCAGGAAATGCTCCTTCCATGTGTCATCAGCCAGGTCTCTCAGCTGCCTTTGCTTTGGTTCCCCCAGAAACAGACCCTGAGACAGTGAGCCAAGTGTGGGCAGTTTCGTTGGGGGATTCAGGAACACCAGCAGGTCATGAGGATATGCTCCAGGAGAGGGGGAAGCCAATAAAGGCACATTAGCAGGCTTAATCCTACAGGAGAATTAGGCCACCCAAGAGGCAAGGGAGCTGGGGTATTTGTACTCCAACCGCCCAAGTCATTGGTTGGGCGCTGCATCTGGGGGCATTAGTTCCCCAGTGTTTCTTGTTCAGCTCATGCACCGCCAGAGTGGCCTTCCTGTTTTGGGAAGACTCCCCTACCCCCCACTCAGAGATGCTGGCACTTGCACGTGTAAATCTGGAGCTTAACCAAAAGGCCTGAGGTCTATGCAAGAGGCACTGACGGTGTCTGCTGCAGTAGCTAAGATTCATTCATTCATTAATTCATTCACTCAGCAAATATTTATTGAGCTGCTGCTACATTCCTGGCACTGCCCAAAGTTTTGAGAGTATAGCAATAAACAAAACACAGATCTCTGCCCTCAGACAACTTGCTGTCTAGGAAGGACACTTGGCCATGAGGCGACCTGCAGAAACGAAGTGCATCAACTCCATAGCCTGTTAAGTGGCGATAATGTGATGAAACGAAAACAGAGGCCCAGGATTGTGAGGTGCCATAGCAAATCAGGCAGTCAGGGAAGGCCTCGATGTGAAGTTGGCATGGGAGTAAAACCTGGCAGGGATGAAGCATGGGGCTATCTGGGAGGAAAACTTTGCAACCAGAGGAAGTTGTAAGTGCAAAGGTCCTGAGGCAGGAGTGTGGGCCTGGCATGCTCAGGAGCAGAGTGGGCAATGCATGAGGTGGCGGGAGGCGAATTCAGAGAGGCCATAAGGTGGGGTGACACTGCAGATCATGCAGTGCCTTGGTAGTGATTGTAGGTCCTTTGTCTTTTACTCTGAATGAGATGGGGAGTCCCTGGAGGGCTTGTAACAAAGAAGGGACCTGTTGTGGCTTGCGTAGCAGTGTTGAGGACATGGTGAGGCAGGGTTGTGGTAAATGGAAGCAGGGAGATCTATTAGGAAGCACGTCTTCTAAGACCTTCCCCTTTACTTCACAGTGGAGGAATAACAAGTGACAGTGGGGACAGGCCTCTGGAGGCCTACAGGTGGAACAGGCATGATTCAATGTCTACTGCATTTGGATGGTTAAAACTGGTCTGCAAACAGGCCTAGCTTTAAGGGAGGGAGAAGTAGACTCCCCTCTTAATGGGAGGAGCTGCAAAGTCACTGTGCATAGGGGTGTGGATATAGGAAGGGAAATTATTGTGGCCAGTTTTTGTAAGTGGTCTATCATGGCAAACAGTGTCCAGTTGAACTTCCAATATCCCTGTTCTTAAAATATCCTCAGGCCACCCCACCTCATATGATGGAGTAAAATTGAAGGTTCACGAAGATGTACCATGTCCATCTTCGACCCTGGGGACTGTCGATGCCAGTGGGTATGCATCTGCCAACTGGAGATGTGGGAACCCACTGCGAAAGCACTCCCACTTGACTATTTTTCTCCTTTAGTCAGCTTTCTTCCTCCCTTCTCGCTATGGCCTCTTTCAGCCCTCCAAGGTCTTCTTTCTTGAGAGTAAACGCTCATATCTTATATCATGAAGCACGCTTTGCCAGATCTTGAGTAACCTTGCTCTTGACCACTAGCACTGAATCTCACAGTTGACTTCTAGTAGCTTCCAAGGGATTTTCCCAATCAAAATCAGGATCCCCCAACCCTAACCCCCAAGATGAGTTCTGTGCTGGTTGTTAATACTCATTCTCTACTTGCTTTGCCAATGGATGGGCTTGATTTGGGGACTATTTTAGGTTCTGTGGCTTGCGTGGAGACTGGTATTCTTGATGTGGTGGTGACAATGTTCTGGTACTATGTTCTTGTAGTAGAGTAATTGATGGGCATATTTCTTGGAACCAAGGTATGTGCCTCTTTCTTTGATTCTCCTCCCAATAGCTCACAGCTGGTAGACTCCCAGTTAACATGGCCATGGACTTAAGGTGAGTCTACAATAGTCTATTTGATATCTCAGACCTTTCCCTCTTCTTCTCAAGCTAGCAGGGAAGGACCTTGAAGCATCTCTGTAGATAAAGCAGATTTTTGTAATCTAGACCAACACTGTGCAGTAAAACTTTAGGCAGTGGTAGAAATGTTCCATATCTGTGCCCTCCAACATGGTAGCCACTAGCCCCTTATGGCTATTCAGCACCTAACATGTGGTTAGTACATGGAGGAACTGGATTTTTAATTTGCCTTGATTTTATTTAAAATTTTAATGAATTTAAATTTAACTTTGAATGCCGTGGTAGACCGAGCAGCTCTAGATATTACTTCTGCAACTTTCCCACTCAAGTGCTCCTGATGGTAGAGAAAAGAGAAGCAATACCTTGATGGTTTGGCGTGCAAGTGTCAAGTACAGAATGACTTCGAAGCTTTAGCTGAAAAATGCACGATGACTTGGCATTGAGTGCATGTGAAAGTTTGCTCTTTATAATATCTATGCTCTACCATGGAACAAAATGGGTGGTCTGGGGAAATGGACCCTAGACTTCCTTAGCACGTGCTACTGTATATGCTGTGGATGTATAAATGCCAGTTGAAATAGATAACGGCATTGCTGTTATGTTGGCTTAAAGTTTAAACTTTACACTGCTCCTGTTATTAGTGTAGTCTGAGAATGAAAACATCTCACCCAGCACCCATTTGGTGTTAAGAATGCCCTCCCAGCTGGTGTGGGGTTATAACCATCTCACTGCAATGCAAACCTCCTATGAGATTTAAAAGAAAATTCTCCTCCAGAAAGCTCTTCAAGTGCATTTAATGAATAAGGTGCTGTCCGTAACTTTCTGTGACATTTACTTTAATAAGCCGTGGGAGTGATTTAGTGATCGGTGGGCACTGACATTTGAAGAGGGAAAGACAAACTTTGCTGCTTCTAACAGTGGCTTTTTTTCTTCTCCTCTTGATTCTGGCCCTGCATCCATGGAAACTTTGTTTCCAGAGAGAGGGAGAGGGAGAGGGAGAGGGAGAGGGAGAGAGAGAGAGAGAGAGAAAGATTGCGTATGTCGGGTTTTGGAAGTCATTTATTTGTTTTTTCTTTCAGCATGTAGCCACAAATTAATTTCTTCTTTGTGTGTCTGATGGTGAAATCATTCGTAGCGAGGAAAGTCTGTTTTGCACAATATTTGAATGAAGGAATGTGCGCGTGCATGTGTGTTGCATGCGTGCATGGGGGCTTTTCCTCGACATGGAATTTGTTCCACTTTGTTTAGAAGAAAAACACATGGAAGAAATTTTTTAAAAGCAGATTGAAAAGCGTACATATATAACTACAACTGAAACCATGAATATGTATCTGTAACTGCCACCCAGAAGAAGATACCAGAACACCGTGGGCATTGCCAGCCTCTTGTCATGGCCCCCCGCCAGTCTGAATATCCCACCCAGAGGCCACTCTTCTGACCCCTGTCACCACAGATTAGTTTTGCCTGTTGTTGAACTTCATAGAAACGGAATCACACACAATGTATCTTTCATCATGTCCATCAGATTCATCCCTGTTGTTGTGTGGATCACTCCTTTGTTTTTAATTAATGTATAATATTCCATTCTATGAATATACCGTGATTGATTTTTCTCTTTTCCTGTTGATGGATGTTTGGGTTGGTTCTAGCCTGTGACTGTTATGAACAAAGTGGCCGTGAATATTCTTGCACTTGTCTTGTGATAGGCTTTTTCATTCCCTTTGTTTAGTATATACCTAGGAGTGCTTTTGCTGAGTTATCAGATTAAAAGGAAGGTTCTGTCCTTCTGACAAAGACCCAGTCTAAGAGAGGTTTAGATGAGGTAGAAGTTTAATTCTCCCTCATATGCAGGTCAGAGACCCAGGATCTCTCTGGGTGCCCTGTCATTCCTAGGATGATACCCCTATTCTAATGGTCCAAGATGACTGATGACCGTGTTCACCTTCCAGACCAAAGGATAGGAGGATAAAGAGGAGCTTTTACAGCATCCCCTTTCCTTGCAAAGACAAATCTCCAGAGACTGGGGTACCTAACTTCCATTGAGACTGCACGTACCAGAACATGATTCACAGCCACACTTCCCCCAAAGGGCAAGGGGTCATCTTTATTTTGAGAAACCTTGTGCCTACCGAAATGTGGAAGAAAAGAGGGATAGATATGGGGTATTATGAAAAGTCTGTGCCACAGCTTACTTCGTGGGGTTGGTACAGTCCCCATTTGAAGGAGTGGGCATGCAGGTGTCAGTGTTGAGCTCTTTTACTCCTTAGATCAGGAGAACCTTTGAGAATTTTCTGGATTCCTTGGAGTAGTTACACCAGCCACCACCCTAAACTCTTTCACTAAGCGTGGATGTCGTTTACTTATCACGTGTACACAGATGTTTCCCCAATAACTGACCTGTTTGTTTTTGTTTTTAATATTCTGAAATGAGAATGTTACTACTCTTATTATTTTCAACATAATTATTATTTCCCTAGAAGGAGACTGACTCTTGGCTCCATCGCTTATCAGTTTGTGTAGCCTTGGAACCCTTGCTTATTCTCTCTGAGCCTATCTTTCATCATCCATAAAATGGGAATAAAAATGCCTACCTTGAAGAACTATTCTACGTAACAGAGATAATATATTTTATACCCAGTATAGCTGGAGCTCCACGTGGTCCAGACGTGATATACTGTCACAGTCAAAACCATCTAGCAACCGGAAGTGACTAAATCTACTTCCTGTTTCTCAAAACTCTAAAGGGGATGCCACTTATAACTTATAGTGGGAGTTCTCAAAACACACACACACACACACCCAAACCTTGTCTCACTTCATCTCTCAAACCCACCTGAGCACGTCGGAAGGTTTTTGCTCTCCTTGCCCTCAGTTCTTCTCAGCCCTCCCACACTCACCCAGCCCTGTTTCTACTACGCCACCTCTGTGGCTGCTTGTCTGCCATTCCTCTTCCCATTTCTTTCCATCTTCACTCTTTTCCTCTCAAGTAAATCTCAGGGAAAGAGACCATGATTTTTTTTTTTTTTTGCAGTCATTAGTGTTTGCCCTAGTGTTCCCTGTACCATATGACAATCATCTGTCACATGGGAGGCCCTCAGGGAATGCTGTTTCCATTACCATCAAGATGACGAGGACCGTGAGCTCTCTTTGCTTGTCTAGGACACTCGTAAGAGCTATGCAGTTGAGTGCTGTGAAGGTTGACCCTGAGAGCAGCGGTATATGGTGGGCGGGCTCTTGTTAGCCCCGACAACTCTGTGTGGTTAACAGGGTATGTGATTCATCCATTCACTCAATTTATATACATTTATCTATCGATGGAGTTGGACGGTTTTGAAAGAATTGACAAATTAACATAGGATGATGTCAATAAATAATGAATACAATCAAAGAGAAACCAAAGCCGAAGCACACAAATGTATACCCCAAGCTCATACATCTATCCCGAGCTGACATTCACGTGAGGGGCACTGGGAAAGAGAGAAGCGTGAGACTGACTAGCCTCACGGATCTTTTGCAGAGCAAAATCACGGGATAACACTCGTCCAGGTAGAGAGGACTTGAGAGCTGTGTAGTTGGATGAGCTTTCTCTGCTCTGTGTACAGCTGTCGTGACCAGGGGATGCCCAGTCTTTTTTGCCTGGTCTCTGCATTTGCTGCCCTCCCATTTGGCTTTGAACAGAAGAGGCACAAAGCTATCAGCTCCCAAGATCTCACTGCTCAGCTGGGTCTCAAATACCCTTAATCACTTGTTACTCATCATGGATGCCTAGTGAGTTTGGGGTGTTCCAAGAACTATTAAAAGATGAGCTTTTTCATAAGATGTCTGGGTGCTGGTTCCTGGGCTGTGGTGGACGGGGGCCAGCTGATACCAGTTCACAAGAGCCAACTGGGCATGTCTTAGCGACTCTGTGTTCAGTGCATTGAGTCCGTAGCTTAAAATCAGCCAAGGGGTGAGTATTTATACCACACAAACTAGCAAATGCTACCCATCAGGGCTTCCCTTCCCCACAGAAAGTCAGTTGTTAAACATTTACTGTCATACTGCTCGTACCGAGGGCATTACGTCAAAATAGATGCGACTGTTCAGAGAGACTTACGGAAATGATTACAAGGTGTTCTGCAGACTCAAAGGTGTGTGTGAAATGGCAAAATTTCAGCTAGTGCTTATGTCTGATCTGGGAACATCAGCGAATCTACTAGAATTCCAGACTGGAGAACTCAAAGGTTGAACATTGTGATGAGCATTCCCGGTTTGTTTGAAATCATCTGGGAGAAAGGAGGTTGGAGTTTTCTGCTGCAACTAGAAGCAAGAAAGCCTGCTCTCACCCAAGGGTGAGACTTGGGAGTCTTCACCATGGGGCAGCATAGAGTTCAGCAGAAATGATCCTTCTTGACACATTCCTCTATGAGAAAGACAGGGTGACAAGGGACTAGGAAGGGTTGTCTCTATGCCGCTGGTGCCCTTGCCATGGTGACTCTGCTGACAAAGCATCCTTTGCTCCCAGTCGTCAAACCAACCAGAGCTTTCATCTCCTCAAGTTCAGTACCCAAGGCTGATGTGTTGACGACAGCCAGAGCGTTATCCAAGATCAAAAGTCACCACTACCTCAAATGTGCTTTAAATGTGCCTAATGATCCAGTGAGCTCTTCCGTCTTTCTGGCTCTTTGAGGATCCATGTATTAGAATAGTGGCTAATAATCTAGGCTTTGGAGCTACACTGAACTGGGTTCATGTCCTGCTCCTACCACCTACACCCTGGGTGACCTTGGGCAAATAGCTTTACTTTAGTTTTCTTCTCTCTAAAATGGACAGAAGAATACTATTTAACTCAAAGCTTCATGGAGAGGAATGAGAGAGCTGCTTCATTCAACGAATACATTTTTGAGTACTTAGCATAGGCCAGGGGAGGTCCTGTCGTGGCATTTTTGGCCGCCACATCTGGTGCTCACTTGTTCCTGGTTGGGAGGACAAGAGACCAGTCTGTGATTTTGTAGGGAGCCCCCACAATGCCTTAGCTGGGAGACACAGTACTGCTGCCCAAGAAGCAACTTATCCTTAGTCCTTCTCTGCCAGGTAAGCTGTACGTCATCCACGGTGCTGAACCTAACCAGTAAACTTACTTTCTGAACATTTTCCCAAGCTGCAAAACAGCTCACAGGTGCAGACAATCTGGCCGCAGGGCCTTTTGGTCTGCCTCCCCCACCCCCACCCCCGATGTCTTGGAGACGCCACGAGTAGGTTTTCTGAACCACAGGTCATGGCAGGGTAATACCAACTGGTACTTGGCGAGGCCATCTGGGAGCCATGTTTCCCAGGCTCCAGGAGTAGCCGTGGCGGACTCCTGCAGGAGTCCGAGCACACGCGTAGCTTAGGAGACACCCAGTCGGTGGGCATGGAGCTGGGATTCCCAGCTGGTGCCAGTGTGGACTAGAGAGGCTTCTCTGGGACCAGATGAATGGTGGCTGGGCTCTCCAGTGGGTAAGAGAGAACACCAGGGAGCAAGCACAGCCCCTTTAGGCAATGGACCCATGGAGCCAGGCTGTTACTGTCCCCATGGCTGTGAGAACCGCCATCCCCATCATCATCTTGCTGCCATTTATAGCATCGGTCCGGGGATTCTTAACTTTTGTTTGAACCATGGACCCCTCTGGTAATGGGGTCCGATCTATGGATCCCTTTTCAAAGTAATGTTTCTCAGTGCATAAAATACAATACATAAGATTACAGCAGAAGTGGTTTATTGGAATAAAGTTATCAAAATATTTTTAAAATTATGATGTTGTGATATAGGCTTCTTTGTTACTATATTAAGTAAGAATTAGTGATGAATCCAACAACCATCCAAACTTGAAGTAGTGGTGTGCTGAGAATAGTAATTCAAGCATTAACTCTAATGTGGTATGAAAATATCTAATTTCTGTTGAAAGCAGACACTACTACTACTACTAGTGTTTCTGCAGGCTGTTGCCTTCATTCATAATCGAAGGAAATACTAAATTCCAGTTACAAGTTGATGGAAGAAAGCTACATGTGCTTCCTTCTCCCAGCTAAGAACTCTGTCTGTGTTGGACATTGTGCTAAACTCTGAAGAAACCTTAGTCCCAGCCTTTACTCCATCCCGGCAATGGCGGAGTTGTTATTCCCATTTTGCAGGTGAGGAAACTGACACTCAGGGTCCGACTAACTCACCCAAGGTCACACTACAGGCCTTTGTGACAACAGAGTTTAGGTTCTCTGTCCCCACATGCCCTGAGTCGCGCCTTCCGCTGAGGGCTGCTGGCGGGAGGGACGCCCAAAGGCTTTTGGAACACCTTCCCAGGGGGGCATTCTTTCCTGGATTTTCCATGTTTCTCAGACACGAGGCTCCTATCTCTTCTGAAAGCCCGTGCTGTGGGAGTACCAGAGAGCCTTTATAACTCTTGGGTCTCCAAGGCCACATTTTGGGAATTGTCTGGAGCCCTCAGCAAATAGTAGGGGCTCCTGCTCCCTTGGTGGGCCAGCACTAACACGGGAAGCTTGCGAGAGCCAAGTGTGAGCATCTCTTCTCATTGTCGTAGCTTGGAATCAGCCATGGTAAGAATGCTTACGTGATGGAATTCCTACACGCTCCTAATCCGGGCATTTTTATTTAGAAAATGAGTTGTTAAGCCTTTGCCCTTGAACATGCTCCTTTGTTCCTCGTGTGCTCCCAGTCCTCATCCCTTCAAAAGAAGGGATTTGAACAACCCCTTGCAACCGGAGGAGCCCGTTTGCCTTGGTGACACAAGGTCTTGGTTTTACTTGCTTATTGTCACCCCTGCCCTCACCCCTTCCTGGGCACTGAAGCTATTGTTCAATGTACGTTTTGTTGTTACTCAGACATGAGGACACGAAAGGATCAGGAGATGAGTGCCATTGAAAAGATACTTTATTACTCAGATGCCAAGAGACACCAAGCCATGCCGTGGGGCAGGGGGGCGGGCACATGGAGGAGCTCTGGGGTGAGTTGGGTAGAGGAACTGTAGCAAGAGCTAGCTTGCTTTTATTTATATATTTGTCTATGTGTCTATCTGTCTGTTTATTTAGTGGTTTTCAGGGGAAGGACCAGGTGAGACAAAGTGAGCAGATTTGGGGTGGCTGGCTTGAATAATTTTAGTGGGCTGTGTCTGGAGTAGAGGAGCCATCCCTAGCTGTCTGCTAGGTGAGCTGGGGTGCTTAGGTCAGGTGGCTAGCAGCCTGGGGCTCTGAGAGCTTCGGAAAGGAGGTGCTTGGGACTCTGGGTCATGGATTGGCCAACCTGCTTGGGAAAGATGCGCTCCCAGGTGAGTTGCTGGTCTCTCTAGGAATGTGCTAGCCCTGGGTGAGGCCATCCCTCCAGGGCTCATCAGTGGCCCCAGTGTGAAATTATCAAAAATCCAGAATAAAAGGACCTGATCACTACAGAAGCCAATGCTGTTCTAAGAGCAGAACGTAGCAGCATTACGTTAGAGTGCTTTCCAAATTGGTCGTGTGAGATGCCCCCTGCTGCCATTAGCTCTGATGGTGAGAATGTCTCCCGCTGCCCATACCGGCAACTACGGCTGTCCTCGGAAGAAGCGGGATGGAAAGTCAAAGCTGAGATTTATGGTGACTTTAAAGCTTGAGGTAACAGTGCTCTGACAGGTCAACAGAGGCCCCCAGGTTACCTGCATAGCACCGGTTTCCAGCCCTCTTTGCATGAATTCAAATTTCAGAGGACATACATTTTCGCTTTCTGGAAACCAAGTGAGCATTTAGCAAAAACAAATACTTGCCAGTTATTTTTATGCTAGCACATTCTATGTTGCACTTAAGAAATATGCCTTCTAGAGAGTTGTAAACATTCTATACGCGAGGTTCATTATTTCATGGGTCTTGGTGGAGGCCAGAGGGAATAATGTGCAGACTGAACCCTTTCTTTGTCCCCAGGGCTGAGGCAGAGAGCCACGAGGGTGAAATGGTTGCTGGGGTGCCCTCTGCCTCTCACGTGTGCTGCCCTGGTTGGATAATGGATTCTTAGGTGGCCTACATAGAAGGGATGAGAGAAGAGCGACCCTGCCCTTGATCCCTGCCTCTGCCAGCTTCTAAACAGCATCAGCTCGTGGACGAGTTTCCAGATGGACTGCTTTTCAATTCCCCTGAGCCTCAGAAAACCAGCTGGCTGTTAAAGACCAGGATTGCTTTAGCCCGAGGGAGACAGAGATTCGACTCACTGCCTTTCCGATGCTAGGTGTGAACTGGGGTTTATCCAGGAAAAAGATGACAGTGCTTGGGATTCTGAACATCAGTGGCAATTTGGAGGCTGTAGAACTTTCTCTAGGCTTGAGAGGATCCTGGACAGTGACAGCCTTCCTGCTGAGCAGACACATGGCTGGTTAAAGACTTTGGTGGATTCCAGTGGTGATCATGGCATGGAAGCCTTCCTCCCTTGGCCAGGACTGATGCATCACAGGGCCTGACTTGGCTTTCTAAGAATCGGCCTATGAGGCAGTGGGGGATGATTTAGTTGCAGGAATTAAATGTAGATCACTCTGAAGCATATGCTTCCCAGCATCTGATGTGGGGTCTGCATGTAGTAGGTGCTCAGTAAAGGGTAGTTGAGTGAGTACGCAATTGCTTGTTTTATATATCCTACAGTGGCAAGCCAGCCATCCTTCCTGTTGTTTCTTTTTTTTTTTATAATGACAGTCATCCAAAAATGGAACAGAGTGTGTGTTAAGATTTAGTATTAAATCCCTCAAAGTGTCCAGGCTGTATTATAATAGTAATATAATAATGATGATGATGGTAATAGCAACTATCCATCACCCATAGCCGTGTAACAAATAACCCCCAAATCAGTAGCGTACGACAGAAAGCATCTGTCCTCAGGCTTTTAGTTTTGTGGGGACTCTGCCTGCAAGTTGACTAATCTAGTCTGGGTTTGGCTCTCATCTTGGCGTTTCCTTCCAGTCGGATCCAAGTGGCTTTCGTCCTACTGGCACTAGCGGGCCAACCCGGGCGTATTCTTTTCATGCCGGGGGCAGAAGCACAAGAGGTGAATTCCCACCGCACAAGCACACCTTAAGCTTTAGCTCCCATCAGACTTTCCAACATCTTCTTGGCCACACAAGTGATAAAACCAAGCCCCAAAGCCACGGGCGGTGAGGGGTATTCTCGTAAGAACTACAATTATTGGATGTGGCTCCGTGCAAGGCACTGCTTCAAGCATTTTAGGTGAATAAGCTCATCTTATTATCCTGACAGCCCTGGGGGGTAGGTGCTGTCACGTCGAAGGTCCATTTTACAGATAAGAAAATTGAGGCACAGAATTGCTGATGAACTTGTGAGAGGACACACACCTAGGAGGCAGCCGAAGCGGGATTCACACCCGGCAGTGGGATCCCAGCACCTCCTGTCTTAACCACCGCGGCTTCCCATTCCAGCTAGCAAGTGTGCCCAACACCTGGGGAGCAGCTTAATGTCTGCAACAGGCTGGCACAGATATTGGCTTGGTTAAATTTTGTGGGAGCCCAGTTGGGGCAAGGCTCACTCTCTGCATTTACTATGGAGAGGGACACTGAGGCCCAACTAAGTTCAGGGATTTGACGGCGTCCCACAGCTGGGGAGTGGCTGGGCCAGCCTGGGGTCCCCTCCTTGCTCCCTGGCGGGAATTCCTTTGTGAATGAGGAGCCACTCAGGGCTTACCAAGCTTTTTTTGCTGTATAATTCTGCTTTCGGGCCTTGGGATGCTTCTAATTTAGGGCTCCCACCCCACAGGGCAGCCTTTGCCTTTCCTGACTTTTCTTACTTACTTATTTTCTGGCCAGGGGATTTGTGCCCTGGTTCCTGGGCATGGGATTGATGCCATGGCGAGGTAGCTGCGCCTTAGTTCTCACGGTCCCTGAGTCTTTAGTTTCTCATGACATGGCATGTCCCCGAGTGTCCCCTTCCCGCCCCCGCACACCCAGCCCTGGCTTTCTTCCTCCCCGGGGTGCTGTGGCTGTCCCGCGGTGTCCGGTTGCAGGCTCCGAAGGGCGAGGCCGGCTCGGTGGCTGTAATTTTAGCCCTCGATGAAAGACCAGGGCAAGCCAAGGGGGCTCTTTGGGCCCTGTTAACAGGTGTTCCCAAGCCACGAGTCGCCGTGGCCTGCAGCCTGGGAGGACGCACAGCCCCGAGGACGTTCAGCTGCGCACAGACATGAGAGCCTCCGCTGGAAGTCAGAACTGGAACAAAGTGGGTGGGAGCAACTTTTTCACCCCAAAGCCACAGGAGGATCCAGAGCTACTGGTTTGGGGGAGCTCCGGGGAGTTGGACGTCCATCTCCAAGGCAGCGGAAATGGTGGTTAATGTGTCTCTCCTCACCTGAATTCTGCTGTCCTCTTACCTGCACCTTTCCTCCGCTAAAGGCCGGTTCCCGTAGATGGGCACCAGTGATGGAGAAATGACAAGTGGAGAAGAATGTTACTCTTATTTGGCCCATAGCCCAGCATTTCTTAACCCATTGCCTGAATTCTCTTTCATACTAAAGTCGGGACTTGTTTCTGAGACACAGACATCTGAGACATTCCAGATGCTTCCAGGCCCTTTCCCCCCATTCTGAGTGCTTCAGTCAGGAGGACACTTGGGCTTGAGAGCTACCTATTTATTTATTTATTTATTTTTTTGAGGAGGGAATGAGAGATTTGTTGCCTCTCTGGGCAGGTGAGGCCTCCTGTAGGACTGCAGGAGGCAGACAGTGGTGTGGGCAGGTGGGGGAGACGTAGTCGCTCTGTGTCCCGCAAACCTGACCCAGAGCTGGGATTCCCTCCTTTCCCATGCCGTGGGCCCCTGTGGTGGACTGTTGACGCCTGGACCATTCTCAGACTAGGATTCAAAAATGTGAAAATACATAGAATTACAAAGGATCAGCCGTTATTAAATATGGTTGGTGAAGAAATAGTTATTAAAATACTAGCTTGTGGGGCGCCTGGGTGGCTCAGTGTGTTAAGCCTCTGCCTTCGGCTCGGGTCATGATCTCAGGGTCCTGGGATCGAGCCCCCCACGTCGGGCTCTCTGCTCAGCGGGGAGCCTGCTTCCTCCTCTCTCTCTGCCTGCCTCTCTGCCTACTTGTGATCTCTGTCTGTCAAATAAATAAATACAAATCTTTATTTAAAAAATACTAACTTGTGAATCCACGACCTAGTAAAATATGAGCTTTGGATTGACCCACTGACTATCAAGCCCTGGTTGAAGGGTTAAAGGGGTGGACTTTTGTGATACCTGGAACACCAGTTATTATGATATGAAAATGCCTGTGGTTTCTACTGGTGACAGAGGCACAGGCTATGGTTTGTCACTGGCACGCGTAACTGAAAGAAAATCTATGTCTCTGTTATAGACAAGTGCAATACAATTTAAAATACCCCTCTGAGTTCTCGGACCCCCTGAATGCGAGGTGGCGGACCCCTGCCGGAGAATCAGGCAGCGTAATTGTTTGTAAGTTCTTTGAGGGAAGGTATTATGTTCATACGTCTTACATACTTGAATTCTGGCGGGGTTTTTTGTTTGGTTTGGTTTTATTTTTGACTTTGGGAAAACGTCAAGCATATAATGAAGTAACCAGAACAATACGATGATTCTCCCCCAGGTGTCACCTGCTTTACCTGCTGTCGACTCACAGCTGATTTTTTTTCACCTACTTCCCGTTCCTGAAGCATTTTGAAGCAAATCCCAGACTTTCTGTAATTTCATCCCGTATTTTGATTTACAAATAGCAGACGGGCCACTAAGTCTTTATGGATTGTGGGGGAGTTGATTGATAAGGGCCATCAGATTAATTCACAAATGCCTTTCTAGTTCCTTTGGGGATCAGGGCCCCAGGATGTGGGCCTGTGTCAGAGAACCCTGTTCCCTGTCACTGCCGGGGTCTTGCCAGCCTGAGCCTCATGATGTCACATGGACTCGTTCCCTTCCACATACATTGTCTGCCTCTGTCCATCTCCCCGCCCCCGTGGCCGCACCCCTAGCTCCCAGCACAACGTGTGGCATATAGTGTGTGCCCGGTAAGCAAGGCTCCTGGAATGGGCACCTGACTGAAAGCAGAAAGGTAGGCCGCGGGGAGGCATGTGTTGCTACTCCAAGCGGGGGTGTCTGGACTGCACCGCTGGTGTCTTCTGGAAGCCCTGCCAGAAGCCCGGAGTCTCAGACCCCACCCATCAGAATCTGCTTTTAACAAGATGTCCGGCTGACTCTGTATGCCCATTACAGTTTAAGGAGCACTGATTTGCACACACACCCCCCCGCCGCCCCTTAGCCTAGAAGAGTGAGAATGTCAGCCAGGGAGAGCTTTGCACTGTGATTTCAGGGGCCTCACCCACCGGGAGGGCAGGGCGGGGCCCGGACGTGCACTTCCTATGAGTGGGGCATCCTGCGTGTGAACTCTGGTATGCCCACATACTGGTTCTGTAGGCCTCTCTTTTCTCACCTGAAAAGTGGGGTGAGTGAGCCATATCTCCTAGCATCAGAGAAGTATTAAATGAGGTAATGGCTGCACTATGGAGTACCATGTGTGTTCTGGAAAACTCCTGGGCTGATTCCTCATGACTGCCTTTCTAAAGTATGAGGGAATGATGCTTGTTAGTCTTCCAGAAGCTCTGATAATTTGGACTTGTTTTGGAAATCTTTTCTCCCATCTTTGATCATTATCATGAAGAGGGCTTGGGAAACTTGAGGGAGGTGTGGTTTGGGGGGCCCCCCAGCCCTTCACTTTGCATCCCCCCCTTTCTGGGGCATCTTTCTCCTTTTGGGGTGTCATACACCCTGTCTCCTGAGAGCCTGCTCCTAGGTAGGACATCCAATATGATGATAAAGCATTCCATTCCCTAAGAATTGGGGGCCCTTGATTGTGGAATAGAAGTTCTTCTCCCCTTGATGTAGGCATCAGGAGACGGGGTGGGGGGAGATCTTTTGTAAAAAAACTTTGCATCTCTTTGTGCCTCTGGCATCATGTCACATGGACAAGTGCCTGCTTCGGCCCCGGGTGTGGTCATGACCACGTCTTTTAGTGGTAACTCACTTTTCCCTGCTCTAATCTGGAGGGATTCTAAACAACTAGACCATGAAGGGAGACTGAACTTGAGCTTTTGAATAACTACAGATGGGGAGTAGTGATGGCCAAGGTGAATGTTCCTCCCCAGTATGTCTCACGCATCCATTACATGGCACACCGTGTTTACCTGGGGCTTGTTCCAACAGAGCTCAGCAATCCTACTTCTCTCTTGGCCTGGCTGTGTATTTACATGGTAAACATTTCTATAAAAGAAAGGGAAATATTCTCTTTAAAATATCTTATAAAAATTGCCCTTTGGAGCTGAGTGGATAGGAAAGAGCAAACATTCCATATTTATGAAATGAATCATTTTATAAAAATGTTACCTGTAGACCAAAAACTTAATAACAGTAATGTTGCTGATAGTACAGTCATCTTTGCTTTGATTTAATACAGGCCCTTTCCCATAATCACTTCACCGAAGCTTCCCAGCAATCGGATGGAATAGACATGTGAGCTCCATTTTAAAAATGAGAAAATTGAGGCTTAGAAAGCTGGGGTACATGCCCAGTGCTATACCCCTAGGCGGTGTTAGAGCAAGGATATGAGTGAGCGTAGGTCTTCTGACTCAAAACCAAATTAATGCCTATTGGCACGTATCAGCCCCAGAGTACTATGTAAGCCGGGTGTCAACCCATTGGCACCCAGCTGCCTCAGAGCGCCTGGACCACTCAGCATTTAACCAGGAAAGTGGAACCCCTCTAGGGATTTCACACAGGGAGGATTTAATACAGGGAATTAGTTACACTGTCCATGGGTGAGCTGAGAAGCCAAACAGAGAATGGCAAAGTAGGCCAGAGGTGAGCAATGGCAGGAAGCCGGTACCACGCGGGAGGGGGAGGGGGAGGAGCAATGCTGCCAGAAGCGGGGGGGGGGGGGCGGCTAGAGGCCCCGTAAGGAGGCTGGAAGAGCCGTGAGCCAGCCTGGTGGGAGTCGGGACCCCCGAGGAGGCATGGCCGTGGACTAAGAGCGAAGGGAGGAAATACCTTGACTTCTCGCTTCCTCCCACCCTGCAACGTCCTCTCAGTGCATGCCATTGGCTGAGCCTAGCTAGAAGCGAGTGGACCTGGAGGTTACAGCAGAGCGGGGGAGAGGAGGGCGATGAGTGGATCTGGGGTAACAAGCCCAGGGCCAGCACGACATCTCCTACTCCTAGGTGCGGGTACGCTCCCGGAACTAGCTTCATATCTTTGGGTTTTCCTCCCTTGAGGACCGCTGTTTCCCCTCCACCCCCCCCCCCCCCGGTCCTTGATGGCAACTCCCTCACCCCGCCTTTGCCTCTCTGCCTCTCCAACAAGTTTGGCTGCAGTTCATTTTTGACCACTTTTCAGAACCAAAAAAAAAAAAAAAAAAAAGTTACTCAGGAGTTTGCAAAGGTGAGAGAAAGTGGTTTAAACTGGTCTAGTTGCGCATCTGAGGCCCAGATAGAACCTTGTGTTGCTTTTGGGCCACAGAGACCAAAGCTCCGGTGACCAACAAAGGACTGTGTCAGTGAGTATCTTGGATGCTGCCAGCTGGCCCGCCAGGAGAACTGGTTTAGCAACAAGCTGGTAGACCCAAAGGACTGGCATCCGTCACTCATTCTTCTGCCTACTACTGAATTAGCCTGATGAAAATCCACGTTTCAGCCTTGGTAGTATCATCTCCCTCTGCTCACTGCCCGCCTGTGTTTGCAGGATTCTTTTTCCTTTCATTCTACAACCTTCTGTGTAGCTAATTGGAGACATCTGATGCCCTTCAACCAGAAATGGGAAAACCTTGGCATAAATAAGAAAAATCATTTCTGTGGTTCATGGCTCCGTCTTTGTGAACTCTTACCAATGGAAAGGGAAACTCGTGGTCATTTGGGTTCACGATTGGGAAGAGAGAAAAGGGAAACCCTACACCTCATTCAGGGCTGAGTGTACAAAAGCTTCTCAAGAAAGAAACGCTCGCTGAATGGATGGGAACATGCAAAACGTACAGTACCCGTTCATTTCCTTTGACAGGTGCCTTTTTGTTTTTAATACACATGGCAGCATTTGAGAGCAGGCAGCTAATGTCTTGGAGTTCTTCTGGGGACTTAACAAAGGCTAAGTAATAAACCGTCTTTGGGGTTTTGTTCATTTTATGGGAGTTACTACCTCTGCTCTCTGTACTGTGGCGTTTATGATGAATTTGAGGCTCATACATATGTCGAGTTACCATTGGAATCGAAAGCCCCCGTGTTCCTTGTTTAATCTAATGACCCCCTGTCCCCCCAGGGGTAACTATTACCCTCATTCTTGGGCTTATCAGCCCTCACCTCAATATGTTTCAGTAATATTACTGCATATGTATATATTCACAACCTGAATTGACAGGTTTTAAAATTTGCATAAGTCATAGAATATTGTATGTGTCATTCTGTGGCTTGCTTTTATGACTGAAACACACTGGTCCGCACAGCTCTGTCGTGTTTATCTCTCGCCACCCCGAGGAATGCTCTTAAAGGAATACTGCGCAATTTCTTTTTGCATTCTCCCATCTGTGGGTATTTGAGGTACTTCCAGTTTTTTGCTCCTGCAAACCGTGCTGCCACAACAATTATATCAAATGTCCTTATGGCCCATGGGGGAAGAAGGTCTCTAGGCAGTGGATCGCGACCTTTTCTACACATCAGAAAAGCCAAGGGAGCCTTTAAAAGTTCCAGCAGCAGGCTTCCCCCAGCCCAGCGAAATCTGAATCACTGGGGGGTGGAAACTAGGCACCTGTATCTTTTAAAAGATCCCCCCAGATCGTTCTGCTGTGCAGCTGGCATCAGTAACCATTGCTTTAGGGTATACAGCTAGAAATTAAATTTCTGGGCCCAAGGGTTTGTTTTTCTTCGGCTTTTTGGATATTGCCGAATTATTCTCTACAGTGCTGTCAGCAGAGTCTGAGATCTCGTGTTCCTGTGGCATCGTCTCCTCCCCTAAATTTTCTGGATCTTGTCCCCACGGGGATCTCAAAGGAGGTGGCGAGCTCTCCTTTGATGGCCTCCCACACCTGCCTCCACCTGATTCATCCCCTGATAAAATCTTGCCTCGCCCCAAGGTTGCAGAGTAGGAACTGTTCTCACAAAGCCTAACTCAAAGCTTGGGGCGCCTAGTACCGCATCACTTTACAGTCCAAGGTGTGGTAGTTGAGAGGTTCCTGCCATCCGTTCTGCTTGGGATTGTCAAAACGTCATTTCGTGCCAGGGTTTGGCCTAGACCTTACTCAAACCATAACCATATAGAAATATCTTTGAGCCCGGTGTTCTCTCTCTCTGGACCTTCTGGACGGCTAAGTGAGGCTTTCTAACCTCACACACTGAAAGCTCGTGCTCTACTTCCTCTCCCTGGGTGTGTGCAGATAGAGAAAAGGGAGCAGGTGAAAACCGGCGAGGCTGTAATCGTTTTACACTTGAAACTAGCAACCTTCACCCTCCTGCGGTGATCCTCCGTCCTAGTAAGCAAGTGGGGATCAAACAGTGGTGCAAACATGTGAAATGCCAGGCCATTGAGGTTAATGAAAACTTGGGCAAGTCTGCATAGCTAGCGGGAGGGCTGGGAGTCTGATGGCGTGATCCGGATCTCTCCTGGCGCGGGCTCTGCGGGGCATCCCCTGGTGGGGGTGGCCCTCTCAGCCTTGAACGTCCATAAGGATAATTCTGGGTGCCATGGCTGGTGAGGCTATTCTAGGAATCTCCTAGTAGAGTTGGCATCTCTCACTGGCCCGTTTGGGTGGTGGGGCCAGGGGAATGCGGGGGAATTAGGAGGCTAACGTCCTCTCCCTGTGGTGCTTGAGACACGGTTGTCTGCCGTTTCCTCGTCCTGCCTCACCTTCCCCTGCACACTTCCTCCTCCTGCCCATAAGAACTTTACCCCGGACCTGTCTGAAAGCACAACCCATCACCAGTTGCATTACATGCAGAATCTTCTTATTGTGGGGCGCCTTACTGCACTGTTTTACTCTCCAGTGTATCTTTGTGTCTTGGGTTGGGTTTCCTGGAGGCAGGGCTGGAGACAGGGCTTCTGGTGCCTGGGGTTTATTGGGAGAACACTCGGGACAAACTTGTAAGGGCGTGAAGAACCTTGCTGAGCCGCAGCATGGTCTCAGAGCCTCGCTTTGCTCGCATCTGCAGGGAGAGGGCTTTCGGACACCGCGTGGGTCCATCAGTGGCTGGGGCTGGCCGTGGGGAGGGCATGGCATGGGCCTAACCTCCTGGGCAAGGTGCCTCCCATCAAACAAGGGCAGCTCTCCTGAGAAGGGGGCCCGCTGCGGACCACTGGCAGCCGGTGCTCACAGCAGCTGAAGGATGGGGCCACAGGCCTGATCAAAGGGGATCGGGGTGGGGCACCACCGTTCCTCCTCCCCTCTGGGACACCCAGGGGGCTGGCAAGAGGTGCTGCAAAGAAAGGGGCTTCCTGCCCGTGGGTAAATAATCAGCATCGTTTCCAGCAATGCAGCGAGCCCTGAAAGGGCTGTGTTTAGCAAAACATCATTCTCCTGGCTGCGGGTCTGAGACTATCTTTGCTGGTTTAATCTCAGTCCCGGAAGTGTGCCTGGAAGCCACTTGGGCTGTGTTGGGAAGCACTGTAAGGCCCATGTGTGAACTGGTGGCCGGGATAAGTGGCATGATGAATTGAATCCTCTAGCTGATGGGAAAGGAAGACCCGTACCTTTCCCAGTCTGGACCCTGGAGATGATTCTCAGGCTGGGGCTTTGATGCCTAGAAAGGTAACAGCAGACCCAGGAGCCTTGGATGCAATTGCTTCTTGAAGCCATAAACCTGGGGAGCCCAGGTGACTAAAGTAAGTGAATGTTTGCTCGGCCGGGGTTGGGCTTTATTTTGCTGGGAGGCTTCCTTGATTGTGCCTTGTCATTTGTTTGTCACCTGGAGGTCATGCAGGAGGAGGAAAGGATTTCTAGAAATGTCCCGGCCGTGATCCCCTCGTTCCCCGTTGTCATGTCTGGCCACATTGCCTCCTGGGGTGTCTGTTCAGAATTTGTGCTCTGAAGAAGCAGCCCTAGAAACCACTAACGCAAGGTCATGTGCATCCCATCAAGATATGTGGGCAGGGTGACCATGTGTCTCGAACATTCCAGGACAGTTACAGTTTCAGATACTCCATCTCTGTGGGCAACCAAGTGTACAGATTTGGGGTTCCTAAAACAGGATCACCTTTTAAGCACCTCTCTAAATTGATGCTTATGTCAGTATGTGGGGGCAAAAATCCCACATTTTTCTCCCTGGATTCCTCCCATCTTTTTGTGCCGGCATTGGTTACACTCACCTTCTCCTCACGGAATATTTGGAAATTTCCTGCCACAGCTCGGGAGGGGCCCGTTTCCCAAGGAGGGGCAGGTGAAGGAGGTCTCCCGGGCGGTTGGTCGTCTGGGCCAACATCACCCTCTGTGATTGGTGAGGGAGTATAGAGGGCGGTGGACGGGCAGCCCGTCTCCTTCCCTTCCCTCCTTTCTGCCCCTTGTCTGTCGAGAGCCTTCTCTATGCCCCAGTTAGCAAATCCGCATTTCGGCACTCAGGCTGAAACTCACGTGCCATCCGGCCCAAGGCAGCTCATGCCCGTGGACCTGAGAACGGCCTGTATTTAAGGAGTCCGAGCTTTTTCCTCTGCCCACCACACCTGCTTGAAAACAAATTAAAGGGGAGAGAGGAACCTCAGCCCACCCTCCCATCCTGACATTATCTACTTTGCCACAGGAACACCCCCATTTGCCTTTGATCTCCAGTATATCCCACTTTCGCGCCTCTCCTGTGTTGTGAGTCTGTGGTCTCCACCTGCCCTCCTCCCCAGGGCTGGCTGTGAACATCCTTTTTAAAAATGACCTAATCTTTTTAGAACCTTCAGGCTGGTGGTGTGGGGCAGGGAGCGGGGGGGGAGGGGGGGGGTGGGGAACACAACAATGTATCCCTTGCCTTCCTGGCCCATATATATTTTTTAATTACACAGTATGTGTTTCTGGAGGGAGAAGTGTTATTTGAATTCTTGAGATTTGCTCTGGCAATGTTGGGCCTATTAACTTCCCATTAACATTGACTTTTGGATGATGGTCGAACCATTATCCCTTTGGTTTCCCCTTTTTCAATTACTGTTTTATTAGAGTGGAAGTGTTCTGTAAGAACAGGAATGTGGGAGTAAGGATGCCTCAGTTTAGGACTCTAGGGCCCCAGGAACTTCATTTTACTTAAAGACAAACTTACCTAGCACTCACCGTGTGCTAATACTGGCCTGCGTGCTTTCTAAATACAAGCCCACTTACTCTCAAAGCTCTGTAGGGTAGAGACTGCTGTCTTCATTTTCCAGATGAGGGAGTGGAGGCCCAGGGAGGTCACGAAACTTGTCCTGGGTCCTGCAGAAATCTGGGGTTTGAACCCAGGCATTCTGGCTCCCGAGTCCCAGCTCTGAAGGGCTAGGGAGCTCGGTTCTCTCTCAATTTAGAATTATCTGGGGCTCTGTTTTCTTATTTGTACAGTGAAGAGGATGAACCGTATTACTATTATTTCTTTGATCACAACCCTTCACTGGAATTTTTGACCTAATCCGTAGGATGGAATGGTTCTCTTGGGGTCAGTCTACTGTGGTGTAGTTTCTGCTTCCTACAGCCATTCCCTAATCTCGATATTGAGGAGGAGAAACAACCGTGGAATGAACTGATTTCCCAAAGCGCATCCTGAGGTCCACCAGTCAGCAGCACTGGGCTTGGAAGAGAGGTTTTTCGGGCAAGAATTTGGGGGAGGCGCTGCAAGCCACGCCCCACGCTCTTGGAACTCAACAGTGTACTTGAACTTGCCCAAGGGTTCTGGGCAGTCCACAGCTGAGAAACCTATTTCACTTTGATTATTCAAATGTTGAGCTCCTTGTTTTCCCCATGGAATCCATTCTCGGGGGTAGCGTTTTTTTAATGGCCCCTCGAGCTGGGGTCCCCACAGGCCCCGGGGACACGGCAGCTCGTGTGTTCTTTGTAATTAGTGTTTACAGCTTTGAATCTGCAGTGATTTGAAAGTTTAGCTCTTTTGTGCTGGTACCCATCTGTGTATATATAGCTGGATGAACATTAGGAACAACAATCCCGCCTCTTGGGATTCTCCGCTAACAGGACGTGTACGCTTCACCTCCAGCCATCCCGATGGTGCAAATGCTCACTTAAATGCCAGTTGTGCTTAGTGGGATGCGAGGGTGACCCTCCAGGCATCTCTTCCTTCACCGCTCCATGCTAGCTTGGGAACGTGGGTCCGTGTCAACATACGCTCGCCCTCCTCTTATATTGTATTTTCTCTGCATTTATTTTGGGGCTCCCTCCACCTTTCACAATCCCCGAAGACGAGGTGGATCAGGCAGAGAGAGGACTGGCAGCCCGCACAGCAGCATTTCCTAAACACAGCCTTGGCCACCTCGTGCGGCATTCTGGCGTTTCCATTTACTGCTTCCTTTATTTTTTTACAACACCCACTCAGGAAAAGGGCTTCTTTACTCCATTTTCTAGCTTTCTTTTAGAGTGTGTAATTTTAGATTAATAAAAAAATGCACAGGATTGAAAATAAAACGTTCAACTGTAAAGAAAGGAAGCAGATACAATGAAGCGCGCAAGCCTTCCTCTTCCCTGCTTTCCAGTTCTTTTCTCCAGAGAGAAACACTGATAGGTTCATGCGAATCATCCCAGAAAGGTTTTATTCAATTACCTGCGTGTGTGTTTGCATGACTCTCTCTCTGTCAGTCTATCTCCTACTAGACATAGTATTCTTTATCTTGCTTTTTTAGTTAACCTCATAACCTTAGAAATTTTTCCAGTTCCAAATGAGCTACTCATTCTTTCCATTAGATGCCTAGTATTTAAAACTATAATTTAGGGGCACTTGGTGGCTCAGTCATTAAGCATCTGCCTTCAGCTTGGGTCATGATCCCGAGGTCCTGGGATCGAGCCCCGCATTGGGCTCCCTGCTCAGGGGGAAGCCTGCTTCCCCTTCTCTCTCTCTCTGCCTGCCTCTCTGCCTACTTATGATCTCCGTCTGTCAAATAAATAAATGAAATCTTAAAAAAAAATACTGTGATTTACTGAACCAGTCCCCACTGATAGACACAGGATTTTCCTTTTTGTACCATTGCCATTGCTGTAACGTATGTCCCTTTACAAACAACTCGGGGGGCTTTTGCAAGTATATCTGGGAATTCAGTTCAAAGAGTGGTACATTTTGTAGCTGGAGTGCTACCGTCAAGTCACCCCCCCAGTTAGGTTGGACTATTTTATGCTTCTACCCTCTTTGCCAGAACCTTTGTGTTTTTCCAGCCTGCAACCACTCAGGGCATTACCAAGCTTTTAACCTTTGCTCATCTGAAATGGGCAATAGAAGGCCTATTTAAGTGATTTAAAAGGATAGCTATCATTTTCTTTGTGATTTCCTTTCTAGAATCACCTTAGATTACTTTCTCTTATCTAATGTGCGTCAGGAGCAGTGACGTTGGGGCTGGGGTTATTTTCCATGTAAGGAAGCTGAGACTCAGGGTGGGAAAGTGACTTAACCAGAGCCAAGAAGTGAGGGACCGGAGAATCAAAACCAGGTTTCCTGACTCGAGATTTAATTTGTTTACCCTCAGTTGCAATGTCTCTCCAGCAAGGATGAGGGTGGAAACGTGTGGATGTGTGTGTGTGTGTGTGTGTGTGTGTGCGCGCGCGCGCACGTGCGCATGTGTACGTAGTGGGGCGCCCAGACCTGAGGAGTTAAGGTTACTGCATGTGTAGGCGCTTTCTCTTCTCTGAACCATCTCCCCCTCAACACCCTGCAGAATTCACATGGGAGCCCCATGTGGGGCGTTATTCGACTTAGTCTTCACACCCAGCTTTATGTCCCTTCATCTGACTCTGCCGAATCATCACCGTGGATCCCACTGAAGGAAGAACCAGGGGATATGGAATGAAATGCCGCATAGGAACTGTAGGTTATAAGAGGTAGGAACTTTCTCTTTGTCATTACTCGTGGCCAAAGCACTCTGTCCTAGAAGCGGCATAAACAGGCTGCCTCTCCCTCTCTTCCTCCCCCAGCAGAGTCACCAAGAAGATGGGACTGTTATACGTGGTGCCTATTAAAGTCGTGTTGTCCTTGGGCTCATAGCACTAGAGAACCTTCAGGGATTTTTAAAAATCTCTATGGTTCTCTCTTGGTGACTGATGGTAATCCCTTGAGAGTAAACAGAACTACACGAATTTCTGTCTCGCTAATTCTTGACAAGATGGTGGATTGGCACCTGGCATCCAGTCTCACCTCCTTGTGGCATCTGCTATGCCGGAGAGCCTGGAAAGCTAGAAACTACATTTCCCAACCTCCCTTGCAGGAAGGTCCTGCTTAGAAATTAGATTTTTGTCAAGTAGTTGTAGCTGTGCCATTATGAATTGGCTAGAGGTTTTTCAGGTTCACTGGTTTGTAGGGAATAAATTGGTGACATGTTTTCCTCTGCACACACTTAAGGCTGGGAAGAAACACCACTCATCTGAGATGACCAGTCTGATGGGATAGAGTGTATTTGAAAGCGTCCACTTTTAAGATTCCTTCCTGTCTTTTATGGTTGGGCTCTCTTCAGCCTGTATCTGGGTATTTGCAATTGCATTGGCCAGGCCTGTCAGGCTTTTTGCTAGAACAGTCCCCCAGTAGCCAACAAACAATACTGGGACAAGAACGCTACGCTTTCATTTCTAAAAGGTGACATCGTCACATGCCATATTTTATGGGCTTCATAAATGGATACTTAGCTCATGGGTCATTAACAATCATGAAATGAGCGAAGAGATGCTTTTATTGCTGTTTTGACATCTGGGGTATTTATGTGATGACATCTTTTCTATTGTGACTTGTACGCTCCTGTGAACTTGTCTGTCACACCTTTCCCGGCCTTCAGTGGTGCTGGATTTTTGCTTTGAGCTGGAAAAACACAAATACCTAAAACCACACCTCACCACACTGTAATGAAGATCAAAGTGAAAAAAATGAAGAATGGCAGGACATCCCAGGTGTGTCTTCAAATCTCCAGAAAATTTCGCTCCTGGGCCTTCTCTGAGCTTCTTGCCAGAAAGGGCTTTCCCCTTTAGAATGTAGAACACACTTGCTTCTTTTTTTTCCCCCCTCCGTGGCTGGGGCTTTGTAGTACAGGCCCGGCCTGCTCTCCCTGTGGGTTACCTGGGCTGCCTGGTCGCGAGCCCGAGGGACAGGTAAAACTGCCGCAGAGCTTTGGGGTGCATTCAATGAGGTGAGGGGGTGCGTTCGACTGTTTTTAAAGCACAAGTTAGATGAGCCTTTTTAAAAAAAATTTTTTTTTAAGATTTTGTTTGTCAGATAGAGAAGAGAGAGCAGAGGCAGGGGGAGCTGCAGACAGAGGGAGGAGCAGAGTCCCCACTGAGCAGGGAGCCTGATGCAGGACTCGATCCCAGGACCCTGAGATCATGACCTGAGCCGAAAGCAGACGTCCCGATGAGTCTTTATTTTTAGGAGCCAAGAACAGTCTTCAGTCTTAACCTACTTCGCTTCTCACAGCGTGGCTTTGCCACTCTCTTTCTCTGAGAGATGGGGGCAGGGGTTGTTTCTGTGCCCGGGCCAGAGTGCTGAGTGTTTGACTCATACTACTTCACTTAACCCTCACAGTGAGCCTGAGGTTGGTGGTAGTATCATCATGGTTATTATTATTGTGTTTTTTTCTTTGAGGCAAATTTTCTTTGACCCCAAAGGAACCATTTTCAAGTGAACAATTCAGTGACATTTAGTCATTCACCGTGCTGTGCAGCCACTACCGCTATCTGGTTCCAGGATATGTTTATCCCGTCCGGAAGGAAAGCCCATACCTGTTAAGCGGTTGCTCCCCATTCTCCCCTCCCCTAGCCCTAGCACCCCTCCCCCGGTCCGCTGTTTCTCTGGATTAGCCTGTTGTGGACATTTCATGGAACCGGACTCGTATAGTATGTGTCCTTTCTCGTCTGGCTCCTTTCACTTAGCGTCGTGTTTTCAAGGTTCCTGCACGCTGTGGCTTGTGTCGGCACTTGGTGCCTTGTTACGGCCAGTACTGTTCCATTGCGCGGATAGACCGCATTTGGTTTATCGAGTCATCTGGTGATGTACCTTTGGGCTCTATTATGCCGCTTCCTGTATGTGCGCTACGGTCCTTCCCAGGGAACTAACGTAACAATGTCTCTTTGGCACTGACATTGAAAGGCCACCAGCCGTGGCTGGAGTTCAGGAGGAATCGCTTTAAAGCATTCAGGGCTCTCCAGCAAATAGTGTTGGGAGGAGACATCTTTCTTTATTCCTGACCTGCAGGTCATAGTTATACCTAATTTGACTCTCGATGGCGTGTTACTTTTAGAAAAGATTTTTACATAAGAGTTTTCATTTGGCCCTATCTGAAGCTGGAAGGGCAAGCTTCATACCTCACATCTCCATGTTGCAAACGAAAAAACCAAGTTCAGAGAGGTTAAGGAACTTGCTCAGGGTCACACAGCTTAGAGGTAGGGGATCCCGAGCTTATGCTGGGTGTTTGTGGTCTTTCTACTGTGCCATGCTGCCTCTCCCACCAGCAATTAGAAGCGGTTAGAAAGGTTATAAAAAAAAAATGATACAAAAGGCAGTTATACGAACTGCCTTCCTTAAAGCAAAAGCCAGTCATAATAGAGGAATGTTAGTTTAAATTAACTGTGCGGTGATGGTGATAACAGCAACAGTAGCGGCGTCGATCGTTCCCCCATCTGTGTGTGTTCGTGCAGCTAGAATCCAGCACACTGTAGCTTTCTACCGCCGTTCGTTAATTTGCACCTTCGTATCTGGAAAAGGCATCATAAAAATTTCAAGGCTGAAAGGTCTACCCCCCTAGACCCCAGAGTCTGTCTCAAAGTCAGTCTCTGGCATGTGTTCCCCCTCAAGAGACATGACCCTTGACTCCAAGTAGGTACTAGTATCTCTTTCCCCTCTTTTTAAATACCTCCCCCATCTTCCTATTTTCTCAGGTCATAGGAACCATCTTCCCCTTTTAGAAGAGGACCTTAGAAATGAGGGACAAGACATCAGGTGGGCAGTAAGAGCTGAGCTCAGAACTCTGGATGCCTTTCTAGAACTTTCCAAACTGCTTTGCCTTCCTTTGGAGGGCCAGTCCCAGAGTGCTTGGCCCTGGGTACAGGATTTGGGCGTTCGCACAGCCTCCCACTCCGTCTCATTCCTCACCGTAGGTTTACTGGTGTGCAGATCCCCACCTCTTTTCCTGGTGGCACATTTGTCCAGAAGATGACCCATAGAGACGGGTGCCCTGGGATGAACGCCCATCGACGAGCGGTGGGGGTAGCACTGCTTTCTACGACGCCAAATACAAACACGTGTCCGAGGTTAGCACTGTTTCTATAGCAGCAGCCGAGGTGGTACATAAATAGTGCGATTATAAATCGAGTGCTGAAGCTGTTTAGATTTTCCCAAAGGAGCCTGAGTGGCTGGTCTCTCCATCTCCCCTTGGCCACGAGGGACGATCCTGTCCCTCTGATTCATGCATTGTTGCATATAAAAATAAACCGTAGCCTCATTACCCTGACATTTTATTTGTGGACTTTTTTTTGATGGCAACCGTAGGACTTCAGTGGCCAGTGTAACTGACGACGTACGTTTATTTACTCACTGACCTTAGAGCGACGTTCCCCATCATGTTACTTCGTTTTGTTTCATAGCTGAGCACTTTGTTCAGTGGGGCAGGCTCTGAAATGAGCTATGTTCTGGGTGAAGGAGAAATAAGGACATGAGGCCGACGTACAGGGGTGGGAGCCTGCTTGCCGATAGGTTGCTGGTATCCAGAACTGTGGTTTCGGGCTCCACCGTGGCCAGTGAGGCCGGATGGCCTTGGCCCTAAGCTCTCGGAGATTAAATGTACGGCCATTTCCTGAAGCCGAGTTATCTCTGGGATGAGAGAAGCTATTCTGGGGCCTGGAGAGACCTCGCCTGTGGGTGGGCGAGATGTGACCTCAGTTGGGAGGCCTGCCTGCCTGGCCCCTGGCCCCTGGCCCCTAGTTCTCCATAAGCCACTTAACTGCCCCTGAAGATTAAAGGAGGAGACGAATGACCACAGTCGGCCTGCCCTCTGTCTTGCGCGGCTGGGCGTGATGGGGGGGCGGGGCTCAGCACCGCACTGATTTCTAGTCCCTCTCCTGCCTCTGGGGCTCAGTGGGAGAACTTCTCTTGTGGTAAGTCAGAGTCTGGCAGAACTGGGGGGTTATTGTTTTGGCAGTGTTTCCTGGGCTTGGCAGATGAGACATTTACCTTCGGAGGCTGGCACAGCAGATGTGGGGTGGGTCCCAGGAATCAGTGTTTTACCAAGCCTCAGGGGATTCCTACTAAAGGGACACTTGGGAGTAAGAGACTTTGAAAGGCACAGCCCTCGCTCTTGTCTTCTTTTCTGCTGCCATATTTCCCCCTTCCCTGCCGCCTTTTGGCCTTTGTGGCAGGTGCATCTAGGGAGATGACTCAGATCCTTTGGGTCTCACCAATTCGGTGTGCTCCGGGGAGGGCGGTCCCATCTGTCAGTAATTTTATCTTCTTGATGTCCGGAGGACTCAGCGGGCTGGAATTAACACCCCCAGGAGCAGCCCTTAACCCGGGCAGACAGGAGTTAGTGTACAAATACCCCAGCTCCCTCGCCTCTCTGGTGGGACCAATTTGAGCCATGTCTTGCAGCATTTTCCAGAATTTCACAGTGGGATTGGACTCTGGTCCCACACAGTAGCAATGTGTCTGACAGGCACACTCTTCCTAGGGAGCCTTTCCTTCCCGTCTTGCTTCCTCATTTCCTCACTGCTGTTCGCTTGTCTCTCAAATAAACTACAGTCAGTTCTGTTATAATATGACATGACTTCCTAGAAAATCACCGTGCTATGCAAAATATTGCTATGCAATAAAAACCACAGGGCTTATGGAATAAATGAGATTAGGGGCACAGCACTTAAAAACTTAGGAGCGTATAAGAAAAATAAGACAGAAACCTAATAAAAATGGTAGCACGGTTTGACACGTCACGTGGTTAGGAAATACATAAATACAATAACTGCTGTGGAGCTCTACCTAGGGAAAGCCCTGGAAGCGGCTTGCAGATGTGGGCATCAGAAGGGTGGCGACTTGTGAAGGGCTGCTAGGAGTGTCAGTAGAAACCAAATGGACAGCTGTCACACTGGGTGTGGATGGTTGGGGCTCATACGGTGAACGGAGGTGGCTGGGAGATGTCGGAGGTGTGTGCCTAGCTGCGATCACTGTTTCTTTTCTTTCTTTTTTTTTTTTTTTTAAGATTTTATTTATTTATTTGACAGAGAGAGATCACAAGTAGGCAGAGAGGCAGACTCCCCTCTGAGCAGAGAGCCCGAAGCGGGGCTCGATCCCAGGACCCTGAGATCATGACCTGAGCTGAAGGCAGAGGCTTAACCCACTGAGCCACCCAGGTGCCCCCACTTACTGTTTCTTACAGACAGAATTGCATATAAGCAAACGCAAACTTCATGTGATGCTCAAATTCTCCTCTAATCTATCAATCACACTGGAACAAATTTGTGTTTCTAACACAAGCGTTAGAGCAGGACTGACTGTACTCGTGTAGGCTTCCTTATTGTAGGGCTTGTTTCTAAACCTAAAGTAAGATCCCTAATAACGGCGGCTGTATGGTGGCTTTATTTTTTGATTGGACCTTTCTCATGTTGAACAGAGCGAATAAGCAAACCAGAAGCCCCTTCAGACCCAAATGGCTTGAACAGTGACCAGCTGGATGTTAGAATTGGGGTCTCCAGTCGAAATATCCTCCTACAGGGGTCTCTGCACCCCAGACCACACGATCTTACCCACTCATTATCTTGTAACTCCCTCAGGGACTGTGACCCTGTTGTATAAATCCTGAAAATCTCACTTGCCTATTTGCAGTCCTGGAACTGCCATAAACCTAAAATCAAATGTCAGATTATGTCTGTTATTATGAGCTGGAGCAGAATTCTGTAAATGCTCAGTTCTGTCTTTTATAAGGAAAAAAAAAGAGATTAACATAGAACCTTGGTAGATACATTATTCACCTGCATTCGGTGCTTCCCAGGAGGTAAAATTACAGCCTGAGCACAGCTCATTCTTAATTTCCCATGGTAGATTACAAATGGGTTCTTTTCTATTCTACAACTTCTTTAATCTCAATACCTGATTTCTCCCATGTGTAGCTATACGCAATCAAGCAACTTCTATACCGCCTGGCTCATTTGTTTAACCAGGTCTGCTTCAGTGTCAAGCTCAGACTTTGCATAGCCTTGATTTTTGACTGGGGCATGCACCCAGGATGCAAGATCAGTGTTCTTCGGAGTGTGGACTATAGCCCACCCACATCAGAATCCCCAAGGAGCCTGTTACAAGCACAGCTTCCTGGGTTCAACCCCAGACTCCTGGATCAAAATATCTTGGGAGCGGGGTTAGGGATCTGCCTTTTGCCTTTTTACAAGCTACTGGATGATGCTTATGTGTACTCAAAATCGAAACTCAAAGGTTTAGACCAGTGGGTCTCAACAGGGGTCCTTTGTGCCCTGTTATCCCCCTCCCCACCTCCAGAGGCATGTAACAGTGCCTGGAGACTTTTTTGGTTGCCACAACTCGGAGAGGATGCTACTGACATCCAATAGGTAGAGGCCAGGGATGTTGCTGAACATTCTAGAAGGCCCCACAGAGCAGCCCCACAGCAAACAGTGATCTGGCTCCAAATGTCAACAGTGCTGAGATTGGGCAACCCTGATTTGGACCTTTGGGGATTTCTCCAGAGTCTGCTGCCCACTTACAGGGCTATTTCCTTTGTCATTATTTTCCTTGGTTTCTTCACATCCGGCTGGTTCAGAAGCATCCAGGTTCTCTGGAGAAGCAGAAATGTGTCTGGTAGGCAGACTGGCACCTTCACTGGGGGGCTCAGGGCGGTGAGGGTGATAGCTGGCTCTCTTAAAATGCCTCCTCCACCGTCCGGGCGTTGAACGGTAAATCAGGTCCACTCAAGTCATCCTAGAGATTAAGGGCCTTGCGGAGTTCGAGCAAATAACACAAATTTGGAGATGCAGAAATGGGCTTTTCTGCCAGCGTGTGTAGATTTTTTGTCAAGCATACTCAATTTTTATGACCTAACTGATAGGTACATGATAAAGTGAAAGCTCACCCTGTTCATCACCTGGGACAGTGCCTGGACTGGTATTTCCATGCTTCATTTGTTATTGACCCTTGCTTACTGAGAGATCTGGAAGTACCTTCTAAATCATCGAAGAGGGCTTAGAGTGGTTGGTATCCTTTCAACATGGGAAGCATTCTGTTGTGCCATGAAATTTTGAAAACTGGCAATTCGTGTATAGCATAAATGGTAATTCCACTTCCAGGGCTGAAATTCCAAGGGTCTGTATTGTATCCCAAGGAATATATATCTACATTATAAGGCTATTATTCAACAATAGGGTTTGTCAGATAATGTACAAAGAAGGACGTTTTGAGTGCTAATTAGCGGTCTTTTACCAGTTCATGTGTATTGTTAAAATGTTTTATGGATGCTCTAGGTTAAATGTGGGACCTTTTTTTCATCTGTAGGCTGTTAAAGTCTGGAAAATCCTTGGGGGTCTGTTAAAAAGTATTGAAATGCCAACATGATGGGAAGAATTCTAATACCTAACAGATACTGAGTGCCCACAAGTCCCACATGCTGTTCCGAGCATTGTCCATTTATTTTGCTCACTGAATCCTCACACCAGCTCTGTGTGGTCCAAGTATGATCATTATCATTTTATAGGTGAAATTAAATGCCAGGGACACACAGACGTCCAGGTGGGAAACTATCCTGGGAGCCCAGGCAGTGTGGTTTGTTAACAAGAGCATGACTCTGCCTCCACTTCTTCAAGCGTAGTCAACAATTTGTCATCTCCAACTCGAACCAAGTAGACTAATCCTTAAAATCATTAAAATGATTAGCTTAGCCCAGCACTGTCCTGTAGACACAGGACATGAGCCACATGTGCCATTATAGATGCTCGCAGAACGAAGTTTTTTAAAGATGTAAAAAGAAACAGGTGAAAATTAGTTGAATGGTATATTTAATATTCTAATTTCAGCATGTGATTGCTATCAAATAGTACTGAAATATTTTACCTTTTCCTCTTATATTAAGCCTTCGAAATCAGGTGTACATTTTACAGTTGAACGAGCCATGTTTGAGGTGTCCAAAAGCCACATGTGGTTAGTGTCCACCGTATGGGACAGTGCAATCTTGACTGATACTTGGTGAAAAACGTGAGGCTTTGAGAACAGAGTTTGGATGATCATTGAGAGACAGAAAGATGTTTTTCCAATCCTGCTTCGCTCAGGTCAGAGAGACCTTAAATGTTTCTCCAGGTTGTGACAGAGTTCTGTAGCTACTTCTGTCCATGGTGGGCTTTTACAAGTGGGCCCAAGCATTTATACCTTTCTTGGCACACCCAACAATATTTAACAAATGTTCTTGGAAGGGGATTTAACTTAAACACACACACACACACACACACGCGTGCACGCGCGCGCCATCTTCGTTGTCAGTGTATCTATTTCATTGGATGGAGGATCCAATACAAGGGATACAGGAAGGGAGAGATGTTTTATTTGCGCCTGCGTGATACCTTCCTTTGTCTAGCTGACCTCTCATCATTTACATAACCGCCATCTTGGCCCCAGTGTAATTTAAATGGAATACATGTACATATATATGTATATGTATATGTATTGTTTCTGACCCAGTAGTGGGAGTGCATGGATCTCTAGCCTTAAGAGCAAACAAGCTTGTTGTGTGGCTCCTTCAGAACCCCAGCAGAGCTGCCACAACTGTCTGATAATGGCATTGAGCTTCATAAAAGACAGCAACTCGATGCAGAAGAATACAGGCTTGTTTTAAGGTCTTGAAGAGCAAAAGCGTGCTTTGTGTGTCTTTTTGGTAGAAAACAGCAGTCCCTGATTGCTGAGCAAAATGCAGAGAGGTATCCTTGAATACCCAAAGAGGCCAGTGAGAACACTAGCCATGGGTGTTGTCATCTCTCTGTTAATTAAATTCATGGGGACAAGTGGCTCTTCTGGAAAAACATGCATAATCAGAGAAACAACACACTATAGTGAGAAGATCACGGATGAAAGGTTTTAGTCTTGACCTCTGCGGTTAACTAGCTCTATGCCCTCCGTTCCTCTGGGCTTTTGCAGTAAGAAAGGGGAAGTAGGATTCGATTTTAATCCACGATGCACAATAGAGTCACTGGGGAGTGTTTTTAAAAATGCTGACACCCAGGGCCCGTTCTAAATGAAATAATTCAGAATCTCTGGGGTTGAGGCTGTTCATGTTGTAAATGACCTCTCCCTTTTTTTGGTGGAAAATTAGAAGACCCACAGAGAGTGAAGTGGACATGTAAGTGTCTGATTTCAAATGCTGTTTGTTTGTAATGCACTTGAGAGAGAAAGAGAGAGAGGGAGGGAAGAAATCCATTTATCTTAATTTAATTTCAGTTAGGTCCTTTCTAGCCTCAGAAAGGATTTAAGGTATCAGGGGAGGGGAACTGATACTGGACGTCTCTGTCCCTCCCTCTACAAAGCGTCCCTCCCTCTACGAAGTGTTTCATAGAGAAGGGAATGTTCTGGTGTGGTTCATTCACTCTAGGGCACAGATGAAATCAGAGTATTCTGAGAATAGTTGATTGTATCGGTCAGGATAGGCCTGGTAAGAAATGACCCCCCCAAATCTCAGCAGCTTACAACAGCAGAAGTTTATTTCTTGCTCATGAAAAATGTACTGCATCTCCTTCACTCCGGGGCTGAGGCCAATGGGGGTTGTTTCTCTCTAGAACACTGCTGGTCCAGATGGTTGATGAGGGAAGAGAAAATGGTGAATCACACACTTGTTTTTAATGCTTATGCTCAAAAAATGGCACAACATTTCTGCCTACACTTAATTGGCAAAGCAAGTCATGCAGCCAAGCCAACTTTGGTGGGGATGTGTGAACTGTCTGCAAGGATAAAGTTAAGAACAATAATGCAGTCTCCCACAGCAGCGAAAGATCCTGCGTTAAATACCGTCAAAGACTCCCATCTACCCAGGTAGTACCCAAGAGACACAGTCCAAGGTTAACTCTGGCATGGCCCACCTCTCTTTTCTCCCTGGGGGTCTACTGGAGTTTGCTTTCACTCCCAACACACCAAACAAGCTCTTGAGGCATAGCGTAGCCGTGACTCCCATCAGGTTGGCTCTGCTGACCTTGGGCCCTTCCATCTTCTGAAAGATGCGTGTTCGCTCTCCATGTGGATTTTCTGGTGACTTGAACCAAGACCTGGGTTGAGCCCAGCCTATCCAGGTGTCCTTTATTTCCTGAAGAGGCAGTGAAGAATGGTGGTGGGCAACACTGATTCTCAAATTTGGCTGCCCCCTAGAGTTACCCAGGGAGATCTCAAAAATACTGATGTCTGGTTCTACCCCAGGGAGTCTCATTGAGTTGGTCTCTGGAGCAGCCTGGGCCTGGATGATTCTAATGCTGGGACCTGGGTTCAGAACTTGACTTCTGTTTTTTCAGCTGTATTGCTTGTGTCTGGGTTACTTTATTTCTCTGCTGCTTGGCTTTGGTGGATGGTTTTTGTGATGGTTCTATGAGAGGCAGAGAAAGTGGTAGGCACTGCACCGAGGTCTGGTCAGAGCTGGGGAAGTGTGATGATTCCTGTGACTACTGGGATGATTGTTACTGTGCTTCCTGTGCTGTCCCAGTGCCTCCCGAAGTCAACGGTTCTAAGAGGCTGGCGGGGGAAGAAATGGTGTGTTGCAAGAGCCACACGGTGTGATTAACCGTGATTATGTTTCTCCATGATCTAGGTTACAGGAATGGAGTTCTTGGCTTTCCTTGACTTCTCGGGGGTGGGGGGGTGCCTCAGAAAAGGAGAACAGCTCGGGACCTCACTGGGTCTTCCCCACTCCTTCTTCCATGTGCGCCGTGAAGGGCTTACTCGGGGCAAGCTTTCATGGCAAAACAGAAGAAGAATGAAAAGCAACAATTTTGAACTTGTCTTTCCATGGCCTGGCTGCTTGTTCGACTTGCCCACACAAATGAGCAGCCTGCTCAGATCCCTCCCAGGGCCTCTCCCTGCTGGGAGCTCCGGTGGGGCTGAGCCGGAGTGGGGGGAGGGGTGCTTGTGCTGGACCGCCCTCCCTCCCGGTGGTCCCTGCCCTGCCTCTGTTTGCCTTTCGCTTTGAAATTAAGCACAAAGCAGGGGAACTGTGGGAAGGGGCTGGGCAGCGACCAGCTCAAAAGAGCTCTAACCCCTGGCTTGTGCTGTTACT
This sequence comes from Martes martes, assembly GCF_963455335.1. Taxonomy (NCBI): domain Eukaryota; kingdom Metazoa; phylum Chordata; class Mammalia; order Carnivora; family Mustelidae; genus Martes; species Martes martes. The sequence continues at coordinate 12,593,159 of NC_137897.1, forward strand.
GCTGTTTCTCTGTGGTTAAAGATAACCCACTGGGACCACCTTCTGGGGGGAGGTTGTCACCAGGATACCTGCCATTGTCCCCCGTTATCTTAAAGGAAGCACGCAGACCCACTCAGCCTTTTAATGCTTATTTGGCAAGTTCCTTGCCTCTTAGTCTCTCAATTCCTGAGATAAGACTCCCCCTGTCCTCATTTTGGTTACAGAGTTTTTAATAATTTAATGAGCAAATGTCAAGACTTACATTTCTGTTTCCAGGAACCATTTCCCGATTATTCCTAATTCTTTGCATATGACACACACATCAGAGAGTTGGTTCCATTTGACATTTGTGAATTTATGGGAAATCTCATCTTTGTAGAGATTTAAAACTTGGCTGCACCCATTGAATCCACCCTAGGGAGTAATTTTGCAACGGTCCCCAGAGGATCAGGCCAGATGACCAATAAAATGTCATTTCTGGGGGCGCCTGGGTGGCTCAGTGGGTTAAAGCCTCTGCCTTCGGCTCAGGTCATGATCTCAGGGTCCTGGGATTGAGCCCCACATCGGGCTCTCTGCTCAGCAGGGAGCCTGCTCCTCCCTCTCTCTGTGCCTGCCTCTCTGCCTACTTGTGATCTCTCTTGGTCAAGTAAATAAATAAAATCTTTTTTAAAAAATGCCATTTCTGTCCATTCTGCTTTCTGTGGGATTTTGATGAGAAAGGTATTTTTTCATTTTTGTCCCGCCACCAACAGGGAGAATAGGAATGTCTCCGAATGATTAAGATCTGAGAGTGGATCATGAAAGCACAGACAGTGACCGTCTCGCTGACTGCCAAGAAAGCCAGCTCCCTAGGGATTGGGGGCTGGCTCAGAGGAGAGCCTGGATTGCTCGCATTCTGTTGAGACAGAAAGCTGAGTTGCTGCACCCGAAACATTTTACCCCTTTTAGGAACTGCTTCTAGAATTTTGGCCCCGTAGCTGGGCTGGTTGCAGGGCGTCAGGTCTAAGGTTGCTGTTGAGAGGAGCGCAGGGGAAGAGAACGAGATGGTGGATGGAAGAGACTTAGTAACTTGCAAATGCAATTTTCCTAAGAATGTGTTTCAGTGCATCCTGAGTCACAGCCTCACTAATGGGATGAGATTTTGCTGGGATGACCCCTCTTTTGTTATTGAAAGTTCCATTCCAAGAGGAGGAGCCCAGAAGGAGAGGGTGCTTTACTTCCTTGAACCGGAAGGAGTCCGTCCCCCAGCCCTCATCCCCTTCCTGTGTGGGTGTATTTTAGAGCCTCCTTTCTCAAAGTGGGGCCCGTGGAACCAGCCCCATCAGCATCCCCTGGGAGCCCCTCAGCACCAGCCAGAACGCAAGAATCACAATCTGCACGTCAGCGAGAGGGTGGGTGGTCTCTGTGCACCGCAAGGTCTAGGAAGCGTTACTCTCGGGATTTTTCAAGAGCCACAGACCGTTCTCTTGCTGGGTCTACTCTCTCTAACCCGGTAAGGACACATGCAGGGACCCAGTTTGGCCCTGCCCAGGGAGCGCAAATCAAGGGCCTGGCTGTGTGCTCCGTAATCTCACATCCGTGGTGGAAATAGGAATGAAAAAAAAAGTAATAGAAAAGTAATAGAAAAAAAATTTAAAAAAATATAAATATAAAAAAAAATAAAAAAAAAGTAATAGAAAGTCTGGTTGGAGGGATGGCAGGGTGGCCGGGGACCTGTTTGAGACTCCTGTCTTTGTCACCTATGACCTGCGAGACCTTGCAGCATTCAACTGGTTTCTCCCACTTCTCTATGTTTTTGCCACCGAGGAAATCTCCAGTACATTCTGCCTCAGCCCCCTGCTCACCATCCCCTTACCCTTGCCTGGCAAACATGTCTGATGCATTTCTGTATTTCCAAAAGCGCTTCTCTGGAAGAGAGGGTGCTTTTGCTGGCTTCGTTTCTTGATTCATTCCTTCGTTCATTCATTCCTTTGCAAAACCAAACGTATTTGGATTTGCTAGTACTTCATTTTGAATTTCCAGCTGGCTGAGGCCAGGTCGCCATAGCTGAAGCAAAGTGGAAAATTAAGAAATGGCCTCCATTTTGCTGAATGACCTTGACAAATCCGGGTGTAGCTCCAGTCCTCTGGATAATTGCTTCGCCGCTGCATTTCGGTTTGGCAGAGGAAGCAGCCTACATGCTCAGCCCATAACCCAGTTTCATCAAAGCCAGGACACCTCGGCCTCTGCTCCCTGGGGCCGTGGAGGGAGGCCCGGCCTTGGAGCTGGGGTGGGGAGGGGGGGACGAATGGGATGGGCTTGGGGCCACTACTCGGAAGGTGGCGTCCCGCTATTCTCTATGGCATTTTAAGGTCATCCTTCCAGATGCTTCATGTCGACTGGAGCAAGCACTCATGTTAGGCCTCATGTGTGGCCTCAGAGAAATGCAGCCGCTCCTCCAGGCACCGACTGTCCTGTTGGGTGTGTGGGCCGTGGGGGGAGCCGCCTGGTTTGTGTTCTGGCCTTGGCTTTTTTAGGACGGTGTGGCCTGCTGGGTGCCATGGCCTCTGAAAGGAACCCATTTGGGGGTGGGAGGGAGGCTCTGTGCCAGGCCCACCGTTCCCCCTGTGGCGGCTCTGGCACATTCCCTCAAATAGTGGCTGGAAACCTCTGAGAAGCGGCCCAGACCCCTCGGTGGCCCAGCTTTCAGGGCTGCACAGCCAGGGTGTGGCAGATCTTCTCGAGTTCCCGGTGCTGCCTTCTGGAAAACCTGGACTGCATTTCTGATCAGGCGGGACTCCCGAGCGGAGGGGAGCTGGGCAGTAGCAGGGAGCCTTTCTTCGAGAAGCGAAGCGTTTGTTTGTTGGCTCGGGGGTGGGGGTGGGGGGCCAGGATGTTAACTTCTGGCTTTGGCTGCTGGCCATCAGGTGACACTGTCCCCTCATCTTTCTTTCCTTTTCTTAAAATAATTCCTCTCAAAGTTATGTGAGAACCCGGCGACTCTGGCCCAGTAGCTGTGTTTGGGAACTGATGTGCTCCCCTCCCCGCGCCCCCTCCCCGTGCCCCCCCCCAACAAGTTAGCATGGACACTGCCCACCCCCCCCCCCGCCCCGTGTCTGTGTGCTCCCATCTGGAAGGCAGGTTTGTGCTGGAGAGTGGCTCCCAGTGTCAGAGCCCATCTCTGGGGTTACTTCAGCCGGCGCTTGTTGGGAAAGGAACTGCTAGGGGAGACTCTAGCCAGGAGAACTCACACTGGTGACCGCCCTTTGAGGAGTTGTCCCTGGCCTTTGGCAGGATGGTTCTGTCACCAGGCGTGAGTGTCGTGGGTGTGGCGAGCGCGCCCACAGGGGTGGGATCTGGTGAGGAGGGAGAACAGCAGGCCGCAGGCGAGAGCTGGAGCCCCGTCAGGCTGAGTCTTCGGGCCCGGCAGGACTCTAGAATACGGGAGTGCCAGGAAGGAAACTGAGGTTAGCAACTGAGTCACGTGACTGGGCAGGTACAACAGCAAGTAGGACGTTCAGCAGCGGATGGCGCTCCAGGGACAGAGAGCCGGTGCTCCTGCCAGGAATGGCCTTCCAGAGCCCACCGCACCCAGAGAGGGCAGGGCCCCCACAGCAGGATTGCTTATGGCCACTGAGCAGAGCTGAAGGCTCGGGGCCCAGAGCTCAGCCCTGAGACACACCCGAAGGTCCCGACGGTCCGGATGCAGAGCCCGCCATGCGGACACTTAGGCCAGATGCACGCACCTCAGCGGGTCTTTCCACAAACGGGAGAAGACCGTCGAGACAGGGTAGCGTCCCATGCCCCCAAGGGATCATCTTGGAACCCGTGACTTCCTGCCCGTGTCTCTGTTGGCTCCCCGGGCCCTCTCGTGCCTCAGCGGAAGCGCAGTCCGGTCTCTCTCATGACGGAGCCAGCAAAGGAACTAGATACCCTCCAACCACCACAGTGGAAAACGAAAACCCACAGGAAGAAAATGTTCAAATAGACTTGAACTGTGGCCTGGAGTGGTTTCAGTTTCCTGATTTGCAAGGCACACACTGTCCCAGAGTGCCAGGGGCCTGTGGTCACAAAAGCTCCGTCTCAGAAGAAGCTAAGAGAGGGTCCTTTTGGGGGGAAGGCTGCAGACAGTGCCGCAGAAGGTAGCTGGAGAGGGGGTCTGCTCCCCAACCAACCTCTCCCTGGGTCTGGCCTTGCCAGGCCCCCCGATGAGTGAACCTCTGCTTCGGTGAGTTTTATTTTGAAATAATCCCAAGTTAGCGGAAAGTGGCACAAGTGATACAAAGAACTCCTGCATTCATTTGCTTTATGTCTTTCCTCTTTCTCCACACGCATGTACAGGTGCACACATGTGTACGCATATATATATATAAATTTTTTCCTGAACAATTTGCAGGTAAGCCATTGGCACCAAACTCCCTCTACCCTTTGTATCTTCTAAGAATGAGAATATTCCCTCACATGGCTACAAACAGATATCAAATGATATCAAATTCAGGAAATGTCATATTGATTCAATACTTTTCTCGAAGACATCGTCCATATTCCAGTTTTGTTCCAGTAATTCCCTTTGCGACAATTTCATTACGATTCACAAGCTAGCCCTGAACCCCACGCTGCTTTCAAGTGTCTTGTTTCTGTAGTTTCTTCTGATTCAGAACAGTTTTAAAAGTCTTCCTTTGTCTTTTATGACCTTGGCATTTTTGAAGAATGCTGGCCAGCTATAGAATGTCCCTTAATTTTGCTGTCTCTGATGGTTCCTCATGTTTTGATTCAGCTCTATGTTTCCTCGGTGGGAATACTATTGAAGTATAGCATAAGGATTTGTCTTTCTCTGGGGGCCTTATCAGGAGGCATGGAATTCCATTTGCCCCCCTATTGGAAATGTCAGCTTTGATCCCTTGCTTAAGGTGGTCTCTGTGTGGTCACCCTTTTTCCTTTGGTAATGAACAGGTAAATCTGATATTATGTAAGTATCTTCTTGCTTAGCAGACTCTCCCCACCTAGTTTTAGCACTCACAGAAGATTCTCGCTTGAATAATGGTTACTTTCATGGTTGCATCTATCATCCCTTCCATATTTGTGAGTCCAAAATAGCCTGTGATTGGGTGGGAAGGCATATCCACCCTGCTGAGGTTGGTAGATGAGCTCACAGGGAGGAAGGGTCCCCATATGCAACTTGGACCCTCACTGACAGCCGTTGCCAAGCTGTCCTGGACGGTTGGGTGTGGGCTTTGACACACGTCATAACTCATTTTGGAAATACGTATTGCACGTTGTAACTCATCATAACTCATTTTGGAAATATGTATTGCACCCTGACTGGATGACTTTTGAGCTATGTTCCCCCCTCCCCAGGTTTACTGAGAAATGATTGACATATGTCACTGTATAAGTTGGAATAACCTTTTACACGCTTTACCAAAATAAGATAGGATTTTGATACATGTGTTATAATTTGTTTTGGTGGCGCCTGCTGGAAAAATCACACCTTGGTCTTTTACACAGTGTTGATCGACAGAAAGCTGATCATGCTGAGAGTATTAATAATGTCTTCTCTCCACCTGACCCCTGCTCCAGAGGAGGGGGGCAAATTAGAGACACCATTTGAACCCTGAGGAGGATGGTTGGACTGAAAGGGAAAATGAACTATTGGAAGCAGATGAGTTAAGTAAAACATGAATTTCCAGAAATGTTTCAAAATGCTTGTGTGGGAGCTTTTTGTGTAGGGGGCGTGGATTGTGGTGGTGGTAGTGAAGCAGCAAATGGTATTGCTTGGAATCTTGGTTATCTATTGATCTGATTCAAAATGAATCCTTAACCAGTTTCTAGCCACTTTGTTTTGGTCTAATTCTTACAGCCATCGACTGCTATTTCCGGAAGGGGTTTCTTTGGGAGAGCCTCTGATTGCTTTTTTACTGGGGCTGGGATATTACGTTCTTGGTCTTGGTTTGAGTCTTTTCAAGTATGTTCTCTCTGGCCCACAGTAGGACCAAGGACCAAGGGAACCACGGGGACTGTTGGAGAGGTTTCGTGGCTCTCATATGTTATTATAACACTGGTTGTTACAGGTCCCATTAAGGTAACTGTTTTCAGAACAGCAGTGAAAACTAAATGGATATGAAGGAAAAGCAGCTGTTTTCCATAAAACCTACAAATGAACAAATGCTAGTTACCCCTGTGATGTGTGATCTGGAATGGTCTTTCCCTGCGTGTGTGTGCTTCTTGGAATGTGCCTGGGTGCACACCCAGAGAGGAGAGAAAAGGGAAAGAGAGAGTAGGTTTGTAGTTGAATAACTTTCAAAAACCCTGCAGAGGCTAACTCCCTCTTGGACAATCCCAAGGTGAGAGGGAGCGGCCAGTGCTCTGAATGGTACACCCTTGCCGGGGAGCGAGCCACCCCAGCACTTAGTGGCTGACAACAACACACACGGATCTAGTCTGTGGTTGAGCTCACCCCGCTCCCATCTTTCCTGGGCTCTGGCTCTGGTCTGCAGGGAACTGGCAGGTCAGCTGGGGACTGGCTGATCTGGGTTGGCCTCTTCCGGGGGATTTCTTCTAGAGGACCTCTCTCCCGCTGTGGTACGCTAGCCAGGACCTGGTCCCGCGGTGGTCATGGAATGCCGAGCCTGTGCATTAGGAGCAGGAGACCCAGGTGTAGAACTCACAGGAGGCCACTTCTGCAGCATATGGGCCAAAGCAAGTCCTGTGACCAAGCCTAGATCCCAGGCCGTGGAAGCAACTGGACTCTGTCTCTGGAGGGGAGGGCAAGGTCTCATAGCAAAGGGGTAGAGATACAGGAGGGGGATGACGGGGGCCATTTTCATAATCTAGCGCAGAGACCCTAAATATGTGACTGGCCCTTATTGACAGGGAGGAGGAAAATTTGATACAGATAATGTATAATGCGGAAGTTATAAAAAAACAACAACAACACTTCAGCTTTGGATTTAATAAATTAATCCACATAAAGCACAATGAACTATTGTTATGCTTACCCTGAGTGGGTATGTCTCCTGAAGGCCTTTGCCTTACTTAGAAATAATGCCGAGGATGAACTCATCAGTCCAGGGAACCAAGCTTCGGAGACAGTCACAACATGGGTCAAAGAAGTTGAAAAGAGGGTCTAAGTGCCAGGCAGGCATGTCTGCCATCTTCCCCTCGGGGACCGGGGGCTGGAAGTTGGGTCCAGTTTGACCTTCTCTGACCAGTTCCCTGGGTTTGGCCTGCGTTGGACGTAAGGTCAGAGCTTGGTGGGTTATTGCTAAAAGTGGAGTCGGCAATAAAGAGGGTACCCAGGTGTGAAGACTTTTATTTTCTCAAGACTTTCTCTTTGTTTATTTAGTTCGCCTTTATTAAGTGCGTGGGAGCCTTGGAGGCACTCTCCAGTGCCCTTTGTTATATGATAAAGGCAGCACTTAACTTTCCAGTGACTGATGTGGCTCCTGAATGTGGAAGGGAGGGAGGGGGGTTGCCCTGCCTGCTTCCCTGGGTCTACCCCTTCCAGGCCCCCTGGGGGAGCAGTCCACCGACTGCCAAACAGCCTTGAATTCTGCCTGCTCTTGACTCCAGAGGGGGTGGGTGGGATGGGGCGGGGTGGGGGGGGCGATGGAAGGCTTCCCGTGCCTCCCGGTATTTGCCTCTGTTTCCCCATTCTCTTGCCTTCTCTTAGCAGCTCCCGCTCCCTTCCCTGCCCGCACCCCTCTGCAGTTAGCATAAACAACTCCCAAGCTGTTTGTATGTGTGTCTAGAAGAAAAATTCTCTGAGGATTAAAAGCAGACACGGCAGAGGGAGTGCTCCCTTCTGCTTTAATCACTTCAGGCTCCTCTGTGTTGACACAAAGTTTTGTTAGTCTTTAAGTTGAAAGAAAGGAACATTCAGGGGTGGCATGTGGAGTTTTTACTGCTTTGAATCTGTAAAGTGAGGGAGATAAGATAAACTGCAGAGCCACGGGACACTCCCATTTTATGAGGCTTCTCTGCCCCTTTGGCCGGCTTCGCTCACTGCTACCTTCAAAGGGGCCCACAGGCTTGGTGAGCTCTTGGGTGGGAAGACGCACCCCCCTGGTCTTATCTGCCGGTGGAACTCGTGTTTGAATTCTTGGTCGAAGTCTCTGCTCTTGTGTCCCCATGTTCCTTCCTTTCTTCTCTTCCCTTTTCCCACCCCACCCCCAAATGAATCGGCGCCTGGTGACTTGTTCTGCTGTTCCCTCTGGTTTTCTGTGGTTTTTGTCTAGGGCCACGGTTCTCACCTGGGGCTGATTGTGCCCTCACTTCCGGTGTGTCTCCTCCCTCCCCTCCTCCCTGGGGAGGATCGTTCTCGGGTCCCATCCAGTATTGGTTGCACCATCCCTGCCTTTCATAGTTGAGACCCACAGAAGGAGAGACTTTGTCCTTAAGAGCGTGACTGAGCCCCGGATCTCTTGAGTACCTATGAGGAGTGGGGGCGCCGCGTTGGCCCGAAGAGTTGGCCCCGGGTGTGGGTGGCTTCGCTGGCATCTGTGCTGGCTTTGCCCACGGGAAGCTTCACGGCGAAGCTCTGACTCTTCTGGAGGAGTAGTTCGCTCTGAGGGTGCTGACTAACTCACCCCTTCTTCAAACACCCTGCTTGTGTGGGTTTAGGGTAGGCTTGCTGGCTTCCAAAAGGGGGCGGGGAGACAAAAGTAAACGAAAACACCCACACTTCAAGGCAACCCCTGTGAATACATGTTACACCGGAAATGCCCCATTTCTCGAATATTTATCAATACGTGGTCTCCTCAGGAGGCTCCAGATCTGTCATTTGGGCAAGTTAGACAGCCCTGGGCCACCCTCCTTTTTCATAAGCACAGTGCACAATGACCAACACCAGACGGACAGCTGAGTGATGCCCAGGGAGGGGTGGCGGGTTAGCCCGCGGCTACCTGGGAGGCGTCAGAACGGAGACCCGGAGCAGGCCACGCATCCTTCCCGAGTCGCGCTTTTCCTGACGCTGGCCCCGGCGGGAATCCTGTCCGTGAGACGGCCGTTCTCAAGGGGCCTCCTCCTGGCTCTTGCTGCGGCTTCTGTCCTAGGATCATTTCGTTAAACACGGAGCTACAACTGCTGAGTGCCCAGGGCACGTAAGGCGCGGTTGTGGGCACTGCAGAGGTCGCAGTGACCGCAGTCGTCTGCCCCTCCTCCCCGCTGTAGTTGACATTCCAGCGGGAGCAACACGCAGTACAAGAACAGACGACAAGGGGTGGTGGGTGCCGGGCAGAGACAGAGGAAGCTGGGTCCGGGGACAGAATGTCACCGGGAGGGGTAAAGGAGGCCTCTCAGAGGAGGTGACATTTGAGCAGAGACCTGACGAGGGAGAGGAGCCCGTGCCACATGGCTCTCTGGGGAAGAACATTCTAGCAGCCGCAAGAGTTGGGGCAAAGGCCCCAAGGTGAGAACGTGCTTGGCAGTTCCGGAGCAACAAGGAGGCTGCAGAGAAGTGAATGAGGCCCAAATGCAGAGACGGAGGAAAGGCGACGGGCTCTGGGGACAAACCATATCACAGGCCTCTGGGCACTGCCATGCCTGCCGTACATCCTCACAGGGGCACTGTGGGGCCATGTGGAGACTAGACACTGGGGGGCCAGGACCGAGGTGGAGAGTCGGTTGTGGGGAGGGCCTTGCAACAATCCAAGAGAGAGATGCTGGCGGCTCGGACTCGCCCACCCTCTCAAGCTGCCAGGCTCTCTCCATGCCCAGTGTGGTTCTGGTTGCCCGTTCCCTCCAGCTGATGGGATCATGGGAGATAGAGTCCCCCTTTACTGTCGGCCCGTTTTCACCGTGTCTTCCTGCAATAGACGGAGACATCTTGAGAGCCACCCAAGATACTGAGGGGAACCTGTTTCTAGAGCCGGGACAACAAGGACTTGGGCCTTGTCTGCATCTTCCTAGGGAAGGGCCTGGCCTGAAGGAGGTCTCCCAAAGGCCTCTCCTATCACCCCCCAGATTCTCTTCTCCCTGTGCTCTTTTCCCTATCCCCGTGTCTCCCCGGTGCCTCGCCATGACCCTCTCACCGCTGGCCCCTCCCCTCCCCTGCTGTAATAAAGACTTTGCTGCCCACCGTACCGCCTCACCCCACGCTGACCAGACGTTCTTTATGAACCCGCACTGGGACTAGCAGGGTTTTCCTTCCCTCCATCCCTCCATCCTACCCATCCCCGCGTCTTTCTTCAGAAAGGTAAGACAGCTTGTCTCTCTGAAGCCCGTCAGCCACTGTGGGCCGCTTGTCAGGAAGGGTGCAACGTAAGCCGGAATGCTGCTCTAATTTCCACATCATCCCTTCCTGCTGCTCGGTGAGTTATTTAATTAGGAGATGCCGTATTTTCTAGGGAAAACACTCGGAACAGAAGGCCTGATTTAGCTGAAAACGGATGCTTTTATTATGTATCAGAGAGCTCGAAATCGCTAGTGAGAAGTCAACATGTTGCACGCCTCTGAAACACAGGAAAACACAGGCACACCCAGGAAGAGCCATCACCAGAGACATGCCAAGCCGTGGGGGGACAAGGAAGTGTCACTTGCGGTGCCTGACTTGACCCTCCCTGCCTAGGAGCGCGTGAACTTCATTTGGCTCGGGTTTGGCTAACGCTGCACTGCCTTTAGTGTCCCGAGCCAGCAAAGAGAGCTGACGCGCTGGTTTTCTAGGGGAAAAAAATTTGCTCCCTCCACATTCCCAGTGCAGACAAGCCGCGTAAAACAGAAATGAGCCCGAGCTGCCCAGAGTCCACACAGATTCCAGCTCAAAGTCTTTGAATTATTTATTCAATTCTTGCCACTTTGCACATTTGCTTTTAGAAGAAAAAAAAAAAACAACCCTCAGCTCACAGTAGCTCTTAGAAAGCACGAGGAGGGCGTTCTCATCAGGATTTGATTCATTCCAGGAGAGAGCGTCTTGGTTTTCTGTTGGCCTGGGGTTTCATGTCGGGGAGGTGCTGGTATGGTCCAAAGCCCATAGGACAGGATGTCAGCTAAAAGCCAAGGGCATTCTGTTTGTTCTTGTTGCTTGTTTGTTTCCCCCTTGGGTATCCCCTGTTGACCTGTGCCTTTCACTGAGCTTGCGACCCCCCAGACTGGGACGCTACTTTGTGGCCCTTGGCTCTTTGGTGGCAGCTGGGGTCTATTTCTGGGACACAGAGAGGAAAGAACAAAGATGCCATGCAGTGACTCCCCTCTTAAAGGAGCTAATAATTGAAAATTTTGAAAAAAAGATTTGATTGATTGACTGAGAGCGTGAGCAGGGTGGTGGGGAGGGGCCAGCGGGGCGGGAGAGACAGAATCCCAAGCAGACTCCATGTTGAGTGTGGAGCCCAACGCGGGCTGGATCCCAGGACCTGAGATCACGACCTGAGCTGAAGTCAGGACTTGGATGCTCAGCCCGCTGAGCCACCCAGGTGCCCCAGAGGAGCTAAGATTTAAAAACAGCTCGAGGAGAACTTTAAAGTGACTTTTGTGGAACGTGCTCGGTCGTCTCTGGCTGTTGGATGGGGTGGTGGATGGTTATCTGCCCACTAGATTTGCAGCCCCGCTGAGTGAGGGGCCTGTGTGGGGCTTTGTCTGGAAGAAGTTTACTTAAGGAGCATGACATTTTTCAGGTTTCTGGAGAGCTAACGGTCTGGCCTTCTGTCGAGCACTTGTCTGTCGCCAGTGAGATGGATGGTCCCTTGACCCCTTGGACCCTCGCTCCTTAAAGTACGGTCCAGGCGAAGCCAGAGAAGTTGCACTCATTCATTCTTTGCTTTCAGCTTTGCTGAGGTATAATTGACAAATGAAATTGTCATGTATTTAAAGTGCACGCCGGGATGATTTGATAGCCATGTGCAGTGTGAAAAGATTTCTACCACTGAGTAAATGAATATGCCCATCATCTCACATATTTACCTTTTTTTCTTTTGTGAGAATATTTAAGTTCTACTCTCTGGGCAGATTTTGCCTCTATGATACAGCATTGGAGAATCTGCAGTTTCTAATGAGGTCCCTGGTGATGATGGGGGGGCTAGGACCTCAAGTTGAGATCCCCAGTCCCTCCAGCAGCTCTGATTTCCTGTCTCCCCCCACCCCCGCATGGCTCCCCCTCCCTGTCCCCTTGTCTCCACCCTCCATCACACCCTCTCCTTTCCCACCATAACTTCAGCCCTTTCAATGGCTGATAATTGGCTTAGACCAATCAAGACCTCCTCCGGAGCTTTGCCCCCCAAAGCATTTTACACTCTGGTAGCAAAGCCTTTGTGGGGTCACCTGACATGTTACAGAGTGTGGGCCCCTTCACCCCTCACTCTGAAGCCAGACCGTCTGAGTTGGAATCCCAGCCCCGCCGCTTAACTTCAGGCAGGCTGCTTGACCTCTCTGTGCCTCTCTTTCCTCATCTGTGAAATGGGGATGTAAGCTACCCGTCTCAGCCTATAGTCCTGAGCTTGGCCCTGGGGACACTGCGCGTGGGCCTGCTCCGTCGTCCCCCTGCCGCCCTCAACTGCTCTGTGCTCTGCTCCGACCATACGGGCCACTGTCTGTTCCCCACAGGGCTTCCCCACCTGCTGGATGCCATCCCCCACCCCCCCAACTAGAGCTGATGAGTGCCCTCAGATGACGACTCACGCTTCCTGGGGGGCAGCTGTTCTGCCCCCTCCCTAACTGGTGAGAGCCCTGTGTTAGAGATTTGCTTTCTCCTCCTCGCCGTGCTTTCGGCCCTTCGTGTTGTCCGCCTCTTTTAGGGAGTGTAGGGAATTGGGGGGGGGGGTCTCCGAAAATACGATACCGGGAAACAAAAACCAGACTCCCTTCCAAACCTCTAACAATTGCCTTTTCAAAACTGTCGTAAATATATAAGAATTCAACTCTGAATGTCTCCGTAATTGGTAGCATGAATCAGCCCTCGAGGTCAGGAAGGCTTCTTTGCTCTGGCTTTAATTAGGACAAAGCGGAAGCCATCTCTATGTAAATTAATCAATCCATCCAGGCACACTGCTTCAGCCCCGATGATCCCCCTGCGCTGCAGCCCTAGGAAACGGAGATGAATGATGCGGTTTCTGCCCTTGAGGGGACAGGCGGCACACAGCGGGTCCCTGGAGAGTTGACTTAGCGGGAGGGAGGACTCAGTAGTGGTGCGGCAGGTAGGGGGGCAGCCCGCTTTCCACGGCTCCCCCTCACCCTGCCTTTCAGAGAGGTTGAGACGGCACCACCAGGCAGCTTCTAGAGACCATCTCCAGGGACGGGGTGCGATTCGGGTACTTCCGTGAAAATGTCAGCGTTGTCGGAAAGAGCCCAGCCTCGGGGCTGGGGCTGGAGCTGGGGGCTGGGGTAAGCACACCGATCACCCAGGATCAAACCCGGTCCCTGCCACTCACTGGTGGGCCAGGGTGGCTGTTGTCCGAACCGTGCTGAGATTCCAGTTTCCTTAGCTGTGAAATGGGAATAATGATACCGACCCACAGAGCCGCACTGGGCACAGCACCTGCATCGCGGAGGTGGCGAATCGGTTGTGATCATGAGTCTCAGGCCGGCAGAGCCGTGCCTGCCACAGACCTCTGCGGAATTTTTTATAATGAGCAACGACCGTCACCAAAACAGCCTGTGAAGTTGTTGGCAGGTGTCTGCCATCAAAGGAGTGTGGGTGGGTCAAAGCGCTTGCCAAAGCGAAGGTCCCTGGCAGTGGCTTTATATGGAATTTTCTCAAGTGCAGGACACCATGTGGTTAGGCAGTTTATTACTCTAAGTCCTTTACATATTTTTCAACAACCTTTTTTTATGAGGCTGCTGTTTTATTTTTTAAATTACAGGTTTTAAAAAAAAAATTTTGTTTAAAGTGGTCTGAGAGTCATCACTTCTGAGTACTGAATGGTAGGTAGGCGGGCCTGAGGGTCACTGACACTGCGCCTTGGCTTCTGTGACCTTGGGCAGCCCCCCCCCCCCCCAGGCCTCTCTAAGTCTTGTTTTGTAGTCCATACAATGGGGCTGAAAGTAATGCCGATTGGATTCCAGGGCCCTTTTGAAGGTGAAATGGCGCCAATACAAAAGTGCATTTTCTCTGAGCAAAAGTCTTGTCAGCACTTACCAGAGTGAGTCTGTGACTGTGCTATTTCACCATTTTCCTCTTTTGATGGCGATTTCTGTACCTCTGTGGAGGAAGGAAGGCTTCTCTGAGTCTGTCGTCTGAAAGGTCATCCTGGTGTGCATCTGCCCCCGTGTTAACACATTTTTCCCGGGTCGCACTCATGATGCCTAGGCAGCTGATGGGCGTTTGGGAGGAATTCACAGGATGGGGGAACATGACTTGATTTCAGGAGCAGAAAATCGGATGTTTCAACGACAGAACGTTAGAGAAAGAAAGTTACGAGCAGGCCCACGTGGCTAGTGGTGCCTGGCACACGGGCTTCTGGGAAGTGACGCGGGTGCTTTTCTCCCCCGGGGCCCATAGCTACCTTTGCTCACCCTGCACACACCCTCAGAAATCACTGTGGTTAGAGACCTTGGTGGCCTTTGGTGGATTTTGTGTTGCTTTGGCTCTCCTGTTTTGAAGGTTAGGGACTGGGGCCGGGAAAGCGGCAGCCACTTCAAGGAGAGAAAGACAGAGTGTAGTTCTGCCTCTTGCTGCCCTGTAAATGGCAACTCCCCAGGGCCCGTGGCTTCATGAGGGACCCTGGGCCAAATCTACTTTGGAGGTCCAACATTTAATGGTATAAACTGTTCCAAACATAAAGGCAAGTATTTAAAAATAATTTCCAGCAGTTTCTACAAGCTCAGGTTGTTTGACTCATGAACCAAGTAAGTGACTGGATTCACTGTTCGGTGTAGGTCTTCGTATGTCTGATAGATGCTACCGATGCCCACCTGTGTGCTCTTGACATTTACAGTTGGTGTGTGTACCTGGGCATTGTCCTGCTCCCAGTAGCTACAGTTCTTGGCCTGAGAATTCTTTAGTCAGTGAAGAATGAAATTGGGAGATCAGTACCCCGGCTTCCTCCCCCCTCAGCTGGGACAACTCTGAGCTGTGTTTTAAAGTATCCCCCAGAGTCTACCAACAAAATCAAACCTCTGTCACTGATAGCGGGAATCTGTTTGATAACCTTCTCTTTAGGACTGCCCTCCCTTCCCTGTCACATTTCCTCACTCTGTTCCCATGCTTCCCAGATACACTCTTTACACTTGAATCTTTGTCTCAGGGTCAGCTTTGGGAGGAATCCATCCTAAGGCAGCATTTCAGAGTGTCCCTAAAAAAGAAAAAAAAAGTAATGATCTCATTTATTGAAGTATAATATAAAACCTGGGTTACCAATCCAGTGCCATCATTGCCTCTGGCCTTGGGCACTTTACTTCATTTCTTTTTTTTTTTTTTAAGATTTTCTTTATTTATTTGAGAGAGAGACAGACAGACAGACTGATAGTGACAGAGATAGTGAGAGAGAGCAAAAGCAGGGAGGAGAGAAGTAGGCTCCAGCTGAGCAGGGAGCCCAATGTAGCGCTCGATCCCAGGACCCTGGGATCGTGACCTGAGCTGAAGGCTGATGCTTAACCACTGAGCCACCCAGACGTCCCACTTAACTTCATTTCTTGAGTTGGCACCTCTTCTATACAATGAGGGTCATGGGCCATTTCAGTTGGGATGGGATAGGCAGTGTGGGTCAGATAGTCACTTCTGTGAGATGAACTAGGAATTCCAAGTCATCTAGCATCTCTGGCCATGCCCAGTAAAACCAGTGAGAGGGGTCTTCCCCTAGTCATGGTGAAATAGAAAACGTCCCTTTCAAGAGGCAGCGCCGTTCCTGGTCTGGAACTGCTACCAGATCATTTCTGAAGTCCTCTGTAGCTTTGATATTCTGTGCTTACTTTCTCGTCAAGAACCCACCAGGCAGTTATGTGCTCTGAAAGGATTGGTTCTTTCTTAGAACAGGTTCATCCCTGGGTAATGGTGTCTCTGGTTATCTCTACCTTGTCAGAGACCCACACCTACAGTATGGAACAAGAGAGAAGGAGAAAAGTTCTGGAAAGTTGGTTCTGTCTTAGGCAGTCAGATTTGTGATTTAGTCCTAAACCATTTATTGTTCTACCACTGGAGTGATTTGGGGCCACCACCAGTTTCCTTTCTGTGTCTTCTAGAAGGGTTCAAAGAGCCCAATAAATTGCTTTTTCTTGAAGAAAATCTAAAAATATGTTCCTGTGAGGCAAAGATTGGTCTCATTACGTTACATGCCTAGCCACTGTCTGACATGTTGGACACAAATCAGCGGTTTGTTCTTGTTCACTGTGTGAAACCTTCGAGAACTTTTCTTTGCAAAAAGTTTTTTCCATTCTCAGAAGGTGCTGGAAGACCCTACTGCCATGCTTCTTTCGTGGGTAGTGAGCTTAATTTTTCCAGAAATGAAAGTTTAGAAGAATTCTTATCTTGATTTTCCATGAGGTGATAGAATTATGGAGATAAACTGAAATATGAGTCATAAAAATGTATTGACATCGCAGCAGAGACTTGCCAGATGGGAAGCAAAGCCAAGACTCTTGTCATGTCCAAGCATGACAAGGACCCATCCAAAACAAGGAAGAAAGAAAATGGGGCCTTGGCTTCCATCTTTCAGGCAGGCACACGGTGTCAACCTTGAAGTGAAGTTTCTGGCAGACATTAGGCCCCTTCTCTTGTTCTGTTAGGCTTTGGCATCAGCCAAACTCCCCTAGCAGACCTCTGTCAGGTACCACCAGGGGATGGCTTGATCTTTCACTGAGATTCCAAGCATAACGACGATGAAGTGTTTGTGATTATAGGCTTGAACCTGGGCAAATCTACTTCTGGAAGGAGACAGACTCTCTTTGCCTAAGGAGGAGAAGGTAAAGGGAGTGAGAAGTCTATGGTGTCGCTGAAGAATTTGTAGCTGTTAGGCTGCCTACATCATCCCAGGCAGAAGCCACCACGGGGTCCTGTCCGGGGTACAGGACAATTTCACAAACCAGACCCTACCGAAATTCTGGAATTTCTGTAAAAGAATAAAGAAAAAAAAAAGATGAATTTGGGTCACCAGAAAATGGAGGTGTCCTGTCGGCTCAGCACAGTAGCTAAGTCTACCAGGAAATGTAGCGTCCGGCCCGGCGGGGACAGAGGAGAGCATTGCAACGGGGGTGAGACAAAGGTCAGCAGAGCCAAAGGGTTTCAAAGAGGCAGGCCTGGGGACTGTCATGCTCAGCGTCCTGACCCGCCAGGCTAATGTCAGAGGGTTTATTCAGATTTGAGGGCCTTTGTTTGGGGGGATTGGGGTGATGGCTGAGAGACAATGCGCGTCGCGACGGGAGGCTGGAGGCACGCGACGCCTGCACTGGGTTTGGGCAGTTGCTGAGCAGATGGGGATCAGGCGGCCGAACAAAGGGGAAGCTGTTCCCAGCACATCCACAGGAAGGGGGACTGCAGAGCCCACCACCGGCAGGAAGGGAGGCCCCGTGCCCGGGGCTTGTGGGCCTTTGCCCATTTCATCGAGAGGAGAGCAAAGCGGGCTGTGGAGGGCCAGGCGCAGGCACTCCCCGTGCAGTTGGGAGATCTGTGCCTCATGCGCTGGCTGGTGAGGTTCCTCACCTTCCTGGTTAATCCGGGTGGATGCTCCCCTTCTCACTTGTAGGAAACGAGACCCAGGCAAGTGGAGTGCCTCTCCTGGATTCTGCCGGGGTCTCCAGTTTGCATCCTCTAGAAGCAGACATGAGACGAGCGATGGAGTGCAAGCTGTGCGTTTAGGAGGTGATGCTAGGACCGGGGGTCAGGACCTGGAGTGGTGAGGCAGGGCAGGGCCGTGCAGGCATGGGAAGGAGCAGACCGCCCGCGGGCCCCGGGGAGAGGGCGTACAGCTTCCCAGTCGTGGGTGAGGGAGCAGGGAAGAGAGGACCCATGGTTCCTGCCCCCTCCGTGGGTGAGGAGGCAGAGTCCCCTGCCCTTCTGAGCTCCCAAGGCCAGAGCACACCCTCTGGCAGGATGTCGCAAGGGCATGGAGCAAGAAGCCACAGGGAATGGGGGAGGGACTCCGACCTGGGGCATTTTGGGCCAAGCTCTTGCCAGCCCCTTGGCAACCCCTTTAGGGAGCGGGCAGGCCCGTCTGTCTGAGCCCAGGCACGCATTTCTGTGGGTGCTCAGCATCACACAGACCAAAGGCTTGGCTTTGCTCTTAGACACGCCCACTTCTCTTTTCCTCCTGGGAGTGCATTTGCTGTTCCCCTCGTATGTACAGGGACTCCCCCTCCAGCCACTGCCCTGCCTCCCTGCTTCCTGTTTAGCCACACTTGACTGATGCCGCTGTGCTCAGCACCTGCCCTCTCCCCGCACCCCTCCCGGGTTGTGCCGATGCTCTTCATCACATCCCCACTGCCCTGCCTTCTTGTTACTCCTCAAACATACACAATACACAGCAATACACAAGGTCCTGCCTCAGGGCCTTTGCCCTTACAGTTCCCTGTGCCTGGAACACAGTCCTCCTACTTTTCACTTGACTCTGATGCCTCGGTGGGTCTCCTCTTGTCTTGCCTTATCGGCGAGGCCCTTCCCAACTACTTCCTTCAGGATAGGACACAACCACTCACCTGCTCTGTCCTCCTTGCCTGCTTTATTGTTCTCCGGGGTCCCTAGTGCTCTGTGGCACACCATACAATCCGTTCATTCAGTTTCATGTCGCACGGCCGCTCGTCTGCTTGGCCTCTCTAGAAAGGCAGCTTCTGGTCCGGGGAGACGCTGTGGGCTGCCTTTGGAGTCAGAAGAGGAAAGCAGTTCTGTGACCTGGGGCTATCGGGGAGTTTCTTGGTGAATTTGGGCCCTGGCCTGGGTTTTTTAGCACAGAGAGATGCGTCACCAGGAAAAGGTAGGACTGATTGTGCATGAGAGATCCTAGCACAGTTAGCTGCGAGCTCTGGGGCTCCAGGGCAGGGCACCTGGGTTGGGCTGAGGGAGACAGGAACTGACCAGACCGAGAGTACCGAGCATCTGATCTGGGTTCTGGAGGGAGGGTGGGTAGAAGGGAAGAGAAGTGAGGAAATCCACAGCCTAGCTCTTTTTGAACAGCCAACACTCAGAAGAGCTTTGGAAAATTAGTTTCACTTTCTCTGACCCTGGTTAAGGGCAAAGCACCACGCGTTTCCCCCCATGTCTGCCGAGGTGCTGAGCTGTTCATCTTCCTGTGACCGTCCGAGGAAATGGAAGACAAACACCGATGAACCCATCTTCCGGGGGGAGACGGGGAGAGCTTTGTCCATGAAAGCATTTTATGCATCTCTTAGCAAAGCCTCGCGCGGTCCCCAGACGTGTTACAGAGTGTCACCCCCTTCATATCTCACCCTGAAGCCAGACTGTCTGCATTTGAATCCCGACCTCGGGGCTTAATCCCAGGCGGGCCGCTTGACTTCTCTCTGCCTCGATTCTCCATCTGTGAAATGGGGATGGTGGCAGTGCCTACCTCTTAGCAGTGTGGAGAGGGTGACAGGAGTTGACTCAGGTGACCTACTGAGGCCCCAGGAGCTGGCACAGAGCACCATTCAGTCAGGGGGAGCTCTTCTGGTTGCGATGATGTGGTTAGGTTAGGCATGCCTCGCACGCACACGGATCCTTTCAGGATCCTTCGAGGGTCTGCTTTCCATAGAACACGTCTTAAAGAGGGAAATACCAGGGGCGGAAAACACCTCTGTCCAGTGGTTTATAACCCCATGTTCACTGGGAAAGGGCGAGAAGAGGCAACACAGAAAAACAAGCTGGTAGGGGCATCTCAGCCTTTGAAAGAGGTGCGGCGGGGAGGGCATCCCCGCTGGGCTTGGTGGGTCATCATGCACTAGTTGTCCGACGTCGGTGACCGAGCCGGGCCTGCCGCAGATTGATCCCCCCTCCCCCCCGCCCCTGGCTCCCTGCCAGTGTCCTCCCGCAGGGCGGCCAGAGCCTTTGGAAGCAGCCTGCCGAGAGCCTGCCAGGGTTCAGTGTACTTGCACGCCTGCTCCCCAGTTGCGAGAAGCAGTTTTTACATTTCTGCCACTTGCCTGACCTGCTGCGGCAAAGCAGCCCGCCGGGGAGGCTTGGCATCATTGCCTGGCACAGAGGCCCGTTCCTTCCTGGCACTAGCCTGTGCCAGCAGGAACAGGGACGGTGCCAAGCATGCCGCCATGGCTGTGCCAAGTGGCTCCACGGCAGCGGTGGCCCGAGGATGCGTGAACCTGCCCGGTTGTCATGAAAATGAATGCTGAACACCCTGGACGGGTCTGGCCATTTCCTTGCAGCTTCCCGTCTCCAAGCAGTGGTGACTCCGTGGGTCAGCTTCACGGGCCTCTATTAGCTGCCGGAGTCCAGAGAAGGGATCGCGGCTCTGACACGGCGATACCTGGGGAACTTCTCCCTGTGGAAATCCTGAATCGAGAGAGAGAGAAAGACATACAGGCAGAGGTGGGAGAGGCGGGCGAGGTGGAGGCTGAGGTTGAGACGTAGAGTGCTGGGCATCAGTCAGCCCTGGGTTCAAGCTCGATCCCTCACTTCCAGGCTGGATGACTGTGGGCAAGTTACCTGATCATTCTAATTCTCAGTTTCCTTATCTATAAAATGGGTAGTTGTGTCCAGCTTATGGGATTGTGATGAGGCCTGCAAGGGATAATGAGTCATAATGAACAGTTTTGAGCACGTAGTACCTATTTGAGTCGTGCTAGCTGTTGTTATTACTTACATATTATTATTAATAATAGTCTCATGAGTGCTTGGCCTTCGAGGAAAGGTGGTATAAACCAGTGCTTCTCAAACTTCAGTGTGTGTAAGAATCATCTGGAGAGTTGGCAAAACAGATTTCTGAGCCACCAACCACCCCCGCCCCCAAATCAGAGATTCGGATTCCCTGGGTCTGTTTCTAACAAGGTCTCCGGTGCTGCTGGTCCACGGACCACACTTTGAGTAGCACTGGTAGGAACCGCAGAACAGCGTCATCCTTCCTGTGACAGACATTCTGAAGTGTTGGAGGCACAGATGCACTGCATTTCATCTTAGCTCCTGCCGTCACCTCCACGTAGAGTCATGGGCCTTTTACCTGACTGCAGTTCCCATTCCATTAGGCCACAGAATTAATGGTTCACATTATCCTGAGCGTTGCTAAGACAAGAAGGCAGAAGCTAATGCCTACAAAAATTGGCATCACCAAGAAGTGCTTTGGAGCTTGAAGGCTGATATCACTGGTGAATCTGAACACTACTTAGAAGTCAGCGTGTATTCCCGTCATGAAGAAGTGTGGATTCCCCTTCCCCAGGGAGGCAAATGGAGCTGATGATGGAGGGAAAGGGGCTCGTTGTCTGCCTCTCTTGCACAGTGCTTGTGCAGAGGGCAAAAAAAGGGTGTTTCAGAAATACTCTCTAAGTGGTTCTTGATTTTTTTTTTCTTTTGTAGTTATGAGACAGGAAAATCAAATACCATTGCTATCAAGGGCTGCACTGCCCCTGGTGTCTTGTCAATTTTCCCTGATATCTTCGTATGTCAGTGCCTTCACTCACAGGTCAAGATTTTGTTCCCTTCTTCATGCCCCCGCCTCCCCATGCTGTTTTCTTGGCCTCCTTCACTCAAAGCTGCCTGGCCTCTGGGAGTCCCAAAATGCAAACGACAAGGAAGCTGTAGGACATCCAGAAAGCATGGTTTCTCTTTCGTGATTTCTTTCCACATTTTCCTAATTGCCTGCAATGAGGAAATAGCACTAATCAGAGAACCTAGCTACTGTTTTCTTTCAGTCAAGAGAGGTAATTCTGGACATAGCCTATGATAGCTAGCACTTCCTGAGTGCTTCATCTCAGCCGGACAAACGCTGCACTGAGCGCTTTCCTGCGTAATGTCATTTAATTCTTGTCACAGGTTGGATGAGATTTGAATCATTGTCCCTCTCTTACAGATGAAGATCTGGAGATACAGAGGCCAAGTACCATGTTCAAGGTTGCAGGGCTAGGCAGCGGCAGATATAGGATTCAAATCTGACATTTTTAATTCAGTTTTTAACCATGATGCTTTGTGTATAATCATGACCATGTAAAATATGTAAGCCGGGCAAAAATTCTGTAAGGAAATAAATCAGCCTTTGACGATGATTTGCCTGGATGGCACAGTGGTACAGTGATGCGCTTCTTCCATTCTGATTCTCGAATTATTTTCCTAGTGACCGTATGTTATTGCTTTTACAATGAAATACACTTTACTTATTATTAATTGAAAGAAAAATCACTCAGTCCAGTCTTTTTCTTCCTAGTTCAATGTTGAAAGTCATTCCAGGCAGATGGTCTTCTGTTGTTCTGTGAGGAGTCCCAGGGACACAGACTCTGCAGGGGCTAGTCAATTTGGTTAATCATTTTATAGATTTACCTACATGAGGCCCCCAAAAGTGGCTGACTCCATTATCTGGATGGAAGGACTCCTTGTAATCATGTGCTCTCCCGCTGGGCAGGGACCTGCTGTCAGGAGCCTCTGCCCTTTGAGCTGTTCCTCTAGTTGTTGAAATGAGCTTCTGCTGATCGTCCAAATTCCCATTTACCCAGCTTCATGACCCAACGCCCGCTGCAGAGAGTTGGATGGCCGGGACTAGAGATCAAGCTCATGCCCTTGGCCTCAAATCTCAGCAGCTTTAATACAAAAGGTATTTATTGTGAGATCAGCTAACGGTTTCATTCTGTTGTTTCCTATTTCCTAGTTTGGCAGGAGATCTGCCACCTGGTCATTCTGAGATCAGGCCTCTTCACCTTGTGGTTGTGCCTCACAGTCTTCTGTTGGAGCCTCTAAATCGGGTCAACAGGGAAGTTTCACCCACAGGAGATGTCTGTGGGCCAGATCTGGAAGTGGTGCTTATCACATCTGCACATAGGTGCCATTGGCCAGCTCCCAATCACGTGGTCACCCTCACTGCAAGGAAGGCTGGGAAATGTAGTCCAGCTGTGTTTTGAGCCAGAAAAGGCAGTGGGTCCTGGGGAGCACATAGTAGTCTTGGCCGCAGGCACGTTCATTTGTTGAATGGATAATTTTGGAGTGTCAGGCCCATAGATGCTATTTGCATCCTGTTTGCTGTAGGCCTGAGGCAGTGTTGTCTTTTGTCTGTTTGGTCAGAGCCCAATTTGGAGGGTCTTACTCTAGACTAAGTGGAGGTCACTGTGCCTGACTTCAATCTTCTGAAGGAGTGCAAAAGGCGGTGTTGCCCCCAGAGACACCCTGGTTCCTATATCAGTCAGGATTCAGCCCGGAGACGTGCAGCCATGCTGGCTCTTTTCACAGAGGCTGTTGGTTAAATTGTCAGTAGGAGACTGAACAGAGCAGTGAAGCAGAGATCACCCCCCAGGATCGGGGGAGCAGGGGAAGAGGGCGAGGTTATCAAAACTTAGGGATTTGGAGGTGATACCCTGCAGGGCTGGGACACAGAGCCCAGAGGAGGAAATGCTGCTGGGCTAGTGCTGATGTCGCAGAGGGGGAGCAGTGAGGCAGGTTCTGGGATTGCAAAACACCCAAGCAAAACAAAAAACCAAAAACAAAACAGCTGGATTCTGGAAAGAGTGGCCGCTCCCTAATGAAGGGCTGTTTCTAAGGGGAGACTCAAGGGCGCAGGAAGAAAAGGGAGGCTCGCCTCCCCTTCTGCCTCCACCCCCCCCGTCTCCCTCTAGCTCCCCCTACTGGCAGAGCCCAACAGGGAGCCGTGGGCAAGGCAGGAAGGCTGAATGCCAAGGCCCTGGGGCATCACAGAGCAGTGTCTAGAAAGGGTGGCTTTGGAACTAAGAGACAGCAACTTCATAGCCGGCACGGGGGCTTTTGTTTCAAGCTCACACGATTTGTGTTCCTATTATGTGCTGCAACCACAGTGGAGTCTCAAAGGGTCACTCGGAGAGACCTCTGAGTATGATCTATTCGTTCCTTCACGGCTTCACTAAACACATATTTTTGGATGCCGGGCATGTGCATGGTCGTGGGGACGAGCCTTGAATGAAGCAGTTCTTGCCTACAAGGAGCTCCTACCACACACACACACACACACACACACACGCACACGCATGCGTGTGCCACCCGCACACATGCACAGACGCGCTGGCGTGCACACAGGGTGAACGAGGGCACTAGGGAAGCGCTGAAAGCCATCTGGGCTTGAGAGCGGAGAGCTTTGTTCTTCTTGGCCACCCCTGCCAGAGGATGGTGTGGAAATGACTGTAGCTTTTCTTGCTGGAGAAGAAAGGAGGAGAAAGTGGCATTTACCACGTCCTTGGCCTGGCATGGAGATCATCGATTGTTCTGCTGCCTGGATTTGCTCTCCCAGCAAGCAGTCTTCCTGATCGGCGGGAGGGGGAGCAAATCAAGAGGAGGTTGACCTTGACCGAATGCAATGAGAAAAGTGTAAAATAAATGAGGACAGTCAATGCATGTTGGCCCCTCAGGGACCTCTGCTTTCCTCCCTGGGTGCGTGGAAGGGGGGGCGCTCCTTTTCTTTGAGACCTTTAGGTATTTGCCAGAAAGCAGCCGAGGCTGAACTTTTTCTGACACATTGGGAAGGTACTCTATGCACTATGGTTCTGTGTGAGGGGAGAGAGAGGCCCTGCAGGTACGAGCTGCAGAGATGGCCTTTTTTTTTTTTTTAAGATTTTATTTATTTATTTGACAGAGAGAGACCACAAGCAGGCAGAGAGGCAGGCAGAGAGAGGGGAGGAAGCAGGCTCCCCGCCAAGCAGAGAGCCCGACGCGGGACTCGATCCCAGGATCCTGAGATCATGAGCTGAGCCGAAGGCAGAGGCTTAACCCACTGAGCCACCCAGGCGCCCGAGATGGCCTTTTTTGTGGCAAGTTTTCCACACTCACGTCCTCATTCGACGTTAACTGAGCACCTACCTTGTGCCAGTGACAAAGAGCAAGCCAGACACCATGGCTTTTAGTCAATGGATGGTGTATACATCTGAGGCTCACCCATCCTTCCGATCCGTGGAAGTCAGAAGTCATCCAGACACCCCCTTTTTACATGTAACAGGCGTTATGAGGCAGAGAAGTCCTACCATTAGTTATAGGACTGAGAGAAGCCGTACAATCTCTTCAGGCCTGTGTCCTTTCATCTTTGAAATGGGGAGTCACATTAGGTTAGATCAGTCCAACTAGTGTCGATCAAGGGCTCCCTCTGTGCCAAGCACTGCGTTATTTCTAGGCTGTACCGGTGACCCATTTAATTTAGCATTTCTGAGATAGTCCTGAGTTCATATAATCTGCTTCATCTTGGTAAAGATGACTTCTGAATATATAACCAAATGTGACCTAATGTTTTCTATTTTCTGTAGACTTCTTTTTTTAATTTTTTTTATAAAGATATAATGTATTTTTATCCCCAAGGGTACAGGTCTGTGAATCACCAGGTTTACACACTTCACAGTACTCACCATAGCACATACCCTCCCCAGTGTCCATCACCCCACCCCCTATTTTCTGTAGACTTCTTATCTGAGTCAGAAGACAGTGAGATCAGGTGTCAAAGAGGCAGTGGCCGTGGGGCTGGAATGCAGGTGTATCTGTTCGCTTAACTTAGTGTAACTGTGACTTCGCCACTTCTAACCATGTAGGCTTAATCTTGCTGATGAACCTGTGATCGATCAGGCAGGGAGGGCAGATCTGGTCTGGACCGGCAAGGCCAGGGCTGGAAGTTCTCAGATGGCCTCACTTTCAGGACTGGGTTCCCAGCCTGGATGGCGTGTCGCCGAGGTTCCTTCATCCCGCAATCCCTCGCCCTCCAGGAGCCCAGGCTGGGCTTGTTCCCACTGTAGTGGAAGGGCCCCCGGCAGCAGGAGAGGGCGAGGCTGGCAGCCCCGGGGCGTCTGCCCGTCTCAGCTTGAGCCTGCTTTGCTCTTGTCTCTTGGACCAAAGCAAGTGTCAAGGCCCAGCCAGAGTCAGCATGCGGGGCCGGGGTGGGGGGCGGGGGGGGGGTGTTCAGGGACACCATCCAAAGGCCATTTTTGCATAGTTGCCACAGGAGCTGACGGATGCCAGGGCATTTGGGCAGTTTGTTTTCCTGTGGGGAGCAGCAGCGAAAGAGGAGCCAGCCGTGCTGGTGTCCAGGGCAGGGAACTGATTGAAACGAATGCTGGGACCATCAAGAACCAGGAAATCTGAGGCAGGACCAGATTTAACAAGTGAGATTTTGGTTCTGTGCGGGTGGAGGTGCCCATGGTTTCAGCCTGCTGACAGACTACTCAAGGTCATCCAAAACACATTTTGTGAGCTCCATCTGAAGGTTTTATTTACCTATTTGACAGAGGGAGAGAGAGATCACAAGTAGGCAGAGAGAGAGAGAGGGAAGCAGGCTCCCCACTGAGCAGAGAGCCCGATGCGGGGCTCGATCCCAGGACCCTGAGGTCATGACCGGAGCCGAAGGCAGAGACTTTAACCCACTGAGCCACCCAGGCGCCCCTCGTGAGCTCCACCTATATGCCAGATCTGTGGATCCCCTAGGGCAGCGGCTGGGGTGGCGGCTCCTGGAGTAGAAACGTATGACTTCTCGACCTGCGGGTGATGGGGGAAGAGATGAAGGAGAGGTGTGAGACTCTGCTAAGAGCTAGAGGCGCACGTGTGCATGCACAAACAGGTACCACGTGCACGCACACCCGTGCACATACAGAGGCACTTGGCACATGTGTGATCTTCCACACAACCTCAGAGGACTTCCAGAAGCCCTGCCTAGGGAATCTGTGAGCTGCCAGATAGGAAGCAGGCTGTGGAGAGGAGAGGGAAGCGGCCGGCAATGGCCCCAGGGAAAACCTTTCCTCCCGCCCTGGAGGTGAAGGTGGGATCAAGATACCACCGTGCTCACGCCGCCTAACGACTCCCACAGTAAATTTTTGTACGTCATTACTTGTCCCACTTAAAAAAAACAACAACCATGTTGACACATGTCTGTTTCAATTAATTTTCCCATCTCTATGGACTTCCTGCTGTTAATAGAAAAGTGGGTGGTGTGGGGGAAGAAAAGGGGCAGAAAACCTGTTTAAAAAGTTTGCAAGGGTGCCTGGAGGGGGCTCAGTCGTTAAGCCTCTGCCTTCAGATCAGCTCATGATCCCAGGGTCCTGGATCGAGCCCCGCATTAGGCTCCCTGCTCAGCGGGAAGCCTGCTTCTCCCTCTCCCACGCCCCCTGCTTGTGTTCCCTCTCTTGCTCTGTGTGTGTGTGTCTCTCTGTCAAATAAATAAATAAAATCTTTTTTAAAAATAAATAAATAAAAAGGTGGTAAGATGAGTAGGCCCCTCTTTAACAAACAAACAACAAAGGCCAGACTGTATATTAGCATCAGAAAAGCAACCCACTTCAGTGCCTGCTTTCTGTCTGGGCCCATGGTGACCAGTGGCCACGGCCACGGCCAGTTACTTGAGTGGCAGCGATGCCAGGCCCCGGAGCTGTCCTTGCTGCCCGCCCGAGGGGCTGAGTCTCTCTGAGTCCCGCCCTGGGCCCCAGTGCGCATTGTTCCCAGGCGCATCCGGGATAATGTGGGCCTCATCCTACTGGATGACCCAGAAAGACAAGCTGTCGCCTCCCCGCCCGCTCCCCCGCCCCACCCAGCTCAGGGCTTTCCTCTCCTTTGTGTGTAGAGGTTTTCAGCGGACGGGAGCGGTAGCTTCCATCCCAGCACTCAGAGGCTTTGCGGTGGGTTCTGCGCCACAGTGAGCGTGCAAGCAAGGGTAGCCCAATGGCTCGGTCCTGTGTGGCTGGGGGGTGGGGGCTGGGTGTCCGAGCCTGATGTTGGCACCGGGGAAAACAGAAGCTGGGGGGTTGCTGGGGTGGGAGGGATGGGGAGAGAAGGAATCTGCAAAACCCTTAAACCCCTAAACGGAGCAAGTGTGTTTGAACGGGCCGCTTCTCCCATCTGGAGGGGGGACTTGAACAAAGCCCCTTGAGTCCGGAAGGACTTGGAGTAGATTGAATTCATTTATTGCTAATGGAAACAAGTTTTGATGCCAGCCGTTTGAAGGGCTAACCACGGGGCTATGATTTTTCTTAAGAGGATAGAAATGTAAAGAAGCTATGGAGGTGCTTTCTTGACACCCCAAGCACCCAGAGGCAGAAAGGATTTCCCCTCACAGGACCTTCTGAGCTTGGGCCTGACCACATGATTAATTCTTCCTTTTTGAGCATTATAAACATTCCTTGGGCTCGCATCACCTCTCAGGGCCCCAGCGAGGCCAAGGTTTTATTGGTTGGGTGCTTGTCAAGGTTCCGGTTAAAGATCAGGCTGCTAGATGCTTGGGTTGGCCTCTGGTGGCTCTTTGGTTTGGCAGCAATGAGCAGTCAAAGGCAGGGTGTGGCCCAGGGCACCTGGCTTTTGCTGTCACTTAGCCATGGGGTGGCCATTGGACACCTGTGTCTGGAGCTCATCTGTTCCAGATGGAGCCAGGTGGATGCAGCCTAGGGGGCAGAGGGGGTCTGGTTGGATGTCCGTGGGGCTCTCTGCCCCAGCTCCACTCAACGTCCCGGAGATCTGGAGCTTCGCAAGGGGAGGCCACCCAGACCGCCACCATCTGGT
The DNA here is from genome assembly GCF_963455335.1 of Martes martes. Classification (NCBI taxonomy): domain Eukaryota; kingdom Metazoa; phylum Chordata; class Mammalia; order Carnivora; family Mustelidae; genus Martes; species Martes martes. The sequence continues at coordinate 12,621,603 of NC_137897.1, forward strand.
CCCACGGATTACAGCGAGAGCCTCCTAATGGTTTTTCACCTTCAGTCTTTGCCCGCCTCTAGTCCATTCCGCACCCAGATGCTAGAAGAGTCCTTTCCAGAGAGGTCAAATCATGTTCTTCTTCTGCTGAAAGCTGTCCAGAGGTCCCCTGTCTCACCTCCGGCAAAAGCCAAAGCCTTCAGTTTGGGGTGGCCCACAAGGCCCTGGGGGATCTGCCTGTCTCCCCTTCCACCTTCCCCCCCAACTCCCTCCTGCCCCGGCCACGGCGCTCCGGCAGCTCCCCGAACACACCAAGCCCATGCACATCTGGCCTTCCGCCTGGGCTGCCCCTCTGCCCGGGGCACTCTGCTGCTAGACATCTGAAGGGATCCCGCCCTCGTCTCCTTCACTGCTCCCCTTCCTCGTGAAGCCCTCCTTTCCTGAGCACCCTCTAGGTTCTCTGAACCCCCTTCCTCACTTCCTTTTCCCCGTAGCATTTATCGCCAGCTGACAGACGCTGTATCTCACCCATGTGCATTAGCGTCTGCCTCCCGGACTAGAGGGTAAGCTCTGTGACGACAGAGGTTTTATTTCTCTTGCCGAGTCCTGTACCGGCAAGGCCTGGTCGATCTGTGCTTGGCATGCAGTAGGAGCTCGGTAAAAAATATTCATAGGGAGCAGGAACCCACGCCGGAGAAGGCAGTCCGGGGTGGATTGAACTTGTCACTCAAAGCCTGGTGCGCCCACCGAGCCGCAGAAGCCAGACTCCTTCTCCCCCGATGACTGGCACAGGCAGCATGGCGTGGCTCTGGGAGGCGGTCTCCTTCCCCAGGGCTCTCGGGTTCGACAGCTACTCCGGGGAATGGCCAGAGCTGTCTGGTCCGCTCTTCTTTCCATGAACAGGCCTCTTGGAACAAGGAGGATGGCCTGTTTCCAAGGCATCTATTAGAACTCCCTGGTGTAGTGGTGAGAAGCTTTCCCCAGAACATTGCCTGAGTCCCAGCTTCACTGTGGTGGGGGCATGTGTGTCTGGGGGCACATGGGGCATCCTGGGGGGCAGGATGAAGCTCTTTGCCCCATCATGGCAGTGCGCAGCACACACACACACACACGTGCAGGTGGTCCTGTGGAGTGCAGTGGCCTCTCGGCATGCCTCCCTGACATCCGGACATACCTCCCTTCCCCACACCCCTCCGCAGGTGTCCCTGGCAGTAGCCTGGGCCGGACGCAGTGCTGCTGTGGGAGAAGGAGACCCTCAGAATCACTGTGGTCCTTCAACGTGGGGTGATGCCGGCAGATGCCAGCACATGTCATATGGCATTTTCTGTAACAAGATCTGCTATTTATAGAGTATCTGCTACATGCCAGGTGTTTCACACATACCTTTAATCTTTATAGGAATCCCCCCAAGAAGGCTTAATTTTTCCTCTTTAATGAGGAAACTGAGGCTCAGAGAGGTTCCAGGGCTAGTCCAAGGCTGATTAGGAAAATAATAGTAGAACTGGGTTTCTGCCAAGGTCTGGCTCCGAACACCATGTACCTAATGCACGTTGTGTACTGCACAACTCTGAAGGCTTCATGATTGATGCCTCCTATGTACAGTCTGCATGGCTGTACATAGCCGCCTTATCTGCTGGCGGTAGTATTTGGCTTGGGAGGCAAGTTATGTCAGTTAGGATGCATCACACTTCAAGGAATAGAAAGGCTGAGCTCTTGGGGGATTAAATAAAACGGAGTTTTCATTTTCTCACGTAGCCAAATGTTATCTGGAGGTAGGTGGCTGCAGAGATTGGTGTTGCGGCTCAACGATGCTGGGTTTAGTGTCTCAGAAATTCTCTTGGCCTTTTCCTCATGTTCGCAGGGTGGCTGCAATTACTCGAACATCACATCTGTCTTCCAAGAGAAAGAAATTGGGGAGGGGGGGGAACTTCAGTCACATCTGCTCCCTTTTTATCATGAAAGCTAAACTTTCCCAGACCTCCATCTCCACCTCCCATAAGATCTCTGCTCCTGATTCATCAACCAGAGCTGTGTCACAGGACTGCCCCTAGCTGAAGACTGTGAAAGACAGTATTTTACATTTCAAGGCTTTGAAAGGGCAGACTGCAAAGGAGAGGGTTGGGGAGGGAACTCTGGGGCAACTGTGCTAGCCACAGGGGTAGTTTTGATTTCCTGGCCAGAAGTGTTTCTAGCAGACTCTGTGGCCGGCAGTGACCTGTTCTTTACTGGCCATGCCGAGCCAATAGGACTTATTTGTCCTCCTGGGCTGAAGCACATAAGAGGAATCAGAAGGTAGGAGGATGTTCTGATAGGGTTTGTGACTCCCTGAAATAGGAGTGATTCTAGGTCCTTTGTACTCAAAGCATCATTACTTTCCAAAAGCTGGTTAGAAATGCAGGATCTCAGGGCCCACCCCAGACCTACTAGATCGGGATCTGCACTTTAGCACAGCCCCCCAGTGATCTGTGTGCACATTGCTGTTTGAGAAGCACTGTTTCTAGAACATAGACTGAGAATAAGACTGCCTTCCTGACTTCAGCCAAAGTTCTCACGGCCATCAGCTCTAGGATGACCGCCTCAAGTTTGCCCAGGACGGTCCTGGTTACGGTATAGATAGTCCCACGTCCTGGGAACCTCCCTAGGCCCCCGTCCTGGGCAAATTACCCTGTCAGTTCTTTTCTGCGGGGCTCTACTCTCCCTCTGCCTCTACTAAGGCCCAGCCTGTAACTGAAAGGTGGGAAGCCTAGACAGTTTCCTTGGAGAAGTCAGCCTAAGACAGACAGAGGGCCTTGCCTTTAGAATACGGGGCCAAACAAGGCCTGAGGCAGGACCCTGCCCTCCCGGCAAGGAGATGGTTAAGAGCCCTGTGGGCTTTTTATCCTGGTGGTTCAGAGGTATCATTACTGGGCTTAATAGTCTATCAACAGCCAGCATGAAGGGGCTTGGGATTAAGAACCTGGTAACGCAGCAGATTAACTCTTTCCTCACTTCTTTCTTTCACCCCTTCATGTTTCTTTCTTGCTTCTGCCAAAAAAACAAAAGAGAAATGCCCAGATCCCACACAGGAAGCAGTTGTCATGAGTAGCATTGGTGACTCAGAGTTCTTTTTTAGTCCTGCCAGCCAAGAGCAGCAGGAATGAGCCGGAGTGATCTGATGTATTAGTGGAAAAACAAAACAACCCAAAAAAAATAGCTTTTCCTGACCTTGAACCTCCTCTGAGTCCTCCCTTTTCTGCCTCCCAGCCTCCTTTTTCATGCCCTGGCCAGCCCACGTGGCTGCCTGAAAGGCCCTGTCTGGGGGGCCCGAGGGATGACTGATGTCTCGGGCCTCGTGCTCCTTTAGCAGACATGTGCCCCAGGCCTTCTGGATGGAGTAGGAAAGAGAAGACCGGGCCTGACTCCCGCAGCAAGTAGCACGGTGTAATGCGCTCGAACTTCTGTCTGCTCCCTCTGGGAGGAGACGAGACATCCAAGAGCGGCTGGGGCAACTTGAGAATGTTGAGTTGGTCCTTTAGTTTGGTCATTCTGAGGGTGAGCCCGGTGGCTCCCTGTAGACTTCGCTGGGCTGCTCTGGATCCTTGTGCCGCCTACAAGGACGGCTGTGGGGTATCAGTGTCGTTCCTCAGTCCAAGCCTCTGTTCCTGAGCTTCTCCAGTGCCTTTTCCCAGAACACTGTATAAAGAGCTTGGGGATGTTCCGTATTCCCAGACACAGGCCAGGGCTGTGGAGAGACAGCAGTCGTGACCAAGGGCACAGATGACAAGGTGAATGGAAGATGACATGTTAGGCCCCATTTGCCAATAACAGACAGACAAGGGCACTCCCCCACCCCTACCCCAGTCTCAGCCCTAGACCGTGGAGGCCCTCTGTTGTGCGGAACTAGAATCTGTAGCCTGGTTAGCCCAGCGGGACCGTCGTGGGGGGAACCATGGCTTGCTGACTGGGATGCAGTGAGATGAGGGTCTGTCTGTTGTCTGGACTCTTCGTTGTATTTGTCTCTAAGAATTTGCGGCCCAAGTGGAAGAGCTGCCTTTCTGTTTGTAGTGCTGTAAGGAGCAGCTCTTTCGAAATGGTCAGTGGCCTTTAGAACCCCATGGTTCCACCTGGGGTGACCGTCAAACCTCTTCCAGTCGGAAGATCTGTCCTCTCAGGGCGTTCACTGTGTGGATGTCACCGACGGCTGCGTGAGGGCTGTGCGCGAAGTGGGAGGGGCTGGCGGTCGACTGTTACCTTTCAAACCTTGGTTTGGGTTTGTTCAACATTCAGTAGTTCATCTGTCCTCTCCCTAGACAGCAGTAACCGATTGGAGCATGAAGGCCGTGGGTCCCCATTGTGTTCTCCTGACTACCCGAGGCGAGGCTTCTCACATTGGGGCACGCGTAGAATCACCTGGAAAGCTTGGTAGCCCTGGTGGCTGGGCCTCGCCCTCAGAGATTTAGATGCAGTGGGTGTGGAATGGGGCCCAAGAATTGATATTTCTATTTTGGGGGCAGGGAAGGGGCAGAGGGAGAGAGAGAATCCTCTGCAGCCTCCTATCCGCAGCACGGAGCCCAGTGCGGTGCTCGATCTCGTGACCTCGAGATCACGACCTGAGCTGAAATCAAGAGCCAGACGCTTAACGGACTGAGCCACCCAGCCGCCCCTGAGAAGGGACATTTCTGACCAGCTCCCATGTAATGTCAGTCGGCTGCTCCAGGGGCCACAGTCTGAGGGGCACTGGTCCAAAAGGCATGCCAGAGAGCCTGCCCCTCGGTCGCTCGCCCTGAGCACAGGTAGAACGTGCCAGGATAAGAACTCGGTGTGTTGTCCACCTCTCCTCTTTTTTTTTTTTTTTAAGATTTTATTTATTTATTTGACAGACAGATCACAAGTAGGAAGAGAGGCAGGCAGAGAGAGAAGGGAGGAAGCAGGCTCCCTGCTGAGCATAGAGCCCGATGCGGGGCTCGACCCCAGGACCCTGGGATCATGACCTTGAGCGGAAGGCAGAGGCTTTAACCCACTGAGCCACCCAGGCGCCCCTCCACCTCTCCTCTTGAGCCTAACTCTTAATCTCCTGCCCTGACTCCTCATTTATAGAGGGAGTTCAGACACCGTCTCGGAGTATGAAGCAAGAGTCCTTTGTGCTGCGGGATTAGCGTGACGGCCCCCGATACTCCCACTTCCATCCGCCCCCCACCCAGGGGACCTTGGGGGCCTGGGAGCCCCTGCCGGTGCTGTGGTAGCAGTGAGCTTGCCTCTGGAGTGACGCCCTTCAGGGGTCTCTGGAGGTGCAGGAACAAACCAGAAGAGAAAATTACATTTGAAATAATTTATTTTCACATGCAGGGGAGAAATCACATTTGGTCTAGATTCATGTAAAGAAAACAGAGATTAGATTTTTAAAAATGTGTTGCTGGCAAGAGAGAAGAGCAGACGGGTTTGGATAAAATACATGTTCTGTTGAACCTGGCCATCAGTCCCAGATTACATTTGAAGGGGTTGCGGGGTAGGCTCTGAAGGAGAATCAAGCCTGGGTATTATTTTCACTTTTTCTTCTTTTGAAATACTTCCTAGGTTGGGGTTTGGAGTAACAGAAACATCTGGACTGGAGGAGAGAGAGGTTGTTCCCAGGATTTCGAGCTTTTGGAGTCTGTTCTGTAGGAGGCTGGTTTAGAAGTCTCATCTGAGGAAAGAGAGGGGATTCTTTTGGGATTTCTGGCCAAACTATCAATCAGGCTGGGGAAGGCAATGAGGGGGGGGTTGGAATAAGAGGTCCCCAAGCAGAGTGAAGGTCACGCCGGCCCTGCAAATGGCCACATGTCAAAGGCTTCCTCTGTAGGCGCTCCGTGTGGCTGATGGCCAATGTCAGGTTTAAACCACTCACAAAGAGGACTCGAGAAGCAACAGTAACGACAGCTCTGGTTTATTAGGTCCTCACCATGTACCTGGCTGTCTGCCCACCATCATATTAAATCTTCATTTATTTGCACAAAGTAGGTATTATCAGTTGTCTCCAGTTCACAGATGAGGAAACTAGAGAGAAGGAAAGGAGTTTTCCCAAAGCCCCGCAGCTGTGAGCCTCACACAGCCAGGCCAGACATGAGTTTAGACAATGATGACCATCAGTAGCATCATAAATAAAGAGCTGTCGCTGCGTATGTGAAGACTTATTAGATTGAATCCCACAAAAGAGCTATTTTTATATGGAAAAAATGGCTGGATATTGGCAATTTCATGTGGTTTAACCACTGGCTGTTGCCCAAAGGCCAGACTCAGTTCCTTGCTCTATGGCCCACTCCGTAGGGCAACTTACAACATGGCAGCCAGATTTATCAGAGTGAAGACTCTGACAGACAAAGAGGGGGCTGGGGTCACAGTCACAGTCTTTTATAATCTACTTATGAAAGAGATACCCCATCATTTGTGCTGTGTTCTATTCATTAAAAGCCAGTCACTAGGTCCAGACCACTCAGGGAGAGGATTACACCAAGACATGAGTACCAGGAGGTGAGGAACAATGGGGACATCTTACAGGTCCACCTACGACAACATGTCTGAAATATTTTATAGTAAGTCTTAAAAAGAAAAAATCTATTTACAGGTAAAATATGGCTGATTGCTGGTATTATAAACTCTCTGGTTCTCAGTGGTACTCACATATTTGCTGCTAAATCTTGGCTTATGCTTCCCACCCCCATCTAACTCTCTCCAAAGCCCATTATGATCAATAATAAAATCAATTAAGGGTGTTTTTCTTATTACTGGATTTAGAGAGATGTCAGTATCCTACCAAAAGTGTTTTTCATTTCTTCACCTATACCTTTGCCTATGTTGGTGATAACAGTACATTCTAGAAGTCTATTCTCCAAGGCTCCCTGTTGGCCAGAGCAGTGGGATATGTATGAGCTTCGTAGCCAGGGAGTTGAATCTTGACTCCAGCTCTACCCCTGACCAACTAGGTGACTTTGGGAAAGTTATTCACACTCTCTGAATATTAGTCTGCTCATCGAATGAATGAGAGGAACGACACCCATCTCAAAGATTCCTGGAAGATTAAATCCATGAGAAAACACATGTTAGTTGGTAGGGCAGTGCCCTTCACATGGTAGGGACTGGATAAGGTGAGGAAAGTTTCTTTTAGATCTCTTACCTGCATCACATGTGGTTTATTACTTCATGAGTGGGCTAGGCAAACTGTGTTTTGGAAGGTGACAAGTGTGGGATGCCACAAAAAGAGAGTGTTCCTCATGGTTTCTCATTTGGTGCCAAAATTATTTTCTTTGAAGTTTGTTTCATTCGTTCTCTGATGCATTTGTTCATTCCTACACTCATTCATTCAATAAACAGTGTATCTTAAAATGAAGACCAGTCTTCTTCAAAACTCTAATGCCTTTTGATTTCCCAGGGGCGGGAAAGGGAATTTGAGTTACTTGTGAGGTGTTACTCATGTCCAGTTCAGCAAAAGCATCAGAGGTGCCTCAAATCTACCTCTTCTCGGTGTGGCTGCCTGGAAGGGCTGTTCCATCAAGTGAAGATGCTCCAATGAATGCTGGCCTTTGGGGAGTTTTGCTTAGCCCAGGAGAGGAGCTAATGGCCTAAAGGAAATGCAGCACCATGGGTTGGAAATCCACGTAGACCTGTCTTTGTGGTCTTACTCAGTGTGCCTTGGCGGACTTTCGAGTTGATTTGTAGTGGTGACTTGTGGATCACAGGCTAGCCCCTGGAAGGGAGCCTCAGGATTGGGTTTGCTAGATTCTCCTGTAACTGAAAGAGTCCTTTCCCTTCTTTGAACTTCCATTGAGGTTGGAAGAATCTCCACGTTCAGAACCAGGCAAAAGCTCCCCATACCTTGCTGTCCTTGGGAAACCTATGGGGTTCTCTTAGTTCAGCTCTTCATGTAAGAAAGACTGTGTAATGTGTACATCTTGAATCATCCTGCTATTACATGATGGGCAGCCTCATGATATCGGGGTGACGTAAATATTCTCACTTGCCAGCTTTAACTCCAGCACTCAGTTCAGCACTGTGTAGGCATATAAACACACTTCAAACAGCCTTCGGCTTGAAAACAGACTCCGCTGGTCTCAGCGTAAAGATTTGGGAGGGCTGAATGCTCCCTTATTTTCTCTCTGCCTGGAACAAAGCCTCCTATTGTCTCTCAGGTGATCACATTTTTCAGCCATTCAGATATAAGTTTGTTCTTAACCACTGAATTCAACTGTAGAGGCCCACCATGCTGTCTCAACCTGGCTGAAGGAGGCCCAGGGACAGCACAAGTTAACAGTCCCACCCAAAGGCCTTTCTCTGCTTGGCCTCCCAGTGGCCTTGAAACGATGGTGGCCTTCAGCATCCTAAGAACGATCTCTCAAAGTACTCATCCAAGGAGAATGTCACCCAACTCCATGCCTATCCCTTGGTCCTGCTCGAGAGCAACTCCCATGTCTTTACAAGTAGTTCATTCTCTCAGTAATGAACCTGACATGAAGGGATGTCCAATGAGGCCCGGTTTATAGAGAAAGCCTCGGGCATCCCTCTGCCCTGCCAAGTTGGTCATCCAAGACATAAGGTCAATGAGCCTTGTCTTGCTCTAAATTCCCTTGAATTTCCCATTGACACCATATTCCTTGGCTGAACAGATGTCACTGCTGTGTAGTAGTGAGAAACCTAGCTGTGGTGATAAAGCAGACAGAAATAGAAAGTATCTCAATCCCAACGCTTGTGGACCTCTCTTACTTTTGCCAGATTACCCACTGGGGAGGGGTACAGAGGTGCTGTGTCTATTCCATTGTCTGGGAAGGGGAAGAGGGTTCACACAAGTTTCAAGAGTGTATTGAGATGCAAAGTCCCCTTTTATAGGGCCTTGGGGGGAGGGAGAGCAGAGTGGAACCCTCTTTGCTGCATTCGCAGCTTTTGACTTTTCCAGGCAGTAGGTAGAGTCACTTTGTGGTCTACATACATGCAGGTGTGCATGTGAGCACGTGTGTAGCGCGTGCGCGCGTGCGCGCGCGCACACACACGCACACACACACACACACACACATCTTGTGCCTTTCCAAAGTGTGGCTTGGCAGGGCTGAGTTCAGGATTGGAGAGCCACCCACTTCTCGGTGTCTACCTTTAGAAAATAAATGACCCAGGCTCACAGGTGAAGTTTTAATGAGAAAAAGGAGGCACTGAGGTAGTCAGGGAAAAGACCCTTTCCCTAGACACAGAAACCACGATATTAATCTCCCAAAATAGTGCAATAAATATTGAAAAGTCTCAAGGGTTGTGAGAAGGAAGGTTAGGGATTGGAGGCACGTTTGTCTCAGGATGATACAGGGGAATCTAAATGTATATCTTGGTCAGGAACAGAATCCTAGTCCACGTGAACCAGAGTCTGAAATTTCTGGCTTTTATCTTTCCTGTTACTTGTTCTCTCCTTTTCCTTATGTGTCTGTGTGTGCTTGCGTTAATAGAGAAAAACCCTATACTATTGTCCCAAGTGATAAATTCTGTAAAGGGATTGTGGATGACTATCTTCGTGTTTCCTTTCCCCAAAGGTAAACCCCGAGACAAGGGCTGAAGTGCAAGTAGTTTGAGAGGTGAAGGAAACAGTGGCCGCAGAGGGGAAGAGTGTTGGGGAAGGGAATAAAGCCATTGAGCGAATTACCTCTGGGAGCAGCTGGAGCTGATTCCCAGGGGAGACTGTGGGACTTAGTGTAGAACATTCAGAGTGCTCCCATCTGAGGGGTAAGGGAGCGGGGGTATTAATACTCCTACTCCCAGGAGTCGTTTGTTAAGAGATGCTGCTGGGGGTTGCTAATTCCCTAGCATCTTTGGCCAGGCCTATGGATAGCGTGGCCTTTCTCAGTTATGGGGGGTGGGAGCGGGAAGCCAGGCACAGCAATTTAGAGAGTGGCCTTTGGGGAAGTCAGCTGCAGTGCGCCTGGGTGAGAGGTACAAGAGCTCTCCACAGGTCACTGCTGGTGGCTGCTGTGGTCTCATAGGGGTGTGCATGTAGATTGTTGGGGACAGAGACTTTCTCCCACTTATGGTCTCTATAAATACTTCTACCCTTTAATGAAATATAATTGAAGATTTGGAATAATAAAAAGTTTTAAAGAAAGAGAGCTGTTAAAAAAAAAACAGGATAGTGGTGTGGGTTCCCTGGTCTATGCATGAGTCATAATTAATCATACCGTATATTTAAAATCTGTGCATTTCACTGTATGCAAATTATGCCTACATTTAAAAAGAAGCAGGTATAAAATTCCAGATCTTGATACCTTTCAGTAGATGCCTCAGTTCCTGCATATTTGGGGTGTACTTGTCCGAAGCCCTGCAATTCTTCCTGGCTTGTGGACCAACCGTCGAAGCCTTTTCTCTAGAATGTCAGTCAGGCAATGTTGAAATGGGGTACGGGCAAATGAGTATACTGAACTCCGGGTCGTGACTCCCCAGTAACAAAGCAGTTCCTTCAGCTACTTCTGTGCTGTGGTTTGGGCCATGCCACCCTCGCTTAGGTTCTCCTTGTGAGTGTGGCATGCATTTTGCAAGGGACATGGCTAGTAGTTCCATACATGAGGCCGCAGGTTGACCATCTGCGGTGCAAAAGAAATCGACAGAGAAAGGGGCTGATCTTACGAATTAACCTCTCTGGTCAAGCTAGTGGAGTCCACCTGCCATAGCTGGGCAGGGAAATGAGGATGACGTGATGTTTCAGGCTGGGCACCAGGCCCGGTTCGAGTTCAATGCTGGCCATATAGTGGGCACTCAGTAAATGTGCGATGGGCAAAGTAGATTCCCTCCAGCTCACTGGCATCGCCTGGGACCAGCTGCATACAGACAGGGCGGAGGTGAGCAAGGCACCTGTAATAGGGAGGCCATCGGCCTGTTCTGTTCCTTCTCCAAGGATCCAGATCACAGTGGAGGGCCTTCCTAATGACTTTTCAATTAATTGACTTGATGCTGGTGGGTAGAGCGCCAGAGGCTGAGAAAAGATGAAAGGCATTGAAAAGGAAAAGCTTTGATGTCACTGCAGTCCTGTTCAGATTCAGAAAGGTTTGGAGGGGGGGCTTTATATCTTAACCACAAAAATCTCACAGGGTTGATCAGTCATGCAAGGAAATTTTTGTCATTCTCTGGGATTGGTGGGTGATGAGAGGTTGGGTGGAAAGCCAAGAGGGAAGGGTGGCGTGTGGTTTCTGGGGGTGGCAAGTGCATGCAATGGTGGGAGGGGCGGAAGAGGAAAGGCACGTGCAGAGGGGCAGAGGCTGACGGTGGTGTGTAGGTGTGAGTCCCATTTCAGGGCAGTGGCTACAGAGCTCGGTATCCATGTGTGATTTTCCAACCTGTTGTGTTTTTCCAGACTCATTGTCTAGATCTTACTGTTTGTTCCTAAAGCTAATCTAATCTAGGCATATGGGCTGATACCACCAGGCCACTTAGATATGCATGCACGTGCATGCACACACACACACACACACACACACCCCTTGGCACCTTATTCATGCCAAATCTAATTAATCAGAAAACTCAGAGAAGTACAGTAACATTACAGGTGTGTAATGAGTAGAATGGTAGAAGTAGAAGCCTAGAAAGCAACGATTATTTTCTTCTACCGGTGAGGAAATGGAGGCTCGTACTGGAAACTGACTTCTCATCCGCCAGGACCGGGGTTTTTAACTGGGAACAAGTGACATTTGGGGCCCCGCTAAGTCTTGGCTGTGGTAGACTGTCTTGGGAGGTTTGGCAGCATTCCTGGCCTCTGACCACTAGGTGCTGGTATCCCCTCCCCCTTGTTCTGATCAGAAGTATCTTCAGACATTGGTGATGTCCCCTGAGGGGCAAAGGCAGCCTACACAGAAGAACCACTGGCCTAGATAGAAGCCTAGTGGGTTCAAGAATCCCGCAGTCACTGTAGTGCTCTGTGTGACTTGGGGGTTTCACATGATGACTCCTGCATGGCTTCAGAGTCCTGTACACACGTTGATGTGGAACGATCATATGGGCTGTTACCATACAGAATTGGCCAGAATGTGTGTCTTCCTGGGGCCCATGTTCCCACACAGCTCTAAATCACATGGGTTTTTTCAGCCTGGGTTCGCTTAGAGCCCATGAAATTGCCATATTTGTGTGTGTGTGTGTGTGTGTGTGTGTGTGTCCCAAACGGTCAAATATCAGCAGTTTTTATACGGTTCCCCCTATAGACACAGACTTGAAGGCTTATGCCCTGAACACTTTCTGAGATGCCCTAGTTCTTGAACGTGGAAATGTTTGTTTAGGCTCATGACTTTTCTCAGTCCCGTTTCTAAGGCAAGTCCAATGTTTTCCGTGTAGAGCCTCATACCACAGGCTAACCACATTGCAAAATCCCCCTCAAGATTTCTCTCTCACCCTGTGGTAAATTAAACATGGCCACACATTCTTTGCAGTGACTCCCATGAAGAGGCGGAGTCTGTCCTCCACCCTGCTGAGTCTGGGCTGACCTCGTGGCTGGCTTTGAGCAGTTCAGTGTGCGGAAGCGCTGGTGTTCAAGTTCCGGAGCCTAGACCTCTAACTGGCCCAGCAGCTTCCGCTCTGGCCTTCTTGACCCCTGTCCCAAGACTGCTATGTGAGGAAGCTGGTACAGCTTCCTGGAGAATGAGTGGCCGTGTGGGAAGAGAGCCAAGGCACCCCCCACTGATGGCCAACACCACCAATGAGACATGTAAATGGGGCCCTCTTGGACCTTCTAGTCTGCCCAGCCTCCAGCTAAATCCAGTCAAATGGGTACAGCCAGGCAAAGGCCATGGAAGAACCACCCCACAGAGCCACATGATCGTGAGAAAGAATAAATCATTGTTTGAAGCCAGTAAGATTGGGGATGGTTTGCTATAAAGCAGTAGATAACTGATACATATTTTGTGGCAATTTTATGGTTTTTAACAACCTATTAGAACATAACTTCAAGTAGTGAGCAGCAAAGCTATGTCCCCTGGACTGCTGGCTGGTTGGCTGGCATCCCTCACAAGCCAGGTGTCCCAGGTCCTCATCCCAGCCTCACAGGGACCACCATTCAGTTCCATTCTTCAAGAATCCTTCTGACTTCTATATTTGGAGGCCACGAGAAAGGGTCAAGAATGCGTGAGTAAAGCTATAAAGGTCAAGTGCATGGCAGCTGTGTGTGGTGGATGTCTCACATGTCGGGCTCCACACAGAGCTGTCACCCCTAGACACCCAGGGTCACCATGCTCAGGTCACCCATGACCCATCCTCTAGGCGTGGTTGTAGAACTGAAAATGTCTTAAGCTTCCATTTCCCACCATTAGAGTTTGGAAGTGGGTATTTCCAACTGAGAATTTCCTCACAAATGGTGGCCAATAATTGACTTTCTACCTTAATGGTTTCATGAACCATCTCTTTGATCTATAGCAGGTGCCTTAGGAAGCCCTTTCTTTATTAGCTAAGAAAAACTGTAGCTAGACTCGTTTCAATAATTCTTTCGGAGTTACTTCTTTAATGCTGCGCCCGCCAGACCCCACTGGACTCTGCCCACGCGAGAGGAGCGGTTCTATCTTTCTCTTTGCTCATGGCGTCCCCAGCGCATAGCATGGGGATTGGTTCCTGGCTGTTCCTCAGTGCATTTGATGGGTGAATGAATGAATGAGGAAATGAATGAATTATAGGAGCCGAGAGCCGGAGGACAGCTTAGGATTCTCAACCTTCCTTCCATCTCCTGCTCTGCTTGATGAGTGAGGACACTGAGATTCGGGGATAATTAGCATTTGTTTGTTTTTTTTTTTTAATTCCAGGACTTTATTCCTTTAAAAAGCCTCTTGACACATCCGATTATCCTATCTGTCACAGCCTGTGATTATGGGAGAGGAAAAACCGAGGAGTCCTTCTTGGGCTCATTGGGATGGACTAGGAATATGCCTGACTTTGGGCTGGCCTCGTGCCACTGAGAGCCAACTTCCGCCCACCCCGCTAGGCCCCATGACTCCCTGAAGGGCTGCCAGGCCCACTGGGGCACTGAGTGGGCACCAGAAATACCCCCTCAGAGTCACTGCTCGTCAGCCTGTCAAGCCGAGCCCTTTTCTCTGCTCTCCGATGTGAAAGCAAAATGGCCTTTTCTGATGCGAAGCTAATAATAGGTCTCATCTTGATTCTACTTAACACTGAACTAAAGATTTGGCCTCTAGGGTGAGGCTTATAGTTAATTCATTTACTTTAAAAATAATTACAGAAGCCATAAAAGAAATATCCCAGTGCGGGCCAAGAGTGGTCTGATTCTCGGTGTTTCTCGGTAACCCACTGTGTGCTGGGTGCTCGAGAGAACAAGAACATGGCACCTGTGTGTGAAGGCCGGGGCGGAGGGCGATGCTGGATCGGAATTTCTGTGCGGTCCCTCTGGACAGGAGCAGCTCTGCCCCTCCCCTGCCGCAGCCGCTCACTTCATTCTCTGTGATGACCTAAATGAGAAAGACAGTTGCCTTCCTTCCCCCTCGCCTCGGTCCCCCACATGGACACACAGGCTGTATCCCTGGCAGACCGCACTGGGGTCGTGTGCTGTCTCATCTACTCAGGAATGATCTATAGCTTCGAAGGGGAAAATAAATAAACAAGCCAAGTCTGCCCCTGCCCTTTGTCCAGGAGGAAATGGATGGGTTCCCCGGCTTCCACGCCCCCCCCCCGAGCTACCCTTCACCCCACCCCCAGCCCGGGGGTGGGGGGAGGCCAGCCAGCAGCCAGTGAGGAGAAGAATGTTCCCAGCTGTGTGCGTGCATGTGCACGTGCCTGGTTGTGTTTGTGTGAGAGAGCCAGAGAGCTCGAGGAGAGAGAGCGGGAGAGAAGCGGGGAGAGGGAGGGAATTAGAGGGAGAAGGTGAAAGGAGAGCTGGAAAGAAGACGGTGGGAGGCATTCAGGTAGTTTCAGGTGTGAATCAAGCTGTGAAAAGATGCTTTTCCTTCCCTAATTTCCCCTCCTCTTCCTTCCAGAAATAGTTGTAAGTCCCCCCAGCCCTCACCCAGTCATCCTGGCCGACTGTACACTGCAGAAGCACCAGCATGAATGGCAGGTGGTCCTCCCGAGGGGCCGCAGAGCAGCCCAATGTCTTCCTGGCTGCCACCGAGGCCAGGGAGGCCGGGGAGGGGGGGCTCCGCCTTCCCGGCATCCTGGCGAGCTCACACAAGGAACGCCGACTCGTGGCTGGGCCCACCGGTCAGAGCTGTCCATGTCTCCGCTCTCGAAGCCCCAGAGCGGCGTCTTGGGGAGCTGTCCCACTTACAAAGCCATCCCAGGACGCCTCCCCCACCTCCAGACAGGCTGCACGAATGTCGGTACCAGCGCGGTGGAGAGCCCATGTGGTTTGTCATATGTGTTATCACTATTTACGGTAAAAATTAAGTGAGATCATCTACATCAGGCACAACAGTGAGTGCTTGGGAAATATTAGTTATGATAATCAGCTAACAATTTTTTCTAGCCTTGCGTCCCAAGTGCTATTCTAAGTGAATCTTAAAACACTCCTGTGCCGTTTCATCCCCTTGTGACAGATGCCACGCACGCCCAGGCCCAGCGTGCCCCTGCCACGCCGGCCCGTTACCAGCTTTTATGCACACACACGCTCGTTCTTACATGAGAGCATTTGCACGTGCAGCGCCCTCCTCACTCTTGTCCCCCTCACTTCATCCTTCAGAACCCTACTCTGACTTCAGGGCTCCCTTCGTCTCCCCGTTTTCCTGTATCGCAATACCCTCTTTCCCTTGGCCGTGGCCGCTCTTCTCACAACGGAGAAGTCTTGTTTGATGAGTTCCTTGCCGTCTCTCTGCTTCCCTCACTGAACTAAGGGGTCTGAAGGGCCACGGCCACGGCCCGTGTTGTTTGCCTTTGTATCCTCAGCATTCAGCAGGATACCTGCGCGGCTCAGGGTAGGTGTGCAAAAAGTACTTGTTGATTCACAGATGGCTGGTGTATCTGGAATGTCCGAGATGCGTATCTGGCCGCAGGGTAGGCTCTGGCTAGGGATCACCTTGCCTCGCTCTCCCGGCTGCCAAGTCGTGTTTGCACACCATCACGTGCCAGGTTGTGCTCCAGACCTGAGCATGGGCCTTTCTCACTCCAGACAGTTGTGCCTTCGTGGGAATCTCAGTGCAGAGAGGCCCAGATCCACTGCACAGCAAGAAGAGTTAGTGTCTGTTGTAGCTGATTCTTTGGCCTCGTGGCACAGGGCAGAAAGAAAGGTAGAAGGATCCTGGACATTCGGTAGTTCTCTTGTTGAACTTAGTTTTGCATCATCGAAGGGAAAGGTTAAGAAGTGGTTAGGTTTCGGTCTCTTCCCGCCTTCCAGACATGGCTTGAATTTTTCTCAGAAAGATCAGTAAGGCAAATCTCAATTTTTTTTTTCTTCTCCCTCCACCTTTGTCCTGGCCAAAGGGTGAACTCTGGGAAGATCTCATGAATGGTGTTCTAAACAACTTTCTCTTGATTAAATAACCCTTCTCCCAAGGGCTACTTGGTGTGGTTTAAATTACTTAAAAAACAAAACAAACAATCCAGGGCAAGAGAATCAGTTTGAAAAAAAATGGAGGTTACCAACAGACTTGCCCTGTGCAGCTGGGAGAAATGGAAAAGCACAGGCTCCAAGCACCGAAGAGGATAGAGAAGCGTGTCGCAAGTGCCATTAAGAAAACACATCTGCACACTGTCAGCGGCGAGGATAAACACATGATTGTTTTCCCTTTCACAAGGAGCAGTGACGAGGAGTGGCGACTTGATGGACCCCATCCAGGTCTGCTCAATTTACATCATCTTAAGGTTGAGGGATGGGCACTTATCCAGCCTCGAAGCATTCCCAGAATCTCTCATCAGAAGGAAATCTTCAAAGAAAACAAATAGTTTATTCATTCTTCTCCCAGTGCAGACAGGCGAGCAAACAAGGAAAGAAGGAAGAGGTTATCTGGGGGACCTCAGTTGCTCAAGATGGGGGTTATAGACCCAACATCCTTCTCTGGGTTTCCTCTTTGTCCTGATTGCCCTGCCCGTGGGAAGAGCCCAGGGGATGGACCTGGATATCCCTTAGGGCTGCTGAGCGGAGCCTGTGTTTCTTACCTTAGCCCTGAGCCCCAAACCTCCAGGGTCCAGCAACTTCCCCAGTGTCTCAAGAGGAGGCTTTATTCGTTTTTGATGAGCCGTAACGAGGATATGTGAGGAAGGCTAACGAGGAGCTTAGGCCCCTGTGATGGCCCCACCAAAATCTTCATGGACCTGATTTGAGAAAAGGTTCAGATGCAGCAGGAGATGAAGCGAGCCTAGGAGATGCCAGCAACGGGGAACATATCCCATGCTCCGTATTCCTAGGGTTTTCTGGTAGGGTGCTGCTTCCGCTTTAAGTGGATTCTTCTTCATTTTGATTAGGTTAAATACTTCTTATAATGTGTGCCTAAATTAGAGAACATGATGCATATCTTAAAACAGCTTGGACCCAACCATCTCTATATCTGTAGCCATGTAAATTCCAAAATTTGGTCTAAAGTGAATTATGTATCATTCCAAACTCACTTTTTCATACTCCTAGAAGGTGGCCCCACAAATACCAATATCTCAGAAATCATTCACATTTGACTTTGGAAGACGTGCTTGGTTCAGTCGCTGGCGTGCCACCAGCTGGCTTCAAATACTGTCATGGCGGAGACGCAGACACTGACCACAATGGAGCTGGAAGCCTGTCTACGCTGTCTTCATTCTGTCTTCTCTCTCATCCTCCACCTCCTCTCCTTCATGGAACTTTCCATTTCCTCGTCTCTGGAAAGGGGCGGGAGTGGAGGGTGATGTCAGACCGTCCCTAAGGCCCCTCAAGAGATGAATGAGATACCATTCTTTTCCGAGAAAGGATGAACTATGCGGTGAGCACTTCACTAACTGAAGTTAAAAGCTCATGGAAGTGATCAGGGAAGCGTAGACACCCGGTAACTATGGAGACCACTCTCAGACACAGAGGCCCAGAGGGGTTATATTTCTCTTCAGGGTGACGCGTGGGGTAAAGGTAGAGACCAAACTAGGACCCAGACCTTCCGCTTTCCAGCATTGGGGTGGTCACCAGTTAAGAAAGGAGGCTTGGAGCCCAGCACCACGGGTTTCAAATTCTGGCTCTGCTACTTACAGGCTGAGTGAGCTCGGGCAGCTTAACTTCTCTGTGTCTTCATTTCCTCGTCTGTAGAATGGGGCCAGAAGAATAACTAGTTTCACGGTGTATGTGGGTTGAGTTCCTACTGTCGAAATGCTCGGAGCATGAGCAGTATAGTTTCGTATTTAATATCGGCCGTTAGCATCTACAAGTGAGGCTGGGATGCTTTCCAGCATACAGCAGAAAATCAGTGGATGTTATGAAATCATCACAACTGGTATTGTCGCCGGTCCTTAGATCTGTCCGTCCAAGGCATTCCGTGAGTACATCGTATTTCTGCCCCAACCAGAAAAACCTGCCTAGACCCGTGCGTGGCACACAGTAAGCATTCGGTAGGTGTTAGCTGCTCTCTCACTGTACGGCTTCCGCTTCCTGCAGCCCCGACATGCTGCTCCCCACCCCGCCCATGCCCCACTATGTGTGCGTGTGCCTGTGTGTCTGTGTGGCCGTGCCCGCGTGCACGAGCCAGCAGACGAGAAGGTGTGTGCTAGTGGCAAATCCGATAACTCGCTCAGTAAATGATCTCACCCCAAAGCTCTTTTGTAGGCAATCAAATTCAGATCTGTAAACCTGGTGAAATTCAGATTCCTTTTAAACATTTTTTGCCATTTCCAGGCAAGAAGCATTTCCCCGGATCGGATTACTTGGGCCAGGAAATCTTGCATTTGAAAAGCAAGTCAGAAGTGAAAAAATAATTCTCAGTGCGTGATACAGTTTACAGTTAGCTTCTCGGGAATGTGTGTCATGGTTTAAACTGGGGTATGGCGGATATTCTCCAAACATGCTAGTGCTTCGTATTAATAGACTGCTTCATTTTCGAGTGCTAACAATGAATGAGAAAAAGTGGAACTTTCTGCAGGCATTTCCCCCCTGCTTTTCTGTCTTGATGCTATTCTGATTTGGAAGCAGCCTCGTTTCTTTTCTTCTTCAAACACCACAGGATTCCATTCTCTTGCTCTTTTTCCCCAAAGGAAACACTTCAATTGCTTTTATTGATGAGAAGAGGAAAAATCTAAACATCAGGCAACCAGGCTAATGAGAGACAGACCAACGTGACATCTAACAAAGAACAAAACCAATTACCTCTCTTCGTGTAGGTATACCAGGTTCAGAAGGAAGCCGAGCAGAGAATTGTCGCAGACGCTGTGTGTGCCCAAGCCATATTCCCCAGGTGCCCCCAGGGGCCACCTGTGGCTCAGAAGACAGTGTGCTGCATGGGGACAGCTCCCACCAGGCATAGGCCCTGTAGCCTCTCCCTCCGAGCCCTTTCTCTGCAATGCAGGGGTGCTCGACAACCCTCCCTCCGCCGCCAAACACAGCACAGTAACCCTCAACCAAAGAGTGGGGTGATTTGGTGGAGGTTAGCCTAAACTCCCCCTCCCCCTTAGTGGGACAGTCGTGAGCTGTGTTCCACAGGTTCCCAGTGGGTCTCCAGCAGGACCAACCCCCATCACTGACAGTAACTTGCACTGGTTTCCTTCCCCCCATGTTTCCCCATCCCTGCCGCACTCTGCTCGGCTTTCCAGAATCTCCTCTTACACCCAGATCATCCCTTTTGGGGGGCGAACCCCAAACAGGATAAGAACCTAAAAATATTTACCGAGTTATATTTCTTAGGCTGCCCCTTCCTCACTCTCTGGGTGCCAGAATTAAAGATGGGACTTTTGTTCAAAGGTGGGATGTACACTGAACTGTTTTTTTATGCCACGTTCGGATTGGGGATGTACAATTCTCTTTAGGTTCTTGAAGCTAAGATTTTTCTTGGGCTGCTGATTTTCATTCGCTCATTCGACAAATACCTACTGAGCACCTACTAGGTGCTAGGAGGTGGCGACTGCTCTGTCCTCAAGTAAGCTGAGCGAGGGACATTGGCGGCAGGAGGTGTGGGGCGCTGGTTGCTGCTTTAACTCGAGTTGTCCATCGCTTTTCTGTCTCCTGCAGAGAGGCCGTGTTCCTTGATTCTGTGATGGGCTGCCCCCACCCGTAGCACCCCCCTTCTCCCTTCTCATTTTCCTAATCAGTCTCCAAGCAGAAGCTAATGCTGTTCATGGTCATTAAGGACAGGAAACAAACGTCTGTCTTCTCTCCAGATGACGTTCTTTGCGCACACGGACTGTTTCACGTCTATCAGGAGCTCGGCGAAGAGCAGACACTGAGAGGTGAACGTTCAGTGAATGGGGCGCGCATACCGGGAACTACCTCTCTGTTTGAAATCCAGTTGAACTTGAATGGCCAACCTTGCCACAACCAAGACCACTGGAGCAGGAAGGGAAGGGAGGAAATTGGAGAGCCTACCTAGTTTAAATTCCCCTGTAATTAAAAATGAAGCTTAATCATTAGTTTCAGGGGCCTGGGGTGGCTCTCATGCACAGTGGAGAAATTTGAGTTTCACCTTCTCTTGCCTCCTGGGACCACGCCGCCACAACGCTAAGGTGGGGTGGTCTCAAAGGTGCGGCTTTGGAGGAGGGGATTAGCAGGGAGACAAGGGGCAACTTTAATATCCGGCCCCACATGGGGCATCAGTGGCGAAGGACAGAGCTCCAGGTTATAAGTAACCTGGACAATGCCTCTTCTCGCTATTTTTTTTTTCCCTGAGTGGAGTAAAAGCGTGGACAGAGAGCCGATCACAGTCAGCCGCTGGGGAGGAAGGTGGAGAGCTGGTGTTGGGGAAGGACTGGGCATCTGCACCAGATTTTCCACAACGGAGAGCCCCCTTCCCTCCAATCAGAGCTGGGAGGAGAGACTGGGGGCCAGAGGGAGATGAGCCAAAGAAGCTACCTCAGAGTATGCTCTGGGCATTGGGACTCCCAGCCTTGAAGCAAAACGAAGGAAGGGAGAGCAGTCAAAGGCCTGCATTAGAATCCTGTTGGCATCAGCTAGTAATTCCAACTGAGGACAAGGAGATTGTCTGTGGCTGCTTTGTCCTCTGCTCTGTGAGTTCTGCAGAATCACGTGGGAAAAGGCAGGCTGATCTGGTCTTTGGAATTAACGGGTTAATGAGGAAACTGGGAATTCCTGCTTTCTCGGGTTGCCTCCCACCACCCCCCACCACCCCCAGTGACTTGAGACTGATGAAGGCAAGGTCCCCTGTGAACATTTGGGATGAAACACTTTGTCAGGAAAACAAGCAAATAAATTTGACAGCTGCTTGATATAGGACAGTCATTAATTTTTCAAGAATGTAGGTCTTCTATTATTTAGCGATGTTAATCTCTCTTCCAAAAAGAAGGGGGAAAAAAAGGTTCCAGGGTTGCAGAGTGAGGAAGTTGTGCTGTTCGCTCTGCTGAGTGGCCGGGCCCCGCTCCCTTTCTTCCGGGACGCTCCTGGGCCTGACCTCCTGGGCAGGCACAGCTCAGTCGTTTGCTTGGGTTTTCAGGGGCTGGTATTGAGGCCTTGCTTTCATTCCTTGCTCTCACTTGCCTCCTCTTTTCTCTCCCATTACCTGTTTTGGGGACAATTTCCCCACTTTTCAGACCCGTCATGGGAGAAACGGGGTGAAGAGAGAAAAGCCGAGTCAGCCATCTAGTCTTGCTGTTTCTGGGAAGATCTGGTATGAAGTGACGTTGAAATGGTGGCCGAAAGGAGAGTTTAGAACATTCTGTGGCTTTCTTCAGACTCTTTTACTTAGGAGGGATGACTGAGAATTGATGTGTTTCTTTTCCAAGAAAGGTTGAAATACCATAAGGGATTTTTAGAAACAGGTTGCGTGTAGCTGTGTTCTCTCTTGACTCCATGCATGCCTAGAAGGAAGATGGGATGTGCAGTGAGGCGGGGCGCAGTTGACACGAGCTACTCTTCCAGTGGCTTTGAGAAGAAGAGAGAGACTTTGAGCTTTTCCTGGATGCCCGAAGGCCCCTCAGACTCAGAACATGTTGTACCCTGACAGGCCCAGGACACAGAGGCCTCCTGGGTGCACCGTCTGTTGCCCTGCTGTCTAGACGGCTGTAGCTCAGGGTTCGAGGACGAGTCCTGACTCTGCAGCTTTCCCACCACATGCCTTGGATCCAGTCATTTAGTCTCTATGTGCCTCAGTTTCCTCTTCTGTAAAAAAGATAAACCTGGTCATAAAAGTGTGTGCCCACTGGAAGACAAACCCAAACGTGTGTGCGCACCAGCGATGGCCACTAGGCTGGGGGGGCTGTCACTGTGAGTCTGAGCTAACGTAGTCAGGATCCCATGCGCATGAGACCGAGCCTCGTCTCCCACTGCGGTCGTGTGCCAACCTACTGATTGAGTCACTGCTCTTCCTAGGACGGATTGGGGTTTAATTGCTCTGAGAAGCATCTGAACATTTGTTCTATAGCCTCTGGAGTGGAACATTCCATGAGGCTCTCTCTTCATGCCATTCAGAGTGCTACTCTCTAGTGATACCCCACGGCTAACTTGGTCATGAGTAATATTGTCCAGATGCTTATGGGGGTACTTCCTACATAACTCGAGCTGCTAGAGGTGCAGTAGATGACGACTCGGATACGGTCCTTGATGTCATAGAGCTTATGTTCTAGGGAAGAGAGTCAGCCAGTAAACTGTCAGGCAGTGGTGAGTGCTGTGGACAGTTGCCACAGATCTGTCTCTCCACAGCGAATGCCTCCAGATGCACTCATTCATTTCTTCCCAGCAGGTATTGATGGAGCAGTTGAGGGTGTCAAGAGCTGCCTGAGCTCTGGGTGTTTACGCGAATCATTCCTCTCCCCTTCCTCCCTAAATGAGTCATCTTGTGTTCAACAGAATGATCTGGACTAGGCATGGCCACCCAGACAAATGGCTTCCGGCAAAAGAATTCCACGAGTGCATTCTGTGGGCCTAGAGCTCAATTGGCAGTTGAGGGAGGAATTTCCAGCACATACGGGACTCCAGAACGAAGTAAGGGAGAGTCAGCCTTCCCACTGCCCCGGCCTGCCCCTCTTGGTGTCTACAGATTCTTGTCCGATTTCCCTGTGGTGTTGCCTTTGTTGGTTTTGCCGAGGGATGATTCTCTCTCTAGTGAGAATCCTGTGCTATTGTGTGAGCTGTAAGTTGACTCTTACCGAGTTGTTTAGAACAGTATTCATGTAAAAATATATTTAGGCCACTTCCAAAATGGAGACGATCGATCCAATTGCGCAGATGGATGTGGCAACCAGCAGATGTCCCTGATTCTTCTTCCTCTCTTGCTCGCTCTCTGTTTTCTGAAAGGGTTAGAAGTTGGCCCAGAAGAGGCCCTGATCAGAGTGGATAAGTCCGTCGCTGAGACAGGCTCTTCTCTGTCTGTGTAAGATGACAAGAAGCTTTCCTTTTGAGGGGATGATGGGCAGTGATGAGAGGTGAGGTCGCCGAGTTTTCTAGATTCTCTGATTTGAAAATCAGGGGCTCAAAGGAAGTCTGTCCTTCCTGAGTAATTGTATCCGGATGCCGTTGAACTTCCTCTGGGTTTCAACTTTCACCCCAGCCGGGCTCTGAGGAGGGAGGACAAAGGGGGAGTCGGGCCCTCCTCTGGAGAGGGAGGAAGTAGGTGTGCAGTGTGGGGGCACCCAGCCTACAGGCTGCTCCGGGTGGCCACTTCTCTGCTTCCTGGGCAGAGGAGCTGGGTGTCTGCTTTCTCCTTTTCCTCTTGCCTGACGCCTTTGTGGACCTCTCATGGGTCTTTGTGCACATCGGTGTCTATGAGGCGGCTGTCACACACAGTTGCGGTTTGCAGTAGGAGGGGGCACCAAAGCAAACGTGGGCTTTGGTAGGAATCCATGAATTTTATTCAGCTGCTCTGTCTTCGTAGTAGGAAGAAATCTGGTTAGACAGAAGACCACCAGTATGGAATTGGGGACATCAAGTCACTAAGAATCAGGAAAAGTAACACTGGGATGGCTGAGAGAATGCTCCACACGCTTCTGGAGATGGAGGGTTTTAGGCCTCCCCAGTCACATAGGAGTCCCCACTTTCGAGTACCTCTTCACAAACAAATAGTTGCCCTAGGGAACCATCCAGCATGGCCCTTGGTTGACCTGGATTTAACACTTCAACATGAAAAACTGTCCTTTCTTTTAATACTTTAGGTTTTTTTTTGTTTTGTTTTGTTTTGTTTTTTACTTGTCACTAATAGAAGAGCTTGCCATTTTTTCATTTAGTCCGAATTAGGCTCACTTTCCAGTCTGGCTACATCTTTTTAATTTAAAAAGCAATATAGTTATTTGCTGGTGGCAAAAAAAGTAATAAAGATAAAACAGTAATATGTACAATTTTTTAAAAAGTGGAAAGTAAGCCCCTCTCCAAATCATTGTCCAGAGTGAATCATGGTTTATTGCTCTGGCTGTGTGGCCTTGGGCAGACTTCTGGTCTCCTGTGCCTCAGTTTCTTCATCTGTAAAAGGGGGATATTAGTACTTATCTCATAGGGTTCTTGTGAGGATTAAGTACAATGTCTGACGTGTATTCTGACTAAACCAGTATTAGCTGCTATTGTCATTAGTATGTACTTTCTGTATACGTCAGTGCTGACTCTGCGTCTTCCCTGGATTCAAATCTTTAATAGTCTGGCCAGGCCTCCCCGAGCAGCCTTTTGCCAACAGCATTTTCATCAGGATGGGGCCCATGTGAGTGAACAAGTCTGGCCTTCGATTTGGTTTGCTGGTTTCGGGATTCAGCGTTGGTTCAGTTTTCAAGGCTTCGAAGAAATGCCAAGCTTTCTTGAATAGTGGAGGGAAAGATCTGGAACAGGCCTTTTGTTCTCACAGGGGACCTGACAGATAAGGTCACTACTTCTCTTGCAAGCCCCTGGGCCCTTGATCTGGCTGCCATCACCCCAGAGGAGGCTGTACTTCCTGGGAATATGGTGGCGGGACTTACGGCCAAAAGAGTAGCTCAGACTGAGTTAGATAGAAGAGGGAACTAAAATCTCCTAGTAGATGAGCTGATGGAAGATTAATTGGGTTTTTAGTTTTGTTTCCTTTTTTTTAATGGAGTGGGAAAAAGAGCTAGTTTGTTAATTTTGCCAATTTCACTATGAAAACCATAGAGGAGATCAGGGGTGCGAGTGCCTGGGAGGCGCAGTCAGTTAAGCATCTGTCTCTTGGTTTCGGCTCAGGTCATGATCTCAGAGTCATGAGATTGAGCCCCACGTCAGGCTCAGCAAGGAATCTGCTTGAGATTCTCTCCCTTGCCCTCTGCCCCTTCATGTATGCTCTCTCTCTCTCTCTCTTTCTTAAATAAATAAATCTTTAAAAAAAGAAGGCATATATCTGTGTGGTTGTTTATACACAGAGGGCAGAAGAAATAAGAACCTCCAAGCCATCTGACAAAAGGCAAGGCCAGACTGCCGAAGGTTTTTTTCTCTGCTTTCAAAACCAAGGGCATTTGTTTTCAGATAACTTAATTTTAAAAGTCCAGTGAAGGAGTCAGAGAACCCGTCTCCTTGTCCTGGTTCTGCCACATGTGGCCTGGAGCAAGTTACTTCATCTCTCTGTAGCCCAGGTGTCTCACTGTTTAAGAAAATGAGGCTAGAAGTCCCTGCCCTACAGAGCTATTCTGGGGGAATGAGAGATGTGATAATGGGTCACACTGTCACATCGTTGGGTGAGCGTAGGCATATCTGTCCACGCTATACAGTGGGCTTTCTTCTCGGCGCATAGAGCTCTGCGTGCCTGGACTGAGAACAGCTACAAGAGAATCCGAAGACAGGCCACTGTCCTCAAGGGACTTAGAGCCAAAGAGAACTCAAAGCACACATGTAAAAGCTGCCTTAATGCTTATGAAGGGAGAGGATAAAGTTGGAATCACCATAAGAGCATTTGATGATAATAAGATAGATGCCTGAAAATGTGGCTGGAAACCCATAGGGAGTTGACAGAGTGACAGCATACCTTGTCAGGTGCTTTCTTAACAAAGAGATCAGATTCCCCATTTTAGCAGCACACCCCTTGGCCGCCTTCTGTGAGCAAACACAGCCATTTACTTGAGGCCCCAGAGGGCCCCTAATGTCGCTTGAGCCCTGATGGGAGTAGAAGCCATGACCTCCTTAGCTCAGGCCTCTTGTCAACCCCTCTAGTCCTCCAGGACTTGGGAAGCTGGGTGACACGCTATGAACTAAGGGCGGCGACACCAGGGAGAAACACCGCGCCACTGCTCGGCCTCCAAGATGGCAGGCCGACCCTGACGTAAATCTCTTCACTCTGCTGTCGGCTTTGTGTGGGCTTCTTAAGACTCTCTTCTGAACTCTCTGGGGTTCACAGGACAGGGAACGATAGCAAGATTTTTCTCTTAACTTCTTAAGTGACTTGCCTAGAGTCACCTTGTGTATTAGTGAATCGCAGGTGGGGGGAGGGGAGGGAGCATAAGAAGCGGATTTCCTAATACCCAAGCCAGTGTCGATGAAGTTGTTGGAGTTTCGGGGAACACACACATACAGTGACATATATTAACTTATTGATTAATTAATTTATGCCGCAACTACCAGTCTCTATTAAAGAATGTACTCTGTTTTTTCACTTAATAACGAAGATGAGATGCCTCTCACGTGTTTCTTCAGCTTCTTCCAAAAACCAACGACCGAACTGGTAACTGTCTGGTTAGTAGGAATTGGAATCCATTGAACGGGTGCCTGAGTTCATTGCTGAACAGAGCAGTAGAGAGAAACCACGCACCACCACTGAGCACGAGACCTTCTAGTCCTTTCCCACTGGGTCCGCAGCTCTGCGGGGAAGGGCCAGGACCCTTGAGGCTGAAGTCACGCAAAACTCACTTCCTTGGTCACGTCCTCAAAGCAAGTCTTCCGTGCGGTGCCTCGCAGGCTGAAGCCAACGGTCCACTAAACCTGCTTGGGGACTGGTTTGTTAATCACTCTTTCCCTTTTGTGACATTTTTCAAGATAAACTTACTTGGGCCAGCCTCCTAGAAAACCTTTTAAAATGCTAATTGTGCAATTGTGCGAATAACGTAGAAATGAGTCATGTGGTACGCTCAGTGCTCGACTAACAAGCCGTAAATGGACCCCTGCCTCACGGATTCTGTACGGGGCTGTGTGAATGGCAGGGAGCTCCATGGAGCCACAGCTGGACGAGTTTGGTTTAAGTAAATAGGTTCTTACAGGAATTGGCCGGTGGAAATCAAGAATCATTAGGCATAGCACCGTCCTTTACCAAAATTGAGCACCATTGGTGGATTTGATTCAGGGGATGTTTGTCGAGCCCCTGTAGAGCCTTGTAATCGGCCTGAGGAACGGGATACAAAGATGGATTAAATGCAAAGATGCTCTTGAAAGTTCATAATCTGATGGAAGCCAGAGGTGAATAATCAAACAGAGGAGTAGGGTGCTTTTGATTATAAGGACAGAATATCCGGCTTAAGTGATAGAGATATTTAATTATTGGGGCACTTGGGTGGCTCCGTCGGGTAAGCAGCTGACTCTTGATTTCGGCTCAGGTCATGATCTCAGGGTCGTGGGTTCGAGCCCTGCTTTGGGCTCTGTGCTCACCAGGAAGTCTGCTTGAGGATTCTCTTCCTCTCCCTCTGCCTCTCCCCCCACCGCACTCATGTTCTCTCTCTCTCTCTCTCTCTCTCTCTCTCAAATCAATCAATCAATCTTTTAGAAAAGATATTTACTTATCTTACAAGATATAATAATGTCAGAAGGCAGATGGTTCTAGGGTTGCTTCCGTAGCTGGACAATATTGTTCACTCTCGGTTCCTCCCCCACTTTCGCTCTTCCATCCCTATCATGTTGGTTTTCTGTCCCTTGGGCTCGGGGTGCCATGGTTGCCATGGTTGCAACGTGATTGTCTTGTTCCAAGTATCACATTCTCAAATCCTGGAGCTCACAAGTCATAAGCGAGGCAGGGGCTGTAGAAGGTTGTGCCCGCTCACGTGCCATTCATCAGGACAAGTCACGTCGCTGCACGTGGGTGGGTGCCAGAGATCCATGCCCCTTTGGCAACCACTTTCCATCATCAACCCCACCCCTCTGATCCCAATGGAAGGGAAAGGCTTGAACCATTTGTGGGGCAATTAGACATCTCTGCCGCATAATACAGCAAATGCTCATAATACAATAAGCACGGAGGCGCACAGAGACAGTTAATTCTGCCTCGAAAAATGATGCGAGGTTTTGTAGAGGACCTGACATTTTTCGCTGAGTCACCAGGTGGACGAGGGAGAGAAATCCAAACAGGAAACCCAGTGCTCCAAGACAGGGCAGCAAGAAAGAGCTTGTCAGGGTATTGTGCTCTGGTATTTTGTTGCCCTCTTTCTCCCACTTTGCGGTCAAACTCAGATCTGGCAAGTCCTCTACCTCCGCTGGGTCCTAGAGTCCTTATCTGTACACAAGAGGTCACTGGATTCTGTCTTCTTACTCATCCCTGCTCACACACTAGTGGTGGGCTCGTGATGGTGACACACTAGGAGATGGTCTCGTGACATTTCTTCTACAGAGAGCGGAGGAACGCTTTAATCTTCTGTCCTCTAGAAAAATACATTTCAAAATCTCTAAGGGAGGCAATGTGGCATCACAAGTGGAGTATGAGATTGGGACTCGCCCATCTGAATCTGAAGCCCAACTTTGTTATTGACTTGCTGTGTGACCTTGAGAAGACACTTAAGATCTCTGTAGCTCAGTTTCCTCATCTGTAAGACAGAGATTATGGTATTGATCTGTATGGTTCTCTGGAAGACTGCGCTAATTGTCATGAAACATGCAGCCCGGTCCTACATACTCATTAGGTTCTCAGTGAGTCCCTGCAGAGATAGAAATGGCCAAGACACCAGGTTTTCAATGTTTTATGAGGAATAACTGTGTGTGTGTGTGTGTGTGTGTGTGTCTGTCTGTCTGTCTGTATTAAGTGGACAAAGACTTTTAAAATCAGTAATCCCCAGTGCAGGTGAGTGCAGATGGGACAGGGAATTTCAGGCAGTCCTGGTGGGAGCGTGAACTGATAATGACACTTCAGGGGACAGTGTGGCCATTGGAAATGTGTCTTTTAGCAATGTTCAAACCCTTCAACCCAGCAATTCAAAGTCTGAGAATTTATGCTGGGTACATAATTAACGATGTGAGCACAGAGGGTGTCTTTAAAGTTGTTCATCCTGATGGTATTGGGAGTGAGAAGTATTGGAAACAACATGAATAGCCAACAGTAGGCAATTCATTAAATGAATTAGGCTCGACTCATAGGTTTTAATATTACCCAGATATTAACAATCATGTTTTGGGAGGATATTTGATGATGTGGGGGAAATAGTTATGATACAATATTTATGTGGGGAAAAAAAAGCAGTCTACAAACCCATATAGATGATATGGTCCTCCACTTAAAAGTAACTAACTGTCATGTTTAGAAGAGTCACTGGAAGGTAAAATACCAAAATATGAAAATGATTATCTCTGGGTACTGGAAACACAAGGGGTTTTTATTTTCTTCGGTGGTGCTCAGACTTCTCCACATTGTCTTGCACTGCACATGTAATGACATGGAAAAGCACTTACAAAATGAGGGGGAAACGTCAGGCTAGAAAAATCACCCAAACAATCAGAATACATTGACTCCAATCAAGTATGTAAGAATACACACGCATCCCCAAAGAAAAAGAAGATTGGAAGGAAATGTGTCCAGATCTATTCAGTGATTTTCTCTGGATGGTGGCATGATGGATGATTGCCATTTTCTTCTTTATATTAGTTTGTATCTCCCAACTTTTCCCTGGCTGGCGTGTGTTATCTTTATGAGCAGGAAACGGAAACTACCGGCAAATAAAACCCATAACCAGAAGTTCTCCTGAGTCTGTATTACACGTGGCTGTCTGTGCTCCCAGCCACCAGTAGAATCAGTAAGTCTGAGGGTCCAGGCTTCTCCTACCCCCCCACCCCCCCAGCTAGGAGTTTATTCCTCTAGTGTGGGGACCAGGTACCCACGGTAATCCTTTGCCTCCCGAATACTTCCAAGTACTATGTTCCAAAAGGCAGAGGCACACGGCCAGAGTTACCGTTGGTGGGAAAGATGAGCGAATTTCGCTGGCATGAGCAATGACGATAGGCCCTGTGCTCCAAGCTGCAGGGACTGAAGGGCAGCCCACTTTTTAAAACCGTGTTCGCGAAGCCAGTAGGTGCCTCTGGCTAGATGCATGGAGCTCTCTGGTGGCCAAGAGGTGTCAACGCAGCCACGTTTGTACTTCCAGAACCAAACCCAAGTTCTACTAGCCAAACCAGAATGTTCAGAAACTGCTGCGTACTTGCAGATTAACATCCCAGGACCTCCACATGGGTAGGAGAGTCTCTGTCACCACGATTCCCACAACCTCCCTAACAAAGAAGGAATCCTCCATAGTTGCCAGATAGAGCTGTGCCCCCTCCGCCTTCAGGCCTGTGTCCGAGGCACTCGGCACTGCTTGGTTTTGTAGTAACTGTTGTATCATTGCGAACTAACACGTGAGCTTTGATCGCATTGCTTGTCTCGAGTCTGTGCTGTGCGAAGTTGCCCTTGTGGGTTGTCTTCCAAGCGGATCTGGTCTCCGTAGCATCATAGAATGTTAGAGCTGGAAGGATCCTCAGAAACAAAGAGGCTGAGCTCCAGTAAAGCCAAGTGGCTTCAAGAAATGATTCATTACTGGCTGATGCGGGAGTGGAACCTATTCCCACCTTGAGAATTTTGTCCAGCAGCCGCCCCCCTCCCCTGTTTCCATCAGGCTGCCTTTATGTGGGGTGTAGCCGCCTTCAAACCAAAACTCAGACTTCAGACTCTCATCGTTGCTGGGTTGTCTTGTGTTTCTCGGTGTTTGCATCACACTGTGACTCTGTGCATCTGAGATGGGGTGGTCAGCCAGTATGTGCATGTGCATGCATGCATGTGTGTGCGGGCATGCACGTGTGTGTGTGTAACAATGTGTGGTCCTAAGTCTATGTGCATAACTGTCACTGTATTCTGTGTATCTCTATCATTTGATTTGGGCATATACCATACCCTCAGCTGTATTATAAATTCCTTGAAGATGATCTTCTGTATCTTTTGTATTCCAGTATAATATTCTCTAGAGGTGTTGGGACCATTGACACAATTCATGTTACTTTCTTTGTAAACCATGGATGAAAATAATGTTTGAATCATTTGGGTCCTTAGACTCAGGACTTTGTTTGTAGGATACTGTTCTGTATTTAACTTCTGTATGGGCACTGGCTTTTAGAAAGGCCTGAAGATTAGTGAAAATTTACCCCCTGGGTATTCTAGAATGTTCCACTGAGAGGTAACTAAGGGGAAGAAAAGGAACAACTTGTACTCCCCAGTTGGCAAGCCATTTATTTGGTTATATATTAATTTTTGCTGGAGCAGAAGTGCTTTCAGTCTTCTTGTACTCTGACATCGGCTCAGCCATCTCCAAGATAGCAACGTAGTGATGGCACCTTAGAACTTTGCTGCACATTTGGAAATCTAAGGATAAGCTCCGAAATGCTCTGCAGTCAATTGGAATATTCTGTCATTTTATTTCTGTCATCTTATTCATCTTGACAGTAAATTTTTAAGAGAAGAGAAATATACACAAGAAATGATCACTTAATGGGGGCCTTGGGAAGTGCTGTTGTAATGGTTCCTAGTGCTAGGGGCAAAATAAGACCAGCCAGACCTATAGGATTTGATACTTAGGATTGCTAAGCCAGGAGGAAGAAAATGGATGGGGGCATAAATGGCACAGATGGGCCTTAGGTGGTTGTTCAGTATGTGTGACAAATGTTTGGCGTTTCACTGTCAATTTCTGTCTACTTTGGGGGTAATTTAGAAATTCTCCATTAGAACCTTAACTCCCGGGGCACCTGGGTGGCTCAGTGGGTTAAAGCCTCTGCCTTCGGCTCAGGTCATGATCTCAGGGTCCTGGGATCGAGCCCCGCATCGGGCTCTCTGCTCAGCGGGGAGCCTGCTTCCCTTCTCTCTCTCTCTGCCTGCCTCTCTGCCTGCTTGTGATCTCTGTCTGTCAAATAAATAAATAAAATCTTTAAAAAAAAAAAAAAGAAAGAAACTTAACTCCCTCCTCCCGAAAAAATTGTATGGAAATTCTTAAACTTGGCCAAGGTCATTCAACAAATCAATGGGAAAGGAAACAACATACTTAATACAAGACTATACTTATGAAAACACAAAGGTTATAATGAGCACAGACTTTGAAGTAGGATACCTGTTTAAATCACATCTCTTACTCCATTTGTAACCATGAGCAAGTACTGACCTCCTGTTTCCTTACCTATAAAATAAGGATACAATACCCGCCTTCCAGAGTTGTTTGGACCATGAGAAATTAATAAATGTCAAGCACTGAGAACTGTACCTGGCTTTGGTAGACATTTCTTCAAAGTGGTTCTTGCTTTCATTGTTAATATTATAAGTGGATCAAAAACCCCAGTGAATCCCAGTAGGCTCACTGGGAGGGAGCATGTTTGGGAACAGGCATTCCTTTGGTCTTCAGGCAAACAGGAGCCCTCAGGTCACATGGGGAGGACCAGCCCAGAAGTCCTAATTTCTTGGGACTTGATTTGGGACTCTCTTCCAGGTGGCAACAGCAACTTAATGGGGAGAATTTCCCACCAAATCCCAAGAGATACCTAGTTTCATTGAATATGGGAGTGCAAGGATCCTTTACACAGTAAGGACCTCTAAAATAAATAATATCTCAGTGTAGAACTCAGCCCCAAGTCTCCTGCTTCTTCCTCTATCCAAATGTACCTGGATTCCCAGGGAAAGTGACCTGCAGCTTTCATCAGCATTGCACTGTGGGCTTCTCCCGTGGAGTCTGTTTCTAATTTGCTTCTGTATCCCCAGTATATGGTTTCCAAGGAGGGCTGAGGGGGTTTTTTGGATGGATGGATGGATGGAAGGAAGGAAGGAAGGAAGGAAGGGTACATAAGTAGATGGGTGCATGGTTGGATGGATGGAGGAGTCCGTAAGTGGATGGGTAAATGGATGAGTGGTAGATGGATGGAAGGGTGCATAAGTGGATGTATGGATGGATGGATGGTAGAAACTGACCTGAGATAGGGTACTGTGTGTTTCTGTGTTCCAAGAGTAGAGTTGTATTTCTTAGTTTTTAAAATATCTTCTTTATCTTTACATTTTTTTCTAGTAACCTACTGTATTCCAGATAGTCTATCACTGAGCACTTGTTATATACCAGTGAACATCTAGTTTTTAAATCATTTAATCCTCACAACACTCAAGTAGGCTTTATTAATATCATTTTACGGATGGAGAAATCTTTGCTCCGAAAGGTTGAAGAACTTGCCCAAGTTCACGCACCGTTGATGTCCAAGTTCTTTCCTGTATGCCATGCAATGCAGGTGTACCTATAGCAAAACCCATCCATATAGTATATAAGTGAGGAGAGTCGCTAACCCAATACATTTCTGAGAGGCAAGCGGTCACTATACAGAAGAAAATCCAATGGCAAAACGGAGTCTTCCCTTGCATATACATTGGAGGGTAGGTGGCAGGTGAGGCGAGGGCATGGATCAGTGGAGGGAGGAGAGAAGTGGCAGGCGGTCTTACACTCGCAGGCTTCTCCTACAAGTGGAACTCAGTCACAGGTTGGAAGGAGTGAGGTAGGTTATTCTATTTCCGTTCTGCTTGGGGTACCCCTGGGATCAAACTGCCTCATCTGTCCACAGGGCAACCTTGCCCCCCCCCCAAAAAATTCTCAGGCAACCTGGGAGACCAAATGTTTTGCCCATCCTACTGTCTTTGTTCAGGTTCAGACAAAGAGCAGCAGCAGAAACGGACACTCAGTCTTGTGTACCTGCTTCACCGAGGGAGTGCTGTCAGGAAAAGGGGAGTCAGGGAAGCCGGATGGGGCCAGGAAGAAAGACCTAAGCATGTTTGTGGTCCTAGCTAGACACGAGCTTCAGTCTCGTCTCAGTCTGGAGCAGGCATCACACCAGAGGTGATCCCACCTTGATGCAAGGGGACTGGCCTTTTGAATCACTGAATTAGCAGTGGGCTGCCCCCGGGGAGGCGAGCATAACCTTCTTGGCTATGTAACTCCCACTGACCAAGGGCACTTTTCCAGAGAAGAGATCAACTGTTGGGTGCTGTTAACAACCAATACTCATAGCATCTGGGGGAGGGGATCCCAGCCCAGGTACGAGGGTCTGGGATCTGGGGCATCAACAGCATCCACTACACCTGCCGAGCTCCCAGATGCGGTCCTGCCGGCATGCAGTGTATACCAAATTTCTGCAGGTTTTAGGCCCCTGCCCTTCCCATCTAGACGTGGACCGACTTGGTGGGTAGAGATAGTCCAGCTGAAAGTTCATTCTTTGATTCTGAAGCAGAGGGGACCCCAAGCGGGCATCCTTTCCATGTATTTGCCAGTCCAGAGACTTTCCCCACTCCTTTGTTGGCCACCTACTGCTGGGCTCCCCCTCTGGCTCAGTCTAAACTTAAGAGTTTGGTGAAGTGTAGCCTAAGGTTTTTACTTTAATGACATTTATCATGCATAGTTCCCTTTGATAGAGGATAGCCAGCATATCTAGATTATATCTTCTGTCCTCCGTCCCCAAGTTTTATTTCTTCTCTTAGTTCAGATGTCCCCCCCGTTCCCGCTAGACTCCTATCCAACACTTCCTTCTCCGGTCCTGTTAATACTTAACCTGAGGTCATAGTTTCTTTGGGTGAAGAATAATGAAAAAGCAATCAAGCTGGCTTTGAGTGCTAAGGGAGTGAAAACTGGTTGTGTCTAATTGGAGACATTCCTAAGAGTATGCCTTTCTTTATGGTCAAGATCGAAAGAAACTAACGGATGTGGGCTTTTTTTTTCTTGCCTTAGACATTAAGGATTAGTCATAGGATCATGTTGAAATTATTCAATCCAGAATAAGTGATTAACATTTAACTTTCTTAATGGGCAATTACTCAACAGCTATGCCAGTGGGTAAATATTTACTCATCATCTGTTCCAAGGAGTGAATGTTAACTTGAGTCAAACAGTTACTTGTGTTGGTTCTTTAATAATGGA
The DNA here is from genome assembly GCF_963455335.1 of Martes martes. Classification (NCBI taxonomy): domain Eukaryota; kingdom Metazoa; phylum Chordata; class Mammalia; order Carnivora; family Mustelidae; genus Martes; species Martes martes. The sequence goes on from NC_137897.1 coordinate 12,656,658, forward strand.
AAAGTGAATTTTATGTAGCTTTACGAGCTCCAATTTCCTGCCAAGTTAAGAACGGGCTGAAGGATGTTCAGAGCTCTGGGCTGGGCTTAAATTACAGATGATTTACTCACTGACTCCCCACTCCAAAACAACAACAACAACAACAACAACAAACACTAATGATGTGTTACACTCACCACTATTCACTGAAATCTGGCAGCCCCAAATCTCAGAAAGTCAAATAAAATAAATCAGCTCAGTTTCTTAGTCTGTAGGTCTGTCGGCCTCTGTTTACCACAAAGCGGCCTCTTTCTTGTCATTACAGGTACAAGTCAGGACACAAGCAAAACCAAGATGCTGAATGGCTTGTTCTTTGTAATGTGCTTGCAATTTTTCTGCCTTCCAATGGGAAGGATGGCTTGGGAGAACTTGTCCAGCATGGAGGGAGTTGGCAGCTTCCAATCTCTTTGCTTATTTGTCTCCACTGCAGCCAGTGGGTCTCATTCGGAGATCCTAAACAGGCCCACGGGGACGCACAGCATATGGCCTGAAGACTCCACGCAGAGAGTGATGGGCACCATCTCTGAGAGTTTCAGTTCACTTCCTACAAGTACATTTTAATCAACAGGCAGGAAACCAATTTCAGAGTTGAAACATGAACCAGGGTTAGAGGCTGAGGGTCAGAATGTGGGACTTTGAGGCTAATACTCCAGGTGTGGGCTACCATGAAGACAGGTCAAAGATGCCTCCCCCGGGGAACCAATGAGAGAGGGGGGGCGGGGGGGCTGGCACGTCCAGGCTTGCAGAAAACAGTTTGGGAGTCTGGAACTTGGCATATAAGAAGTCAGGGCAGGCTAACTGCCGTATCAACACCGCAAGTCTCAGGCCTGCACACAAATGAAATTTATTTCTTGCCTGTGTTCCTGCAGGCATTCAGAAACCCAAACTCCTTCCAAATGATGGTTTCACTCTTCCCTGGGACCATTGAGTTCTCCGCCTCTCAAGCTACTGCACCTGTCTGGCAGATGAGCCCCCCCCCCAAAAAAAGGGGGGGCGACTAGCCTGGGACATTTTACGGGCACATCTGTACTCTGGCCCAGCTGCCACGTGACCTCACGTGGGGTCCGTGTGCCCAAGACATGAAAGGAGATGGTTTTGTGTGACACTAGCCAGTCTGTCCCACATGGCTTCGGGCATGCAGGCCCCTTTGTCTCCTCTTCCGTGAGCATTTGGAAGAGAGCTGGAGAAAGAGCGAGAAAGAAGCCAGGCAAGGAACGAGTTAAAAGTGAGTGGGGTACTCCGGGGGTTGCCGAGTCAGAGTCGATTCCCTTCTAATGGGAGATCAAAATGGCTCTCGCTCGGGTTTGTTTTGTTCAGGCACAGGCTTTGGAGCGGGAGTTCAACTTCCTAGAGCAAAGGACTAGATGAGAGCGCGGAGAGCTTTGAAGGGGACCCGGCCGCTCAGAAAGGAGCAGGGGGGCGGCGGAGCGGGTCAAGCCCGCCGCGGGCACCTCATTGTGGCGACTCCGGCGGTGGCCCGTGAAGGGCAGCTCCTCGGGCTCCCGGTTCACCGGGGACGCTCGGGGAAGAACAGGCCTGACTGACAGAGGGTGCCCAGGCCCGTTGCTGGAAGTTCTGTGGCTTTGCTCTTCCTGCCTGTGAAGGCAGCCCTGGCCCTGCATCGGCTGTCTTTGGAGGAGACCCGTGATGGAAGGGAAGGTTCTGGCAGGGAGCTGGAGGGAAGGCGAGGGCCCGGGGCCCCACCGTGGCCGGCAGGTAGGGGGGGGGGCCAGCCTGGCGGGGCGCCCGCCGCGGCTCCCGACTGAACCGCGCTCTCCCCTCCGCAGCGCTTCCCACAGGCCGTCCGGGCGGACTCTTCTGTGGCAGTTTCTGGCAGTCCCAAATGCGGCTCGTCGTCAAGCCTCTGGACCGGTGCCCGGGAGCCCGTTGGAAGTCCAGACTCCCAGTCAAGAATTAATTGGCCAAGCGCCAAGACAATATTTTCCCTCGCGATCAAGAACTCTGCCTAGGAAATAAGTTCGCTCCTTTCTGCCTCTCTGAAATCTTCTGCAGCCTTCTTTAGAGGAGCCATTATTAAAAAGATAATTTCTTAAGTGCGCCCCCACGAGAAATGGCTTTATTTAATGAGCAGACACGTAGAGGGTACTCGCTCTGGGCCTTACGCTCTTGTAAGTGTTGTACAGATACTAACTACTTGGTCTTCCCAACTGCCCCTGACATAGGTACCATTATTGTCCCCACTTTACAGATGAGGTTGTAGGTGTAAAAAAAGGTTTAATGACTTCCCCGCGTCAGGCGGTTTATAGGTGGTAACCCTGGCATTTCAAGCAAGGTTGACCAGTTTCCAAGGCCGTGTCGGAACTCCAGGAGGCTGACTCATTTTCCATTCTTTCCCCAGTTAAATCGTAGGTTGCTTTCGTAAAACGGCATAACACAGCCAGACAGAAAAGCACAGATCCTAGGTATAGAGTTCGATGAATTTTCACAAACCGAACACACCCAAGTACCCAGAACCCTGCCCCAAACAGCATCTCCCCCGTCCCGGAAAAGCCCTTTATCTCCACCCCCAACCTTTACCCTTCTCCTGACTTTGCTTGGCGTGGATTAGTTTGAACTGTTTACAGATTAGAATCACACACTGCTATTTTTTCTCTTTCCTTTCTTTCCCTCTGCATTACCTTTGTTGTTGGATATAGTTCAAATATGTTTCTTTTCACTGCTCTATAATATTTCAGTGTGGGAACGGATCACAATTGATTTATGCATGTTTTAAATTGATGGACAGTTTGCTGATATCCCGTTTTGGAGAATATGAATAGTGCTGCTGTGTACACATCTTACGGTGAATTCACGGACATATTTCTGTGGGGTGTATACCAGCAGCGTAAAATCATAGCGAATACAAATATTCAACCAAGCAGTTTCGCCAAGTACGTGCACCAATGCGCAGTCTCCTCAGCAGGGAGAATTCCTCTGTCTTTTCATTTTAAGCCATTCTGGCAGGCGGTGTGTATCACACTTAACGAAAAATAGACTATTTACAGAAGAGTTTTAGACAGAAACGGTCGTACAGCAAGCCCCCATATACCCCACACCCTGTTTCCCCTAGTATTAATACCTTACATTGGTATGGTACCTTCTTATAAGATACTGACATACTTTTATTCGTGTAATGCTTGTTAATTGGCAAAGGCACAGGAGAAATGAACGGGTGTCGGCGTCTTCTCCCCTTGTCCAGTTGAGGACTGCCGAGTAACAGTTTCCCGGTTCACATGGACCAGGGCTGGGCCGGTGACACCAATGCAGTCCTTTGCTTAATAAAGGCAAACCCGGGGGGTGGGGGCGCCTGGGTGGCTCGGTGGGTTAAAGCCTCTGCCTTTGGCTCAGGTCATGATCTCAGGGTCCTGGGATCGAGCCCCGCATCAGGCCCTCTGCTCAACGGGGAGCCTGCTTCCCTTCCTCTCTCTGCCTGTCTCTCTGCCTACCTGTGATCTCTGTCTGTCAAATAAATAAATAAAATCTTTAAAAAAAATAAAAATAAACGCAAACCCACCAGTTGACACGGGAAAGTTGTGACCCGGTGTAGACCATTGCAATGGTCACTGTCGATCAGGGGTTCTCCAGACGTGGCCCCAAGCAACACACGAGACTCCTGTTAAAATGCCTGTTCTTGGACCCCACCCCACACTAAGAATCAAGTTCCTGCCTCTTAAGGAAGGAACTTTAGGTGGTTCTAATGCATCTGATAACCTGTGTTCTAGACACAGAAAAGCAACCCAGTGCAAATCCAGGAAGCATGACATTTTCCAGGCTGGGCATCTAGTGCTGACACTCGCTGAGTTCACACTGTACTTATTTTAATAACAATAAAAGCCCATGGGCCAAACGGCAGCCTGTTAATACCAGAGCCCTAAGAAGAATGATGCTCCAGTTTGGTTTCCCAAGACCTTGACTAAAAAAGATTGCACTGGAAAACAGAAATGATGTGGCTGGTCCCCAGTGGGTAAGGAAGCTGAGATAGAGTTAGGGCTCTTGGTCCCCTTGGAATCTCAAGAGGAACTTTAATGTCAAAGAGGGTGTGGAGGACAGCAGGAAGAGATCAGTGTGTAAAATGTTCCAGTGGCGAATTCCAGAAAAGCAGCAGTCGGGGCTAGATGGGACAAGAGACAATGCACATTAATTTAAGACGACGTCGTCAATTTAGTGCCATGTTTATTGAAATAGCCCTTCATGTTCTAAAAAAAGCACTGGGGTACAGACCTCTGAATCCCTGCAGGAAACTACAAATTCCTGGGAGGGAACGGCAGCCCTAGTCCTGACTTTAATAACAAAAGGCAATTATTTTTAGTATTTTCCAGTAATCTCAGCTGTCTGGTATTATCAGACTCTATTCATGGACAGCTGGAATTTAGAGAGTGAATCGAATGAATGGGGAGGGGAGGGGGGAGGGAGTGAGTAAAGGAGGGAGGGAGGCAGGCATAAAAGAGGGAAAGAGACAGAAGAGAGAAAGAATGAGAACATGAGTGGGAGCTTGCAAGCTTTTTCACTCTGGTATATTATCCGGCATGATGGGCCCCAAGGCGAGAGTACCAGTCATGTAATAATAAATGCCAAGATCAAACCTCCAGGAACAAATGTAAAGGGACTCTAAAACAGGCAATTTGTCAGACCGGTTTTGGGGTACAGAGAACTGTACAGAAACTAAAGAGAATTCTGGTGGAGACACCTGGGAAGCTACCGTGCGTGCTCGTGTTGTAGCTAATTAAGAGGCAGTGACACCGTGGCAGCCGGTAACATTGGAGGGGAGGGCGGTGGCAGGTCATGGAGGAGCTGAATTGATTTTTTAATTTATTTAATTTTAATTAATGGAATTAATTTTGTAAAGCCGCTTGGAAAACCCAAACTCGTAGACTCAGCAGATCTGTTGGCTGAATAGCGTGGGGAGGCGGGGAAACGGGCTCCCTGGCTCTTGCCAGTTCTGTTGGGAAAATCACAGAGCAGCAGGAGGGTTGTCACATGGGCGGTTGGTCTGTCATGGCTGGGGGCGGGGCTGGGGCGTACAGTGCACTCTTCCAGGTACAGACCAGAGAAGCCGCATCCGTTCCCTCTCAAAGTAAAGAGGAAACACAGAACAGAAGTGCCGAAAGGCTTCGGGCCCAGCAGAATTGCTTACAATGAGCAGCTTACACATCGTGAATCGAGACAAATGGGTTTGAGGATGGAAAAGAGCGCTTGTCCTAAACATTACATGATCATTGCATGAGGAAGGAGAACATGGCCTAGAGCTTCAAAAGATGTTTCTATGCTGTCTTGGAAAATCTGGCCACCGAAAAGCTCATTCATATGGGCTGGGACAAAAGCAGCCTCTCTGGACTTTTTAAAGGACCTAAGGAGCACAGCCCCTTGAATGATAACTTCTAGAAACCCTTTTGTCTAGGAGGAACACAACTCCTTGGTTTTTAAGGGTTTTCTGTTAACTGGTACTTTAGCTGACCCCACCTTCATATTCTGGGAAAGGAGTGACAAGCTGTAAGCTCTCTTTCTCCCAGAGAGAGAGAGATGGGCCTCTTTTACATAAAAGGAGATTTAAGCTCAGGGACATCAAGGCACCATCTAAAGTCACAAAGCTTATTAGAGATCCCAAATTGAGTTTCCAACCGCTGTTCTTTAACCCTGAGAGTTGTTTTGCCTCAGTTCTCTTACAAAGTGGACCCTGACCTGCAAATGTGAGGTGTCCCTGTGGGCCCGCATGAAAACGGGACCAAAACCCGGGTCCTCCCGGGGAGCTTCGAGCTGTTGGCTAAGACAGCAAGCACAATTCCCTTTTCTAAGCAATGCATGCTGGGATATTCTCTTTCTCTCTCTCTCTCTCTATCTCTCTGTCCCTCTCTCCACACATACAACATATACACACCCACATACAACCAGAGAACCCAACCTACGTGATTCTCAAGGGGTTCCTTGGTGCACCAAGGTATAAGATGAGAAATCATTTGAAAGTCCTCCCAGGCAAAGTTTTCTGAATACCCGCCCTTGGTAACATGGGGAAGGGATGAAGAGCCACAGCTTCCTTCCACATGGGCCTCTGGTCTTTGGTAGCAACTATGGACGCCACCATTCATCAGAAAGGGAGTTAAGTAAGCTTCTGAGGAAGGTGCCCTCAGATGCTCACCTGGACATGGCCCATAGGCAACAGAAGGCTCTGGAAGGTGCCATGAGAGGCCCCTGGAGCAAGGCAATGTGTCTTCAGCAGATGGGAGAGATCTCCCAGTGTGGTGGCTTTGGCCTAACGTGGGAAGCATCCAGAGTGGCCCAGCGTGGCCACCGAAAGGTCCCTGCTGCTTGCCCGAGCAAGGCAACTTTTCCCTTTCTATCTCTGAGGACAGTGTTTAAGGAAAGAAAAAAGTTCAAAGACAGAAGAAAATCATTTACACTTCTTTAACTGGGGTTTCTTCTATGTGGAGGGTCCCTTAGAACATAAGGCTACTTGGCGAGCGTCCAGCGAGAGCATGATAAACCGATGACACTTCTCATTTCCATTCTCCTCTCCGTTCATGCACACACACTCACACCTCTTTCCCGAGGAATTTCAGCAACCACGCTTTCAGGCTTGGGGGTTTTAAATCAAGATAAACTACTTTCCTTCTTTCTGAAGAGTAGGATTCAAGAACTACGTCGGCTACGCGCCAGACCGGTCTCAGACAGAACATGCTGGCTTCATTCGGGGACGTTGAATTGATACTCGTAACCATTTCAAATTTCTCTTGAAGATATTTCAGAGCTTGGAAAATAGAACAAAAGGAATTTGCATTCTTTTTTTCTCTTTCCAGCTTCTCACGAATGCCTGCCAAACCTAGTATATGTTAGACATGTATTCGGTCGTTCACATTGCCATTATTCGTGGTTCAAGCAAAGAACAGAGTAAAATATAGTTATAAGTGCTAAAAGATGTTTCTGTGACTTCACTCCATGGCTCAGCACCACCCTAATGGTCCTGCTCCCGTGGCCGAGGCATGAAGCCTCTTTTGTCTTCATTCTGATGGACGTTGAAGGCTAGAGTGCCAGTAAGAGAGGGACACCTAGTTGAATGAGCTGCTAGAACTTTGTTTGCCCAAGCCCCTGGGTGGGACTCATGGCCCAAGAGGAAAAGAAATTGGCTTGGTTTCAGTGACCTCTCCCTGAAGACTGTACACGGTCCTTGAGGGCTACGAATTTGCCTCTTCAAGGACCTATTATCACCACCCCACGTCATCCGAGTCTGGGTCCTTACGAACGTCACTCGGGCAATATTTGTGACCTGATAATGAAGTATTGTTAATATTATTTTTAACAATAGAGCTAAAAGCTATTGATCAACTTAACAATAGTGTACAAATGTAAGGTAAGGTTTTATGTGTATACAGGTACATGTTAATAAAGACATCTCCAGACATGAGATATTTCTATCAAATGGGAGACAAGGGTACATTGCTTTAGTAAAACATTTCCCAAACTGTGTGGGCTCTTTGGAATATGGTAGGTCACAAGCATACATTTATGTGGTTAATGAAGTTTGAGAAAACTGCATAGGTTTATACACACACATACTATACATACACACAGACACACACACAGACACATACACACAAATGGGCTTCTTTACTGCAGAACCTATCAGAGCCTTTAATATCCTGAAGGACATTGTGATTCTCTAAAAGAGGATCAAGCATGAAGTATTTCCCAAATTCATTTGACTATAGAGTTCTCTTAACACATTTGGGTCTTGGATTCCATGAGACATATTTCAGGAGATGCTGTTTTAGAAAGCAATTTTCTGTAAGAGCAATCCTTTATAGTTCAGACGGGCCATGCCTCTAGCAATAAAGAATTTCTGGGGCTTCTCAGTGGGATGAAGGGGGGAGGAATTGGGGAGAGAGGATGATCAGATATCTGAATAAGCAAGCAAGGTCTTGAACTCCTTGAGGCCAGAAACTCCATGAAGACCCCTTGAGGTCACTCTCACCAGCACACAGCACATGTGTTTGACACCTGCTTGTTAAGGTGAATGGATGAATGAACACCTTCTCTGGGCTTGAGTTAAGCCAAGCAGGGGCTGATCCTGGTCACCCTTTGACTCAGGGTCAGAGAAGAATATAAAATGTGTCTTGTAGATCTGGGATCCCTTATACTAGATAAATGACCAAATCAAGTGAAGAAATAGGGGAACTTGTTCACCTTGGGTGTCCCAGAACTCTTAGGGCCATCCCAGTAAAACCCTCAGGAGCGATGTTGGTTGGGGTGGGAGGTACCTGGTGCCTCCCCCTTTGACTTGATGGAAGCGGGTCTGGTTACATTTTGAGGTGGGCTCTGAGGCAGTGTGAGGGGTGTTCTCTCTGCATCTACGTGGATCCATCCGGGCACTGGGTCTTAGATGTAGACCCTGACAGCAGCGTGTCGCTCGTAAGCTCAAGTCGTATGCCTCAAGTCCTGTGTTATTAATGACAGGCTTTTGGGAACAATTTACCTTTAAATATAAATTAGGGTGGATTTAGGGTGGCAGCTCCCCTCCCATTCTGATATGCTTTCTTGAGTGAGAGAGAAAACAGCTTGCTTACTGGGAACTGTACGTGCATGTGCAATCAGTTGTATGTATCTTATTGGAACACAAACAATGAGGGTGCCGTGCCAGCAGCATAGCTTCCAAGCAGATGCCTAACTAGCAAACTGGGTAAAGAGCTCATCTAAAACCCTTCTGTGCAGGTCCAGGAGTAGCTTGGTTAACTTAGGTTTCCTTTCTTTCTTCGAAGTTCCTGATGTTTTTTCAGGAGTGTGAATCCCGATGCTTTCTCAACATGGGTTGGCCATATTGACCTCCTCTGGAGTCTGGAAGCCCGAAAAGTGGCCTTTCCCTCACACAACCAGCCCTCACCCCACTCATAGTCATTCATTGCCAAGGAAGCCCCATTCCCCTTTGGGTTTGCAATGGTCACTTTTGGTCTTGGGCCTTGGGTGGCGTCTAGCTTCTCTGCGTTCCGTCCTGTCCCTGCATCCAATCAGCAGGGAATGGCAGGGCTCCTTCCATGAAAGAGTTTGTCACTGGAGGTATGTGGGTAAAGGGTTAACATAACCCCTTCCCCTCCTATGTGGAAATCCGTCCTCGTGTTCATTTCTAGCTCTGTTACCCTGGAAACCTGGTGAAGGTGGGATGTCAGTAGGCAATGTTGCTTATAGTAAAAATGACCCAATTGTTAAATTGCTTCTGGTGCAGCAGGATTGTAAATGAGTCTAAATACCTGGCAGGAAGCCACAGGTTTGGGCTTCCCTGACTGTGGGACTCTTGGTTCTGGCATGTTCCTGATGGGGCCCCTGGAAACTGGAATTGCTTACGAGAAATAATAGCTCCTTTGGGGCTGGGGGCTTCCAAGCCAAAAGGGGCCCTGAACTCTCCGAGTGTGTCTGTTAGCACCTGAGCTGCCACTTAGGGGGGGTCCCTGGACGACATGGGGGCTCCCATAAGGACCCCCACAGAAACAGGATGCTTGAAGCCGCTGTGCTAGCCAGGGGTGGTTCTGAGCTAGTTTCCTTCTGAGTAGACTCACACCAGGGGCGGCCTGTGGTAGTCTCGGGAGTCAAAATGTGTTGTTGAACTGAGGTAGGCCCGGGATAGACACTGGAGTCCAGAGAGGGCGGGCGTGCTCTCTGGGCCTCGTGGAGCCGCTCTGACGCACTGTCCAACCGTCAGGCTTCGGCCCCCACGCTGGCCTGGCTTTTCAAAGCTCGGTTCCTGGAGAGCCGCATTTCTGTCGTTGGAAGATAGGCAAAGCCCATTTCCATTAAAAATAGTCCTGCTGATTTATCTTCCTTGAACAAAAGCGACCAGTTGGAGGGGCCGGAAAGGATGTCCGCTCTCAGTTTTTCTAGAAGTTGTACGTCTCCTATTAATGGGGTGGTTCATTCTGCTTTTACATCTCTCACAAGGCTCACACTCCCAGAAGCCTTCTGACTTACATGCTTCAGGGGGCTGGAGCCCATTTTCAGGGTGGTGTTTTGCTCAGCACGGCCAGCTGTGCCACTGTTGTGGGCTCGTGGGCAGCCGTTCCCATGGAGCCGCCGCCTTCAGCACGGTGGGCTTGGCAGGAGGAGTCCACTGGCTGTTGAGGGAGTGCATACGGACCTGTAAACAAGCCTGTGGGGTAGCAACTATTACCGATTGTCTTCATTTTAGCAAGGAGGCACTGAGGCACAGAGCAGGGTAAATGACTTCCCCAGTGCCACGTGGCTGGCACGTGACAGAGCCAGGGTTCACACCCCGAGAGTTGAGTTTTCTCCCCCTAGGGTGAGCTGCCCCTCTGAGTCTCCTAGTGAAGACAGGATTTTGCCCAGCTTTGGGGAGTTGAGGGCTGAGGCTGTTGGAGAGTGTCCCTGATGGACTCAGTGGATGTGGAGAACCGCTACCTACCAGCCGACCTCCAGGTGGAGGCTGTTGTAGCTGTCTGCCTTGTAGAGGAAAGTGGAGACCCCCACCCCGGTGGGATCACTCATCCACCAAGCACTTACTAAGCACTGGCTCCGAAGCACTGAGGTGGCTGTCAAGGATATAGGAGTGAACCATAGAGCCCCAGCTCCCCGCCTGTGAGGAGTTTCTGTCACGGTGTAGGCCCTCATCAAACTCTCCCCTGTCCACAGACATGAAGAAGAAGACAATGGGGGGGGGAGAGGAAAATAAAGAGAAAAGGTGGGAAAGAGGAGGAAGGATTTTGTGACTCCCCTGATAAGGAGTTTTCTGTTTCCCAACATGACTCTGCCCCACCCCCATCCCCTGGGCCAAAGTCATGCCACTCATAGAACTTTCTATGATGATGGAAATGTTCTATACCTGTGCTGCTCAGTAGGGTAGCCCCTAGCTGTATGTGCCTATTGAGCACTTAAAATGTTGCTAGTGCGACTAAGGAACTGAATTTTAAGTTGTATTTAATTTTAATTAATTAAAATATAATTAGAAGTGGTGACATGTAACGGGTGGCTCCTAGAATCTTCCAATGCTAAACATGATATCAAGCATCCTCTTCCCCAGCTCAGTCTAGGTTATTCTAAGTTCCTAAATGTCACCAGGAAAAGTTTGAATAGGTGGCCAGAGCTGCAGCTTCCAAATGTGCCCTGTGGGATTAAAACTTAAATCCATGAACATGGGCCACAAAACCCCAAATTCAGTCTTTCTCTTCAGAGTTGAATTTCTTCCCGCTGCTACTTACTTTGAACACATTTCCAGGTAGCTAAGTAAAACAGGAGCTGCTTAAATATCATTTTTTAAAACAAGGCAAGCAGAAGGTAAGAGGAAGGGCAGGTGGGGAGTAAAAGAAAGGTCGATATTGTAGCATCGTACCAATCTTTGTTTCTAAATCTCAGCAGCCTTGAAAGAGAACATTAAGATATCTTTTACTCTCTGGCCTGGCTTCGCAGAGAGAGGGAGACATAAATGAAAGCCTTCTTTGTATGCCTGTATCGTGACTGCAGAGACAATGAAAAGACTTGGATGTGTGTGTGTGTGTGTGTGTGTGTGTGTGTGTGTGTGTGTGTGTGTGTGTGTGTGTGTGTGTGTGTTTTGAAGCCCTTGTCTGCAAAGCAATCTCACAATTAGCTACTATTCACCTTCTTGGCTCCAGTCTTTGTAAAAGTAATGATGATAGTAACTTTTTTTAAGCTGCTGTCCATACTCAGGGCAATTTCTTGGATCCCGAAGGATTTAACAAAGAGAACCCAGAGCCTCAGGCCCTACCTGACCCAATAAGCTTGAAAGCTGAGCAGTTTTTATAGACTGGATCAGATACGGAGCACCCTTCCTTGCAATCCTGCCTGCTGGGCTACGGGCAGGGTTGATGTGTTGGGATGAGCCGGGGATCCATGTGGCTGGTCAGTGCCCATGCTGTACCGTTGTTAAATATTTTGAATACCACCCCTGGATATTGTGGCTGTGGCAAGTCTGCAGGAAATGAAATTATTTCAGGGAGAAAGCACCTCGCCATCCCTGTATTGATTTATTTAACACCAAATTGAGTCAGACAGTGAGGGAGACAGATACACCAACAAGTATCTTAACGAAAAAGCTGAGCCAATGCTAAGATGGAAGCTGTGGGAGGCCAGAGGAGGAAGTCATGCTTTGAAACGGGCCCTGGGAAGCGAGGAGTGGACGGAGTTGAGAGCCTCACGAAGAAGGCAGCGAGCGACCAGAGGTGGAAGACAGGGAGCAGAGGGTGCTGCGGAGAGTGCCAGTTCAGCGGACCTTAACCAAGACGCAGTCCTTGGGTGGAAATGGGATGTTCGGCCCTGGACAGGAGACTTCGGAGATGCTCGTCCCAGAAGGTAGTTGGAAATCAGTCAGCATATTTGTTTTATCTTATTTTTTTTATTATTATTATGTTAGTCACCATACAGTACATCATTAGTTTCTGATGCAGTGTTCCATGAGTCATTGTTTGCATATAACCCCCAGTGCTCCATGCAGTCCGTGCCCTCCTTAATACCCGTCACCGGGCTCACCCATCTCCCACCCCCCGCCCCTCCTCTGCAACCCTGTTAGTTTCCTGGAGTCCACAGTCTCTCATGGTTCGTCTCCTCCTCTGATTCCCCCCTCCTTCATTTTCCCTTCCTTCTCCTAGTGTCCTCCGTGCTATTCCTTACGTTCACATACCATGCCAGCCCTACAGCCGGGCATACGAAGGCTCTGTCTTTCAGTTCTTTCTGAGGGGTTAACAAACTGTGCCCTTCAGTCGACTTTCCATATTTCCTACACAGCCAGAGGATCCAGGGCCCGTGGCAGTGGCCGCAGATTTTCTACCTAAGAAACCGCCTGGCTGCAAGGGGGCTCCCGTGGCTTTTAAGTGAATCATACAAGCCAGGTCTAGAAAAGCGGGGCAAGGAAAAAGAGCAAATATAAAACAGAACAGATCGTTACAGGAATATTACCAAAGCACAGTTCTTCCCTTGCAACGTAAGGGATGTCATCCGCCGCCGAGGACTAATCAGCATGAAATGGAACAAAACGAGCAGGATTAATGAAAATGCGTAGCTCGACACTTTGTTCTCATTTAAAAGGATACTTAAGTGAGCGGGTAGAAGCAGAATTCTTGTTTGTTCGGTTGGGGTGGGCTTTGGTGGGAGTCCGATGGGCATCTTGGAGGGATTAACTCCCCTCCAAGCCATCCTGTGGTGCCACCATGGCAGTGCTCAAGGCTTCATTCTGGTATTGGGCTGAACGATTTCTCCTCTAATACCCAGATCTATCATTTTGTGGCCGCACTGCTTCTGGGAGATCTCGTTTCCGCAACAGGGATTTGGCTACTGGAGCTCTACTTGCTTCTACTGAGTTGGATTCTACATCTTTGGAACTATTTCTTTCATGAATCATTCACAGGATATAGCCAAAGTAATTTAACTTTGTCCCCCTTTAGTAAGGCTTTTATTCCCCCTTGCCTGGGCAGAGATAACCCTCGCCTCTGGAAAGGCTATAAGAAGTCATTGTGTGCAGTGAATTTAGAGACCTCTGTGGGTCTGCGATCTGCAAACTCCAGTCCATATAATCACACAGATCTGTAACCACTACTCATGTGTGAACTTCGGTGAAGTCCGCTAAAGATTACAGCAGATATGCCCGTTTAGAAACTTTTACTGGCTACTGTTTTGTTCAGGATGGCTGGCGGAACCACAAATTGAACTTAAGATGTATCTTGAAACCCTTTAGCCGTGCCCCACATTTGATCAGAATCAGTCAACTCCTTTGAAAGTTATCGTGAAACAAATAGGGGAGATAAAAGCAAAACGCTGAGTGGTTGAGGTGAAACAGACCCCTTGTTTTGGTTGGTTATTTGATCTCAAACCATATCCTGTCATTAGCCACATTGTCAGATTTAAGAACTAATTCCAGACTTCCATTTATATGGGGGAAGCCAGTGAACACAATAGAGAGGAGGGGGAAATCTGCACAATTTGCTGCATTTCAACCACCCCCCCCCCAGTCCTTCCATTTCCCCTTTCCTTCTTCTAGAGGCACCTCTCCTGCAGGGATCTCACTCAGTGGGCAGACTGGGTTCCCTCAGAGCCCTTGGCTTTTAGTCCTTCCATTACTAAAACACAACATCTGATTCCCTGGTTTAGGAAAAAAAAAAAATTCGAGGGGAAGAACTATCAAAGAGAAAGAAACAGGGGCGCCTGGCTGGCTCGGTTGGCAGAGCATGTGACTCTTGATCTCAGCGTTGTGAGTTCAAGCCCCATGTTAAGTGTAGAGGTTACTTTAAAAAAAAAATCTTAAAGAGAAACATTTTTAAGAGTTTCTTTTTTCACTTAATGGAAGCTTGGCTGGCTTTTTCCATAATAAAGTCAGCTAGCAATGTTAGTTCCATTTATATTCCCATTCATGGGGAATTTAGGGACGACTGTGGGGTAAAATTCTCAAACTTTCAATATGTTCAGCGAACAAGAGCCAACTTATCCATCCTCAGACAGAAGGCGGTGAGTCTTTATCAGGTGGTTAAGTTTTAGCAGCAGAGAGCGCTTCTCTGTTTCTATCTTAATGTGTCTCCTTGGAAGTGAAACCCAGGCTCTACAAAGCCAGAGTGTCCAGCCATCAGGCCGGGCCTTTGCCAGATTTGTGTGTTCTCTAGGAGTATAGACAAAGCCAGTTAGAGAACCATCAGGGAAACAAATGATGTAAATCTTCGTTGCTGTTTGGGTCCTGTGCATTTGACATAAACTTGAATTTAACTTTCAAGAAAGCATAAATGCATGTTTGGTCAATGAAATTCAACAATAGTTTCTTCTGGGATCGCCCCGCCCACCCCACCACCAGCATTTTATTAGGAAAAATTCCAAATAGACAACACAAGTTTTTCCAAAGTTCCCAGCATCATGTAAGCGGGACAAATACCAGGCATTTGAATCAGACGGATTGAGACACCACATTTAGTTTGTGTATTTCCCCCATGAACTTGTAGGTGCTTTTTAGTGAAACTGTGGTTGTTCACGTTGTTGAAATACACATCGCTTCTGGACGCTTTGAGCACCACGTGCTTGAGACATATCCTCCCCCCACCCCCCACCCCAGCTTCTGCCAATCATCCTTCCATGCTCCCCCTTTCCAGACCCTGAATTTCAGAGCCACCTTTGGTGCTCCCTGTCCTCTTTCCCATCCAGCTGAGTCCTGATGGGTCTTCTGTGGAGACAGCTGTCCCAGCCTTCTATGCTCCTTTTGGTGCCACTGTCCTACTGATCGCAAATGTGGTTTTTTTTTTTTTCCCTCTGTGCCAGACCCCATGCAAAGCACTTTCTGCACATTATCTCAGCTAATCCTCACAACAGTCCAATGAGGAAGGTCATTACTATCCCCGTTTGGCAGGTGGGAAAATATATGTACAGTACTTTATGCCCAGATGGCTGTGCTGTTCTCCACCGCCCCCTGCAAATGCCTTGGATCTTCCCCACCTCTGGACCATTGTTGCCCACGCTTTACGAGCCTTCCTCTTCTCTCTGCCCGTCCACATTCTGCGCGTTTCTCCCGGCAAGCCCTGGCTTCCGCAGCTGGAAGCGATCTCTCCTGAAATTATAGCTCTGGCTGCCCCTGCCGCTCCCTCGTTTCACCTCAAGCCAGCCTTACGAGTCATTTTCATCCCCACATGCTCGTGCAGTCTCCCGAATGGGAAAGTGACCCCTCGGCCGCACGTGCATAACGGGTCTGCTGTGTAGATGTGTCCACGGACTCTTATTCCAAAGTAACTGCCATTGGCATTGCACTTCCGCGCACCCCGTGGTCCTGATGCTGCGATGACGCGGGCGCTGTGGGAGAGGGGAGGGCGGCCCTGCCCCATCCGTCTGTCCTGACGCGCCAGTGCTCCCAAGTTCTGGGTTCGAGATCGGAAGGGCCATTCTTACCAAACTCCCCCAGATTTCGTTTATTTGAGGGGCCTAGCTTCCTTTCCTCTAGACCTCCTCCTTGGTCTGATGGTCACTATCTTTTGAACTTTTGAAGGACGTCTTCCTTCTGCCTTTACCCAGGACGAGAGCAGCCTTTTCGGCCCCTCTCCCTGGAGCTGGAGAAACTGAAGGCCCAGAGGCGCGTCTCCTGGCGCAGGAACAGTCCTTGGTGTGGGACTTGCGTGTGCTTCTGCGTTTCGAGCACACTTCCGCTTCTGCTTCAGCATTTCCCATAAGAGAATGAACCTTCCCTTCTGCAGAACATTCGCTTCATTTGGTTCCTCTCAAGACCGACTTTCAAAGACCTATTTTTAAATTGACTGTGGCAGCGGGATAAATAGCGAAGAACGCAGGCAGCAAAACCCTAGGGGTTTGCCCTTTGGCTAATGGCTGACTAGATCATTCTGACCAATGGGTCTATTGAAGACAACTGAAAATAATGGATGAAACATAAAGAAGCATCAGATCCATCAGCTCTTATGAGATGGAATTGATTAGTGAGCTTGTGGTTAATCTGCTAGTAAACCTCTTTCACTCAATATGCACTTTCTTCTAGGGGTGGGAACAGGAACGTAGCGTTCGGTTTGTTCTGGCGAGATTCAGAGACGCCTGGTATCACTTAGTATCGATCGGGACGGGGGGAGTGGTGTGAAAATGCTGAGCGTTCTTCAGAAGAAGGGCTGCGTTGTTGAGAAGCGATACGGGGAGAGAGAGAGGATGAGTGATAGATGGAAGCAGTGGCCCTCGGTTTTCAGAGGCTCGGAGCTGTTGACAGAACAAATAATCACATCGCAAAGACTTTGAAGCTACCCACGTGGTCAGCAGAGAAGGGGCCACAAGGCTCAGCCGTACATGCTGGAATTAGTTCAGAGAGCAAAAGCAGGGACTTGCCTTTGCTTGAAGCCAAAACCAATCTGAAAGCACAGAGCCTCGGCCCGAGGGCTGGGCAAAAGGCTTGCTTTTGAAACCTGAGCTCCTGTTACTGTGGGGGTGGGCGGTCAGGGGGATCGGTGTCTGTTCCACTTGTACAAGCAAACCGTCTGATAATTTTGACCCTGCAAAAATTACATAATCCTTTCATCACAGCGGGTTGCATTTTCCAAGGGTACAGCTCTGACTTTGAACCAATTATAGGTGTAGTGTTAGGACTCCGGCACCCACGCTGCATACGTGTCTGTTTCATTTCCGAAGTTTCGTGGATTAAGTGTCAATAATCTACGCCCATGCTACCTCGTGTTGGAAAATTAACTCGGGAAATCCCAAAATGAAAAAGGTCCCCCCTTGGCAACTTCCCATCTCCATCAAGTGATAACAGTTTTTTGTGACAGCCAAGTAGGGCCCTGGGCACGGAGCGGGTCTGGGGGTCTGGAGCTCTGTAATCAGTGTCTTGTGTTGATCCAGGCTTTCCTCCAAAGAGCTGGCAGTGCTGGGTTTTACACACCACCACATGTTCCATCTGCTCTCCCTCCTGGATGCCCTAATCTTGCCCGATGACAACACCATTAGCTCCGTGTTCTCTTCCCTTCCTGCCTTGACAGCCTAATAGTCTTCCTCTGGGCCCTGCCTTCTGCAGATGCCCCCCCTCCCCGCCATTGTTCTCCCCCTGCCCCCTGCTGCCCCATCCCTGGACAGGCTCTTGCCGTTTCTTGCCTGGAATATCACCATAGTCTCCGTAAGCTTGTCACACCTATCTTCTAAAACCACGCTCGTTGCAGTGGATTCCTTTGGCGTTCCCGGTTCATCATCTGGTCTCTTTGGAGAGGACCAGCCTCATCTTTCCAGCCTCATCTGTCAGGACTTCTCTCCCTTTACCCCCTCGCCATTCCCAGAGCACAGCATGCATTTACCCAGGTCCTTCCCTTGGCTCAGGCTGCTTCCGTCATCTGCGGCCCCTCCTTCCAATTTCCCACCAGTAAATCCCCCTCGTCTGCCATGTTCATCTTGCTTGCTACCGCATGCAAAGCCCACTCTGATCTCCGGAGATAGAACTCGTCACTCTGCACCCTGTGTTCTGGAGCCCTTTGTCGGGAGCTCAATTTCGGTATGTGTTTCAGCCTGAAACAGTTAACCAACTAGAAAACGATCTAGTTAGTTAGTTACATGCTTGGAAACAGCTAGACTACAGGCCCCTTGAGCCCAGGAAGGGTCTCCTGGCCCTGCTTATGAACAAGTGGCCTGGCTCTAAGACGAGCTCAGGAAATGAACTGAGTTAAGGACACCCCTGCGTTGGAGGTAAGGGGAGGTCAGCAACCGTTGCTGTAAGGACAGTAGGTGGATTCATTTGCCCAGAGTCCTTCAAAGGACAAGTGAACTCACGACATGTTACTGGGTAACGCCACCCCTTCAGAGATCTTGGTACTAGATACTCAGTTGCTAATCTTGGTACTAGATACTCGGTTGCCATTTGTTATTTTCTACCTGGGGTTTGTGTGTATGTGCCCCTGTGGCAGGAACGTGGGGGTCAGGTAGGAGATACCTGTGTGTGTGTGTGTGTGTGTGTGTGTGTGTGAGTGAGACACTTTTCACTCTTAAGTAGCACTGTCCCAGAGAAAACCAATTTGAGCCACACATACATTCTTAAATTTTCTCGTACTCGAGTTTAAAAAGCAACAAGAAAGTGACATTAATTTTAAGAATATATTTTAGTTAGCCCAGTAGATCTGAACTATTACTATGTTGGAAGGCAACCAATAAAAACTATTAATCATTTTCATATTTGTGTTTTCGGTGCCAAGCCTTCAAAACCTGGTGTTTATTATATGCTTACAGCACCTCTTAATTCAAATGCTCAGCTTTTATCAGAAATACTTGCTCTGTGCTTAGATTTTATAGAATTTTTAGTTGAAAAAGTAGATTCACATATCCAGGTTCTTCCAAATGTGTTTAAAATTTTTCTGATAACTGAATTTAACAAGAGCTTTTTGATTTAAATTCAGACTAATTAAAATTAAGTAAAATTTTAAAGTTCTGTTCCTCATTCACACTAGTCTCTTCTCAAAGACTCAGTAGCCACATTTGTTTCCCTGGTGGCTACCACTTCAGAATTCGTAGCCCTAGGGAAACAAAGATTTCTCAGTATCATGTAGCTCATTCCTCTGCTCCTACAATGTCATTTTTAGAAAGGAGAAAAGTGTGACGAGGAGAGTTGTAAGACAAGTCCAGTCAGCCAGGCTTGCCAGCAAGTTCTTTGTGACATCGGGGCCTTGCTGCTGGGCCTCTTAGGGGCTGCCATGAAAGGTAATAGGCTCCTGTTGGGGAAGCATGTGAAAATCCAGGGATGAAATGGCCCATGGAATTCCCAGGCTTGTTGGGTTGTAGACTAGAGTCCGTCTACACAGCAGCCCCTCCCCCCCTGCCCCGCCCCACCACACAGATCTGTGTTTTCTTCTGTAGTGGCGATCTACACCGGCATTGACAACACCTGTATGAATTGTGTGTTTTGTTGTCTGCAGCACTGGGGGGACATGCTCTTAGATGCTCACGGCTTTTATCAGATTCGAACATATTGGAAGCTTCGGTGCTTAACAGCTTTTGAGTGATCAAATATGTGGAAAACGTCTTTCTCAGCCAAAGAGCATATTTTCCAAATCCAAAATAGTTGAATATATTTTTCCCCTTCCTGCAAGTTTCCCATTGGATGGCACCCCAGAGACCAATTTAGAGCTTGAGAAGTTTAGAGCAAAAATGTTCTGGAACAAATGAAAATGAGGTGTGTCACTTAACCCAGTATCTAGCCGCCCGTGTCTCCTGCAAAGCCCTGAAAGCGTTCGGCGTTACTTGGTTCTAATAGGAAACTGAGCTTCGGAATTGATGTACCCAGCACCCCATGAGGGTGAGGCCGCCTGGCTCTGACATGATGTTTGAGGCCGAAGGGGAAACCGAAATGCTTCCAGACCCTAAGGGTTTTGAAACAGGTGCAGCTCCCCTCGTCTCCCCCAGGGAAGCGTGCTGTCCACACTCGGATGAGTGGTTCGGCGGCAGTTCACTGAGCTCTGGAATGAAAATGGCACATTTCTCCTAAAATGAGCTTATTCTCTGCTGCTGTTGGGTGCAAGGCATCCTTCAGCTATGGCGGGAATTACGGCTTCCATCTGTTCCCTAATGTGAAAAATGTGTACGGGCCTCCGTGCTACCAAGCCGCATGAACCGTGCATGTCCAGATCTGCTGACACATTTGAGTCACGGCCCTCCGAATGGCTTTTGTCAATTATTTCATTACATATCCAAATAAGCATCCTGAGGGTGGTCTGTGCTTGTGATCTGTGACAGTGTGGTGCTGACACGTTTCTTGCCCTTGGAACTATCTGGTTTTTTCGGCTTTGCTTAGGAATCGATGATATATAAGTACTCGGTATATTTAATCATTATTACTCTTGAAGGTAGCACACCGCCGCCAAATCCACATCATTAATTCTTGGCTTCTTCCCACCGTCTCCAGTCTTTCACCTTGTTCCTTGATTTTGTTCTGACAACTCAAATAATGCTTTGTGCTTAGAGAGCAACTTTTATCAGAAAATTGCAGGGCCCTCTGCAAACTTTTATTTCTCCAAGCGCAAATGAATATCTTCAGAGACCCATACATATTTAAGCATGTTTATTCATGCTGGGGCTTTTCCCCCGCCAATGGGCAAGGGAAAGTGTGGCTTTTTACGCGTTCACTTTGGAATATAGACATGTGATGCGCAGACTTAAATTTGGCTTGTCATATTTAATAAATATCTCTTGAGTAAGTGATTAGACAGAGAGTCAGCTATGCTCTTGAGAATATGGCTGAATATTAGTTCCTTCTACTAATTTTACATACTTGAGCCTTTGCAGAGTTATATCATGTGCATCAGGTGGAGAAATTATTTTCATCAATTAATAACTGTTTCTGATCGTCCCTGGAAAAGAGAATGCTTTGACAAGATTTTAAGTGGGATTAACTCACCAGCTGAAAAATCGTTACGTAGGACTTAGCTCATGGTTTAGTTGTTTGTGGTCGGCTGGCCGGTTGCTTGGTTCACACAGTACCACCGATCTCTTTTCACTACATTGACTACATACTCTCTTAAGTGCGCTTGTGGCAGAGACAATGCTGGGTGTTTGCCCAACTCCACTTTCTTTTCTTCCCATACACATGGGTAGACTACATTTCCCAGCATTCCTTGTAGTTAGATGGAACCCTATGACTGAGTTCCGACCAATAGTATGTGAGCAGAAGTAACTGGAATCCTCTTTGAGCCCTGGCCTTGAACTCTTCCCTTCCAGTCCTCCACACTCTTTCTCTTCTTTCACCTGTTCGCTAGGTACAGACTATCTGGTGGGAATGGTGAGAGCCCGAGACAGGAGGAGTCCGGTTCCCTGAACGACTGCTCGGAGCAGAGCATTTCAGCTGAACCGTCTTGGGTGTGACATAAGCGAGAAATTGAACTTGGTGGTACAAAGTCAGTGGGATCTGGGGGCTGTTTGTCACACAAGTTAGCCTACCCTAACTAATATTCTTACAGATGTAGTGGAGAATCAATCTTCTCCTTACACACACTTTACAAATCTCAAGGAGGAATGGGACGTGCAGAGCACATTGCTGGTGTGGAATAGTAGGTCATGGAAAAGCACAACCAATGAGCCATGTGGCTCTTTGATCACCATGTCTAATTAAGCCACATGGTTACTGTGATTTTTTCGGTTCGAGTCAGTCTTTTATCTGGGGCAGATGCAACTCTGGACAGTTTCACATAGCAAAAAGTGATCATTTCAAGTAAGCAGCTTCCCCCAGAGGACAGAGGGGAGGGTGCAAAAATCCTTATGAATTAACAAGGACTTTAGGCTTTAGTTTTTTTTGTTTTTTTGTTTTTTTCCTGTGCAGACTTTCCTAACCCCCAGCCGTATCTGGGTTGCTCACCTCTCCTGCCTCCTACCCTGTAGTCTCGTCGTCACGCAGGTGCCTTCATCAGAGTTCTTACCTTCCTGGCCGGTAACGTCTAGCTCTTGATCTTGACTCTCTTCCCCTCTAGACCATACGTCTTCAAAGGCAGGGGCCATTTTACCTTGGCTCACTGTCGCATCCACCCGGTGCATGGCATGTAAGAATTGTTGACTGAGTGAGAAAGGGAATGAATGACAGGGGTGATTTTGGTTATCAGGCATGAGCAATAGCCTTAGGCTCATTCAAGAGCTTGGCCTCAGACTGCTTAAGTCCATTCTTCCACTGGGAAATTAGGATGTAAACTGACTTTAGCTTTATCAACTGTCAAAACACAAATCCGTATTAGAGGCAAGAGCAAGATCCATTTCCAGGTTTTATTAGTTGCTGTGAGTTTTTAGGAGCTGAAACTTAATTAATTGATGGCCCGAGTCCCTTAGTGAAAACAGTTGAGAACAAAAATACAAGAGCAGTGAGAGCCAAATTGCCCTGTTTATGGCCCAGGACAGATCTTGATGGTTTACGCTTTGATGCATTCATTTGCCAAACATGTATCGAGCTTCTTCCAGGGTAGAGCCCTGTTCTAGGTGCACAATGTAAGAAATGGCCCAGTTCTCAAGGAGGTCCCAGTCAAGCGGGGGACAAGCTAATAAGAAAGTGTCAGATGACTATAACATTCTGTGAAAAAAATTTCAAATAGCTCAGTGTGATCAAAAATGCCCAGATCAGGGCCGCTTGGGTGGCTCAGTCGTTAAGTGTCTGCCTTCGGCTCCGGTCATGATCCCAGAGTCCTGGGCTCGAGCCGTGCGTGGGATCCCCCCACTCAGTAGGAGGCCTGCTTTTCCCTGTCCCACTCCCCCTGCTTGTGTTCCCTCTCTCGCTGTGGCTCTCTGTTTCAAATAAATAAATAAATGCCCAGATCAAGACAATTTTGTCAGTGGTCACTAAGGCCTCTGGGGAATGGGTTTGTCCATAACGTGTAAGCGGAAGCCTGAAGAAGAAATCGGAGAAGAGAACGTACGGGCAGACAGACATTGTTTATCAGGCTCCGAAGTGAGCGAGTAACCCATCAAGGAAGAGGAGGGTGTCCAGAGCGGTGGGAGCAGAGAGTGGGCCGGGCAGGGGCATTCTGAGTAAGGAGTCACGTACGACACAGAGGAGGGACACGAGGACAGGCAGGTGGAGGCCAGACTCCGAAGCCTCGGCACTTGACTTTATCGGACCTCTTTTTTGGCTTCCTTGCCCACCTTCTTCTCGAGATGCTGAAGAATCATTTCTGTGCCTCCAACCTGCTCTACCCCAATCTTGGCTTCTCCTGGTCTCCATTTTGCTTCTGCCCGTTGGTTTTTTTCCTCGGAGACCTCCCCCTTCCTGCCACATGGTCTCTCTCGTGCATTGCTTCTCGGCAGCTCCAAGGACCGAGTCCCCGGGTGGCGGCTCCTGCCCTCACCGGGACTGCCCAGGACGCTGTGGCCGGAGTCCGAGTGCAGGCCTGGGTTTCTGTCCCAGCTCTGCCGGCCTCGGCCGTGAGGGCCCCGGCCTCCTCTTCCCCGTCCGTAAAACCAGGGGACGGGACCGAGAGCTGCTTTGAGCTTTCACGGTTGCTGATGCTAAGTCATCTGGGCCGCGTCCAGGATTAGCAGTGGGAGCCGCTATAACGGCGCGCAGTGCCTGGGAGAGACAATGGCTTTCGTTCTTTTGTGCAGGGCCCCTGTGGAGGCTGGGTGGGCTGCAGCTGTTCGGCTTCAATTAAAAACACACACAAACCTCCCTCTTTGTTTCGGCTTCAAACCCTGACCATCCGACGAGCACATCTGAATTCCGCAGACTGCGGCGTGCCCTTGAGGGCAGCCCCCCGCCGGCCCTCGGGCACCCCCGCCTCTTGCTGCTCGTGTTGCAATTACTGGGGGCAGGAGAGATTTCAAAGTTCAGGGGAGGCAGGGAGAGGGGGCACCCCGGTTCTGAAGCCCCTGGCAAGCAGCTTCCGGTGTGCGATCATCCGTCCCCAGCCGCAGGCTCTCGAGAGGCCGGTGTGTGCTCGTGGCCCTGAACCTGGGGCAGCTCTCAGCCCGCGTGATGGTGGGACAGGCCTGAGGGACACGGGCCCAAGGTGGCGTCTGTCCCTGCCCAGGGGCAGGCCCGAGGTGACGGTCTGCGGACTGTTGGGGCACACTGGGTGAACCGGGTAGATGGGGGTGGGTAGTGATTCGTCTCCACCACGGTCACGGCCTCGCCAGCGGGGCCAAGAGCAGGGGTCCCAGCGGACCTGGTCTGGGTTGGGGCTTGGAGTCCAGCGGGCCGTGCATTTGGGACCCTGGATTTCGCCGAGGTCCGAGGGGTCTGGGAGTCTGGAACCCCGGGGCTGGAGGCAGGGTGCACGGGGGAGCTCTAGTGCCCGGGCAGGGACAGACTTCCCAGCGGGCCTCTGATGGCCCCTGCCCCGTGCTGTTGGCCCTCCCGGCAGCGAGAAGGGGATCAGCCTGAGGCAGGGACAGCCGCTGCTTCCCAGTGTCCACATTGTCCCCTTCTTCCTGGGCACACGACCAGGCTACATTTTGCACCATTCCCTGTGGCTCGTCGAGCCGGGTCTGCCCAGGAAGCCAGGCGCTCTCCCTCCCTTCCAGGCGCCTGTGTCTGCAGTGGGGTTTGGAGCTACAGCTTAGCCCGGATGAAGGTGGGGGCTGGAGTGCTGGGTCTCCTGGAAGGGCTTTTCAGTGCCCCGCAGGAACCCGTGGGTCCCGACGGATGGGAAACTCACTGACTGGGAGTGACAGAGGTGTTGACTGGAGGATCGTCCCAGGGGCCTGCTGGCGAGGTCACATTCATACCTCATAGACGGTGGTGCCTTCGTCACAAGTCCTGGCCTCTCAGGGTGTCTCCTCACCATCTTCCACAGAGGGCCTGTCAGGAACCCATCGCGCAACCTGGCTCCCTCCCCCTCTCCACGCTCCTCTTCCTTGGCTCGGCGCCCCCTCCGTGCCCCTGTGTAGCCACACCTTTGGCCGTCCCTGTCAGTGCAGTGAGCTGGGATCCCAGTGCGCGGTGGCTCAAGTCACCTCTGAAAGCATCATTGATGTCAGAGGCCTCAAAGCAGGTGCCTTTAGGGTCAGGCCAGGAGCTTACATACAGGACAGCCAGTGTAGAACCCAAAAGAGTGGTGCGGACTGAGATGCCGTGCTCATTCCAAGGAAGAAAAGGCCCTCAAAGTGAATAAAAAAAATCCTTGCGCTGGCCAAGCCAGACAGTCCAGCCCAAATGGCCTCCCACCAAATTAAATCTTCTACTATTATTTCTCTCTCAGGAGGATGAATGTCTGAAAATTCTGTGTTCTCATCTCCTGTGCCTAGCAGAGCACGGGGGAAAAATAATAATACTTGATTTGTAAACCTTTTGAGTGATGCCTAACATCTAGACAGGAAAGTGCCCGAACCCTTCAGATCAACGAACGATTAAAAGGCGAGCACACCCCTGAACCTACCAGCCAAATGGGCACCTAGAACGTCCTCAGCAACTCTTCCTTCGCAAAGGCAACTCGCTGTCTTGATTTCTCACACCACAGATTTGCCTGACTTTCATCCGTACAAGCATGCGCCGTTCTGTGTCTGGCTTCTCGCACTCAACATTGTATCTGGGAGCTTCGGCCATGCTGCCGCATAGACCAGTGGCTGGTGTGTCGTCATCGCCGTGTAGTTCTCCCTGGCACGAGAGCACCAGAACGCATCTGTCTAGCCTGGCATTGATAGCATTTGGCTGTTGCTAATTTGGGGTTCTCGTGAACAGTCCTGCGGCAGAAGCAAAGCCCTCAGGCAGAACAACAGAGACATCTGGGTGTCTGAGGTGCAAAACTGTCCACAGCAGCTGCAGGAAGGCTCCAAAGTGGGCCAAGGCGCTATGGGAAGGACCGCCAACAGCAGCTGCTAACAAGTCCTTCTAGAACAGTCCTGTGAGTTCTATCAATGTTGACCATGTTAGGAATTAAACCTGAGAAGTAAAAAAGTGTCACTTGGTAATTTATTTCAAAATGAACAATAATAAGTGCATACTATACGTTACATACATTGCATGTTTAGAAATAAAATAGTTTGAGGAAAAATAACTATCCACTGAGACAAAAATGTTAGAAGAATGGCTCAAGAGTAGGCTGTGGGGTTCTCCTCTCTGCTTCTGCATTCTAGCTACGATGGTGTCACATATCACCCAGGAGGGAGGAAGAGTCCAAAAGGCAAGCAGTATCTTCGTACCATTGTGATGATACTTTGGACTTTGCAGATTCCCTGAGAGGATCTCAGGGATCCCCTGACCAAAAATTAGAGAACCACTGCTCTGGAACACCCCAACCAGCTGTACGGTGGCAGCCTCCAGTGAACAGGCAAGTCCAAGTCGGCCCACATGAGGTGGGAGGGGCGTGCTAACTTTCTCCAAATCACCGTGACTTAATTCAGTTCTCAGCTGATTAAAAACCCACTTTATAATCCTTACTTGTAAAAACATCGGTTTGAAATGTTTTGATTTTGTTCATTTGAAGTCAGGGATGTCCATTAGAAATACAATGCGAGCCGTTTATGCGATTTGAAATATTTAGTAGCTGTTTTTAGATTCCATAAAATTCCACAAAATTTGAAAAAGTAGATCGCATATTCGGGTTCTTCCAATAACTGGAAGGAGCATCAGCATTCAAGTGAATTAAAATTAAAATCCTTATTCACACCAGCCACATTTCAAGGGCTCGGTAGCCATATATGGCTTGTGGCTGCCATATTGGACAGAGCAGATCTAAACTCTGTCCTCTGCTTTCCTTATCCATCCCATCCCTTGATTCTTCAGTGCTTAGCAGCCTGACGAGGACAAGGTAATCATTCTCATGACACTTCTAGAAAATTGGTGCCAAGTGGGTTTCTTCTTAGGCTGGTTGGGATGTTTGACAGGAGACTGGGAAGGGGGGAGCCCCTGTGCAGCCGCAGTTAGCCATGGCAAGTTCCCTTTCAGCTTGGCTTCTGGGATTTTCTCATTTGCTATCTTCATGTACACGGGATAATCTCACACTGTCACTGATACAGCTGTGAAATACACCGCCGTCCCCAGCCGTCCCTGGAATGGACCGCTCTCTGATTGGACAGGGCAGGATCTTAAACGCAGTGACACGGGAAGGACTTAGAGCAGGCTGCCGTGCTTCCTGGGACCAAGCCCTGGGAAGCTGGCTGAGTTCGTAAGTGATGAGCCCCACATCCGTGCCTGAAAGATAAAGCAGGTCTTCTTGCCTTTTGTCTTCCTGTCTTGAAACCTTGGTAAAGGACACACTGGAATGAAATTCCAGGCCCCAAAACACTCAGGGTAAAGACGCAGCATGGAGGTTAGCATCTTATAACTCAAAGGCAGCCAAAGTGATTTGACGGGCTTCAAAGGGGAGAGCCAAAGCAAGCCTGTCCGGCATGAAAGACTTCGTTCTGTTTGTGAATTGCATCACCTCCAAACCACTTCAGATTCAGGAGAATGGATAGCTACCCCGTTTTATACATCACAGGATCTCTTACTTGGACTCTCAGAATGAAAGACTAGAATTCCAGGTCTAACCATGTGGTCCCATTACTGCAAGTTCTGGGACTGGTCAAGTGTCTGATTCTTGTCGTGGAGTGGACAAATGAGAAATGACTTTTATCTCCTTCCTGTGTTCTCCCGCACCCACGTTGACTCCTCAAGCTTTCAGCCAGTCTTATCATTCTAGCATATCCGTTCTCTTCGTGTTGGACTCATTCAGGAATCCCGCATCAGAGTGCATGATGTCATTTCAAATAAATCTAAAAGGAACTGGAAAGCTGCAGAAATTTCCTTATCTGAGGTAGCCAAGCCAAATAAACTTAATTCACATCCATCAGGAGCTCGGTGAGGGCCAGCACCATTCTGGGTGAAATGATTTCATGCTTGATGACATGTGAAGACTGAGGTTTTCCTGGGCTCCTTATTGAGCTGGATCCCCTAATTTTTTTGTCTCTGGGTCCCCGCCCCCATGCAGAGTGTCTGAGGAGCCCGCACCCCATGATACAGACTAGAAACAAAATGTCCTTCATTGGGCCTCTCATCTCTTAGAGTCAGAACTTACAAAAACTAAGACAGCAGCTGGGCCACCACCCTGACAACATTCAGACTTGGGAGATCCCAGCCTTGTCTTTAGCGCTCACACTAATGGAGTCCATCATCGAAAGATGGGGGTGCTGCGGAGCTGAGCCAGATTTTTGCAACTATTAGGACCTTGGAGGTCAGCTTCTGCTCTCTCTGTTCCCAAATGGTCTAGCTCTTTAGACCATTTTCATGTTCTTTCCCCTTCTGGGTAAAATGCAGTTTTGCTTTTACTAGGATCCTCAAGAAACTCCTAAGTGAAGTGTTAGATCATTCTAGAACTATAGCGGACCCGATGGTTTTGCCTCCCCTTCCTTGCCCAGATTCTCGTCCAGCTGCTGACTGAATGCTGTGGGTTCCACAGGTCTGGGTTTATCCATCCAGCATTAGGCCTGATTTGCTCTGAAGACGCAAATGCTGCAGGCAAGGCGAATACTTCAGTAGGACCGAGTGTCAGAGGAAGTTGTGGATAGTTTTATATCCTTTTTGGATCCAGATGGGAACTTGGGGGCCCTACTTGTGGCTCAACACACTGTGGCCCCTTCTCCTAAAACAGCTGTGTTTGAATGAATTTATCTTCGGAGTGTCTGTGGTGATCCCAGTACTTGGTAATTTTTTTTAAAGATTTTATTTATTTATTTGACAGAGAGCGATCATAAGTAGGCAGGGAGGTAGGCAGAGAGAGAGGGGGAAGCAGGCTCCCCGCCGAGCAGAGAGCCCGATGCGGGACTCAATCCCAGGACCCCGAGGTCATGACCTGAGCCAAAGGCAGAGGCTTTAACCCACTGAGCCACCCAGGCACCCCGATAATTTATTTTTTTTAAATTTTTTATGGGAGGATAGTTGACACCCAACGTTCTATTAGCGTGAGGTGTACAACACAGCGATTTGACAACACATTGTGTTGTGCTCACAAGTGGAACTCACCTGTGTCACCGTGCGTCGCGACTGCAGTATCACTCGCTGTGCTCCCTGTGCGGGACTGTTTGTTCCCGTGGCTTATTCATCCCGTGCCTGGAAGCCTGGGTCTCACACTCCGCTTCACCCACTTTGCTTAGTCCCCCCATCCCTGTTCCTTCTGGCAACCCTCAGTTCTCTCTTTATTGGCCTGATTCTTTTTGCTTGTTTATTCATTTATTTTTTGATTCCAGACATGAGTGAAATCACATGGTACCTGTGTTTCTCAGTCTGACTGACTCCACTTAGCATGATGACTTCTGGGTCCTCCTTCCATGTAGTTGCAGATGACAAGATCTCCTCATTTTTATGATTGTGTAATATTCCTGTGTGTGTGTGTGTGTGTGTGTGTGTACTCCAAATCTTCTTTATTCATCTATCAGTGGACGCTGTGGTTATGACTGTTGTAAATAATGCTGCCAGGAACGTAGGCGTGCACGTAATCTTGTTGAATGAGGGCTTTCGTTTTCTTTGGGCAAAAACCCTATAGTGGAATTATTGGATTGGATGGTAGTCCTATTTTTAACTTTTTGAGGAAACTTGGTGATCGTTCATGCCCCAACTGGAGCCCCTGCCGAGCAGAAGGTTCTGGTGCTAAGCGGCAGCTTAGGCCCAGGGTGAGGGGTCTTAGCCCTGCCAGAAGGGTATGTGAATACCTTTCTCATCCCAGTTTGGGGCAATAGCAGCGGAGAGCCATGCAAGGTGGAGAGATCAGAATCTTGTTTTCAGTTTTATTATGAACGGGAACCCCTTTTCCATGCTTCGGGGAGAACATCGTTTAAAGGTATATGTACATAGCTACCCATGGACATACACGCATGCACACACACACACACACACACACACACATGGCTGCACCTGCCCATGGATGTTAAACACTCGGCAAAGCAAATGACAGTTCCTATGGGTAGCTGGGATTCCGGTTCTGGTCTTCACTGTTGACATGGGGTTGGACATGAGCAATGGGAGATGGTGATGCTGTGCTTTCTGAAGCAGAGAACAATTTCCCAAACCTCTGTCATTGGGGTAACCCAGCCTAGTGGTGAGGAGCTCATTGAGCACTTCCGGTGCCTCGGGCAAGTTATGTAACCTCTGTGCCCTCAGTTTCCTGATCTGTAAAATGGAGGTAATACTAGTATCTACCTCATAGGGTAGCTGTGAGAGTGAACTGAAACTGTACACGGAACACATTTAAAGCAATGCCTGACACGAAGTAGGTACTCAGTAAATATCTGCTGAGTGAACAGAATATTTTATCATTATTGTAGCAGAGACTTTCCTTACACGGTGGCTTCAGATTCAGTGGGAAGAGCGAGGAGAACCCTTTTAAGAATCACAACTTCTGTTCTTCGGGGAGGGCCAGGTTGCCATGCAGACTGAGCTGCAGGTTATTTCCGAGTGTATGATAGAAATGGGAAAACAACAACTAAATGTCTCAAAACAAAACAAATGCTGAAATCTGGGGTGAGACAGAGAGGGGGACGGACTTTCTTACAGAGCAGCTTCTGAGGAGACAGTCAAGACAGACCTGGGTTTCTTTCTTTTTCCAGCTCCAGACTTTGGTTGGAAGTATCAAGCTGCTTCTTAGATTTCAGTGAACCACAAAAGGAAAGCATATTGTTCCCCTTTTTCAGCACGCTTCACTCCTTACTCCCTTCTCTGCTTCTTTTCCTGGGTCTCTCTCTGCTCTCACGTAAAAAAAAATCAAGATGGCGGCACTTCCTCGATGAGCGCAGAGGCCGAGTAGTGGTGGGGCTCTTTAGGGGGAGAGAGTGCTATGTACACTCTACTTGGCTGATGTCCTGATGAAAAGCAGCTGAGAGGTGGGTAACCGGGGTGTGCTTTATCTTCGATGCTCCCCATTTCTTGACCACGTGGTGAGGGCTGCTTCAACAGGCCCTGGCATTAAGCCTGGTGGTGGCTAGACCAGCTGTGGGCCAAGGCCGCTCCAGCCAGGGCCCGCTGGGCCTTTAATTTCCCACACACGTGCGCTTATGTCCAGAAATGCAGCAGATGGCCACAAGCGAGGTCAGGGAAGCAGGCCACTGATGGGGACTGGTCACTCGGGACCAACCACAGTGGCCTGGGCTACAGATTTTGCTCTGGGGGATGGGGACTCAGACATAGGAGAAGAGGCACTCACCCTTCTTTTTCCTAAAATACCAGAGGAATAAAACAGGTCAGTGGTGAATATGGAATTAGCTGTTGGCCAGTCTCCAAAGTGGTGTGACCTATTTAGGAGCCGCTGAGAATAAGCCAAAGGAAACTTGGTGGCCTGCATCTTGATGTGTCAGGGGAGCAGGGAGAGCATCCAGATCACAGGCGGCCGGATTCCTCGAGTCGCTTGTTACGGAGTTGATGAGTGAGTGTGGCTGGAACTTGGGAGAACGGTTCTGGAACACGGATGTGGGGCCAGCTCCGGGCACAGGTGGGCCTGCCAGGGAACTCTCCGGCGGATGCGGGGAGTCTGGTGCATGGGCTAGGCACCTCTGGTCACGGAAAGGACCAGATCAGATTCCGAAAACCTCCCTCCAGGGTTAAACTCTTCCCCGAGACCCTTCCCGTAAAAGGGACACTCGGGTTGAGTCCGCAGGGGCAGCACAGACACGGGGGCTTCAGCCGAGGGCAAAGCCGCAGGCATGTGAGTGCTGATGCTGGTGGCCCGTGCTCTGGGTGCCCCAGCTCCCGGCAGGCCCAGGGCCACGGCTGTCTGGGAGGATTGCCTCCTGCCCCCTGAGAGCCCCCCAACTTCCTTGCCTTGAGGTGAGACCAGCTCTGTGGTGTGAGGGGCACTCTCCAGTTTCCTGCAGGGTCAGGCTGATCTCCGTGTCCAGCGGAGGCCGCATCAGGGCTGAGTCCTTTCCCCTGTCCTGGCTCGCTGCCCTCACGCCCCTGCTACTGGGAGCACCCCCTCCGTTTACCAGTGGATCAAGAATTGCCATCATTGACTTTGCTTCTCCGTAACCCAGCCTGAGAGAGAGGCCGGGGAGGGGAGCATTGGAGCCCAGTGCCAAAGCCTGACGGCGCCGCACGGTTGCATGGTTCCTTGAAGTTCAAGTTCCTTGAAGACAGCTTCAAAAATTGAGATTCCTGGGCCCTCCATTCAGAGGTCCTGAGTCTGTGGGTCTAGGGTGGGACCCGACATTCTATAGTTTTCCGAAGTGGATCATTGGTGCCAGTCCTGTGGCCAAGGGGACCTATTCAGTCGAGCTCATTAGTCTTTCCTTCCTTAGATCTTTTAAGAAATATTTATCGATCAGGAAAAAACACACACACTCTGTCAAAGACACTAAGTGGAGATTGAAGGATCCACAGTTCTTGGCAAATCTGGAAGTCCAGCATACCATG
This sequence comes from Martes martes, assembly GCF_963455335.1. NCBI lineage: Eukaryota > Metazoa > Chordata > Mammalia > Carnivora > Mustelidae > Martes > Martes martes. Next base: position 12,688,924 of record NC_137897.1, read on the forward strand.
CTGACTCTCAGAACTTTTTAAGCAAATTGTATCTTCACCTTTTTTCCCCATGTGTCCTGAAATGGAAGTCTGTCTGGGTGGGAAAGGGGAGACTTTCTGAGCACCGACTGCTTCCCAGTCTCCGTGCTCAGAAGTGCTAACCTACGAGCAGTCCACCCTCACCTTTCACGAACAGGCGTAGATTTTCAATATTATTGGTTGTATGAACGACTTGGTGATGAACTGCAAAGAGAAGTATTTTGTTTTGTTATCAGGGACCCCCTCTTAGGAAATTAGGTGATGAACTCCAAAGAGAAGTATTTTGTTTTGTTATCAGGGACCCCCTCTTAGGAAAACTTGTAGATACATTCTCATGAAAGGCACAATTTTGAGGAATTTTAAGCAAATTGATTAGATGGAGTTAAATAACTGAATGAAGATGGTTCGATCTCAAGCAGAATAGGGAGTATTCTAGATTTTGTAATGATAATGATGCTAATAGTGATAAGAGCAACAAAATATGTTTGCATGTGTACTGTGTCTAGCACCCAGCACTAATTACTTGGTCTGCATTATATTATTTAATCCTCCTGGCACCTCTTTGAGGTAAATATATCCATTGCAGATGAACAGAGGCTTCCGAAAGACAAAACTTTATTTCTCTCTTATGTAAAAGAAGTGCAGAGTGAGTATGGAGACTCAGCAGTAGTGAGGACCAAGGCTCCTTCCAGCTCCTCATTCTACCATTAGATTGTGGCCCTCGTCTTGACGGTCCACGATGGCCACCAGAGCTCCAGTCATCACATCATCGGCCCACACAGGAGGATGAAAGAAGGAGCATGACTTTCGGATGCTAAAGAGACTTTATAGAAGTTCCATGCCACAACTGCTTTTGTGTCATTGGCCAGATAGCAGTCCCCAGCTCCAAGGGCATCCTGGATATGTAGCCTTTTGGTTGTATGGCCGTGGACCCAATTTTTAAAAATTGAGGTATTATCAATATGAAAGACAAGGCGAACATGGAAGGTTTGATAGAAAATTAACAGTTCCTGCCACAGTAGGTAATAGTCTCATCACCATTTTGTAGATAAGGAAAATAAAGCACTGAGTGACCAAGTGACTTGGCCGTGTTCACACAACCCAAGGTGGCAGAACCATGGTAGGACCGGAGTCTCTCTGACGTGAGGGTCCTTAACTGCTATTTCCTCCTGCCCATTTTTGCAATCTTGTGAAACAGTTTTGTTTCCTTAGAGGTGCATTCGTCCATTTCCTATTTTCTTCCTGGTGTGCCTTGACCATTATCTTTGCATAAATCCTAACCATGCTTCAAAGCTCAGCTCCAGTGCCCCCAAAGCCCTTCCCTGCTTTCTTCATTCAGTAAATATTTACGGAGCAGCTGCTTTGTGCTGGGCACTGATCTCATCCCCTGGGCCTCATCGGTGATAAAAACAAAGACTTCTGCCAGCTTAATAGCTCTGTGATCTTGGTCAAGTTCCTTAAGCCTCTGAGCCTTGGTTTCCTCGTCTGTACAATGGGGATAATAAAACGGAATACACAGCAGGGTTATGGTAAGGATTAAATGAGATGCTACATAGCACAGTCATGGGCACATGATCACATCTGGCGAAATGGTGTGCATTTTTTTTTTTTTTTGCCTAATTTAAGCTGTGACTTGTGGTGGGTGGTGTGCTAAAGAAAAACAAGACTGACTAATAATCTGTTCCTCATACTTCCCTGGAAGGGCACAGAAAGAAAACCTATTCTTTTAGAGTTAGTTTCTTTCTTCCTCCCTCCCTTTTGTCATTCATTCTTTCTCTTTCCTTCCTTCCATCCTTCCTTCCTTCTTTCTTAAACACCTTCTCTGATAGATTTAGTGTTCCAGCAAGTCCTGCTGATCTCCTTTGTGTTGGTTTTTTCTGGCTCCCTATTCCCCCCTCCGTACTTCTCTACTGCTCACCTTGGTCTAGTGGGAATAGTGGGAATTGTGCTGCTGGCCCTTGTGTCCACAGAGGAAACTTCCGGAAGCCAAGAGGCATCAGGCATCTGGGGTCCCAAGGCTGTGGCACGCTCATTGCCACACACAGCACCCCACAAAGAGCCCCGGCACTTGCGTCGGAACCACCTCTCAGGTTCGCTGACCAGCGAGCTCCCTGCATTTTGTCTTCTCAGCCCGGCCTTCTCCTCGGCCCTTCTGGAAAGGTGAAAGGCAAGTTCTCAGGCTGCAGGGCCTTCTCTCTTCCTTGACATCTGGTTTGATTCTGGGCAGCTAAATAGTGGCTTTGCCATGAACAACAAAAGCTAATTCACTGTGGTTTTTAAACACCGAGTGCAAATATTTTTCCTTTTCAGCTTGGGGTCACTGGAAGGGAAAAAACAGGGCTGAGAAGGAGATTAACCTTTTAAAAACTATTATGACTTCCCATAGAAAATAAAACAATGGCATCATTTCCTTCCATTCGTGAGAGTCTTTTTATGAGTGGTTGTTGTTTGAGGCAAGACTGGGCTCCGAAGAAGATTTTTAAGTACTGTTTTTGCTTGGTTTTCTACTCAGAAGCCCACCATGATTGCCTTTGAGAGCCCACACAAATCCCAGGAGAGCCCGGGGCCACCCTGTTTGCTTTCTGTCTGCTCGGTCTTCCTCCCTGGCCGGCGGGCCCCGCACCTTCTCTCTGGCCCGCTGAGTTCGGGGCCTCCCCTCTGCGCAGGGGAGGCGAGTGCGGGCGGGAACGCTGCAATTCGCTGTCTTTGAGGCGGTGGCCCTGCTGTCCACGGAGGCCACTGACAGATGCTTGCACGGCTGAAAACTCTGTCTAGGTCGCTTCTCCAAGGTTCCAGCCAGACTCCGTGTTGATCTGGACTGGCTTGATGCATCCCAGAGCCGCCGCGCCATTCTCTTGCTCTCCAGACACGAAGTCACCCGTCCTGGCTCTTGCTCTCGTGACTGAGGAGTGGAGTCCCGGTGCAGGGAGGCGACCCTCTGGCTTCTCGGAGGGTCTTCTTCTCACCGGGGGTTATGTCAGGCGTCCTCTCTGGACTGGAAAACAAAGCTCTTCTCTGACCTTCCACGGGTTTGTCTTCTTTCCTTGTCTCCGCCCTGCCGGCTCTGGCACATGAATTCGTTGCTGGGTTCAGGGGGGAGGTGAAGCGTGTGCCATGATGGCACGAAGGCTCTTGGAGCAGAGCTGTGGGCATCCCTGACTTCTCCCCTTCCTGCCAAGAGGATGGTCTGAACAGGCTCCAGAACGGCTGCTGTCTGCGAAGGCGCTCAAGGATCCTTGCCGTGTACTTGACTGTTGTTCCTGGCAGCCGGTGGCCTGACGTGTTGATACAGGTGGTGTGTGCGTTGGGGTGGGAGGGGACCAGAAATTGATTTGCAACCTGAAAAGAGCAAACTCCAATTGTGGCCTGCCCCCCGCCCCTCCTTCAGTGTGTGTGCAAATATTTGCAGGCCTGTTGAACAGCTCACCCTCGCACTGACCTAAAATTTCACTGCCAAGTGAACCGGCCCCAGCCCGGTGCGGGGAACGGGTAGCCAGGCGGGGCTGCCGGCGGTGGTCGTGTGGGGGTGTCTGTACTCCTTTTGGTGGAGAAGGGATGTATGTCCTCCTCCTCGCGCCCCCGACCCTTGGCATGGAGGCTGGGCGGCTGCGGCTTCCCTGGACTGTGGTACGGGTCCGGCTTCCCGTCCCAGGCTCATGGCTTCCGTAGCCCCCCGGGCACTTGGCAGAGCTTCTCAAAGCAATGGGGCCCGAGATTCTGCATTTCTAACAAGCTCCCAGGCGCCGGGGACGCCGCTGACCCCCTGGCCTACTGCACTCGGAGCAGAGAGGCCCCAGGAAAGTACCAGGGCATTCTGAGCTCCTCCGGGCTGGGAAAGAAAGTGCTCTAAGCCCCTCCTCTGGAGACAGGGTGGGTCTGAGGCTACCCTGGAGTCCTGATTTGCCATTCCCGGGTGAGCCCGGAGGGATTAGCAGCTGGCCCCGCACTTGGGTGAGACCATCTCCCCCTCCAGGGGGGAGTCCCGGAGGCAGCGCAGATGCTGTGTGAAAATCTGCCACCCTCCTCCCCGAAGGTCGCCCTCTCGCGCCCTCCCGCCCCCCTGCTCTGCCTGCCGACTTCAGCAGATCAGCTTTCAGCTATCGGGGGCTCCGGGGGCTCCGGGAGGGCTTTGGATAAAAGAAAAGGCCCGTCCTTAAGAACCAGAGCGGGAATCCAAGCATGCCTGTCGCCTGCTGCCTGCCCAAGAATGCAGGTATTTGGGCAAGAGGAGGGGGAGGGAACTGGGAGAAGCCAGGCCCAGTGGCGAGCGGAATGAGGAGTGTGCTTTCTGAAGAAAGGGAACCCTTCCACAGGAGCAGAGGTGAGGAAGGGAGGCCATGCCTGACCCTCAGGGCTGACCTTGACATTTGGGGGTCAGCGACTCCTGAGCTTGGGGACTTTGGTAGTTCATTCTGGCTGGCCAAGTTTGCAAGTTGGTGCTCCTGCTGAGGTGTTGGATCGCTTAAGACAGACCACAGGCCTCTCTCTCTCCTCTTCTTCCACTCCGACACTTGCACTTGCCTGTCTTCCCAGAGGGCGCAGAGGGGAGCCCAGGGCAGGTTGGCGGGGGGGGCGGCCCAGGGCGGGGTTCTCGGGCTCTGGCCTGGGGTGGCTGGGAAGAGGCCTGCTTGTCCCTTTCTCCTCCGCGGGCTCCCCGCCCCCTCTGTCTGCTGGGAATTCCTCAGCGTCCTGCCCTCGTCCTGAGCATCCACAGGGAGAAGTATTTATGTCCCTCTGGCCCCCAGGCAGCCCTGAATTGGGAGTCTTCAGACCCAGGTTCTCCGATTTCCAGCTTCCTTTCCATCTGATGTGGCCTTAAACCATTTGTGAGCCTCTACCGCACAAGGTCAGCCACACATTGGCCCCTGTTTGAAAAGTCTCGAAGTCTTTGCAGTCCTGCGCTGGGTTTAGCTGCCCCAGAGTGACTCAGGCTCCCGAACGTCAGGGACAGTGGCTTCCTTGCATTTCTCGATAAACTCCACCTTTGCGCCCTGGGGCAGTGTGAATGTTGAAGCCTGCCACTTGTCCTGCCCCAGCTAAGCCAGCTTCTTGCACATCTGCCTCCACTGTCTCTGCAGAGACGGCCGCAGCCGGTGGCCGTGCTCCAGGGGCCAAGCGCCGGCCTAAGCCGCAGCAGCCCGGCCCACTGGCATCGTCCCACCTTGCCGTCAGAGAAGCCTCCCTTTGAGTTGCTTTTCCAGGTGTGGTGATGGGGCGGCACTGGTTTGTGCCTCCTTTGTTACCGCAGACCCCTTAGGAGAGGAAGGGTTCATGCCCGAGGACTGGGCCCCTTCCGATGCGTGGCCCTGAATGTCCGTCAGTGACATCAGCACACCGTGGCACGCAGGTTCGGGGGTGGGCAAGGTGACCGCCAGGTCCCTGGCAGCATGTCCACTAATGCCGAATCATACATTGCGGGATGGGCAGGCTGTGCCTCCGACCACTTAAGTCAGAATCTTCGAGGACAGACCCGGGCATCAGTGCAGTTTTTGAAAAGCACCCCAGGGGGACCAGGGTGCGGCCAGGGGTGAGAGTCCCTGCCTTCGGTAACAAGTAAGAACGCTGCTCCCGCTCGGACCCCCAGTGGCCCTCAGGAGACTGAATGAGACAGTGAGGGGCCTAAGTTCACGCACTCGCAGAAGGATCGCTGGATCCGGGGGAGAGTGTCCAACAGCCAGCTGGTGGTCATCGGGCCTGAAGGGCCAAGTAATCGGAAAGAATCCCAAGAAATAAAGCCCCTCCGGGTGCTGGCCGGAAGTTTCCAGTTGGAGCTTAAGGAGGAAGGTGGGGAGAAGGCCTTTGGAAAAGCCTGACCCAGTTTACCTGGGAGAGTTGGAGATCCAAGGCAGGAGGGTGGCTGGCAGGCCAGGGAGGGGGAAGGAAGGAAGGTTACAGGAGCTCCACGGCAGAGGGCTTGACCTTCTCGAAGCTGCCGGCACCGCATGCGGTTGGCTGATGCTGCATTCAGCACAATAAACACAGAGGGGAAAATGACTGCTTTTTGCCTCCACACAAATTTTATTACACCAGGTTTCATTATAAAAATGTTACAGTTTGGGGTGTGTGTTTATTACATAAACAAAGTAGTTACTCTGATCCTCACCATCTTTCAAACCAGAGTCTCAAAGGGAATTTTATTTACTAGATTTAAAGCCATGGAACAATCGTTTCATCCGATTGCCTTATAAGCATAGGAATAACTCAGGGAAACATAAAACTCTCTGCTTTGTTTTCTCCTCAGCCCCTGCTGAATCTTCCCAACTTGGAGACAGGCAGAGCCTTGCACCAAAAACATTTCATCTTGTAGCTGATAGACTGGATGTGGGGATGCTTAAAAGGGACAGTGTGGTGGTCTTCAGGAAACATGGAGCATGGGACTGGCTCAGGCTCCTGTCGCCGTCAGTCTGCGGTGTCCTGGGGCCTTGGGCAGCTTTGAGAGCCGTTGACGCTGATCTGGCAGAGTTCTCAGGGCCCAGACCCGTATGCCAGTCCACAGTCAGAGGCTGGGCACTCAGCAGCTACTGCCACTGTGTACGCCCAGACCTCTGGGCATTTGTATTTCCCAGAAGCAATGCTTTCTTCTTCTTCTTTTTTTTAAAGTAGGCTCCATGCCCAACATGGGGCTTAAACGCATGACTCTGAGATTAAGAGTCATGTGCACTACTGACTGAGCCAGCCAGGTGTCCCCAGAAGCAAAACTTTCGTATCAGTGTGAATATCAGCTCAGGTCTCTTAATTCATTCCTGGGAACTCCGCATTCAGAGGGAACAAGGTGTGGGCTGCCACCGTCTTACCGCAGAATCTGTTTTGTCCATTTTTTGTGTGATTATTATCTTTAATTCATCAGATTTTGTGTTCATTTACTTGAGATTTTAAACTTCTTTTCTATTTCTTAAGTTGAATGCTTAGCTTAAAAGACAGGTCTGAAAACCAAGAGCTATAACTTTACCTCAGGAATACAGCTTTGGTAATTTCCATTGTTTTTACCGTGCGGGCTTCTTGGTGGGAGTTTTATCCTGGAGAGAGTTGGGTTTTGGAGAGGCAGCAGGGTGTGGGGAAAATGGGCTTTGGTGTCTGCCAGGTCTGGGTTGGAATCCTGACTCTGCCATTTGTCAGTCACGTGATTGCAACTTCCCTATTTCTAAAGTAGAGATGGTGATGTCTGCCTTTCGTCTTCCCTAAGTGAGGATGAATGAAAGAATGCGGGCAGGGGACTTAGCATGTGCACTTAGTAGCTGCTCAGTCCATAGTAGCTATGAATAAGCATCATATTTAAAATAATATGCCTTTGGCACAGGCAAAACTTTGTGGCTGGGAAGCTGTTCTCCATTTGCATGTCTTGGGCAGAGGGCCAGGACAGTGGGTGTCCTTTCTGGATCAACCCTCTCATCCTGATGTCCTCCAGAGGCACTAGCAGATGGGACAGGAAAATACCAACAGTGTACCTAGGGGTGGGCACGCAGCCAAGTGTTACACTGGATTGAGCAGGCTGAGACGAGCCAGGAAAAAACTCAGCACAAGACAAAAATTCACAGTTGAAAAATTCCTCTGAAGTTTCTTAGTCCCTGTCTCTTGTGGAGTGTTCCTCAGTAGAATATTTGAACTGTTCTGTCCCAGACCTGGCCTCTTTCCCAGCTACCCAACTGGGTTACTTCCCACTCTGCAGAGCCTTGACTCCTGGTCTTGTCCTTGAAGGAGGCAGCCTCTGGGGAGCTGAGCTTGACCAAGCGGCATCTCTGCCAGGTACTGGGCTCAGTTGCAGGTGTCTGCCCCTGGGGACTTGCAAGTCAGGAGGATAATGCTCTGTGAGTACCAGAAAGCCTGGGCATAGTACCTCGGGGCCCACCTGCAGGAAGGAGGGGCCAACTCTCCCTCCTGGGGTGGTATGGCCAGTCAAGTGAGGTTGATGGAGGGGGACTTTGGACTGACCGTGTTAGGGTAAAGAAGTTAAGGTGTATCAAGTTTGGGGTGGAGTTTTGTTGGTGGAGTTTTTTTCCTTTGGTCTTATTTTGTTCTATTTTTTAGAACACGATAGAATGAGCTCACTCTGCTGATCTTTAAAACTAAAGAAAAAAGGAAAAGAAGAAAGTATCTGGTCTCTAAAACCAAGGGAAACATCTTTGATAGAGCCAATATTTTGCATAAAAACAAAGACGGTTTGCTTTGGATTGATTCTTACCTTCTCTAAGTCAAGGGGTGGGGAGCCAAAGAGAGTAAGATCCAGAAGGGATGAGGCTGCCCAAAGCTATAAACCACTATAGTCTGCTGCCCACACTCTCTCTATCCTATGCAACCTCTCTGTATGTCAACTTGGACGGAAATTACTTGTCCGTGTTCTAGGCAGAGTTTTCTAGTCTTCTCTAAATTCCATCCGTGCTTCTGAATGTTCTGTTGGGTGGCATGGCTCCCTTCCCCCTGGGTCCCTCTGTTTGGGTCAGCAGGAATACTGAGAAACTCCACTCTCCTGGAGGGTGCTGGCCTTGTGTGTGGCTGGAACTCCTTGACCTTGAGTGTGTGACAACCACTGGTTTCCCAAAATGGCAAAAAGGAGAGGCAGAAGGGAATTCATCTCGGCTATAGCCTCTCACCACTGAAACACAGAACTGGTTCTTCAGCATCCAGGGGCCAAATGTCAATAAGGGGAAAGATGCAAATGTCTCCCCAGCTTTGAAGAATCAAGGCCTCTTAGGAATGTTATCTCTGCCCCTTTCTTGCGCCCACCCCACCAAGGAGCAAAGAGGAAGTTTTGATATATTCTTCAAGAGAGAGTAGTTCATCACTCTTCTCTCACTGCCTTGTCTTTGTGTTATGCTTGTCATGGATGGCATTTGGCCATTAACAACTAGGTTCCCTCTTCCATCTAAGTTTTTATCCCTGGAAACCTTCACCAGCAAGTTAGAGCTGGATGATTAATTTTGAAATAAGGATGTGCTTGAGAACAGGCCAGGGGCACACATCAACAGCCACAGAGCCCGTGGCTTAAATGGACGATAAATTACTCATCCCAACTGATGCCCTGTAAGCTCCTGCTCTGAAAGCCGGGGTAATGAAGGGAGTCACAGGTTTCTAGTACGTTCCGCACCTTCCTTGGAAAGCAAGCAAAATGGCCATCTGGGAGAATTAAGATAATTGTGTCTTGAGTGCTTCTCCTTGCAAAGAAGTTGATTTGTAGCTTCTCTTGAGTAGCCTTTCATTTTCCCCTTTTGCTCCTCTTTTCTTGGCATTTGGTTGCTGCTTTTAAAAAATGTTTTTCACACGAAAGACATCATGGGTAAGAAGAGATTTTATTTTGAAGAACAATGATCACATTAACAAGGTGACAGCAGATAAGCGAAAAGTCACTCCATTTTCTGCGGGGGAAAAATGTTCTTTGCCGCCAACTCGCATTCTGCTTCCCTTCGTCTACTCTCCTTTTATAGGAGGGTGGCAGGCCCAGCCACTGATGGACTCAGAAGCAATAGCTGGGAGATAAGATACATCCTTGATTCCTGTAAGAAGGGAGACTTTTGAATTCAGTGACAAAAGAAAAAGACTTTCTGTTCCCCAACATTCTTGTGCATGGAGCTCTCTGTAGGACAGTGACATTTCTCTGCCCGTGGTCCAGACTATCAAGTAGAAAATAACTATGAAATCTGAAATGTGGGAAAGCCCCCAAATCCAATTCATTGCAATTTAATAGATGTCTAGGCCCAGATCAGATTCTAGGGGTACAGAATCTCTCTGCATCCTGCCATGTTTTGGGGTCAAAACTGAGGACTTTCCCTACCTTTAAGGTATTCGAGCTACATCCAGAGACCCAACCTAATGTGTGTGACTACATCTCCCGCTGTCTAGAAAAAAGGGAAGGAGGGAGGGAGGGAGGGAGGGAGGCAAGGAAACCAAACAGAGTTCAAAACAGTCAATGAAAAGCTGAACGGGGGTGGGGGAGGTGAAGAGGGAAAGGAAGGAAGCTTCCCGGAAGAGGGGAGATCCGCGGAAGAGGGGAGACCTGCGCTAGGCTTTGATGGATGGGGAGGAATTTGGTAGCCAGAAGCATTCTGGGGTTTTACCTCTCTAAGCTGCACTTTGTTCTGCAAAATCTCCTAGGCCTGTTGTGAAGGCTGAACGGTGTACTAAAACTACAGTGGGGTGCGGGGGGGGGGTGCTTGACACAGAATAGGCCCTGAATCAGCGGGTGCCGCCGTCGTCATCGTGAGGAGGCGGTGTTGGAGGCGTGTGAGCGAAGTAAAAACGAAGTAAAACGCTGTTCCCTCTGCTCTTAGCCCGGTTTTTCTGCGGCTGGTTCTCATCTCTCACGTGTTGACATATTTTGGCTAAGATCCGTTCACCTCCGGCAAAATGAAAGCAGACTCAACCGAGTATCAAAAGAGGTTTTTAACCTTCCTCCGTGTCTCAGTGTAACGTCTCACGCACTGGCTGATAATTTCAGTGGCGGGTGGCTGTTTGAGTGAAGGTGTAAATACAAAACCAATAGCTTATGCTACCGTCTCTCTTGGGTCCCTGTTTCCAACAACTTATTTTAGCAGCTTCAAAAAATAGTCACTCGGGGTATTTTTTTTTTTTTTTTCCCTTCGCGTCTGTTTATCCTCCAGTGGTTTCCTGCAGGTCACAAAGGAAAGGTGTTTCTGGAAAGAAGCAGTGGAACTTACTTCTTCTAAAGTGTGAGAGTTAACATGTAAGGCCAAGTCGTTCTGTGTCATAAATGATTAGTATTACGTGTTTGAGAGGAGCTTGTCCACTGACAGTTGGGGCTGAGGAGATTTTAGGCCCGGCGGTTGGGGAAGACCAGGATGCTAATATGAAAAGTCATTTAATGACCCCTTATTATGTGCTCAGCAGGACTATGCTAATGACTCTGTCATAGCTGATCCCCCGTGCGACCCTCTGAGGCAGGCACAGCTCTGTGTTTGTATCATAGATGAGGAAAATGAGGCTTAGAGTAGTGACATAACTTGCCCAGGCTCATAGCTCAGGCGTTGCAGAGGCCGGACGTGGACCCAGGTCTGTCTGATTCCAAACCCCAGGCTGTTTACTTCCAGGTGATTCTGCCTGCAGCAGTTTGAAAATGATGACCCCAGACGCAATGCAGGGGGTTGCTCTGAGGCCGATGTACAGGTTAGATGTTAAAAGACGTGCTGCGGCCTCTGCTGCAGTCTCTGCTCAGATCAGCCAAAGCAGAAGGGAACTTAGTTTTGATTTGAGGGAGCAAAAACCGGTCAGCAGATACCCCCCCCCAAAATATGAGCTCAAAAGAGGTGTCAGACGAGGGACAGAACCAATAGTGTCCTAGGTCTTGAGAAAATGGAGTGGGGGGTGGGGAGGTAAGGCCTTTTCCTTTCTCTTTCAGTTCCCAATAACGACTCTAGAACTTTCTGCTAATTAACTTGACTGCCTGTCACTGATATATTTATTACTCAGCATTGTTTGTCAATGATATGTTCTTCAAATATTCATTTCCTAGGAGAGGGTCATAAATGTTTTCTGGGGTCATGAAAGGTGTTGGAGTGGCCAGAGCCGGAGGGCGTGGCAGGTCACGAGGTGACAGTGCAGATTTGCCCACCTCGCTGCTTGGACATCCAGGCAGTTCGGCGGGAAGAGATGATGTTTCCCAGCGTGGGGGAAGGACAGTTTGTCCTCTCATTTCTGAATCTCAGCATCCTGCTGCTGAAGGTGCTTGCAAGGGTTATACGTGATGTCACTCAGAGTTCCTGAGCAAAGTAACAGTAGCAGATGCGGTCACAGCTCTTCCTGGAGTTAGAGAATCCTATTTCTAAATGTCTCCCTTCTACACTTGGCCTTCTGCTTTCCTGGGTTTCCCAAGGCCACTTGGTCTGGGTAGCCACCAAGCTGCACAGGGCCAACAGCGCCACCTGTGGGCTAGAACAGAGATGTCCTGGACTCCTCAGCCTTTCTTGTGCTTTGAAATGATAATGCCTGCGTCTCTGAAATTCCCCGCGCCAGCCCGTGTTCCAGTCTCACCAGATTGCTTGCATTTCCTCATCACACCGGGCCCTCTTACACAATTCGAGGCCTGTGCCCCCTGCCCCCTCTCTAGAACGCTTTATGTCGTGTGTCTTCTGGCCCACTCCTGGTTGGACTGGAAGCCTGGACTTAAGCATCACCTTCCTTGGGAGATCTTTCCTGACATCACCCAAGGTGATTCAGACTCCTCCCTTTGTGTAGCCCCCAGGCTGTGCACGCCCATATATCAGTGGTACTTCCAAGGGCAGAGGATGAACTAGTACCCCTGAGGGGATCTGAGCCAAACTATGGAGAAGAAGGGCGTGGTACAGTTGGTTATGGCCCAAAGCAGCCTTCTATAGATCTCAAGATTTCTTTACAATTGTGTGCGTCAACCTAAACATTCCTATAAAATTAGCACAGTTCTCTACATTATTTAATATAAAATAATCTACGCTCAGTGAGTAAAACTAGTGGTCCAGAAAGCTCCCCCAATATCTGCCCCGTGGCTCCCTGAACCCCCAGGCACAACACAGTGTGTGTCGGGAGGATGTGTGAGCTGCTCTGAAAACCACGTATGTGGTGTAGTATCTTTTTAGTTGGCCATTTTAGGTACTAAAAAATACTATTTTTTGGAATGAGTGACTCTTTGTAGTGGTATTGGTCTTAAAGAACCAGTGTCATTAATCCTCAGAAATAGACACTCCAGTTGTAGACCCCAAGGTCTCCGTCAGCTGACTGCTCTTTCTCTAGTTAGTCTTACATTTCACTGGGCACCAGCATTTAAGATGAATTTTTAAAACCGTCTTCTTGAGTCATGTTAACATTAATTCACTATCATGATACCAGTATTGTTTCCCACTCTCATTTGCTGCAAATGCGTATCTCCCCCACAATATTATGGAGGAAATAAGTCTTAATGGGCAAACTTGGAAGGAACTCTAAACGTCATTGGTAACAGCTTTTCCATGGGAATATGTGTCCCAAATTAAAAAGAAAAACTTAGGAATGAATTCTAGGACAGTCCAGGGCTGAGGATGGACTGTATTCGCGCATCGGATCCCCACATCTGGCAGCTTCAGTATTATGGCTCAGAGCCCACAGTCAGAGGGAGGGGGGAGGGAAGTCTAAAAGCCAGAGGCACAAAGCGACATCCCAGAATCACTGGAGTGGGCTGGGATGACCTCAGAGTGGTCTTTCCCTGAGGTCTCCCAGGGTTCTCCCAGCAGCAGCAGCAGCAGGCCACCTTGGATGTGTAACAACCTTCCCAGGAAGCCAGAAAAAAATCATTCTTACAAATCCTCCTGACATCTGCACCTCTATGATCCTAAAACTGCCCCCTCTCTGAGACAAATGAACACCTGAACTATCTGTTGTCTCTCCATTTAAACAAATCCTAAGAAATATTTATGAGGGGAACCCTCTTACACCGTTGGTGGGAACGCAAACTGGTGAGGCACCCTGGAAAACAGTACGGCGGTTCCTCAAAAAGTTAAAAATAGAACTGCCCTATGCCCCAGTAATTGCACTACTAGGTATTTACCCAAAGGATACGAAAGTACAGATTTGAAGGGGCACATGCACCCCGATGTTTATAGCAGCATTATCAACAATAGCCAAACTATGGAGAGAGCCCAAATGTCCACCGATTGATGAATGGATAAAGATGTCATGTATCTATACAATGGAATATTACCCAGCCATCAAAAGAATGAAATCTTGCCACTTGCAGCACCATGGATGGAGCTAGAGTATATTACGATAAGTGAAATAAATCAGGCAGAGAAAAGACAAATACTGTATGATTTCACTCTCCTGTGGAATTTAAGAAACAAAACAGATGAACATGGCAGGGAGAAAGAGAGACAAACCAAGAAACAGACTTAACTCTAGAGAACAAACTGCTGGTTACCAGAGGGGAGGTGGATGGACGTTGGGGGAGACAAGTGATGGGGAGGAAGGAGGGCACTTGGGGTGAGCGCTGGGTGATGTGTGGAAGTGCGGAATTACTGTATTATACACCTGAAACCAAGATTGCCCTGTATATTAACTAGCTGGAACTTAAGTAAAAACTTGGGGGACCAAAAGAAATATTTATGAGTAAAGGAGCTCCTATGTGCAAAGCAGCTTTCTACACATGACCTATTTATTATGAAATTATTCTTCAGAAAACTCTCACTGCTTCCCCTTCCTTCTTTTAGAAATTAATTACTCGAAACCCAAACCCTTCAAGAACAGGCTAAACCGGGCCTCAGTTCTCCTCCACATCACACTCCAAGTGGTAAAACATGGTTGGAGGGCTTCTGATATGAAGGGTCGAGGTCTCTACCTGGCTTCTGTAGTGGGGTGCCTGCAGGGGCGAGGGGGGTGAGGGGCACTGATTCTCCCCACTTGGTCACTTGTCTTTCTGTTCCCTTTCACCCCACCCTTAAGTGAAGAAATCTTCCCTCCTGATCAGGCATGTAATATTATTTTTATATCTGCTCTGATCTAGAAGTTTCGGTTCTGATTCTACCTGGAGGGCAACTTAGGGAAGTCCCAGCCTAGAGCCTGAATCCAGTGTCTTGACCACATTCTCAGATTGGGAAAAACTGTTGGAAAGCGAGTTCAGAGCCTGAACTGGGAGAAACTACAAACACTGGTGTAGAGAGGGGTTTTTTAAACTCATACAGTCTTTCAGTAAAACATCCCCCTTTCTGAAACATAATGAGTACGTGTTTAACCACAAATGTAGAAAAACTGTTTAGGGTACAGACCAGCATATTTTCTCAGGACTACAAAGAAGGTTTCTTTCTCTCTCCTTCTCCTTTATATGTTCCTTATAAAACCTTGCCAGAGTCAACTAAAATGGACCCCCTTTCATTACATACATTTTTCCCAAGAAGTAAAATGAACTAAATTCGTTCACTCAGCAGCAGTGTAAATACCAAATGAAAAAAACCATAGACGTATAGCTGTAAATACTGCCCCTGTAATTATTTTTTGTGTTTGTATAACTAGAGGGCACTGAGAGAGGAAAGAAATTATTCAAAGTTCAAAGGTTCCCAGATTTACTAAGAAAATAAGAAAAAAATAAGCCCAAGCATCCACATGCACAAAGAGCCGAACGATGAACTAATCGTTACTCACCAGCCTTTCCTTCAAAAGAAACAGCTTTTGTTGAAACTGGTGAGAATTCCAAATGCTGAACATTTTTTTCCTATTAAATAAAGTTAGTAATTAATGTGGTGATTAAGGAGAGTGCAGGAGTTGATTTCATTCTGTTGAAACCACAACGTACAGCCAAGGTTGAGAACCATTATTTCTTTCTTTCTCAGATAGTTCAATTTGGCCCTAATTTAGTTTATAATTATTCCTTTCTTCCTTTTGAGGGTTTCCATCCATCTCTAAGTTTCCCCAAGTGTGTAGGAAGAGAAGGCTGGACATCTCTTTCCCTCTCCCAGCTGTAGCTTGTGGACGCCCTATCTTCTTCGGACAGCATGGCCGCCGTTGTTGACTATTATGTAACTGATGCCACGTGCTAACATCATGGTAGTTCTTCTTCTGCCACAGTGTTACTCTTCCATCTCCTGGAGGGGTTCTGGGGTTATGCGTTGGCATTTATAGTCTTTGCGCACATCATCTATCCTTCTCTGCCTTCCGCCCACTGATTGTCTCTTGAGGGTGCCTCTGGACCACTGACCTTGGTGATTCTTCTCCCAAAACCACATGATTGACTCCACATCAGCGCGACAAGTCCAAGATTGGAGATGGGAAGGTGGGCTTCTGGGACTGAAGGCTGTCTGTAGGAAGCCTCCCTGAACTGGCACTTTCATGGGGCATACCTGAGATGATGTGAACACGACTTTGAGCTATGACAATATTTGGAGCCATCAAAAAGGACTTATTTTGTTTTTACTTAAATTCACTTGAGTTTATGGAATTTGTGTTCAAACCAACAATTCTCAACCAGTACTATTTGTTTTTACCGGTGGCTAGAAATTTCTTTTAAGTAACTTCCTTAGTTAACCTTTTCTGTGTAACAAATCACCCCAATATTTAATGGCTTAAAAATAAATAGGAGAGTCTGCTGCTCTGGGCTGGCTCAGTTGAACTCCGCAGGGCTTGCTTTTTGTCTGTTGTCATTCATCTGGGGCTGGATGGCCTAGAGTGGCCTCATTCACATGTCTGGTAGTTAGCAAGATCAGCAAATGTAGAAGTTGTAAGGCTTTTTGAGGCCCAGGCTCAGGACACGGACAGTGTCACTTCTAGCACATTCAGTGGGCCAAACCAAGCCATAAGGCCTGCTCAGATTCCAGGTAGAGAAACAGACTCCACCTCTTGATGGGAAGAGCTAATAACTACCGTGGCTGTTTTTGAAATCTACCATAAGAACCACACCTCCTTATTTGCACCTTTTGTAAATATATAAATTAAAAGAGATCTGGAGTTCTTCCACTAATAAGGTGACTCTCACTTGCATTCAAGTAGACTGTGTAAGTAGGAAACAAAGAGGAGATAATTGTCGCTGGCCAGGACAGTGAGCAACCCATGCATATACTATCTATCAACCTATCGTGCGGTTATGCAGAAAAAGGTTGCAAACAGCTGTCCATAAGATAATGTGATGAGGCAGAGAGAGCGTGAACCTCCAAATAAGAAAGACACCTGAGTTCGAACTCCCATCTCCCCAACTTGTTAACAGGATGGCCTTGGGCACGTAACTTAACCTCTCTACGCATTCATGTCCTCAACCATAAAACAGAAACAATACTGGCTGTTGCGAGGATTAGATGAGATGATTGTGTAAAGCCTGGCACGTAGTAAACAGCCACATCATGTTAGTTTCTGTCCCTGTCTCCTTAATTTTTTGAAATTCATGTGCAGTGGCCATAGTAACTGTCTTCAACACAGAATCAAAGCTGCCTGATCCCTTTTCCTGCCAGATATTGGCTTTTTTTTTCCCACGTACAGCATATCTTTGAAAGATGACTTAAATACAGTCTTTTGCAACCTGGGATCTTGGCAGTGTTTGGAAAAACATAAGCTTACAGTTAACAATCCCAAGATGATTCTTAGTTTGGGGGCTGCAAATTATTCACATCTTCAAGTTGTGCAAAAAAAACCAAAAAAGATGTTTTTTCTTTATAGTCTGGATATATTGTGGAATTTTGGAAACTCACCACCAGAAGAGAAAGCGTTGAAATAATACAAGTTGGGCAGCAATGGATGGGAATAATGTTCTCTCAGAAAGGACACATTTACAGTGGAGAAGGTTTTCAAACTCACCTCAGAGCTCTAAGTAGTGAAGTTGTTCTTTGGGGGGCAGAGGGGACCAGATTGGGCAAAACCTCTGCTTCTCCTCTGATGCATTCCATGGGGCTCCATTTTGGCTAAATCATCATAATTCCCACCAAGACAGCACAGAATGATAATGGTTTTATTTATTATTTTATATGCATTGCCAGTATATGCAAAGCTTTATAGCTTGCCATAAATCGAGAGGGATTATCACAGCTGTTACTTATTTTAACAGGTCACAATACAGTAGTTTATGCCAGATGGTTTGGAGAATTTTGAGAGAGAAATTTTATACAGGCAGCCACATAGATACTAGCTTGGGTGGTTGCACCCTGAAATTAATTTACATTTGTTATGATATAAAATATATATGAATAAACACATAGCTCCTTATGAGCGAGTGAACCATTTTATAGCCCTGATTTCTTCTGGAAGTTGTGGGGTCTCCTGTGAGCAGTGGTGGGGCAACAGCAGGGATTGTGCTGCTAAGGCGAGATGGGAGAGGAGGGTCACCACGCCCAACGCCATGAAGGAGACGTCCAACTTGCTCCAGGGAAGTGAACTTTGGTGGCAAACCTGGGTTTCCGTGATTGGAGCTGAAAAGAATAAGGCAGGGAAGCCCCCCCCCCCCGCCCCGAAACATGAGGAGAGTGTGTGTATGGTAGAACATAGAGCTGAAATTGGGATCACCAAGGTCATAAACAAGGTCATTCTGGGGCAAAAAGTTTACCCAGCATGCACAGACCACAGAACACATGATGGCCCTTGCAGATGCTAAAGTTTCTGTGTAGAGTGATCAGTCCTGGATGATTAGCAGAATTGGGAAGAAAAACTAGGTAGTGATGATCAGCAGTCATTCCCGAAGGCGTCTTTGGTTCCGGGTTTCACAGAACAATAGACTTCCAGAATGACGGACCTAGAGAAAACCTGATAGATCATCTCTACCCTCCTTGTTTCATAGATGAAGAAACAGACCAAGAGGATCATTTAAACATGGTCGTCTTGGTTCTTTGATTAAAAAAAATAAAAGTAAAATCAGCCTGTGAAGGTATTTGGACTCTGTCGGCTTTCTGCACGGTGTCTCATTGATCTGCTCCACCAACTCCTCTCCTGGGCCTGGCCTCGCGCTGGGAGAGGACCCCATCCCCACCTACCAGAATAATCCGAAGACCAGGTCCAAAGCACAGCTCGGTTTTCTTGGTAAATCTCCCCAAGTCATAAAGGGAATACAGCCTCTGGAACAGGAATAAAATTATTTAGCCTTTTCAAGTCAATACTTCTAGCTCCTATAAGCTAGGCGCCAACTAATATCTATTGGTGTCCACAGAATAATTAGACAGAAAAGGTGAGTTTTAAACAGATTTGGAGCATTTAATGGGCTTAATCTGTGTGCAGAAAAATCAGAAAGTGACAGTGTTTCGAAAGCTGACGAGCCCATGAGTGTCAAGAGATAGAACTAGAACCTTCATTATGGATGCCCCCAAGATGACTGGTAGAAAAATGGAAAGTTTATAGGCTAGATCAAACTGAAATGCCCCACAGATTCCGGAGATGCTGAGCTTTGAGCACCTTCCCCTCTCTGGAACACAGCACTAAGCCTGAAAGTAATTGTCAGCAAGCCCGTGCGCTTTATGAAGAA
Organism: Martes martes; assembly: GCF_963455335.1. Lineage (NCBI taxonomy): Eukaryota > Metazoa > Chordata > Mammalia > Carnivora > Mustelidae > Martes > Martes martes. The sequence goes on from NC_137897.1 coordinate 12,707,822, forward strand.
CCTTGCTTACGTTCCCGCTCAGTCCGTTAGTAACTCTTGTTAATGAACAGATGTTACCCAGCCACGGTGCCTCTTTTCTTCAGTTCACTGTGTATTCGAACCGTGCGGAAGGAGCTAGAAGGAGGGGGAGAGAAGAATGACAGTGGAGAGTGAAATATCAAGGAGACATTAAATTGTGTTTCGTATCATCTGATTACAAAGATAGGAAAGTGAATTCTTCGAGGTAGGCTAAATTCTGGTAATAAAATCCCCAACATTTCAGAAGCTTATTTCTCACACTCTAGGCCAACACAGGCCAGCATTTGGTCATTTGGGCACTAAGGCTCCTCCGTCTCGGGCTTCCAGCACCCCACGCGGAGCATCTGTCTAGCCCGCAGGGGAGAGAAGGGAGCGTGTGTAGGAACAGGTCGGAGTTTCTACGGGCCAGGCCGGGACGCACACACCCCTTTGCCCCCATTCCGTCGGCTGGCACCCAGTTCTATGGCCACACTACCTGCGGGGGAGGCTGGCCGTAGGAGGGAGAAAGCCTGGCAAACAGCTAAACTAGTCCGTGTCTTCCAGGAAAGTGTAAAATATGCTTTAAAATAATAAGGGGCTTCAGGAAACTCCTCATGGTTGGATAAACTTTAGTTCCGTGCAAAATCGCCTACAGAGACTCCCATATTTCCTGGCAGTGCGAGGTCAAGGGCGTGTTTATGCCCCGAGGCACAGTACAGATCCTAGGCTGACCAATTATGGCCCATGGACCCAAACTCACCTGCTGCCTGTTATTGTGGATAAAGTTTTATTGGAACACAGCCACATCCCTTCGTTTATGCCTGGCCTGTGGCCGCTTTTGAGCTACACACATCAGCAGTGTGAACGGGTTCCAGCAGAGCTCGTGTGGCCCACAAAGCCTAAATTAGTGACTGCCTGGCCCTTTCCAACAGAACAGGGTTGCCTGTCCTAAGCAGGACACGCGTACAACTGTTTCTTCTTGAGACCCGGTGTCCGGGTGAAAACAAGGAGGATACCCACTTGGACTGGGCCGTAAACTCTGCCCTTAGAAGGTCTGCTCCAACAGGGCCCAGGCTTTGCTCTCTCCCCGCCAGCACCGAGCACAGTACCTGGCATCTAAGAGAGGTTCAGTAAGTGCTTCTGTTTGAACCGTCAGCCGTGGGAAGCATCGGGTACCCTAACCACCGTACGGGGGAACGGGAGTCCAGCAGAACTACAGTGCGAGCGTGGCCATGAAGACCTCCACCAGTTAGGAAGGATCTGCCTTTGTCGGGCTTTTATTATACGCCAGGCACTGTCGTGCTGCTTTATAACTGTTCTTTGACTTACTCTTCCTAATAAGCCTGTAAACTAGGTATTCCTGTTTGCATTTTACAAACGAGGAAACCAAGGTTCAGAGAAGTCAAATTATTTCCCCAAGGGCGCACCGCTGAGAGGTGGAGGGGCTAGGGTTCAGGCTCAGGTCTTCCTGGGGCAAAAGCCCAGGGTTTTGTTTTGGTTTTTCCTCTACACCATGGGATCCTCGAAAACTTTATTCAAATCAGGCAATCTAGTTCTATCATTTATTTTCGTCATCACTGCTCATAACAGCCTCAGTCTTATAAAGATCCATGTGAAGGAGAAGACATGGCCATTTCCATTGCTTTAGGGAGTACTGCCAAGGCCCTCCCTTGACAGGGCATCCCTGAAAACCCGGAACAGCACAGTTCAACTCTTGAGATCTAGGATTCGTGACTTGGCCACCAGCTCCCTGTGGTCTTGCCGGGCAGGGCTGCAGGAGGCGGCCCTTTTGCTCACCTAAACATCAGTTCTCATTCCAAGGCCTGAGTAGTCTGCGTCACACAGCAGGGGTGCCCGTGTCCCTAGTGGAATAGGTCTGGGAGCTTGTTAACACACACACACACACACACACACACACACACACACACCCCATCCCCACCCCCACCCCCAGACCTCACGGCACACACCGCTCCCAGGGGCTGCTGCGGCCGCCCCGCCACTAGGCCTGTGCGGAGCAAGTCTAAGGGAAAGTCTTCCCTTCTCTTTCTGAAGCTCTGACTGGCCTTCCCGTCAGTGTCCTCTCCATCAGGCCTGAAGTCTGAAGGGCCCAGGTCAGTCCTTGGCGAACAGAACCGTTTCCATGGACCTCTCAGGGACGTTGGACATTCTCAGTCATGCCACCTCCTTGAAACCTTTTTGTCCCCTGGTTTCTGAGACAGGGCCCTCCCTCCCTCCTGGTCTCCTGTTTCTCTGACTCACCTCGTTCTTTCTCTCTGGTGGCCTCCTTTCCTTTGCCTACCCTGCCCTTTAAGTTTGGGATTCATGGCTCACGTCTCACCCTCCCTGGAGGAGTGGCCACAGCACTCCCCCCACCTATCCTTCCTGTGCTAGCCTCTCTCTCTCTCTCTCTCTCTCTCTCAGGGGGACTCCAGCCAGATTTTCTATCCTTCCTGGTGGCTGGCAACCCTCCGAGGAGGTTAGTGTGAGTGGGGTCGGAGGAGAGCAGCCAACACAGACTAACTTGGGTTCGATGTGATATTTCATGTACCACAATCATAATTCATAGTAATGCCAATTAGGAAATGCTCTACCAGTGCACATGCAAACCCTGTGATTTCTTACGACCTTGGCAAGTTAGTGTTTCATCACAATTTGTGAATTATGGAGGAGTCACGGGCCTCGTGGACTTCGTACTGCCCACGCATGTAAATCTGCCCCGGGCAGAAACCTCCCTATTTGCAAAGAGATGACCTGATAGAGAATAGTCCAGTTTTCCTGAAATGAGTTTCCAAGGCATCAAGACAGATTACCAAAACCTGTGTCCCACAAGGCATCTTGGGATAATTTCATTCACTGGTTTTTCCTTGTTATATATTAGGGTATATCCCAGGAGTGTCGCAGTGGCCCTAAATGGCTTTTTGTCTTCTGCATGCCGTTGTTACATATACAGCCTACCAGCCTAAGGCACAGGCACACACTGCCACGGTTTTTAACCCTGGTCCAGCCCCACAGCTGGCTCAGTAAATCACCCTTCCCTGGAGAGGAGTTCATCACTGTGAAGGCATTGTCTTTGCAGTGTTTTTAAGCCTGGGCAGAGTGAGTTGTATCTAGGATGCAAGGTTTCAGCCACCAGAGATAAATAGGGGGAAGGGACGCAATGTGACAATTTGGGGGCTGCTCTAGTCCTGTTACACACGGGCACCCGCTCCACACCGGTCTCTGTCTTCCCTCTTGTCGGGGCTGGAGGAGTTGGCACCGTCGGCGTGTCTGATTCTTCTGCTGTTGGTCAGAGGCTGGGGACAAGGGAGGTGAGAAGGGAGCCACGGGGGTGCGGTGCTGAGCAGCCGCGGTCGGTCCAGCCTGTTGGTGATGTGCCGAGCCCACTGCCACTCCGGGCATGAGTAACACGCAGCACCAGCCGTCGCGCTACCGGAGAAGCAAACGCATAGGTACCAGAAATCCGGCTCCAGGATCCTCCGCAACCCCCGGCTGGTCTAAGCGCGCAGGGCCGGCTTTGTGGCCGGCTCCCGCGCACCGCGGAGTTTGGGGCTGGGGGCCGAGTCCTGCGGCTCACTGCGGCTGGCGGCAGGGGACGGATTATTTTTAGCAGGTTCCCTTTAGCCCAGCGGAGCCGGGAGATGTTCGCGGAGCCGGGCGGTTGTCTGCAGAGCGTTGGTGCAACCGTGCCTGCTGCCCGGGAGGTTTGGCTGCCGCAGTCCCCTCCATTCACTGGGCTGTAAATCGAAGCTGTCTCCACCGGCAAGGCGCTCGATCTCAGCGTGGCCCTGGGGCTACGTCCCGCCCAGGTCTCCCGGCACCTGATTTCCCAGTGGTCAATTAGGTGTCTCAGCCTGCAGCACTGAAGCAGTGGAGGGGCCAATGCCCCGGCTTTGATGGAGCGCGCCGTGCGCAGAGACCTCCCCAGTCGACTTCCTCATCAGAAGGCAGCATCCATTCATAATTCTCTCTCTGCCTGTGGACCGAGTTAGGCTGGAGCTGGGCATGGACTCCTGCGATCTCCCTTTTTGCATCTGAAGGCGAAACTAAGATAAAAGGCAAAAGGAAGAGGGAATGCGGTCCTAACGCAACAAGGCGCTGGCAAGCCCCCCGAGAGGCCTCTCCTTCGCGGGGAGAGGGAGAAGAGGCATATCCTGAGCCCAGCGCCCCAGCCAGCTGCTGCTTCGCTGCGGAGCCGGCACGCATGCCTACCTCACCTGACGGCCGCATTCCTGGGGAGCCGGCGCGGGGCCCGGCGGCGCGCCCAGGGCGCACGGGCGGTAGGATTTCTGCACCCGGAGAACGATGCGCGGGCGGGCTGCCCAGGGCCGAGCCCGAGCCCGAGCCCGAGCGGGCGCCCGGGGAAGCTAGCCTCGGCGCGGCGCCCCACCGCAACCCCCCGGGATGCTCCGCGACTCGCAGCCCAGGCCACTCGGGTGTGTGTGAGATGCGACCAGCCGGTGGGTGGGGGGTGGGGGGGGTTGAGGGGGAAGGGGTATGGGCAGGTGACATCATTTTAAACTAATTTTTCACAGCTCTGGGTGGTGGGTGAACTTGGGGGACGGAGGAAGCAAGAGCCGCAGCCCTACCGCGCGCCAGCCTAAGAGGAAATCCCCCCCGCCCGTCGCTGCCCCCAGGTCTGAGAGTCAGGTCCCCTTGGCAGAGCACGGTGAGGGTGAGCAGGCGGTCAAGGTGGACCACGCATAGCTCTGAGGGGCGAGGGGAACAGCTCCGTCTTTCAGGGGTCTTTTTATTTTAAGCATATTGCAGTTGCAGCTTTGAAGTTTGCCGCCTCCACCTCACCCCTCATCCCGGGTTCTGGGGCGGGGCGGCACTTTTCCACGCCGCTACCCAGGCCCTTACCAGCTGAGCGGAGGGGGCTGCAGGGGCTGGTGGTGGGTTTCCTACAGGGGGCATGGGGACTCCGGGGCTCCGCGAGAGGGAGTGCGCCCTGAAGCTGAGCCTTTTGGGAGCTCTAAGGGCTGAGGGAGAAGTCCGGGATCGGGCTTGGTGCTCCATCCTGTTTTCCTGCCCTGCCACTTGGTGTTGGGCGACATTTCGCCTGTGCAGGGGTTTCACTGTCGTGGAGCTGGCTGTGATGCTGTGAGGCAAATGGACTGTTAGGATGAGCTGGAAGAGAGAGGCGAGAGAGCTGAAGCTCTTCCTTTTGTGGCAGTGTTAACCCTGTGGAGCCCGCTCCCTCGGCACACCTGTCCACCTGGGTCACCCTCTGTGAGCACGAGTGGGGCTGCCGGGCTGAAGAGCCCTGCCAGGGCTGGTGGTCCGAAGCGGGACTTGCGGTGGGCAGGCAGGGCCAGCAATGTGTGGGCGGTAAAGGAGCAAAGCCCCAACTGGTGCCCCCTTAAGGGAAGGTTAAGCAGGCCCGGCCATGATGGTGCACAGCGCTGTAGCCAGAGTGTGGTCTGCTCTGCTGTGAGTTTGGGAGCTCTTGTTCTACGCGGTTTTTATTTTGCAGTTTTGTGCCTCCTGGTCACCAGTTTGTTTTTCACAGCTGCTTGCGAGCAAGGCAAAGATAACAGCATCTAAAAATAGCCCCGCGGCTGGAGATGCAGCTTAGCTTGACCCCACCGTCACAAGAATGGGGTCTCCCTTCCCGGCTGTGCGAGGGTGAGCCGAACTTGGGCTCCCAGATAGCAGGGGACCAGGCCCACACATCTCCAGAGCAGCATAGCATCCGTTCTCAGGGCCGGGCAGGGATGCTGTGGTGTTGGTCTGTGGGAGACGGGCAGTAGCTCCTCCATTCCTATGTGAGGCCCAAAGCAACTGGGCTGGCTGCAAGATTGGGGGATGGGAGCCCAGACAGGGACCCCTTCGCCACCCCCAGCCACTGGCATCTGCAGCTTTGCGTTCCCTAAGAGTTCCACCCAGCCATATATACAGGGCTCTCTCCTCGGTGCTTCGGGGGCCAGCAGGCCACTCCTCCCCCCACCCCCAAAGGAGTCTGGCCCAGAATACAGAGGGACCCAAAGGTCCAGGGTGCACATCACAGACCAGCTTCCTCTGTGAAGCCAGTAGCTGGGGTGCCACTCTTTCCTTCCCAGCAGGAAACCCTTGGACAGCTGAGGGATGGACCTCTTCCTAGTGTTTGGGAGGTGCCCGTTCCGTCTCAAGGGGGCCACCCCCGCTGATGGAGAAGGTGCCACATGGAATGCAGCCAGGAAGGGACTGTTGCAGTAGATGGTGGGAGCCCTGGTCTTCTCCTGCGGGTTGGAGATTCTGGGAGCTGCTCGGCCTCTCCCATTCTTTATTTTCAAAAGCCTTCGCTTCCCCCATGTTCACCTTTTCTTTGGAAGCAAACGTGGCAAAGTCCAGCTTGAAGGAAAAAAGGCCCCCCTCTGTTCTTGATTGATTGAACTATGGTATTTTTTATTTTTGAAAAATGCATGGGTAATTGCTGAAAAATGTAAATGCCTAATTGTCTACAGTGAAAGAAACAAACTAAAGAGCCTGGGAATCTGGGAGGGAAGATACAAATCCCATCACCAGTTCTCTGTTCAAGATGGAACCTACCAGGTAATTCTCCCCTCCCTTCCAAAGTGAATTGTGATTTTTAAAAGTTTACCTTTATTTTCTGTAGATCATAAATGTAATCACTGGGCAAATATTAAGGTAGAGAGCTTGATTTGGGGGAAGGAACAGACCAGGAAACTGAAAGCATGTCTGAGAAATCCCTCATTCCTCTAGTCATCTAGTAGAGACTTAAAAACCAGTTGCTAGTTTATCTTTAAAATGTTCCCGCCATCTTTGTGTTCCCTACAAAAGATGCAAAAGGACTGCAGATTCAATGTAGCCTAAAGGCCCAGTGTGACAGGAGTGAAGTCTCTGGCCATGCAGAAGAGTAGATGGGAAGACCCAGAGTGGGATTCAGATTTTACAAAAACGTCATCGACTTTGCTCTGCCTGTAGCAAGCAGAGGTCAACAATACCTTGCTCGTACACAAAAGGGGGCTGCTTCCTCTTGAGGTTCACAACCTGAACCAGCAATCCACTAGAGACACTGAGCATACGTATTGGTCAGCAAAGCCAAATACTATTACAAGCCCCAAATCTCAGGAGTTTAACACAACGCATTTATTTCTTATCACATAAGGTCTAATCAACTTTTGGCTTGTAATGATATGGAACCTAGTCTTCTGCCTTCTTGTGACTCTACTATCCCACAGGGCCTCGGAGTCCTTCCTGGGTTCCTCTGCATCCAGCCAGCAGAAGGGGATAAGGAGAGCATGGAGGATTGTCTGGAAGTAGCACGCCTCCTCTCCACCCACATTCTGCCGGCCAGAACTCAGTCACATGGCCACGGCTACCTGCAAGGGAGATTGGGAAATGTCTGTGCCATGGCAAAAAGCCCTCTGGTGTGAAAGACACCCCTGGGACTTGGGTTTGGCTCTGGACAAGTCATGTAGCTAAATACTGATCTCCATCTTAAAAATGGTGGTAATTCCACCTGTCTTTCCTGTCTCGCAGGGATTTGGCAAGGTATAGAGATATAAAAGGCTCCTAGAGGGACCATCTGGTCTAGCCTCTTTAGGCAAGGTCATTGTCATTATCCTCATGTTATAAATCACCTGCCTGGTGTGACACAGCTAGTTTACGGCAGGGCTAGGATCTGAACTAGTTCTATGGGATATAGTTGCAGAAGACTGGTATACGGTCTCTGGATATCCTTTCATTGCGTATAACCACTAGAAACAGCTATTCATATTATGTAAAATCCCTGTGAGATTTTTTTTTCAGTTCTTAGTATAGAACCACTTATGGTCAGGCTTAGAATAGCGAGGTTACTGGTCTATGTCCTGTACGTACATTAGCTCATCTAATCTTCGCAGTAACCCTGGGAGGTAGGGACTATTATTATCCTCACTTTAGAGATGAGGACGCTCAGGCACAGAGATTAAGTAACTTGCCCAAGGTTGTATGGCTAACAGGTGCCAGATCTGGGGCTTGATCCCAGGCAATCTGGCTCTAGAATCTGGCCCTGGGTATTTTACTACACTGCCTCTCTGAGCTGCTGGACTCCGCGTCTAGCCCTCTCGGCTGTGTCCCATCAGCGCTGAGCCCCATTCTCGGGCTTTAATATTCTGAGTTTCCTCTCTCAGTGTGTGACCTTGAAGGTCCACGACAGGGAGTCATTTGTAAATTTGCTGAGGCATGAATTTGAGCCCCAAGCATAGGAAATTGATACGTAGGATCGCACTACTTCAAGGGAGACCCAGCCCCAATCTCCAGCTCTGACAGGCCAACGAGGCTTTTTTTTTTTTCCCTTTAAAAATTTTTGGTCTACTCATCACTGGGTAGGCAGTAACTATTGTGCAATAATAAAGATATTTATTTCCTTGCGAAAAGCAGCCATGCAATGAGAGAGGGACTCTCCAGTGCCAGGTTAAAAGGCACCTTGGTGATTTGGTGGGGGTTGGGCAAGGTGAGCATAGTCACTTGACTCAAGGTGATTGCTCACTGGGGTTGTTTTGTTTGTTATTGCATAAGAAACTACCCTAAAGCTTACTGGCTTAAGAAACAAGAGCCCACCTGTTGGTTCAAGATGCTGGAGTCTGGGATGAGCCCCCTGGGCAGTTCTTCTAGTCTCGCTGGTAGTCCCTCTGCTAGCAGGTCACCTGGGGGCTGGGTTCAGCTGGGCTGCTGGGCTGGCTGCACTCTTTCTGCGTTGTCTCAGGACTTCTCCCTCTCCAAGCAGCCTCTCCGCGTGGTCTCTCCAGCAAGGGAACAGGACTTCTTACTTAGTGGTTTAGGGTCCCCAAGACTGTAAAGGCAGAAGCTTCCAGGCCTTCTCAAGGCTGGGCCTGTGACTTGTATTACCGACAGAATGAGCCGGGTCACAGGCCCAGCCCAGACTCCCGGACAGAGAAATTCACGAAGGGCATGAGTACCAGGCGGGGTGGAAACAGGCTACCCAGTGGTAAAGTCTAAAGCTTCTGTGTTTACAAATTTAAGGACTCCCAGAGGTCTCAGGAGAAGCTGGCTGTACATTAAAATGTAGGTTAAATAAAATCCTCCCCTTTCACTCCAGTGGAAAAAGACTGTTAGATATGTTTGGTTCTTTCTCCATCCCCAAACCACCAAACCGGTTATCTGTGTCCACGAAAGCACTGAGGCTGTAGATGTCACCGCCCAAAAGGAAAGGGAACTGGAGTGGGTGACTTCTCTTGCGTCTCCCATACTTTGTCTCAAAGGTATCAATTTTTAAAAAGGTATCAGTGCCCGCCTTCAGACAAAAACCGACAATAATTTCTGAAAAGTCAGTAGCGTGCCAGTCGGATCAGGAGACAAGACTATTTCTGATCTCTGTCTACTCTTCCCCGGCAAGTCACACATCCCCAGGTGACTTAGCAGGCACGGCAGGTGCCCCCGGCTGCCCCCAGACGTAGAGCTGCGTTCCTGCAGAAATGGGCTCGTGGGTTCAGTCTTACATGCTTCCGTTCCAGATCATCGTCCTCAGGTCCTTCAGTCGCTGGAGTCTGTGGGGTAAAGGGCTACTTCGGTGCACCGCCCACATCCCCCTCCCTCACCAGGTCTCAAGCCCGCACCAGTCAGAGCTGGGCACTAGTGGCTGACAGCTCACAGCCAAGTCCCTCTCTGTGAACTGTCCTTGGCTCGAGAGAGAGCCACCTTGTCCAAGGTCGCACCCCTTCCCATGGCAGCCCTACTCTGACGACTGGTCGCCTTGCCTCATTTCGGGACGGTTCTGCAGGGCCAAGGCGGCTCCAGAGCTCCTCCTTGGGACTGGCTGAGCCTTTGCTGTAACTGCGTCACGGCCGCCTTCTCTCTGCCCAGTCCTGCCTCGCTCCTTCCTAGATGTTGACCCCAGAAGCATTTGTACCATACTTCTTACACACCTATGTCCATGTCAAAGTCTACTTCCAGAGAACCTGACCTGAGATAGGGGGCTTGTAGACTGCGTTGCTTAGCACTACAGGTTGGGCTACTGTGGATACACACAGAGAGAAGCAGGACATACAACAGGTTGTCCCCAAATTCTTCCAGCTGGGAAGACAAGTACTTAAGCAACAATATGAGAAAATGAGCAAACATAACAGTCTTAAGTAAGTTTGATGCCACAGTGATTTTTTCCCCTCCTCACTCTACCCTTCACAAAGTTTTTCCCCCAAAAGTTTTTTTTTGTTTTGTTTTGTTTTGTTTTGTTTTGTATTTAGGGGATGGGTGATTCATGACATTGGTTATATGGTTAACAATTGCGCCCAAGTGTTCTCCCACCTGATTATTTCTTCCTTTGGGCATGGCACTGGCAATCAAAATTTATCTTTCAAATTAAGGCTATAATTATATTTTGATAAAGATCTAGCAATTCAATGAGAATGAAATTTTGAGGGTTGCCAGGAAACGGATGACTCTGGGTTATAGAGAAGGGTTTGCATGCAGAATACTAATAGGTGGTTCAGCACTCTTATCTAGACCTTTCCAATAGTGTCTGATAATGCAGGCCCATCAAGTACTGTTTCTCTCCTATTATTCTAGGAGGATAAAAGCGATGAAAGATATAAGCAGGGTTTTATGAATGAAAAGGTGATTCATTGGATGTCTTTTGGTCTATCTCACTAGAGTTAAGAAATAGAGTAATAATTATGTGGTATTGCCACAGAATACAGGAGACAAAAGCTTTCTCTTATTTCCTTGCCTCCTCTTTTATTGTAAATAAAAGCAAGATGTCCTAGATATTGGGTTATTGTTTTCTGTTGGGAGACAGGGACCTGCATTTGAAATGGTGTTGACTCCCAGGAAAATAGAAACAGTGGAAATGTGTATCATGCCATATTCTAATTTTTCTTTACCTTTCCTTTCATACTGTCCAATTATTACAAATTCATTCATTCAACAAATACGGAGTCCAGAAATTGTGTGGGTCCTACTGAGGGATCTAAGAAAGTTTAAAGTGGGTAACCACGTATGAAAATAATAAGTAACAATACAGTAGAGTAGCACCCAACATAGTATTCTGGGGAAGGGCTGGGGGTAATCTTTTTATTGGAAAAATTGAATTACATTTATATATTGAATATAACTTAAATACAATTAAACTATATAAAGGTCTTAAGTGTTGAGTTCCATGAGCTCTGAAATATACATGTCTGTAACCACCTCCTGAAATAATATATAGTACCTTTCCATCACCCCCAAAATTGTTAGTACCCCTTTCTAATCTTCCACCCGCTGTGGCAACTATTATGCTGATTTCACCAAGATTTAATTTGCCCATTCAAGAATTTCACATAAATCGAATCATACAGTATGATTTTTTAAAGATTTATTTATTTATCTGGGAAAGAGCGAGTGAGTGCCGTGGGAAGGGCAGAAGGAGAGGAAGAGAGAGGATCCTCAAGCAGACTCCCCACTGAGCATGGAGCCTGATGCGGGGCTTGATTCCAGGACCTTGAGATCATGACCTGAGCCGAAATCAAGAGTGGGACGCTCAACCGACTGAGCCACCCAGGTACCTCTACAATATGGTTTTTTAGAAATGTCTGGCCTCAGGGCACCTGGGTGGCTCAGTTGGTTGAGCGTCTCACTGTTGGTTTCAGCTCGGGTTGTGATTTCGGGGTGGTGAGATGGATCACTGCATCATGCTCTATGCGCAGCACAAGTCTGCTTGAGATTCTCTCTTTCTCCCCCTCCACCTCCCCCCCACCAATAAATGAATAAATCTTTAAAAATGTCTGGCATCTTTCAGCAAAATATTTTTAAAATTCATCCATGTTGTAAGTATCAGTAGTTCATTCCCCCCCCCTTTTTTTTTAAATTGCTGAGCAATAATCCACTGTAGAAATATACCACAGTTTATCTAAACATTTTGCTGGGCTGTTCCCAGTTTGGGGCTATTATGAATAAAGCTGCTGAGAATATTTTTGAACACATCTTTTTGTGAATTTATGTTTTCATTTCTTCTGTGTAAATAGGAATGAAGTTGCTTAGTCATAGGGTACATGTATGTTTAGTTTTGTAAGAAACTGGCAGAGATTACTCCAAAATGATTGTACCATTTTACATTCCCACCAGCAATTTATCAGAGTTCTAGTTGCTCTGTACCCTTGTCAGCACTTGGTATATTAGTTCTCATTCCAGTGGATATGAAATGGTATCTCACTGTGATTTCAATTTGAACTTCTCTGATGACAAATAATGTTGAATACCTTTTTATGTGCTTATTAGACATTCATATTTTCTCTTCTGAAATGTCTAGTTAATCCCTTTTCTCATTTTTAATTGGGTTCTTTGTCTTTTTATTATTGACTTGTAGTAAGTAGCTCTTTATATTTTCTGGCTGAAAGTTCTTTGTTAGATATGTGGATTACAAATATTTACTCCCACTAAATTGCCTTGCCAATTTATTTTCCAGTAGTGTTCTTTCGGTGAGTAGAATTTTTAAAAAATTTTGACAGAGTCCAGGTCATCAATATTTTCTTTTATGGCTAGTCCCTTTTGAGCCCTGTCAGAGAAATCTGCTTCCCTCAAGTTCATGAAGATTTTTCTCATGCATTTTCTTCCAGGGGTTTTATAGCTCTAGCTTTTATGTTTAGGTCAATGATCCTTCTTCTATAATTACTTCTTGTGTATGGAGTAAGGTAGGGGTCAAAATTTAGTTTTTTTTTCCCACATGTATATTCATTTGTTCCAGAACCACATGTAAAAAAATTTTCTTTTTTCCCGTTGAACTAACACCTTTAAAAAAAATCACTCAAATGTATGTCTGTGGGTCAATTTCTAGACTCTCTGTTCCAGTGATCTATATGTATACTCTCTTGCCAAAACCACACTGTCTTGACCTTTGTAGACTTATAGTAAGTCTTAAAATCAAGCAGTAGAAATCCTCCAGATTGGTTTTCCTCTTTCAAGATTATTTTAGCTATTCTAGAACCTATGCATTTCCTTTTTAAATTTTGTTTAAATTCAATTAGCCAACCTATGCATTTCCATATACATTTTAGAATTAGCTCATGAATTTCTTCAGAACAAATGCTGGGGTTCTGATTGGCCATTGATTTAAATCTGTTAGGGCATTTGGGGAGAACGGACATCTTTTTTTTTTAATTAATTTATTTGACAGATCACAAGTAGGCAGAGAGAGAGGAGGAAGCAGGCTCCCTGCTGAGCAGAAAGCCTGATGCGGGGCTCGATCCCAGGACCCTGGGACCATGACCTGAGCCGAAGGCAGAGGCTGAGCCACCCACTGAGCCACCCAGGTGCCCCGAGAATGGACATCTTTAACAATGTCTTCTGATCCCTGAATATAGTATAGCTTTTGATCTTCTAGGTCTTTAATTTCTCTTAGCGATGTTTTACTGTTCTTAGTGTAGAGGACTTGCACATGTTTTGTTAGATTTATCCCTATGGATTTGATATTTTTGATGCTATTATAAATACAAATTCCTTCTTATTCTCCAATTTTTCATTACTAGTATATATAAATACAGTTGATTTTATATATTGACCTTATATCCACTGGCTTTTCTAAATTCACTCTTTAGTGCTACCAGTTTTTATAGATTCCATAGGGGTTTTAATCTACACAATTATGTTTGATAACAACAATATTTACTACTCTCTTTCTTATGTTTTATTACACGAGTGAGAGTAGATGTTTGATTTCTTCCCAGTCTTAGGGGAATGCAGTCAGTGTTTCACCATTAAATATGGTGGTAGCTATAGATTTTTCAGAGATGACCTTTGTCAGCTTTTGGTATCCAGACTTCATAGAATGAGTTGGGAAGTGTTCCTTTCTTCTCTGTTTTCTGAAATAATTCATGTAAATTGGTATTATTTCTTCCTAAAATGTTTCACGGAACTCACTGGTAAAGCCATCTGGGCCCCGAATTTTTTCTGTGGGAAGGGTTTTGATTAAGAATTCAAGCTCTTAAGGAGATATGGGACTATTTATATTTTCTATTTCTCCTGCTAGTTTTTTAAAGGAATTAGCTGTTTCATCTAAGTAGTTGAATATATTAATACTGTAGACTGGAGTAGGCAGAAAGACGAAAGATACCACTTGAGGGGATACCTGAAGAGAAGGGACTTAGGGAGATAAAGAGGAAAATCATGACTAAAAACTGGTGTGAGAAAAGACATGAAGTGGGATATGCAGTGGTGTGTGTTGTTGGACATGGACTGTAACAATCTGGTTGAAAGAGAAGTTTTGGGTAAAAGAGAAATGGGAAATGTTAGATAGCTCAGACATGGGTCAATACCACCATATTGAGGAGTTTGGACTATATGTAGGCAATGAAGAAGCCTTGGATGATTTCCAGGAAATGGTACTTCAGGTAGATGGATTTGGAAGGATGGACTGGTAGAAAGCAGAGAGTGACAGTACGTGCAGGTCTTTTAGAACTGGCGCAGTGTGCAGGGGTGAGCACTGGCTCAGTGAAAGGAGTCTGGTCAAGCATAAAGCTGGGAAGAGTAAAGTGCTTTAAGTTTTCTCAAGATAAAGACCTCTGAATATTTATTTCCTTGCACACAACACAATGTTAAGCACCTTGTATATACTTCTCTCACTCTGTTACTGTCTCTGTTCCCATATCCACCTCTTTACCTGAAATCCAGCACCTTCAGGAGAAGGTTATCCATGCTAAAGTACTAGTGCCTTCCACAGAGTAGATGCTTAATTAATACCAAGCGAATGAAGGACATCTGAAACTGACTGTGAATCTGTGAATGAATGAACGGAAGGCAGAATAAAGAAAAACTGTATTACTTAGAATAGGCTACGTTAGGATCTGTTAACATATAAACCAACAAAACTCAGCACTTTAACACAAGAAAAGTCCTATTTCTTCATCACACCAAGTCTGATGTAAGCCTAGAACACGTAGCCCCCAGGGAGCAGAGGAAAAGAGAGCTGCGAGCTCTTGGTGGGGGGGGTCTTGTAAGGACCAGGCCTACAAATGGTGTACACTGCTTCTGCCCGCATCCCACTGGCTAGTAGCTGACACTCTGTTATCTGGCCCCAATCCAACTGCCTAGGAAGCCAGAGAATACAGACGCACACACAGATATTTGCTAAGCACTAAGGACAATTAGGATGGAGTAAAAGGGGAAACTATTATTACTTCCAGCCTGGAGAAACCTAATCCCTAGAGACAGTAAGAGGCTTACAAAGGATGGCCCACACAGACCACACACCAGTTCTTCCGATCGAGCTCAGTCTCCCTGCCTTTTAGGCCTTAACAGTTACCACCTCGGGGCCTGCATATTGCTACCTAATTTTTAGATGCCAACTCCTCCAGAAGGAACTGTGAGCAGAACGAAGCACTAATAGACTCCGCTGTCGGTTACCTGGTAGCTCCAGCCAGAAGCACAAATGGAGAGAGGCACAATGTGGGTCAGGGAAGGAAGTTTTGATGATGAACCTCCCGGGAGGCAGCAAAGCAGTCCTGCTCTGGGCGGCGTCTGTGCTAAGCTCATGCCAGCTGCCTACAGAGAACTCCATCTCCTCTGTGATCTGGAGTCTCCCGTTCCAGGATCAAAGCAGCCACCTCGACAGAGCCTGGAATGCATGGCGAGGGCACAGCAGCCAGGGCATTTGCTGCTGGGGTGTGTCATGTGTAGCCAGAGGTGTGACAGGAGCACCCTGTCCGCCGCAGGAGGGAGAAACAGGAGGAAGAAGGTTGCCTCCCAGGGTTGGGCTGTAGTTCCTGTTTGGTTTTCGGAGCTGGAATGAGGGTCAGAGATGATGAAGGCCGAGCAAATGGCTCAGAGTTTGACACAGAGCGGGTTCTCAGGAAAAGGTGCTGTTGCTGATCGTGATGACGAAGGACAGGAGAAACTAAGGCT
Organism: Martes martes; assembly: GCF_963455335.1. Taxonomy (NCBI): domain Eukaryota; kingdom Metazoa; phylum Chordata; class Mammalia; order Carnivora; family Mustelidae; genus Martes; species Martes martes. Next base: position 12,723,635 of record NC_137897.1, read on the forward strand.
CCCATCTTAAAAAAGAACTGGGGGGAGGCACTGCAGAGAGCCTGTTGCTTTTCCCCCTGGAAGCCACCTCCCTGAGCTGTGGCGGCTTAAGCTGCGGACTGCGTCCCGGCTCCCAGGCACCAAGCAGTGGTAGATCCATTTAAATAGAGTGAAATAACAAATGCAAATAAAATGGCAGGACTCTCAGAAAATGAGCCGCCTGAGAGATGAGACGTGAACCAACCGCAGGAAATCATGAAAGCCAGGGCTAAAAAAGATACGGCAACTGTAAATGAAGAAAGGAAGAAGGCCATTTTCTACCGCCCTTTCCCTCACTCATTCTGTTCCTGCACTCTGGCTTTGCTGTTACTCAGGCGCTTAAACGTGATCCCACCTAGGATAGGAGAGCTTCTTCCTTCTCTTCCTCCACTTAGCTGCCTGCTTCTCGGGATTAGGTATGTGCTCCGGTGGCACCTTTGAGAGAAGCCTGCCCTCACCGCCGATCTTAGTTTGAGGTCCCCCGGAAGCAGACCCTGAGACAAGGGTTGGAGTACAAGTGGTTTGCTGGAGCAGGCAAGCCCAGCAGCACCTGTTGCGGAGTGGGGAGGAGAGAGGAGGGAACAAATCTAAATAAGACGCGCTAGCGAGCACCCCTAGAGCAGCTGGAACTCAGTCCTGCTGAGGACATCACGGAGGGGTGGAGACCTGGAGACCGCACTTCTGAGTTAGCTTAACCTCAGAGGGGCTGCCCCTAGGGGCATGGATTCTCTCATACTTCTTGCCCTGCTAGTGACCCAGCATTCTACTGTCCCCAGGAGAAAAATCACCCCCCAGATGGAGAGGCTCAGAAGGTCATGGGAAGCAGCCTTTGGAGTGAATGCCAAGGGGATGCTGGCAAGGCACCGAGCTTCCCTGCTTTACCACCCTGCAAAACAACCACCGCATCGCTCTTGATGCCCTTACACCCCACTTTCTGACTTCCTTCTGTAATGCGCCCTGATATTTATTATATCTGTATGCTTGTTATGTGTCTCTCCTGGACAGCAAGCTCCAGGAGGACAGACTTCATATGTCTGTCCATGCCGCAGGGAGGAATAGCACTCGGGATGCTCAGTGTTTATTTGCTGAATGAGTGAATATTCAGAGAAAGATGGAAACTTGTTGACATTATTATCCTCAGCACATGAAAGTGTGGGAGAAGCAGGACAGAAGTAAGTTGCAGGAATAGAGGTGATTATTACACAGGGGAGGGCCATGGCAGGTCCCTGATTCATATTGTTTTTGCTTTTTTTAAAGTTTTCTCATTCCAGTTAACATACAGTGTTGTATTAGTTTCAGGTGTACAATACAGTGATTCCACACTTCCATACGTCACCTGACGCTCACCAGGACCAGTGCCCTCTTTCAGCCCCATCACCTGTCTCATCCATCCCCCCACTCCCCTCCGCTCTGGTGACCAGCAGTGTGTTTTCTAGAGTTCAGAGTCTGTTTCTTGGTTTTTGTCTTTTTTCTCCCCTCTTTGCTCATTTGTTTCTTAAAGTCCACATGAGTGAAATCATATATTTGTCTTTCTCTGACATATTTTGCTTAGTATTATACTCTCTAGCTCCATCCCTGTCATTGCAAATGGCAGGATTTCATTCTTGTTGATGGCTGAATAGTATTCCATTGTATGTATGTGTGTGTGTGTGTACACACACACCACCTCTTCTTTATCCATGCACCAACTGGTGGACACTTGGGTTGCTTCTGTATCTTGGCTGTTGTAAATAATGCTGCCATAAACATAAGGGTGCATGTATCCCTTTGAATTAGTGTTCTTGTGTGCTTCAGGTAAATTCCTAGTAGTGCAATTGCTGGATCATAGGGTAGTCCTTTTTTTAACTTTTTGAGGAACCTCCATACTGTTTTCCACAGTGGCTGCACCCATTTGCATTCCCACCAACAGTGAAAGAGGGTTCCTTTTTCTCCACATCCTCAACACTTGTTGTTTCTTACATTGTTGGTTTTAGAAATTCTGACACGTGTGATGTACATCTCATTATGGTTTTGATTTGCATGTCCCTGATGGTGAGTGATGCTGAGCATCTTTTCATGTGTCTGTTGGCCATCTGGATGTCTTCTTTGGAGAAATATCTGTTCATGTCTTCTGCCCATTTTTTTTCACTGGATTGTTTGGTTTGGGGTGTTGATAAGTTCTTTATATATTTTGGATACTAGACCTTTATTGGATCTGTCATTTGCAAATATCTTCTCCCATTCCACAGGTTGCCTTTTAGTTCTGTTGATTGTTTCTTCCACTGTGCAGAAGCTTTTTATTTTGGTCTAGTCCCAACAGTGTATTTTTGCTTTTGTGCCCATTTTGTTTTTGCTTTTTAATGCATAAACAGTGAAGACTAGAGAATGATTCCAGTTTCTTGCTCTGATTTTCGTGGGTACTCAAGGATTTCATTCTTGTCATGGCCATGATAGCTATAACTTTTACCCCATATACCAAATGGAAGAAAACCACCACCAACAAGCATTTCTTTATAGGATGGAAAATGTATTATGCCCATAAAGGTCAAGCTGGTCTTGGTCTGTTAGAGAGCCCAGGCCCTCACCCAAGACAATAGTGAAAGGAGTGTGAAGGGGACTGAGAAGGGAAGAGGGCTAAGATTGATGAAGTGCCGTCCAGGGAAGAAGGTGGCAAAGGAAGGGCCTGACAACTTTGAGTCCTCACTAACAGCTGCATATTCAACTGGGATTTTCTCAACTTTTGACATGAGCCTTTTGAGGTGTATCCAAACAAACGCAACGTACTCCAGAGCCCCAAATCCATACTTGTTACTAAAAAGGCCCTGACAGCCACACAGTTCAGACCCTGAACCATCTGCTCCAGGCCACTGGCTTAAATTCACCCCAGGAGGATGGAACTTCTGGAATTTGTTACCCCTATAATGGCCGTCTGCTTGGTCTCTGGGGCTTTGCAGAATACTCTACCACAGAGGACACTGGTATTTCTGGAACTGGCTTCAGCCAGTAACTGATATCTGAAAAAGACCTGGGAGGGCACAGTGGTGAGCCGACGCAGTGGTGAGGGAGGCAGGAATCTGGCACCTCTGCATGTCACGTGTCCCAGGTGGCTTTTGTTCTGGAAAGAACAAACCTTTTCCTGGGTCGATAATAAAGGCAAATAAATGTTGTGCTTACCAAAGCTATCGGTTTGACAGTCTGTGAAGAAAAGAATTTTAAAAAGTCAGAACACTGACTGAAACTCATTCTTAAATGAGATTCCCCAGTTGTGTTTAAGCACTGGCTGCTTTCTCTCCAGTATCTTCACATCTTCATGTAAACATCCCTGCCCTAATACTTAATTCCCTGGAGAAATGACAGAAGGGACCCCATGACCGCCCACCAAAAGAGGTCTGTCCCATATCTACACAGGACTGAATCTATACCTTTGATTGAATTCACTGTCAACTTTTGGGCAACAGTCAGTTTAGAAGGTGTTTTATAGGTTGTGTGAGTGTAATGAAATAATAAATGGTTCTCATTTATTACTGGAATGATCAAAGTAGCCACCAGTCTCTGCAGTAGATGAAATTCTGTCACAAATGCCTCTTCCTGACGTTGATGTGTTGGTAGAACAAGTAAGCTGACCCTCCATGGGACTTGGACCATTGCTTGGGCTCAAAACATGTCTTGGGGCTGATGTCATTGACTCAAGCCGTTCGGTTTGCAGGTTGGTGGCATTTGTGTTTTCACCTCAGCTTCTATTGCTGCATGGGTCTGAGGCTCCAAAAGAAAAACAGTAAAAGCATTTCTTTACTCTTCAAAGGAATGATACAGCCCATTCCTTTCCAGATCATGTTCTTTGGCCAAATTGATCTGGCCTTGGCGTCTCTGACCAGTGAAGCTCTGCACTATGACTCTCAAAGTTACTATCCAGAGCCAAAGGGCATTCTGAAGGCACAAGTCCATGCAGGGTCAGGTGACTTGCTCTGGGGAAACGGAGAAGGCATCTCTGCGTGGGCTAGCCATGGAAGGCACTCCTGGGCGCTCCTCCACTGCCTGGGAATTGGCACCGAAGCACAGTGGAATGGAGCACAGTGCTGTGGCTGACACGGTGCCTGCAGTTTTCACTGGGTAGGTGACTTAGGGAGGTGTGTGTGAGGACAAAGAGTGACTGCTTGTAGACTCCTAATTTGGAGGTAGAGTTTGAGAAGAGAGAGCAAAGGTGGAAAAAAAGCCAGCACATAGGGAATCAGGAAAGTTGAAACCTATTTAGTGTGCCCTCCTGCACAATCCTCACATTCACGGATGCCCCAAAGCAACTCGTAATTCAGCCTAATGTCTGTGCATCTGGTTTTCAAGAAAAAGCTTTTGCTAATGCTTACTGTAAACTGAGGGGATGGCTGCAGAGATGTTTTCTGAAGAACAAAAACTTTTGCAGGTTATTTCCATAGCATACCAGGGTAGTTAACAACTTTAAATAACCTTATTCATTTATCCAGTGGGCAATTATTGAGCACCTACAATATGCCTGATATTGTACTTGGTGCTGAGATACAGAGAAGAAATAGTTTTTGTCCTGAAAAAGCATACAGTCTGACAGGGAAGTACGCAACTACAACCATGTATGGATAGTACTGTCACATTGACTCAGGCCCCACCATTATCATTTTCATTATCATATCATATATCACAATACACAAAAATACACAATACTGCATTATGTGGTAGTCTAGAAAACAGGTCTTCAAAGCAAACTAAAAGAGAAAAGACGAATGCACTGATCATTCCCCTAACTAAAAGTACAAATGACTTAAGAAGCCATAAAAGCATCCACCGACATATTATGGTAATGAAAACAGAATCCCACTTTAATGAGCAGATAAGGTATCAAAACATTCACCTAAGAAGAGCAAGCCTCCGACTGCACTGTTGCCATATGAGTTGAGGGGAATGGGACCTACAGGAAGGAAAAGTGAACAGAAAGAATGAAGGTAAATGGTAATACAATAGGGAGCAGGTCCTAAGCCAAGAAAGGGCTAAATGAGTAGCCACAGCGATGAGACAGTGACTTCAGTGAATCAGAGTAGTGCAAACTTGCTATAACAAATAACCCTCAGTATTTCAGTGGCTTAATAAAATTCAGGACTATTCATAACTTGCATAACAACCGAAGTTGGTTTGTCTTCATTGGTGGGTATCTCCTCTCCTTGCTAGAATTGAAGGATCCAGGCTCCTTCTCTCTTATGAATCTAGTTACTCTTCAGTATGTGGCTTCGAAGGTCTCAAGAACATGAAGGATGATGGTGTGGGAGGTTTTTCGGGGCTCTGCTGGAAGTGGGGCAACTGACTTCTGCCCACATTCTACTGCTAGACCTCAACACTTGGCCACACCTCACTGCAAGAGAGGTTAGGAAATACAGTCTAGTTTTGTGCCCAGGAAGAAGAGGAAATGACTTTGATAATCAGCTAGGCTAGATTGCTATGCTGAGCTAGAGGAAGAGGTCATCCACTAAGGGTCAGTTCCATATGGACAGTGACCCTCTGGCTCCCTTACTTCGGTGTCTCTGATGCCTGGTTGAGAATCTCAAGCCTTCTGGGTCATTAGGTATCCACTGTCATTTCCTCCATGCCATGCTTTCCGCTAGCCTTGCTTTCTCCCACATCCCCATTTTATCTTATCGAAGTGCTTATTACTATCTGATTACATCCTTCCTTATTAATGTACTTACTTCCTGGCATTCTCCCTACCTGGATATAAGTTGCACAAGGACAAGGATTGTGTCTCTAATGTCCACCACTGTATCCCAGGGCCTAATGCAGTGCCTGGCACATGGGAGGTCTTTAATCACTCACTGCTCTATGAATGAATGGACCAACTGGGCCATGGGGGTCTTGAATAGCTTCATGGAGGAGGTGTGACTTGGGCTGGATATTGAATAGAATTTATCTGGGAGGAAAGAGATCAGGGAAAGAAAGGAGACAGATTAGGGGCGCCTGGGTGGCTCAGTGGGTTAAGCCTCTGCCTTTGGCTCAGGTCATGATCCCAGGGTCCTGGGATCGAGCCCCACATCGGGCTCTCTGCTCAGCAGGGAGCCTGCTTCCTCCTCTCTCTCTGCCTGCCTCTCTGCTTACTTGTGATCTGTCTGTCAAATAAATAAATAAAATCTTCAAAAAAAAAAAAAAAGAAAGGAGACAGATTAAAAGGAGACAGAAAAGGCCCCAAGATGTATCAATTGAACCATTTATACAGTTGAGCCACACCCATTCAACCCACATAGCTGAGCTCCTGTAACACATAGGTCAGTGTGCTAGACCAGTGCTTAGCTAGAGGATGCGAAAAATACACAATAAAGCCCATCTCTATCTTCAAACAGGTTGTTTGACTAAGATACTTCTGGTCATATAGCAGGTCCCTCATCCTGGCCACCAGGGCGTTCCACTGAATGACTTCAGTCTCCCTTTCTGGGATGACCATAGTTTTCCCACGTGGATGTCTGCTCCTCTGCGGAGCAGCAGTGTGAGTTAGAAAGTAGGATAGTGAGGCAGGAAGTAGTGCGGGGCTGTGGAATCAGATGCACTCACTTCCAAGTCCTAGGTCTTGGGACTTTATAAACTTTGGGCCCTTGGGCAAGTTCTGTTATCTCTCTGTACCTATTCAGTAAATTGCAGATAATCAATGTGCTTCCTGGGTTTATTGGGGGAGCCAGATGAGATTACCTCTACCAAGAGCCTAACCAAGTGCCCAGTTCACACACATGCTCACTGAGTGGTGGTGTCTCCCTCCTTGATGGCCCCTAACCTGCCCCCCTCTGCTTCACATAGCTCCTGCCTGCCTGCAGAGAGCTTCTCCTGGGATTCACACTGATTCTTTCCAGCCTTCATATTGGCTTGCCTCATAGGAACCGCCAATATTCAAATCCTTTTTCCCTCAAAATGGAAATTGTATGTGGTCCTCTTCCAGTGTTTTCTAACTTCACTGCTAATCCTATCCATCAGCCCTCCTCTCACTTCATACCTCTTCCCTATACCCCTTCTTGCACCACAAAGCATACCTGTTGAACCTGTACGGCACTCAGTGCCTCTCTAAGATACACACTTGATCCCACATGGGATCATCATCTAATCTGTCTAATGTGGCTATGAGGTTAGAAATTCCCAAGGGCACCAATGATTTCTCTTTCTCCTTCAAGTACATCTGCACAATACCTTGAACTTAGTAAGAGGTGACACATTCTGTTTCCCAGCCCCAAGTGTGATTAGACAGGGACTCCAGTACACTTGGAGGGACTAGGGTTGAAATCTGCTGGTGAGCCTCTGAACCATGCCAGCCAGCACTGGGGCCCAAGGCCCTTGTCCTCTAATGTGACCCCTCTAGAATCAGTTGCCTGCTTTAACTTTTTTCTGTGTTGTCCTCTCACTTCCGGCTGCCTCCTTAGCAAATCAGCCTGAGGAAGAGAAACAAGACAAATTCCTTGAACCTGGGAGGGAGAAATAAGGTGTCATTTATCTATTTTGAAAGATTATTGACATTTCCGGATCCTCATTGGCTTATTTAAGAGATAAAAAGTTGAACCATATGAAATTGATAATATCCAACTATTTTATCAGTTTAATATGGTTCAGGCTAGTCTTGGTATTTGGGCTTATTCACAGTTGTTCATAGGTGAAGTGGTCTGACCCCTGTGTGTGGTCCGCTTACCCAAATGGTTGGTAGAGAGATCCCTGGAGTGGCTCTGCGTAGTTTCTGATGGGCCTGTGGCCTTCAGTAGGTTCTGCCATTGCTTATGGAGTTTCTGTCATAGGCTCCGGATTCAAAAATGGCTAGTTAATTTCCCTTTTCCCTGCAGGTGCCAACATATGTGTTTGATCTCTGGGATAGATGCCAAGACCTCCAGGCTTGAGTTTTCAAGTCTTCTGGAGATCAAAGGCTCTCCTCAACACCACATGGGTTTCTCTGTGCTGTTACTCAACAAAGCCAATCCAGTTCCTCCAAGGGCCAATGGCAAAGTCCCCAAGAGAGAAGGTGGGGGGGAGGGAGAGAAGGAACTCCCAGATTTCTAAATATTGCACCCCATGGGGCAGATGAGTATAAGAACAAGAAGGCATGTATGTTTTTCTCAAGCTACAAATTAAAAATACAGAAACTTTAGATAGACTCACTTACTTATGAACTAGATCCATCCAAATGGGCTGGCCAGGAGTCTCTCAGTTTTCTTTTTATGTATCCAAAAGAATATACAGGACCTTAACAATCATTGTTATTCAATACCTTCAATCATTTCATGTGACTTTTAAACAAAGGACTCCATTTCCAGTAGAAAATATCCTAAAGATAAAAACAAATCTAAAACTGAATTGAGTTGTCTTATTGTAGTCATTTTGAGACTATTCAAATAAGAAATTGTGCCACTGTCATTAAGAATCAAGATTTTCAGCATAAGAGAAAAGAGATCAATTATAAAATCAAGACACTTAAATTAAAACCTGTAATCTTAGATTTGAATTGGAAATAGCAGTTTGAACTCGTGATTTAGCTTCATCTTCTGAAACTTACATATTCCCTAGCTCAATTGAGGAGTCCTAGAGTCAATGATAACCCAGCAACAATAAATACCCCGGCATGTAGAACGTGGTCTCTTAAAGCTGTTCGCTTTGAGGGGAGCCAGACCTTCTTGGAGAAAGGGCTGATTCCAGGTCCAGGGCAACAAACGTGCAAGATGAACCTGAAATACCTTATTATACCCGAAGCTCTGATAGAGGAGGAAATAGACCTGAGAGGCCCAACTCAATGCCACACAGCAGGTAGGACCCTAGGAATAGCCAGGGAATAGCCAAGGCAGCCTCCTCCAGACAGGCCTCCAAGCCACAGCCCTCTCAGCTGATTCTCCTACTAGAATCCAAAGCTGTCTGGCCAGGATTCCTCACTGCCACACTTGAGGGATTTTGACAACAAATCCATTTTGAGCTATTTTGGCATTGGGGGACTTTTAAAATTAGCTAGCAGCACAATCAAGACATCCCACATTTGAAATGCACATGTTTGTGTGCTGTGAGGATTACATTCCTAAATCCCCCAAGACTGTTGGTACCCTGGCCATATTCCCTCACCCTTATCACTTCAATGCACAGAAGCCTGATTTATAGCTCCCAGGGACTGCATTTGTTGTCTGAGGGCTTCCTCTGGCCAGGGAGACTGCTTTTCTAGAAATCCCAGAGAAATACTGTTCTGGTGCCTAGGCAGCCCTCAACCAATGATTGACAGGAAGTGGTAGATAAACACCCCAACTCCCTCACCTCTAAAGTGTGTGTTACACGCTGACTCCCAAAGGATCCAGCCCCCAGTTACCCATAGAGTGCACCGTTTATTGGCTTTCTTCCCTTCATTTTCTCACTTCCCCCAATACCTCCTACTGGCAGCTTCCTGGAATTAGCTCCTAAATAAATGTGGACCTGAACTTTTGTCTTAGTGCCTGTCCTGGCGAAACCCAAACTCTTCATTCTCTGAGTCTGTCTTCCATGGGCAAATAGAGAGGGAAGAAGCCACCATCCCTGGAGAGCAGGCCTCCCTTACTATCACGGCAGACTCCGCTAGACTAAGGCTAACTGAGTCACAAAAGAACACATCTTTTCTGACCAGATTGAATAGATCATGCATTAAGTGTTCCCTCACTCATACAGCTCATGCCTTGTCTTTTATAGAGAGCACAGAACTCATTATAAATGTCTAGGCTTTTGGAGTGGAAGGGTCCTTGGAAAATAATTCCTTTTGGCTTGCAGGCTCACGTAGTTATAGCTTCCTTGTTGGCCCAATAAAGGCCATTACTTCTCCTCTACCTATAATGATACTAATTAGCAAATAATAACTCTAAGTAAGTGCAGTGGAGGTGGTATGTGGGGCCTTTTGCAAGTATTTTTAAATTTGCCACTGTCACTGATGATCTCTGAGTAAATTTTAAGAGCCTATCTCTACCTAGGAGAAGAGATTTATTAGCATATATAATTGGGTGTCACGTGCTAAATACTTTATTGCTTCACAACTTAAATAAGCCAAGGGCATCTGTCCAGGAAGACAAGGCGCTCCATGCATGCACCGCATTGAAAACAGAAACCTTTCCTCTTATATCCAGTGGCTGTGTGCAATGTCTTCCTGAAACAGAAAAGTGACCTGCGCATGCTTTTTTTGACCCGCCTCTCCCATTCCAGCTCCACTTTCTTCCCTGGAATGTCAGAGGTGCCAGCGTTCACGACGTCACATCTGTAGTTTGAGCAGAAGTGAAGGGACTTTAAAACCCCATACTCATCTTTGTGGACAGAGTGCCTTCTTTCCTCTCCATTTTCCTGCTTGAATTTCAAGGAAAGCAGAGTGCCTACCAAAGGATGATAGTCATGGTCTTCCCTGCAACCAACGTCACCTGGTTCTTTGCAAATAGTGAAAATAGATAAGTGACATTCACCCTTTTATAAATCTTGGAAGTATGTCTTAACTGTTCATTTGGTTTTCCTGAAAGATCAAATTCCTTATTTCTGATCAGTGTTTTCTTTTCTCCACTGAAACCTGTCTGCAAACTTGTAAAACAGTCCTTGTCTCTTTAAGGGGTGCGAGGCTCGTGAAGCAAGTGTTGAGCCAAGTTCCCATCCCCGCCCCCTCTGATTTAAGCTCAGGCTCCCATGCCTTGAAAACTGGAACAAATATGTCACTTCTTGATGATGGGCTGGTCATTTTCAGTCCAGGTTGCTGGAAGGGGGGAGCACCTTACCACTAAGAACATGATGTCCTTTCTGGCAAACCTAATCTTGGAGTTGACCTAATTATTAAATTGGGCTACTCAGATAGTTTTTGTAGAGCGAAACAGTTGAATATCACTGATTTACATTGTTCACCCTAATACCTACCTCGTTGCCTTCGTCTCTCATTCCTTAAACGAGTGCTGCTCGATACGTGGTCTGCTGACAGGTAGCGCCAGCCTCCCCGGGGAACTTGCTCTTTGCTCACTTGGCTGAGGTGCTTCTGGAATCCTAAAGTAAAAATGGCTGATTTCTTGGAGAACAGATGAGAAGTGTTTTGGGTCTTTGCTTTGTTTTGGAAGTACAACCTGACAGGTAGCAAATAACAACTACGGTGAAAGGTGAAGGAAAGGAGGAAGAGTCGCTAAGGGAAGCGTGTGGGTCAGGAGACCTGAGCTTTGGTGTTGCCTCTGCCAAAAATCAGGTCTGGGATCTTGGGTCAAATTTTTGAATACTGATTTCCTCATCAGTACATGAGAGGGGTGGGCTAAACAGTAGCTTTCAGTGTGCTGACTGCTACCCAGAGCCAGAAACACATTTCTACCAGCAGGCACACACATGTGACAGAAACAACAGCTTCACAAAACAATACTTACTACATGCAGTGCGTTTTGGTCTTTTCTGTTCTACTGTATTCTATTTCTTTGTCTTAAAAATGCTAGTCTTGACCTGCTGAATGGATTCCACAATCCACTAATGGGACCTGCCCTCTGGTCTGAAAAAACACAGAACTCTGTAATTCCCAAGGTCCCGCCCAGCAGTATTCAATGACTCTGTTAGATGCCTGAAGGAATTTTCTTAAAACAATAGCTGAGCTGGGACAGATGGCTATGTGCTTACATTCTGGAGGAAGTGCATGGTGTAGAGCATGGCAGCAGAGTGACCTAAAGATAAACACATAAATTATACACAGCTTCCGAGAATGTGCAGTGCTGGAGCTCCGAGAGCCACTTAGACAATTAGCATCTCCAAGTCATTATACTGAATGCTGCCCCAGTAAACCAGTATCAGACACTGGAGACACGCAACCTGTCAGAGAGACCATAGGCTCCGTGATTGTGGGCAGCCTTCTTTTTTTATACACTTTTTAAAATTTTTTTAAAAATTTTTTATTGATATACAATGTATTATTTGCCCTAAGGGTACAGGTCTGTGAATTATCAGGCTTACAAATTTCACAGCACTCACCATATCACATACCATTCCCAATGTCCATAACCCAATCACCTTCTCTACACCGCCCCCAGACCCCAGCAACCCTCAGTTTGTTTTGTGAGATTGAGTCTCTTATGGTTTGTCTCCCTCCTGGTCCCATCTTGTTTCATTTTTTCCCTCCCTACCCCCCCATGCCCTGCCTCTCAAATTCCTCATATCAGAGAGATCATATGATAATTGTCTTTCTCTGATTGACTTATTTCACTTAGCGTAATACCCTCTTGTTCCATCCATGTCATTGCAAATAGCAAGATTTCGGGTTTTTTGATGGCTGAGTAGTATTCCATTGTATATACATAATTATATATATATACACACACATACACATATACACATACATATTACCACATCTGCTTTATCCATTCATCTGTTGATGGACATCTAGGTTCCTTCCATAGTTTGGATACTATGGACATTGCTGCTATAAACATTCGGGTGCACGTGCCCCTTTGGATCCCTACATTTGTATTTTTAGGGAAGTGCAATTGCTGGGTCATAGGGTAGCTCTATTTTTGACTTTTTGAGGAACCTCCATACTGTTTTCCAGAGTGGCTGCACCAGCTTGCATTCCCACCAACAGTGTAGGAGGGGTCCCCTTTCTCCCCATCCTCGCCAGCACCTGTCCTTTCCTGACTTGTTAATTTTAGCCATTCTGACTGGTGTGAGGTGGTATCTCATTGTGCTTTGGATTTGTATTTCCCTGATGCCAAGTGATGTGGAGCACTTTTTCATGTGTCTGTTGGCCACTTGGACATCTTCTTTGCTGAAATGTCTGTTCATGTCTTCTGCCCATTTCTTGACTGGATTATTTTTTCCTTGGGCGTTGAGTTTGATAAGTTCCTTATAGATTTTAGATACTAGCCCTTTATCTGATATGTCATTTGCGAATATCTTCTCCTATTCTGTCGGTTGTCTTTTGGTTTTGTTGACTGTTTCCTTTGCTGGACAAAAGCTTCTGATCTTGATGAAGCCCCAGTAGTTCATTTTTGTGTGGGCAGCCTTCTTTCTAGCTTCTAGATTATAAGGTCCCCCAAAGAGTGATCTCTAACGGCCTCATCTTTGTATACATTTCACTCACCAAGAAGACAGGCAAATAAAGAAACAAGAAACTTCGAGAGCTCCAGACTTTCCTCTTTTGTACTGTGACCCCAATCATAGCCTCTTGGTCTTCTTTTGTTCCCAGTCCAGGAAAGGGAATGATATGTAGTGAGCAGGGACATGGCCAGGATGTTAACATTTTATTGGACTCTCAGAACCACTCCAGGAAGGCTCTAGGATTCCCACTTCACAGAGGAGGGCACAGAGGCCCAAAGAGTTCAGTCACTTGTTCTGATCCATTGCTACTGTAATGAACCTCCATCTTGCCAGCCTGGAGCTCAGGGTCTTTCCCCCTAGAGTATCCTGCCATCGCTTAAAGGCAGAGTCCGTCTGGGTGGATGATGCAGCCTCACTTATTCTGATGACCGGTAAAAAACGGAGGCATAAACGGAGCAGGACAGGACTCAGAGAGAAGAGAGTCCAAATCCTCATTTGTAAAGATAGGGAGGTGGATCCTGGGAAGGTTCCATGACTTGCACGAGGGTGCAGAACTGCAAGTAGAACCCATGCCTCTAGTGGTCTCTCCATGGGATGTCAGACAAGAAGACGGCAATGACAGTGACAGCAATAATTAAACAGTACTCCTAGTATGAAGCATCAGTTTGTTTTGGAAGTTGGGGAAGTATTTCTAGAGGAAAAATCGTTCTAGATTCTTTTAGTCTATAAATAAACACACAGACATGTTCTGTGCATGCTGGAATGTTTCAGGACACTGGAACTTGTCAGAAAGCCTAGATTTTTCTGATGCTGAGGGGATGCTTTGCCCACGGCAGTGAACAAGTCTGAATTATTGTGGTTCTACAGAAACAGCAGTCCAGCAGGGACAGACCGGGAGCCTGGCGCCGGCGTCAGGCCGTTCCACAAGTGGCAGGAGTCTCGGTGCTCTTTACTCTGCTCCCTCCGCCACACTGCCGGATAGAATGGGCAAAGGGCTGGTTACCAAGGAAGGAAGGACAGGCGGGAATGAATGGTTGCATTTGGTGAAATCCCATCCCTGCCTCCCTCCGTAACAGATCTGAGAGCTCAGGCGGTAGCAAGAGAGACCCCGAGTAGATTGCTGTTCTGCTTACCAAGCTGATGACGGCTGAGCGCTGGCTTCAGCATAGCAGGGACCTGGGGAGCAAACTGGCTCCTCATCTGTGACACGGACTCTTTCAGATGCTCATTAATATATTAATGTGCTAACACGTTCCCTGCTGCTTTCTGTCCCAGAGCATCAGAATGGATGGTTCCTGGCAAGGAATCCTTGTGATAGGGGTGGGTGTGATGGGTGGAAGGAAAGAAGGGAGGTCAGTTAGGTAGTCTGACCTGTAGGCACGCTAAGAACATTTAAAAATCCAAAAGACAATTCCATTTCTGAATGGCTTTGCACATCTTTCTGCCATTTTCACCACACGGAACATTCATACTTCGATTTCAGCTACCACGTGACCCCTCTTAGATTCTGGAAAGCCTGAGAGAAGGAAGGAGGAATAGCACGTGGAGAGAGACCGTGGCAGGGGTGGAGACTTGAGGTACAGGGGCTTGGAAGCCAGGCTGAGAAGAAGCATTGTGCACTCCTCCCAGGGCTAAGCAAGCTTTAAGGGAGTGAAAAGTTCATGCGGCCAGGCCAGAGAAGGCAGTATTAAATAAGGACCAACCCTCGCAGGACGGGAGAAGCTTAGGGCAAGATTATTCCTCCCCCCTGATTTTCACCCCTTTGCAACAGTTCCTAAGCACGAGCCTCCTCCGGTCCTTAGAAATAGGCCCGGCCTTCCCGAGAGAGTGGCAGCCACTAGTTTTCCTCAACTTCCAAGTCAGTTCATTTCAGATGAACCTGGTGACCAGATCTGTGCTTTCAATACATCACTATGAATCAAGGTCCTGACAATACCATTATATCCGGAGTTTGACAGGGGAATGAACTAAGTTCATTCTATAAAGACTTTTCACTGCCCTGTGGACATTTCCTACAATGGTGTTCTCTTTCAGCAGTTTGGTTTTATGGTGTCTGTTCGTATGACAAATCTCCTGGGTACTTTCTGAAAGATGCACTCAGTTCTTGGTTATACCTAGTACCATGGCTGATGCAAACAGTAGCAGTTCTGAATCTTTTGATTTTGAGAAGCACTAGATACTTTTTATGTGGCAGACGGCCTACTCTATCTATACCCGCCTCCAATCAGCCTTAATTTAGGCAAACATTTCAGTCCTGGTTTGGGAAAGAGCAACAGCTTGGAAGACAGACAGAGAAGGTTTCTAGTGCCAGATCATCCATGGGCCAGGTATATGAGACTTTGGAAATTTCCGTACTTCTAGGATACCTAGAAGTTTCCTTAGCTATAAAATGGGAGCAGTGCTTTCATCTTTGGGTTATGTGAAGATACCAAGAATGTAATACACCCGATGTACATACATACAGCTTGGCATGTAGCCAGAGCTCTCTGCGAGAGCTTATAGTTGGACGGGAGAAATCATACATCCACAAAACCTTTTTTCTGCTGTGGAAAATAAAAATGAGACATACAGCCCTATTTCCCATTGTAATCCATGCCATTATTTACCTCTCTGTTGAGCAGTAACAAAGGGAGGAGAGAACATGTACCAGGCAAGGCAGGCAACTGGCTCTAGGGAAATAGATAAAATAGTGGGAGGGTGCATTAGTTTTCTATGATTGTGTAACAATGTATTGCAACTATCTTGTGGGTCTGAGGTCTGGACACAGGTTCACTGGGTCCTCTGCCTAGGGTCTCATTGGGCTGCAATCAAAGTTTGGATTGGGGCTGAACTCCTAGAGGCTGTCCGCCTATACCTGCCACATAGCCTTCTCTCCAGTGTGGCAGTTTGTTTCTTCAAGGGCAACAGGAGAATGTCTCTGCTGCTTCTGGTCTTTTTTTTTTTTTTTAATGCTTAGCTGATTAGGCCAGATACACTCAAGAAAATTATCTCCCTTTTGATGAACTGAAAAGTCAACTAAGTAGGGATCTTAAACTCCCCACTGCCATATAATGTAACAGAATTCACAAGTTTCACCTACACTCAAGGTGGTGGGGGACTACACAGGGTACATACAGAAGAGGACAGGAATCTTGGGGGGCTATTCTAGAATTCTGTCTAGCATGGGGCAGGAGGCTGGATGTATCCTAATAGGCAGAGGAGAAACCTTCTTGCTGCTCTCTGTATCATTTTTATGAGAACAAACATTCCTGGGTGTACTAAGGCCACTAGCTTTCAAGGCTGAGCCATGGTGCACTCCTTGTTAAACAGGAAAGAAAAGGGGGCAGGGTGAACCTGAAGATGTGGGATAGCTTTGCAATAAGTGGCAGTGGTGTAATGAGCTTATGAATGAGTGTATTCAACTTTTCATTGAGCTGTTATTCAGAGAAAGAAATGAAAATTTTTTAAGAGGGAAAATGGGAGTTTTCCCTGGAAGAGCTCCATTAGTGCCTGTATGTCTGCCTCCAGTGGACACATAATACTAGTTAATGCTCTGTAACCAAAGGGCAAAACTGAAAGCAAAGGGATTAAAGAGTCTTCCTTCCCTTCCTCGTCTAAGAGATAAACACAATTGTGGCAACTGATGAGTGAAATGTTCACCTGCTAATGCATGGCAGAAATTCATTATAGCTTCTCAGCAGATAAAGAAAAAGACTAGATGGGGAGAGGTGAGGATTCCTAGCCCTGAAGGCTGTCACTGAGAGAGCTGGTTCTTCCCAGCAACCATGACTTGGCTGCCTGTGTTAGTCTTTGCATCTGTAAATCCACAGGCCTGAGCAGCAGGCAGAGTTCTGCAGCCCAGAAACTCAGCATTGGCTTGCGCAGTAGGAACAGTAAGAATGTTTTGGGCATCAGCAAAGCAGTGGTGCCCAAAAATGCTTTTTTCAAATAACTTTATATTTAATGTTTAATAGTGAGGAAAGAGAATTTTACAGAACTTCTTTACATTTATGTTATGATTGCTAATTCATGGCTTCATTTGAGATTACCTACTACAGAAAGGTGGAGATGGAGGAGTGGAGACTATGGTCTTTTTGGTGTTAGGGCCTTCAGAAGTCGAGGTCTTAGACTACCCCTCGGGAATGGTGTAATAGTAGAACCGAGGACTCAGCCAGAGGGCTCTTCTCCCAACCTTCTGCTTCCAGGCACCATCACATCTAAACCATTTTCGCACAGGACCGGAGAACATAGACTCCAGGAGGGCAAGGAGTCTTGTGTTTTGTTCTGTGCTATATTCCACACCCAGCACTGTGCCTAGGACATAAGAGCTATTTGGAAAATACTCCAGGTGTGGATAGAGGTTTCCGTTTTCAGCAGTCTCTTCCGGCCCACCATGTTGCCCATCTCCCTTCATTCACATAAGATCCCAAGGCATCAGCAGATAACATGTTGCGTTTCTCACATATGCCTCATGATAAAAAATCATCTGTATATTTTTCAAATATACAGATTACTGGGCCTCTGTAGGAAATTCTGGTTCGGGAAGTGTAGCCTGGAGCCCAATAATCTGTCTTTGACAAGCCCTTCTGATGGGTCTTTTCTTCAGAAGAATACTGGGATAAATAGCACGAGCTCGGCAACTCTCCTTACTCAGATTAAGGAGTCACGGCCACTTGACCTGGTTGCTGAGGAGCTATCAAAGCCTTCTGGTCCATTCCCATTCACCTGGGCTCAGCCCTGAATCCTGGTCCCCACTCTCCTGAAGGCATGGGCCTGGGAGAGGAGGTGCTCAGGAGCCCCTCTACTCCTGGAACTGCCCCCTGAACATCTTGGCCTCTTCTTGTCTCCAGCAAGCTCTCTGTTCAGGACCTTCTCCCAGCTGTCACCAGCCCATGAATTCCCACCCACCTCTGCTAAGTTTGATAATGACCTTTGCCCTGTTAGATGGCAGCTGACCTCTGCCACCAGGCAGGGGCTGACTTTTTAGTCAGTTTTGGTCACTGAACCAGAGCGTTCCTCCGAGGGTGGCTAAATAAAGCCTTGGTCTTCGCATGCCACACTACTCAACCCAGGAGAGAAGGGAGGCTCTGATCTAGATACGGCCTGACCTTTCCACCCCGAGGCCTCCCATGATCCTCCTAGGTTTTCTTGTCCCCCCGAACTCAGTGACCCCTGACTGGTTCACCAAGCAGTTACGGTTTCCAAGGAAAGGGTTGAGGTTATAGAGTAACTCAATAAAGAAAAGTTGCTGTCTTTATGCTTGGCCCCATAGAACTCTGCCCTAAAAATACTCTCCCCTGGGTTACCCGGGAAGATAATTCTGGGGTCTCTAACCCCTGGGCCTGAATTCTTCTTAGAGATTGAACACCAAGGAAGAAAAAAATCTAGGTCAAAGAGAGTAATATGCTCTGTAGCTGGAGGTGAGAGAACGTGATGAGTGTTCATGCTTATGGGTGTCCGACAGAATAGCTACCTATCACTATTGAAGCAATTTACATTTTTTTAAAAATTAAAAAGTGTTTAATAGCCAGTGTGGCTGGTTCTCATACAAATGGCTATCACATTGGATGGCATAGCTAATAGAGCATTTCATCATCACAGAAATTTCTGTTGCATGGCACTGTTTTGCGGGCACAGCATTGTTCCTTTGACCCTGTCCGTGTGATGTTTCTTTAGCATCTTTGGAAATATGTCTGTTTCTATTGGTGGTTCTTGTGATTATGATGCATTATTCGAGGGGAAAAAAAAGACTACTGAAGACCACATTAGAAAACAAAACCAAGGGGCGCCTAGGTGGTTCAGTCACTTAAAGTGTCCAACTCTTGATTTTGGCTCAGGTCATGATCTCAGAGTTGTGGGTTAAGCCCTGCGTCAGGCTCTGCACTGAGTGTGGAACCTGCTTGAGATGCTCTCTTCCTCTCTGCTCCTCCCACCCCCACTAGTGCACAGGCTCTCTCTCAAAAAATAAAATTAAAAAAAAAAAGAAAACCAAAACTAATTCCCATAAATGTAGTACTGGGTGGTGGGGGGGGATTAATTATCAAAATGTTGTATTTTCCCCAGTTTTCTTCTATTTCCTTTCTACAAAAGTGTCCTCCCTCCTTTTTCCATTTGTCTTTCTGCTTTATCTGTAGAGTATCTTGTTCTGTGTAAGGCTTCCCAGACAAAGTGAAATGGTAAACCAGACTTCAAAAACAAAAGGATTGGAGGAGAACCAAAAAAAAAAAAACAAAAAACAAAAAACAAAAAAAGTCTGGGGCACAGGAATAAACAGTTGGGCAGAACATGCCCAAATCATACACTGGGGAAAAGAGGGAAAGGAGAAGAGGGAGACAATGAGACTGGGAGGAATAGGGGTCTGGTTGGGATAGCAGGTCTGGCAGGTGAGGCCCTCTGGGCCAGTTCTCACTATTCCTGAGGCTGGCAAGCTGCCCTGGTGTTCAGGAGTTCCTCTGTGCAGCAATTTCCTGACCAGAATCCTCCTGCTTAGGACCAGCTTCTCCCATGAGAATTTATCTTAAGATAAGTGTATCTGAGGATCACTCGTAGGTGATCTCCATCCCAGGCTCAGTGTGTACATGAAGACCTAGGGTGTGTTTGGGGGAAAGAGGCTTTTTCCCCTGATCTCTTGGATGAGTTGCAAGGACGGCACCCCTCTCCTCACCTGCGCTGTGGTTTCCTCCCCTAACCCCAGTACCCCCGGAATGGGTTCTTCAGTGCTTGTCCTTGTCCCTAGATGAAACTAAGGAAGCTGGGCAGTGCTTTGAAAGATGGCAGGCAATGGAGCTGGCAGGTGGAGAGCAAGATAAAGCAAAACAGTAAGGGTTGGGGGCCAGGGGTCACAGGAGACAGGAAGCATAGCAAGGGAAAAGTAAAGTTCAGCTGAGTGTCAGGAGCAGGTGTGCAGAACTATAATTCTGAGGCCCTGTGGCCAGAAGACTGGAGCTAGGGTGACCTTTTTGACTCATTCCTGAGGCTTTTCTCTGTATTCTTGGAAGGCAGGACCCCCCCACCACCACCCCCCACATCCCACTACCAAGCATGGATGGCCAAGAGTCCGTCCACGTTGATGAGCAACTGTGACAGAGAGTGCAAAGAGGTGTGGAGAGAAAGTTAGCTGGTCACAGGCAGATGGTGGGTGTCCTGGGGTCTCCCATCCCTTAGCCTGGGGGCGAAGGTGGTCTATTTCCATGCTGTAAGCCACGGACCTTTCTCCAGCCTTGAGTGCATTCCTAATAGGAATGCAGCTCTCTGAACTTCTACTCCACCCAGACCCCACCCCGACCCCCACCCCAGGCTCTGCCAGAGGCATAATTTAAAGTTGTGATGTATAACGCCCCATTTCTCTCTGTCTTGCAGCCGTCTCCAACCTGGACATTGAGAGTAAACTGAGCGTGTACTACCGTGCGCCATGGCACCAGCAGAGAAACATCTTCCTCCCGGCCACGAGGCCACCCTGCGTGGAGGAGCTGCACCGCCATGCCCGGCAGAGCCTGCAAGCCCTGCGCAGAGGTAACTGGTCCTGGGCTTGGGGGGCTTTTCGGGGAGAGAACTCAGAGCTTGTCCCATCAGTTCTAACACCTCACCTTGTTATAACAACTACTTTGAAATGCTCCCTTTTCTACACTGAAAACAAATTCATGGGTAATATAACCTGCTTATACATGTAATTAGAAATAGCACTATGGTCTGAATATGTAATAGAATTTAAAAGGAAAATTATTTATAATATTTGCAATATACAAATGCCTGGGCACGACTACACTTGAAGGCATCATAAAGCAGTCAGATGTTTGTGCCTATCAAAAGTAGGTTTGGGTTAAGTAAAGATAATCAGAAGCCATTGTGAACAAAAAGTAGAGGGAAATGAAGGAGTTCAGGGCCAGGAGGACACAATCATAAAAACTGGTGCATTGTGCATACATTAAACATGAGCAAAAAAACCCACAAAAAAACCCCCAACACCTTTGGGTTATAATTAAAAGAGAATTAGGTTTGATTCAGAAGTAGGTTCTAGGTTTTTTCCCCCTCACAAGAAATGCTGGTAGAACACAGGTGGGACCTAGGGCACTGTTTGTTTGTTCAGGACCCTCCTGTGCCTTGTAGGACAGCTGTCATCCTTGGCTCCCGACTAGTCATCTAACAGCCAGACCCTCCCTCAGGGGGTGTGCTCCTGTTGAGAACCAGTGACATGGTCCATTCTCCAGCAGAGCACGTGGAGGCCTAGAGAGGTCAGCAAACTTGCTCAGAGTCACATACAGCCCATTAGGTAGAATGCCAAGACCCTGATCCAGGCCTCCAGTCCCCCAGCCAGAGCTCTTTTCCTCCTCACTACACACAGTGTCCTGGGAAAATAAATATTTCTATTTCTCTCTCTCTCTCAGTCCTGAAAAAGCCAGATACGGGCACAAAGCAGGCAAGGTAGAAGGTAACAGCCTTCTCTTACTTCCCGGTGGCTTAAACCATTGTAGTTGGGACAAGGAGATTAAAAACTGGCATTATCCTTTTAGAGCGCCCACCCCCCCGCCAAGTTGGGTATCAGAAGTTGGCACGCCAGCTTTTCTGGCCTTTAGATTTTTGCAGTGGACACAGATGGTGGTGTCTGTACCTTCAGTGCCTTTGTTCCAAATTCCCTATATGGTCCTGTAAGGAATGGTATTTTCCAAAAGTATTACAATTCAAATTAAACACTTTAATGTCACCATGAGGATGGAGAAATGACACCATTTGTTTTCAGTTTACGTTCTTCCACATGTTTATGACTTCTCCCTTTCCCCATAGCCCTGGTCTTCTCCCCCTTTAATGAAAGAATTAACCGACTAATATCCCTAACTCAACTCTTTCTAAAAATTCCCCTTGGTTATCGGTAGCCGATACTGTGACAGTTACAAAAGAGTGATGACCAGTATCCTCTAGAAGTATTTCTGGCATTCTTACTAATAATCAATTTGATTTTTTAAATTGAGTCACTTCAATTTTGTAGTTGGCTAAAAAGTCCTTCTTTATCAAATTTTTAGTGTAAGCACCTTCTGGAAATCTTCCTTAACATACTCACTGTTCCCTTGCAGCCTCAGTTAGGCACCCTTCCCATAATAATATCTTTTGCATCCTCCCAATCATGTCATTTATACACTTAATATCATCACTAACCCCTTACAGGCCTGTCTTCCACCATTAATCCATGAGCAACTCAAGAGCTCGGACGGCATCTTATTAATTTTTTTATTCAAATCACTTAGCATGAACGTGACATAGAGTAGGTCCTCAAGGAATGTGTGTGTAAGTAAATCAAATTCTATAGAAAACTGGTTGAGCATTGAGGGCAGAGAATGATGACACAGGAATCTGATCATTCTCACTAAATACTTTCTCTGATCCCATCATCAGAGAGCTTGAGTTACGTTAGCCCTTTAGACATAATTATTTTTATCCCTTTATTATTATTCATAAGTCATCCCTGATTAGATTTTTCCAGATTCGACCAGATAACATTAAGCTGCTTGTAAGCTATCACATTTCACTGTGTTGTCGGGTTTGGACTTAATGACAGAACTGAGGAACAGCAAGTGCCAATATCAATTTTCTCAGAACTTCCTCCTGGGGGCTGAGAGAGGGATATAAGGCCTCCTGGGGGTTTGGAAGGAAGATTGTGGAGCTGCATCTTGTCCTCCACAGAGTGGCTTTCTTTGAGGTTCTCTCAACAGCAAATCTTGGGTGTAGTAGTTTTAATAGCACTGCAGAGAGCCATAAACAGGAATTATAGGCATCATAGAATTAAAAACATGCAGTGTGGAATTAGAAAGTGACTTTTTTTTTTTTTTAACCTTGTCCAAGAAACAGCAGCTTAGCAGGGTATCCATCAGAATACCACTCCTGCCATCTGGTGGCCGTGACTAACACCGACCAGGCGACAGCCCTGCTCGGCAAACAGGGCAGTGAGCTTCCCCGGAGGCTCTCTGGACAGCTGGAAGATCCTGGCTTCCACCAGGACTAGGGATAACGAAGCCCAGACGAGTAAAGCTGTGGTGGCAGCAGTACTGTGCTCCTTTTGGAGCTGAGGCTAAAAGGAGAGAGCAGAGGGCTGAGATCAGAGCCTAGAACTTGGCTGCTTTCAAGATCTGCTCAATAGCAAACCCCTCAACATAGCCTACTGAGGCCAAGTGCTGCGCCACACCTGGGACAAGGCGAGCAGTAACTACCACTTCGTCCCTGTCCACAGGGAACGCCTGTCTGGTGAAGGAGCCGGACAGGTAAGCAGGGGACTTCGGCGCAGCGCCGTGGGTGCTCAGAGGAGGCACTAGTCGTGCCAGGGAGCTTCAGAGAAGGCTTCCCAGAGCAAGTCACACCTCACTGGATTTCAGAGTACTTAGAATTGGATCCCCCCTCTTCCCCGCTTTTTCTTAGCAATTCTTTGTACTCAGAGCCAATGATGGCTTTCAGTGATGCCATCATTTATGTTTGTAAGACAGGGAGAGAGATTACCAAGTGGCTGTAAAGAGACCTTTATATTTTATATTGTCTTCCAAGTTTCAGGGCTGAGGTCTAAGTTCCACTGGTCTAAAGGAATATGGACCAAGGGTCTACTGCAGTTCCAGACTCTAGCAGATGAATGTTCTCCCAACCACAGCACCAGAAAAAATATTAGTAGGGAGCCACTAATCTAGCCTGCCTCCTCCTAGCCTAGGGCAAATGAAAGAGATTTGAGAAAGTGTAGGAAGGGAACCACTAAACAGGAAATTGAGTTGATGTCTCCCTCCTGACTCCCTTCCTCTGACCTCTTCCTAACCAGTGACACCTGTATTCTACTCCTCATTATGTATTTTAAAATGTAACTTTTTCCTTGTGCTGTCCATTTAGAAAAGCCCACTGTTGGCTTGCAGAGAGAAAAGAGGATGGCACTAGAGGTAGACACTTCAACAAAGAAGACATTTATCTCAAAAGGCTTTCTGATAACCACTGGCTGGGCCGCAGTTTGGCACAGACTACCTCTTCGGTGACTTCGTGTCTTAGTTAGACGAGGAGGCCCCGGGCATGAGTGTGGGCTGGATTTGCAGGCTCAGTGGCCTTCAGTGTGGCCAGTGTGTGGGGCAGAGTGTGCTCTGTAGCTCACTGAGACACCCAGAAAGCTAAACTGCTCTTGAGCTCTCAGTGATTCTTTTTTTTTTTTTTTCCAAAGGAGCAAAGATTCTTTTTTTTTAAAGATTTTATTTATTTGACAGAGAGAAATGAGAAGTAGGCAGAGAGGCAGGCGGGGGGCGGGGGGAAGCAGGCTCCCCACTGAGCAGAGTCCGATGCAGGGCTCCATCCCAGGACCCTGAGATCATGACCCGAGCCAAAGGCAGAGGCTTAAACCACTGAGCCACCCAGGCGCCCCCTCAGTGATTCTTGTTACAAAGTCAGGACCACTTCATCCCACAAACAGAAATGTCTTGGCTTTCCTCAGAGGTAGCTTTATTTCTAAATCAGACAACTGTCATCATTGGGATTCCTTTACTTTCTCTAGGAGCCTAGGATTTCAAAGCCCTCTGAGTGTTAGGCATGACAGAGCTTAGATGGCTGCAATGGTGTGCTGGTCACAGGCTCTCTAGAAAAGAAAATATAGATAAAGAAATAGACAGGTGGTGGAAAGATAGATAAAAGCCCTAATGTGTAACACTCACTAATTTCTGTGATGTAAATACCTCCACCGTGGCCTACTTCAAGCTACCAGTAGTTTAAAAACGGGCCTGCAAAGTTCCTGACCACGTAGCAGTCAGCAGCCCCGAGCCAGCGTGAGCCGACTCCCTCACCCACTGAATGGCTGGGAGCATCCGTGCCTGCCGCTCCCCAGGAGGCTCTGGCATGGCTGTGCCTACCATCCCCTCCAGCATCAACGTCAGCCATTGTTCTAGCCTTTTTTTTTTTTTTTTTTTTTGCTCATGTTGTTTTGAAATGAAGCATGTTGAAAATATACTGCTTTTTCCGAACTCAAGATTGAGCAATCCCGTGCAAAGATTATGAGATGGACCCACTAAAATGTAAGTGCCCATTTTCATATCATTGTAAAATGAAAGTTTAGCTTAGAACCATTCTGAAAATCTTATTTGGTATAAGGATGAGCTAGATTAGGAGAAACTCACTTTTTTTCTAGCTGTTTGCTCACTCTCCCAAGGGGGAAAGAGAAATGGAAGATGCCAAGGATGTGTCCGTATTATTGCTTTTTCTGCCCCCAGAGCACCGGAGCCGGAGTGATCGCCGGGAGCAGAGAGCCGCTGCCCCTCTTTCCATAGCGGCCCCTCCACTGCCAGCCCACCCCCCAGCTCACAGCCAGAGGAGGCGCGAAGTTAAGGACCGGCACTTCTTAACGGTGAGCTTGGTGGCCAGCCGGCAGCCCTGGCCTTGCTCATCAGAAACCATGAATGGGTCTTGGGAGTCCATTTCCTTCCTCCTAGTGGAAGAGCCTGGGCCACCTAAGTGAGCCAAGTCATGGGTATTTGAGAGTGACTGGATTTTTTTCCCCTTTCATTCATGCGTCTTTTGGAGACTAGAGTAGAAGTACATAAGTATTTTTTTACTTAACTGGTTGCATAATGCAGCAAAGCCATAATAATTGAGGACTCCGAAATCAGGGGGAAAATTTTGCCTCAAATAGGAGTTTTTCTGTATAGAAGCAGAAAGATTTAGAGCAGGTGACTTCAGTGTCCTCAGCCCCTCATCTGTAATTTGGGGATATGAGTAGCACCTCACTCATAAAGTTTGAGGGCTAAACGAGATAAGCCCTGGAAAGAAGGTAGCACTGGTGCCTGGTAAGACCTCAGTAAATGTTCACTCTTACCGGGCAGGTGCTAGTGCAGACGACTCGGTGGGGTGGGCTGTGAAAAAAATGTGAAAAATCACCGCGTGAAGATGAGCCATGTCATCCTTTCATGCTTCCCCATTCTATAAGGGAGGCTAGGGCTGCTGGGTCATCAGTTACCCGAGTGTCCTCATCACTGCTGGTGATGGCAGCTTTGCCTGGGTGGATGTGGTTGTAACTCAGCCCAAGCCCCCAAGTACCAATGACAGGTGAAGCTGAGCCCAGGTCGGAGCACCTACAAACATCACCACCACGTGTGCACTTTCTACGGCCTCGGCAGGGAGAGGTGAGCGCTGTGGGCCCCCAAGGAGGGCATCATTGAAGTGAGGGGCTATGATTTCTGTGACCAAATCAGCCCACATGGCTGGACCCCTGCTCCCTTGTCAGTACAGTTTGAGGCCCAAAGTCTTAAGAAGTTACGAGTGTGGGTCCAAGTTGAGGTTTTTACTTGAAATTAAGTTTCTGTGTATGGTAATAAACCCTGCGCCCTTCTGGCTTTTACGATACACAAAACAGATGCAAAATATTTGGACTGCAGGATGCCAAACATCCAGCTGAGAACAGACTTCATCTAAATGAATCTGCATGCTATAACATACCCAGATACAACAGTAAGTGATGTTGACCAAGACATAGATATTTTTCCTACCTGTGGCTGCACCGTGGGCTCCATGTCCTTCAGGCTCATCGAGGCTCCTCAGAGCCGTGTCACACTCACCTACGCTGCTGCAGTGCAGCCCAGGGATGAGAAAGGAAGGTGAGAGACTCTGAGGGCTTTCTAGGTCTTTATATAGAGCAGTTACACATGCTAGTGATTTGTCATAAAAGCCCCTGCTCGACAAAAGTTTTATTAAGCTCAAATCTGCTTGCAAAAGCATTTGCTTTTAATGAGGCATTTCTGCATAAAAATGCTAAAAATATTTTTCCATTCATTATAACATGTTTTGTGGCTCATTAAGTTGTTTTTTTCAGGGGGGCGGATGGGAGAGAATAATGTTGAGCATTTACAGAAATGACATAAAAACATCACCATTTGTCATAATCTGCATAATTTTTAATAATGTCTAAATACCAAAGTAAGACTATAGGAAAAAGCCTAAAATAATGAATAACAATGAGGGTGCTTCATTTACCGAACAAGCATCAATAAGATGAGGAGTCTAGAGCAAACTTACGTAAACCAGAAAGTGTGCCCATCTCAAATGATAATACTTAAAATCGCCCCAATTACTTAGGAATACTGTTTCATTTATTTGATTGAATTTGGGTCACCAAGTTCACTGGAAGGTCTTCCATTCAAGTTCTATCCCTCAGACCTGAAGGTGATTCAGAACAGAACACAGTTCTATGCATTGAGCTTACAAGAGCCATAGACTGCTACCAGAGAAGAGGCTGCAGGTAAAGGGACAGGAAATTTGCAACCACATTCCCGGACATTTTCTTAGAGAGCAACAGGAAAAAAGCATTCATAGTGAGATTCTGATACACAATCTTCCACAACTCTGCAAACTGTTATACTGTAGTTTGGTCATTAAGGGTATAGACTGTGAAGTCAAACTGCCTGGATTTGAATATCAGCTCTACCATTTATTAGCTGTGTGACCCTGAACAAGTTAATCATTTTAGTGTCTCGGGATAATAGTGATAGTACCTCATAAGTTTGAAACAAAGACTGAATGTGTTATTACATTGTTAATACATGTAAATAGTACCTAATGCATAATAAGCACTTGATATGTATTAGACATCATCATCATTGTTAATAGCCAATCAAGTTCATGGTGTATCATTGATATTGTAACAAGATGATGGGTCTAACTAGGTTTCAATCCCAGCTCTACAATTTCTTTGGTTGCATGATTTTGAAAAAGTTTTATCTTTGAGTCCCAGTTTCTTTATCTGTGAAATGGGGATGATAACTTCAATTTTACAAGGTTGTTAAGAAGATTCAAAAGTGTTATATAAATACAATTAAATCATGTATATATGGAAAAAGTCCCTAGTGTAGTGCCTAAAACATACAAATATCTGAATCTATCTTCATAAACACTTAAAATCAAACTCTTACCATCAAAGGAAAAGCCTGTAACATATAGTCACTAATAAGACTGGAGGAAATATAAGTTGTTGTACTCCTTCTAGAGGGCAATTTCCCAATATTTATCAAACTATAAGATGTTAAATTATGCTAAGTGAAATAAGTCAGGCAAATACCATATGATTTCACTTGTGTGTGGAATCTAAAAACCAAAACAAATGAGCAGAGAACAAACTGATGGTTGCCAGAGGGGAGGGGAAGCGGAGATGGGCAAAAGGGGTGAAGGGCATTGGGAAGTACAGGCTTCCAGTCATGGAATGAGTAAGTCATGGGGATGAAAGGTACAGCATAGGGACTATAGTCAATGATACTGTGATAGCATTGTACGGTGGCAGATGGGAGCTACGCTTGTGGAGAGCACTGCATAATGTAGCATAGGTTGGTCATAGCACTGTTGTACACCTGAAACCAATGTAACACTGTTTCTTAATTATACTTCAATAAAAAAGTAAATAAAAGGGGCAAAAAAGCCCTTACAAGATGGGGTACCTGGCTGGCTCAGTCGGCGGAGCGTGTGTCTCTTAATCTCGGGGTTGTGGGTTTGAGCCTCACGCTGGATGTAGAGATTACTTAAGAAAATAAAATCTTTACCCAAAAAAAACCCCTATAAGATATTCATACCCTTTGATCCAGCAATTCTATATCTAGGAATTTATCCTAATGCAAAGATATTTTCACTAGGATGTTCATCAAAGCACTGTTTGGAATAGGAAAAATAGTTACAAATATCTTAAATATCCAACAGTAGGTACTTAGTGAATTCTGATATATTCATAGGATAGACTATAGTACCAAAGAGTGTCACTACAGAATATTCAATGACATGGAAAATATATATTTTATCAGAGATTTTTAAGTAGTGTAAAAATTGTATATGGTATCTATGAGTGTGTACGTGAGTATATATATATATACATGCATAGGAAAAAAGGCTGGAAGGCTATATACCTGTGCTTCCCAAACTGTGTGATGGGGTCCTCCAGGGCACTGCAGTGAAATCCGAAGGGTGCACTGGGATATTTTAAATTTTCAAGAGGTACAGTGTCCTCTGTCTATCTGATGATGGCTCCAAAGTAGCCTCATAGATCTTGCAAGTGGAAAGAGGGGTTGCTTGGTTTCTTGACATGTAATGTCAATCAGAAGTTCCAAGAGGAACACAAAGGAAACTGACCAGCCAACTTAGCTTAAAACCCACTGTCAGCTGAAAATTCAAGGTCTCTCTCACAATTGTAAAGCCCATCTTGGGAATCCTCATCCTTCAAGGGTGGGAAAGGAGATGATCTCAGGCCTAGATGGTTTTCCAGAGGAATTCTAGACCTTCCAAGTCCAGATAATACCAGTGCTCTATAAATTATTTCAGAGCATTGAAAATAAAATAGAACTTCCCCATTTCTTTTAGGAACATGTTATGAAAGTTTGACACCTAAACCTGATAAAGAATGGAAGGCGGGGGGAGGGAAATATAGACCAATATCACTCTGGTTATTAATGTGGAAATAATAAATGTTAGCAAACAGAATACCACATTAAGAAATTCATATACCATGACTAAATGGGATTTATTCTATAAATAGAAGGTTGGTTCAATATTAAGAAATATATTAGTATCATATACTAATATATATTAGTGTATGTATGTATTAGATTAGTATGTGTGTGTGTGTGTGTGTGTGTATATATATATATATATATATATGGTATCATATACTAATCATATACTATCTAAAGGGAAAAAAAAATATGTTTATGTCCACGGGTGCCAGAGAGGCCTTAAATAAAATTCAACACATATTCTTTATAAAAAGACTTGAGAAAATAGGACTTGAGTGGTACTTCATTAACATGATAAAATATACATATCTTAGTCCTAAAGCCAGTCTCTTAATGGGGAAGCACTAGAGGCATTTCCAGTAAAATCAGAAACAAGGCAGAGATGCTCACTATCTATCTCTGCTACTAATTAATATTATACTAGGGAGATTAATCAATGCAACTGGACAAAATAAATCAATTATAGGCATAAGATTTGATAAGGAAGAAGTAAAGCTATATCTAGTTGCAGATGATATGATACTATAGGATCTTCTTGGTAGAGGATCAATGATAAAACTAATTCAAACACACAGTAAGGTAGCAGGATACAAACACACAAAAATCAATAGCCTTCATTTACACAAATGATAGCCAATTAAAAGACCAAGTAGTAGAGAAAACTCCATTTACAACAATAACAAAGAAGATTAAATACTTAGGAATTAATTTACCAGAATGTGCAAAACCTGTATGAGAGCAACGACAAAACATTCTTTTAAAACACAAAATTAGGTTTTCTCAAATGGAAGGATGTCCCCTATTCTTGGAAAGAATGATTCAGCATTATAAGTAGGTCAGTTCTAAGTTGATTTATAAATTTAACACAATCTCAATAAAAATACCAATAAGCTTTCTTTTAAATGGAGTTAGACCCATTGATACTAAAGTTCTTATGGAAAAACATACAAGAATATCCAGGAAAATACTGACAAAGGAAACCAATAAGGGGTAAGTAGCTCTACCTGGCATTAAAATATCCTTAAAGCCTTTATAATTACAATAGTGTGGCACTAATACATGAATAGTGTGGCACTAATACACTAATACTAATACTAATACATGAATATTAATACTAATACAGTAGAAAAAAACAAAAATATATCACTAGAAAAAAATACAAAGTCCAGAAAACATAATCTATGATAAAGGCAGTATCCCAAAACACTGAGGCAAAAGATGGGGTTTTTTTAAATGATGCTGGAACAACTGGGAAGCCACTTGATAAAAGACAAAATTTCATTAGAGTTTCTCAACCTTGGCATTATTGACATTTTGAGTCCAATAAGGCGTTGCTGTGGGGGCTGTCCTGTGTGCTGTGCTATGTTTAGCAGCACTCTAGGCCCCTACCCAAGAGATGCCAGGAGCACTCTTCCCCCTAGTTTTGACAACCCAGAATGTCTCTAGACACTGCCAAATGTCCCCTGGGGAGACAGAATTGCCCCTAGTTGAGAATCATGTAATTAAATCCATACTTCACACCAAACACAAGATTAAGCTCCTAATGGATCAGGGACCTAAACATAAAAACTGAAACCACACAAGTACTAGAGGAAAATAGGAGTGAATTATTCTTTAACCTCAGTCTTTGACTCAAAATACAGAGGAAGTAAAAGAAAAGACTGATAAATCTGAACAGTAAATATTTTTGTATGCTCAAACACCATAAAGTCAAAACATAAGCCAAAATTGGGAGAAAATAGCAATATATACCACGAAGGACTAATATCACTAAGTAGATAAATACCTCTTTAAAACTGAGGGACTAAGAGGGGTGCCTGGGTGGCTCTGTTGTTAGTGTCTGCCTTCGGCTCAGGTCATGATCCTGCGGTCCTGGGATCAAGCCCTACATTAAGCCCAGCATTGAGCCCCACATCGAGCCTCCTCGCATCGGGCTCCCTGCTCAGCGGGAAGTCTGCTTCTCCCTCTTCCACTCCCCCTGCTTGTGTTTCCTCTCTCTCTCTCTGTCAGATAAATAAATAAAATCTTTTTTAAAAAATTGAGGGACAAAGAAAGGAACAAAAACATGGTAGAAAAATGTGGGGAAAGCCTTGAACAGACAATCCAGAAAACACATAAAAATGTTGCTTACACTTAAGAAAAACTGTACAAACTCACTCATAATTAGAGAAATGCAAACATTTATGTTGAGAAATCACTCATCACCTGATCAGACTGGCAAAAATTAAACAATATGGCAACATAATCTGGTGAAACTGGGGGGAAGCAGGCACTCACAAACACTGCTGGTGAGAATGCAAACTTGGTATGGCCTATCTGCAGGGGAATTTGGCAATATCTAACCAAACGACATATACCCTTACTTTTCGCCCTAGCAATCCCACTAACACCTCCAGTATTACCAAAAGATTAATCATTGCAGTATTGCTTAAAATCAAAAGATACTGTAAATAAGCAAAAGGCTATACATAGATGGATATATTGAAGAATTCTTTATCTATGAGTGAGATTAGCCCTTCTTCTGTGGCACATGTACCTGTATTGATGGAGTAAACCACAAGACAGCCACACAATGCAGTACTACGCAGCTGTAAGAAAAATGAGGAAGATCTTTATGAACTAATAAGGAGTGATTCCAGGACATATTCTTAACTGAAAAAGGCAAAGCCCCAGGTTCCAGCACAGGATGGCAATATCGGAAAGCCCTGAACTGACCTCCCCTATGGAACACACCGAATTGCACCTATTGATAGAACAGTTCCTCCTGAAGAAGACCTGACGACTGACCGAACAGCTTCTGAGCAACCAAAGATGGAGAGAAGAGCGAGAGAGAGAGAGAACCAAAGGGAACCCCTACACTCACACTGTGAACAGCAGTGGGGAGGGAGAGTACTGAGGAACTGGGAACAGATCCCTCTGTCCTTGCGCACAGAAAAATAAAAGCCACAGTTTTAAAGAGCAAGTAGCATATAAAAGACACAACCCTAGAACTCTGCTGAGCGGTGAAGGAGCTGTGGGAATGTTCTCCAGGTGAGAGAGACACAGTTTATGTTCCCATATCACCTTAAAAGCCTAGAATGGAGCAGGGTCCAGCCTCCCTAACAGGTGGGTCTGGCCCCCACAGGGAGCTTGCAACCTCAGCAAGCCAAGGGTCCACAAGCCCGTACCAGTCTCAGTTGCACCGAAGCACAGGACAAAAGAAAAAAAAAAGCCAAGTTTATAAGGGCCAAAAAACCGTAGAAACACTCTCTTCCCCTCCACTTTAAAAGCCCAGACGGGAACGGGACCCAGATGCTGTAAGTGGTGGGTCTGGATGCCATGACTGGCAGGTCTGGTCATCACCAGGAGCTTCTGACCTCAACAAGCCGAGGGTCTGCAAGACCACACCAACCCTGGTCACAATGGGACACAGAAAAAAAAAAAGAGCCATTGTTTAAAAGGGCAGAGGAACAGCTGGGATCCTCTCTCCCCCTCTAGCCTAAAAGCCCAAGCCAGAACAGGGTTTGGCTCACAGCTTGCAACCTCAGCTAGCCTAGGATCCAAAAGCCCACAACAGCCCACAACAGCCCACAACATCCTGTGGTGCTGGGGCACAGAAAATATTTTTGTTTTTAACTGAAAAAAAGTTGTATTTATATTTTATTTTTAAAATTTGTCTTGTTTGGTTTTTATTTTTGTTCTTTGGGGTTTTTGTTTTTTCTTTTCCCCTTCTTTTAAAAATTTTTTTTAATTTTTTCTTCTTTCTATAAAAAGCTACAGTTTAAAAGAGTAACTAACACATACTGCCACAGCTCCAGCCAGCCAGCAAAAGTCACCACACACACACAATCTACAGAGAGGACAACATACACAAGACCACTCCTTCATGTTTAGGAGAAGTAGCCTTTCTGCCTAATCCATAGAAACACCAAAAGTTGAGCAAAACAGGAGGAGAGAGGAATATGCTCCAATAGACAGAAAAAGATAAAAACCTCAGAAAAAGAAATAAATGAAACAGAGATAAGCGATATACCTTTTTTTAAAATAAAGATTTTGTTTATTTATTGGAAAGACAGAGCAAGAGAGGGAACATAAGCAGGGGGAGTGGGAGTGGGAGAGGGAGAAGCAGGTTTCCTGCCAAGCAGGGAGTCCAATGCCAGGCTCGATCCCAGGACCCTGGGATCATAACCTGAGCCAAAGGCAGATGCTTAAAAACTAAGCCACCCAGGCGCCCCCCTCCTTTTTTAGCAATATGCCTAATAAAGAATTTAAAATAATGATAATAAAGATAGTGGGCTGCAGAAAAAAAAATGGAAGAATTTAGTAAGCCCTTCAATAAAGGTATAGAAAATACTAGAAAGAACCAGAGTTGAAGAATACAACTGAAATAAAAAACACTAGAGGGAGAGTCAGTAGTAGATTAGAGGATGCAGAAGAATGTACCAGCAGTCTGGAAGACAGCATAATGGAAAGTGCACAAATTGAACAGCAAAAAGAGAAAAGAATCTGTTTAAAAAGATTTTATTTATTTACCTGAGAGACAGAGAGAGAGCATAAGCTGGGGGGAGGAACAGAGGGAGAGGGAGAAGCAGGCTCCCTGCAGGGAGCCTTATGTGGGGTTCAGTCCCAGGACCCCGGGATCATGACCTGAGCCGTAGGCAGACGCTTAACCAAATAAGCCACCCATGCTCCCCAAGAAAAAAAATTTTTTAATGAGGCTAGATGAAGCAATCTCTTGGATAATATCAGGTGAACAAACATCATGATATAGGGTCTTAAAAGAAGAGAGAGAGAGAGAGGTGTAGAAAACTTATTTGAAGAAATAATAACTAAAAACTTCCCTAACCTAAGGAAGGAAACAGTCACTCCCAAGAAGCACAGAATTTTACACATGATGAACCCAAGGAGGTCCATACCATGGCACGCAGTAACTAAAATGTGAAAGTTAAAGAGAGAATTTTAAAAACAGCAGGAGAGAAAAAAAATGTTAACTACGAGAGAAAACCTATAAGGCTATCAGCTGATTTCTCAGCAGTACTTTGCAGGCCAAAAGGGAGTGCATGATATATTTAAAGTGCTTGAAAGGGGAAAACCTGCAACCAAGACTGGCAAGGTTATCATTCAGATTTGAAGGCGAGTTAAAGTCTCCCAAACAAATGAAAGATAAAGGAGTTTATCATCACTAAATGAGTCTCACTAGAAATGTTAAAGGGACTTCTTTAAGTGGAAAAGAAATAGCTACAATTAGGCATAAAAAATTATGAATAGAAAAATGTAAAATATGAAAACATGCATTAAGTGTGGAAAGGGAGTAAAAAGGAAAGAGAAGGGTAAAAGAAAATTAAGGGTTTTTTTTCCCTGTTTTTTTAGACTGTATTTGAACTTAAATGACCAAACCTCATGAGAACCACAAACACAAAACCTATGACAGATACACAAAAAATAAAAAGAAAGCCAAACACAACAATATAGAACCTCATCAAATACAAAGAAAGAGAACAAGAGAAGGAGCAACAAAGAACTACAAAAACAACCAGAAAACAAATTTAAAAATGGCAATAAGTACATACCTATCAATAATTACTTTAAATATAAATGGCTTAAATGCTGGAGCCAAAAGATGTAGGGTGGGCAGAATAGATTTAAAAAGACCCATGTAGACTTCCGGGAAAGATGGTGGAATAGGAGAAGAGGATCCTGGGCTCATGTGTCCCACAGACACCACTAGGAAACACCCACATCAGTGTAAATAAACCAGAACAACTAGAAGACTGACGACATTCTCTCGCAGCTAAATGTAGAGAAGAGGCCACATCAAAGAGGATCAGAAGGACTGAGATGCAGTGGGGAGCCAGACAAACTAGCAGGACTGCCCACAGGAGGGAGGGACACCACCAGCACAATGAAGGGAGAGGAGAGGACCCTGCACTAGGCACCCCAGGCATGGGGACTGCACTGCAAACATGAATCCCCATAACATTTGGCTTTGAAGGCCAGAGGCGCCTGGCTTTGCAAGTTTTCCTAATCAGTAGGGCTTAACACCTGGAGCTTTAAAAATCAGCAGCGTCAGCTCTGCAGGAGCTGGGAAGGTCACAGGGAACTGAGTCCCCACCTTTAAAGAGACAGCATTTAACAAACAGCCCCACTGAGATAAAGCATAGAAGCAATAGTTTGAAAACTTCCCGAGATATACTGAAAGATTTATTTACTAATGTCAAAGCATGTGCTGCAGGAGCAGGGAACTTTGGGAAACTTTTCCAAGAACAAAAGTGCTGGTAGGTGCCCTTTCCCTCTCGTGCCCCCCAGCCTAGATAAACGGACACCTGGTGGAACCACCAGAGCGCAACACTCTCCACTTAGCTTACTAACAGCTTGTGTCCAGCCCCCATGCTCTTCTGCAGATCTGTCCCCTCCAATCTATCAGGATTTCACAAGAGTTTTCCTGAGCACCTGCAGCTTGCCACCCACAGCAGGTTGGCTTGCACACCTGGCCCCTGCGCTCTCCCTACAGACATACCCCTTCCAATATGCCCTTGGCTGGAGCCCATCCAAAGCAGTTCTAAAGCCTGGCTGTGTGCAAGCAGCCCCGACAGGAGACAGGATGACTCCAAAGTGACTCCTGGGGAAAATAACTGCACATACCAATACGACTGCAGCCCCAGCAATGGGCTGGGGGCAGACGTGATGTCTGACTGCAGGCCCCAGCCACGAATGAAAGCTTCTCAGGGCATAACACAGGGAGAGTGCCCTGCAGTTTGATGCTACCACAGCTCTGGGAAAAGCCTGATCTAACTCAGCTTAAGCCCAAGGTGGCCCCAGACTGACCCACTAACAACATAGTAACCAAACCCCGCCTATAACAGGCAAAGAGAGACATTAGAGACAAATGGCCTGAAGGCAAATACAGCACAGCCACAACAGTAGGACGCATGCAACACATATAGGAGACAGCCCTGAAGTGCCAGGTTCTGGTGAACAGGGAATGTTGTGCTGCAGAGCACTACAGGACCTCTTCCTCATAAGGCCACTACTTCCAAAAGGAGGACACATGGCTGATTTTCCTAACATGGAGAAAGGAACACAGAGAGTTAGACAAAATGAGAAGACCCAGGAATATGTCCTGAATGAAAGAAAAGGGCAGAAGTGAAGCAAGAGAGCAAAACGAAACAGAGATAAGTAATATGCCTGATAGAGTATTTAAAGTAATTGTCATAAAGATTCTCACTGGACTTGAGAAAGGAGTGCAGGACCTCAGTGAGACCCTCAAAAAAGAGATAGAAAACATAAAAAAGAACCAATCATAGATGAAGAACTTAATAAGTGAAATTAAAAATACACTAAATAGAATAAATGGTAGACTAGAGAAAGCAGAAGAACAGATCAGTGACCTGGAGGACAGAGTAATGGAAAGCAATCGAGCAGAACAGTAGAGAGAAAAAGAATAAAACATGAAAATAGATTAAGGGAACTCAGTGACACCATCAAGCCTAGTAATATTAACATTAGAGGGGTCCCAGAAGGAGAAGAGAGAAAAAGGGGAGAAAATTTATTTGAAGAAATAATAGCTGAAAACTTCTCAAATCTAGGGAAGAAAACAGAAATCCAGACCCAGGAGGCACAGAGAGCCTGCAACAAAATCAACCCAATTACCAAGACAGTAATTAAAATGGCAAAAAGTAGTGACGAAAAGAGAATTTTAAAAGCAGCAAGAGAAAAGAAAACAGTTACATTCAAAGGAAACCCCAAAGGGCTGTCAGCTGATTTTTCAGAAGAAGCTTTATAGGCCAGTAGGTAGTGACATGGTAGATTCAAAGTGCTGAAAGAAAAAAACCCTGCAGCCAAAAATACTCTGTCCAGCAAGGCTATCATTCAGACTAAAAGGAGAGATAGAGTTTCCCAAAGAGACAAAAGTTAAAGGAAACCATGACCACTAAACCAGCACTATAAGAAATGTCAAAGGGGACTCTAGAGTGGAAACAAAAGACCCTAAGAGTAAAATAAGTAGGAATCACAAAAGTAGTAAAAATAAGTGTATCTATAAAAATCAGTCAAGGGACTCACAAAATAAAAAGACATAAAGTATAACACCATTTACCCAAAATGAGGTGGGGAAGAGAGTAAAGAATGGGTTCAAACCTAGGTAATTATCAACTCAATATACAGTGCTATATGCAGAAGATGTTATATACAAACCTAATGGTAACCACAAACGAAAATCCAGTAATAGATAGGTAAAAAATAAAGACAAAGGAATCCAAGAATATTACTAAAGAAAGCCAACAAACCATGCGTGAAGACAGCATGAAAGGAGCAGAGAAGAACTACAAAAACAACCATAAAACAAAGTAACAAAATTGCAATAAGCACACACCTGTCAATAATTACTTTGAATGTGAATGGACTAAATGCTCCAATCAAAAGATACAGGGCAATGGAATGGATAAAAAAGCAAGACCATCTATATGCTGCCTACAAGAGACTCATTTCAGACCTAAAACCATATGTAGATTGAAAGTGAAATGATGGAAAAGCATTTATCATACAGATGGAAGTGAAAAGAAAGCCAGGGTAGCAATACTAATATCAGACAAAACAGACTTTAAAACAAAGACTGTAACAAGAGACAAAGAAGGACACTATAAATCATAAAGGGAACAATCCAACAAAAAGATATTGTAAATATTTATGCACCCAACATGGGAGCACCCAAATACATAAAGCGGCTAATAACAAACATAAAGGAAATAATTGATAGTAATACAATAATAGTAAGGGAATTTAACACCACACTTACATAAATGGATAGGTCATCCAAACAAAATGAACAAGAAAACAGTGGCTTTGAATGACACCTTGGACCAAATGGATCTAGCAGATATATTCAGAACATTCCATCCTAAAACAGCAGAATACACATTCTTTTAAGTGTACAGAGAACCTTCTCCAGAATAGATAACATGTTAGGCCACATAACAAGTGTCAACAAATTCAGAGAGACTGAAGTCATACCATGCATCTTTCCTGACCACAATGCTATGAAACTAGAAACCAACTACAAGAAAAAATCTGCAAAGGACAGAAATACATGAAGGTTAAATAGTAGAGTACTAACCAATGACTGGGTCAACCAAAAAGTCAAAGAGGAAATAAAAAAATACATGCAGACAAATGAAAATGAAAACACAACAGTACAAAGTCTTTGGGATGCAGAAAAATCTGTTCTAAGAGGGAAGTGTATAGCAATACAGGCCTACAGAAAGAAGCAAAAAAATCTCAAATTAACAACCTAACTTTACATCTAAAGGAGCTAGAAAAAGAACAAACAAAATCCCAAACCAGTAGAAGGAAGGAAATAATAAACATTAGAATGGAAATAAAACAGAAACTAAAAATAATAATAATAGTAATCATTGTAACCAGGAGCTGGTTCTTTGAAAAGATCAACAAAATTGATAAACCTTTAGCCAGTCTCATAAAAAAAAAAAAAAAAAAAGTTGGGTGGGCTCAAATAAACAAAATCAGAAATAAAAAAGGGAGAAACAACAACACCACAGAAATACAAAGGACTAAAAGAGAGTATTATGAAAAAGTATACACCAACAAATTGGACAACCTAAAAGAAATGGATAAACTCCTAGAAACATATAACCTTCCAAAACTAAATCAGGAAGAAATAGAAAATTGAACAGACTGATTACCAGCCATAAAATTGAGTGTGTAATCAAAAAATTCCTAACAAACCAAAGTCCAGCATCAGATGGCTTCACAGGTGAATTCTACCAAACATTTAAAGAAGAGTTAGTACCTATTCTTCTCAAACTATTCCAAAAAATAGAGGAAAAAAGGAAAGCTTCCAAATTTTTTCTATGAGGCCAGTATTACTCTGATACCAAAACCAGATAAAGACACTACATAAAAAGAGAACCATAGGCCACTATCTCTGATTAACATAGATGCAAAAATACTTAACAAAATATTAAGAAATGGAATCCAACAATACATTAAAAAAATCATTCAGCATCATCAAGCGGGATTTATTCTAGGAATGCATG
This sequence comes from Martes martes, assembly GCF_963455335.1. Taxonomy (NCBI): domain Eukaryota; kingdom Metazoa; phylum Chordata; class Mammalia; order Carnivora; family Mustelidae; genus Martes; species Martes martes. The sequence goes on from NC_137897.1 coordinate 12,763,140, forward strand.
GATGGCTCACTATTTATAAATCAATCAGTATGATATTATCTCATCAACAAAAGAAAGGGAAAAAACCTTATGATCATTTCAACAGATGCATAGAAAGCATCCAACAAACTACAACATCTATCCATGATAAAAACCTTAACAAAGTTGGTTTAGAGGGAACATACTTCAACATAATAAAGGCCATATATGAAAAACCCACAGCTGGCAGCATATGCAATGGGAAAAAAAAGAGCTATTCCTCCAAGGTCAGGAACAAGATAAGAATGTCCACTCTCACCACTGTTACTCAATATAGTACTGGAAGTCCTAGCCACAGCAATCAGACCACAAAACTAAAAGGCATCCAAATTGGTAAGGAAGAAGTAAAACATGCACTATTTACAGATGACAAGATACTATATACGGAAAACCTGAAAGACTCCACCAAAAAACTACTAGAACTGATGAGTGAATTCGATAAGGTTTTAGATAGAAAATTAATATACAGAAATCCACTGCATTTCTATATACTGATAATGAAGTAGCAGAAAGAGAAATTAAGAAAACAGTCCCATTTACAATTGCACCAAAAATAATAAAATCCCCAGGAATAAGCTCAACTAAGGACGTGAAAGAGCTGGAAACTATAAAGCATTATGAAAGACATTGATGATGACACAAATGAAAAGATATTCCATCCTTATGGACTGGAAGAACACACATTGTTAAAACATCTGTACTACCCAAAGCAATCTACAGATTTAATACAAATCCCTATCAATCTACCAAAATCATTTTTTCACAAAACTAGAACAAACAATCCTAAAATTTGTAGGGAACCGTAGAAGACTCTGAATAGTCAAAAGCAATCCTGAAAAAGAACAGAACTGGAGGTATCACCATCACAGATTTCAAGATATATGATGAAACTATAGGAATCAAAATGGCATGGTACTGGCAAAAAAAGAGACACACAGATCAACAGAACAGAACAGAGAGCCCAGAAATAAACCCACAATTATACAGCCGATTAATCTTCAATGAAAGAGGCAAGAATATGCAATGGGAAAAAGTCTCTTCAACAAATAGTACTGGGAAACTGGACAGCTACATGTAAAAGAATGAAACTGGACCATTTTCTTAAACCATACACAAAAATAAACTCAAAGGGATTAAGGACCTAAATATGAGACCTGAAACCATAAATATCATAGAAGAGAGGACAGGCAGTAATTTCTCTGACACCAGTTGTAGGAACGTTTTTCTAGATTTGTCTCCTGAGGCAAGGGAAACAAAGGAAAAATAAACTATTGGGACTACCTCAAAATAAAAAGCTTCTGCACAGCAAAGGAAACAATCAACAAAACTAAAAGAACCTACTGAAGATATTTGTAAATGACATATCCAGTAAAGGGCTAGTATCCAAAATATATAAAGAACTTACATAACTCAAAACCAAAAAATAAACAATCCAATTAAAAATGAGAAGACATGAACATTTCTCCAAAGCAGACACAGGAAAAGATATGCAACATCACTAATCATCAGGAAAATGGAAATAAAAAACCACTATCACCTTATACCTGTCAGAAGGGCTTAAAATAAAAGACAAAAAACAAATGTTGGCGAGGATGTGGAGAAAAAGGAACCCTCGTGCACTGTTGGGAATGCAAACTGGTGCTGTCACTGTGAAAAACACTACGGAAGTTCCTCTAAAAATTAAATTAGAATTACCATATAATCCAGTAATTCCACTACTGGGTATTTACCCAGAGAATACAAAAATACTAATTCAAAAAAATATATGTACCCCTTTGTTTACGGCAGCATTATGTACAATAGCCAAATTATGGGAGCAGCCAATCGTCCATCAATAGACAAATGGATAAAGAAGAGGTGGTATATATACATTACTCAGCCATAAAAAAGAATGACATCTTGCCATTTGCAACAACATGGATAGATCTAGAGGGTATAATGTCAAGTAAAATAAATCAGAGAAAAACAAATACCATATGATATCACTCATATGCAGAATTTAAGATATAAAACAAATGAACAAAGAAAAAAGAGAAAAACCAAAAAATAGACTCTTAACTATAGAGAACAAGCTGACGGTTCTCAGAAGGGAGGTGACCGGAGGTGAAAGAGGTGAAGGGGATGAAAGAGTGCACTTGTCGTGATGAGCAGCACTGACTAGTGTATGGAATTGTTGAATCACTATATTGTACACCTGAAACTAATATAACATTGTATGTTAACTATACTGGAATTAAATTTAAAATTAAATTTAAAAAAATTTTAAAAAACAGCATGCATAGTAGAAAAATAAACAAGATCCTTCTATATGGAATATTACACAGCCACAAAAAAGATGGCATCATGCCACTTGAGACAATATAGATGGACCTACAGGATATTACGCTAAGTGAAATAAGACTAAGACACATACCATATGATTCCACTCATAAGTGGAACCTAAAAAAACCCCTCAAATAAATGAATTAACAAAAAGCAGAATCAGACCTATAAATACAGAGAACAAAATGAGGGTTGCCAGAGGAGAGGGCTGTGGCATGGAGGGGGGGATGGGCAAAATAGGTGTAGAGGAGAGGAAGATAGAGGCTCCCAGTAATGGAATGAGTAAGTCATAGGAATAAAAGGGACAGCCTAAGGAATACAGTCAATGATACCGTAATAGCAATATAATGATATGACGGTAGCTACACTTGTGGTGAACACAGCATAATGTATAGACTTGTCAAGTCACTATGTTGTACACCTAAAGTAATATAACAATGCGTCAACTATACTCAAATAAAAAATGTAAACATGAAGTCAAATTCTTTTTTTAAAAAAAGAGGCAAAGCCCAAAAGAGTGTCTATTGTACGCTACCCTTCATGTTAGAAAAAAAGGATACAGAAGAAAATATACAGGTATCCATTTATTTGTGTAAAAGAAATAGTCTTTAAAAAAAGAGTCAGTTTTGCTATAACACAATATATTCGTCCCTAAAAGTCTCCACATTATGCAAAATTCCACAATAAAAACCAGAAGGTTTATGGGGGAACATGGGGTACAACACTCAGGAAACCTCAGACACACACACACACAGAGATAGGAACCTAATTTTTAAAAAAGCAGCAACACAATTTTACAACATTAAATAGTTAAGAAATATAATACAATAAACATGTCACTTTACCTAGAAAAAGCCTTGAAGTTTGTTTGTGGAATGGCGATCAGGACGGCTATAGCTTGTGAATTGGTGCAAAGGCGGGGAAGGCTGTAGCCCCGGTATGGATGGGTGTGGCTTCTAAGACACTAGTGAACCAGGGGAACTCAGAGATGTCTACAGCATGTGCATCTTACATATTCTTACCCAGCTCAGGTCAGCTGGGTATACTTTCTGGGTTCACCTAGAATTTCTCATGCATGAAACTGTCCATAAACAAACACGAAATACACATGAAACTCCAACTGTTCTCTCAGATATATCAATCATGGTGGCACAAACCTGCTTTTTCAAAACAAGCATTATTGCAAAGCTATACAAGAAAGACAAATCGGAAAGTAATGAGATTGATTTACCAACAGGCGGCAAGTGGGAAAAGACTAGCAAGAATGGGGGATGGGAAGGAGGTAGTAGAGTCAAGGGAGTGACACTTCTCTGAGTATATTTTTGGGGTAGGTCTAACTCTTAGAACTCACGTAATGTTTTACATACTAGCCCCCCACCAATAAATAAATAAATAAATAAATAAATAAATAAATAAAATGAATCAGAATGTGAGGAGAACCGCAAATGGAAAGCAAACAGCAACAAATAAACCTAACTATATTTCAAATGAATATCATAGTCACACTGAAGGAGGTGGGAAAGGAAAGAGGTAAACCTAAGTAACTCTGGAAAGAAGTGTTTTTGTTTTGTTTAATTTTAACCGAGAATATTTACTGATGGATTGATGAATATAATTTTAAATAGAATAAGAAGGCACAACCATGAATTCAAACAGTATTCAAACACCAAAAGAAGGAAAAGCCATAAACTTAGGAACTTAAAATATTCAAGTCCAAGAGCCTCTGAGGTACTGAATAGATAAGTATCAGACAATTCGTCCCTTTTGTACGATTCTTGTATTACATCACTTGATCACAAAGCCAGAATGATACTTCTGTAGAATTTCTCATTCATTTATACTTCAGCCATCCCACCTGACTGCTCCTCTGTTCCCCATTCCTCTCCCTTTCCTTTGCAGTGATATTCTTCAGCCATTCCCTTCCTAAGGAATTGTGTGCACATCTTCCTTCCAAAGCAAGGAAGCAAGCAAGCAAGTGATGAGTCAGGGGAAGTGAGCCATGGGCAGATATACGAATGAACAGATTTGGACATTAGGATGGCGACTGCCTGATTCAATGAGGTCTTTAAGCTGACTTGGGCAAATAAGCTGCTCTGGCTCGCAGAAAGGTCTATAATGCCACATCGTATTGTGCTACCAATGCCAGATCCCATGTTTCTAAGAGGTTAACAGTAATCTACACAAGGAGATACGTAGTCAATGTAACCAGGCAGCTAATGGGACAATACAGTCAATGCTTTGGACCTCCTAGCATAATCATTTGGCAACCGCAAAAACCTTCAGGATCCTGAGGACAATCTTTAAATCTCTTGGACAGATAAACTAGGCATCAACCATGCGGCAGAGATGGGAATACAGGAAGCGTTTAGGGTGCCCTAGCTCCTTGTTCAGAAACCCACGAGAAGGTCCCCAAGCATACTGTCAGAGAAGCCACTCTGGTGGTGACCATGCCTCCAAGCTGAGCAAACCTGCAGGCATGTGGTTATTTTCTGAAAAGGAAGAGTAGCCATATAGGTACTCTGTGTGTGGAGAATCAGAGGCCAGACGTTGAGGGGCCTGGGAAAACCACCGAGAAGTTTGGCTTGACACCTTTCACCTTTTAAGATGAACATCTCCATCCAGCAGTCCTCTGATGACAGAGCAACTGCAGGGGACCAAGAGATGGTCATATTCTCTGACAGAAATGCTGATTCCCCAAAAGTTCCTGGGGATATAACATCCCGGAGGCTTATTTATGAGCAAAAGTAGATAAAAACTACCAGACCATAGAACAATCTTGCCAAGTTAGATATGTATTTAACAGGCATAGCTTGGGGTTCCAGGTAAAAAAAAAAAGAGGAAACTCAGGCATAATAAAAAGCAGGAAGACTAAAAGATCAAGTGAATGGTATGCTGGGTGACAGAGAAGCAAAGGACATACGGAAGAGTTCGTAGGAGGGTGCTGAAACCTAGCTGAGGGGAAGGCAGCATAGCTGTAGTCTACACCCAGGGAAAGCTAGCTTGGCCAGTTGGCAAGAGTCCTTCCCTCCCTCCCTCCCTTTCTCAGACAGGATGGACAGATAGCATTCGGCAGCATCACTGGGGGAGATGATATCTGTAAATGGGGAACAGCTGAATGGATACTGAAGAGAAATAGGCTGGATGTGCCATTCTGTCATGTCCTGTTTGCCCCAAAGGCAGGTTTGTGCTAACAGAGCACACGTGGGGCTGTCCTGCAACAGCAGTGGTGTCTTGGCAGAAAGGGGGTGATAGGGTGGAGGTGGGGCTGGAAGGAGGACTCTCAAGTTCCAGTTTTTAAATACTAGACAACGAGGAACTTTTTAGTCAAGAAACTGGATGCTGACTTTCTGTTCTGTGCCCACTTTCTCCAAAACCCTAAGAAATTTTGCAAATGATACGGCACCATCCCCATCCTGATCAGTCTCCTGGATGGTCCTGTGATGCTGCTCAGTTGCTCCTCTGGGAAATTAGCTCCAGCCATCATGCATAGCCTCTGGACAGCTCATTGTGGGAGATCCTATCATCTTTATCCAAATCATATAGCCAAAAAGCAAAGTATAGTTCATTGCTTCAGAGTTGAGTGGTTCTGGTCCATTCTCATCTTTGCTCTTAGCACTATATGAAGTGGGTTGGAAATGAGCCAGTTTTTATGAATCAGTGGAAGTTTACCTGGTCTTTTCCCTCTGGAAAGAAGGCACTAATGAGCCATCTCCCGATGGGTTGATGACAAGTTCTGGCATCAACTGGAAATCTTCCCAGCTGAGGGCCCCATTCTCACCTTTGTCAGGGCTGGTGAACTGGCTGTAGAGGCGGGTGATCTGACTGTGGGAAAGGCTGGTCTCCTTGATCTCCTCTAGTTCTTTATTCCACAGTAACATGGAGGCCTGAGGCTCCAACCCCAAGTGGGAGCTCCCCTAGGAGCAGCTGTACCTGAAGCAACAGTGGAAAGCTAAAGAAAAGGAACTGTAGACAAATATTGTACTCTCGTTGGAAAATTTATTCTTCACAAGAGAATGAACTAAAAATTCCGAAACTACTTTAATGTGCAGGATAGGACTGAGCAAATATGTTGTAGATAATGACAATGAGTTTGTTACTGCTAGAGAAAGGAGTTACAAATAAATGGGGAAAGTCTAGAATGAATCCTTTGGTATTGGATTACATCTAAAATATCAGTATAAATTCATACATATTTTCTCAAACACACAGAGAGATATACACATGTATCTGCAGATGGATAGGCATAAAATAAACATGTGTCTATGTGCATGTATGAGTATACAAACATATTTCTTAGCTCTGTCATCTGAGAGGGCCTTAGAAGCAATGATACTCTGGTAACACTGAATACATCTACTGCCCACATTTTCTTTCTTTCTTTCTTTCTTTCTTTTTTTAAGATTTTATATATTTATTTGACAGACAGAGAGCGAGAGAGCACAAGCAGGAAGAGTGGCAGCCAGAAGGAGAGGGAGAAGCAGACTCCCTGCTGAGCAGGGAACCTGATGCAGGGCTCAATCCTGGGACCCTGGGATCACGACCTGAGCCAAAGGCAGGCACTTAACCGATTGAGCCACCCAGGCGCCCTGCTTACATCTTTCTAAATACCATTCTCTAAAAAGATAAACCAGGGATCCTTGGAGAAATTTATTCAAGAACTGGGCCAGGGGAAATGTAAGATAAGCCTAGAATATCTTAAGATGCTCAAAAGCAAGAAAGTGCTCAAAAAATTATAGGAAGCACGTCAAAAGGGCACAGAAGCCAACCTGAGGGAGCTCCCAACAGCTAAATCTGGGACACTCTGAGCAATAAAATAAAGATAGTAATGGATTATAACTCAGAAAATAAAGATCTGTATCTATACTGCTATAAGGAAATTGGGATAAATAAATACATGTATGGGGAGTAGTTCTTCCTTACAGAAGAGTTCTAGTGAATAAATGTAGAAGTATTGATACAAATTTTAAAAATCACCATTAGCCAAATATGATAGTAACAATTTTTATCGGCAACAATCATCGATGAATGCCAAAATTAGTTGGGTGAAATTATGTTGAGAAATAGGATGTGTGCATCGTCTCAAAGTTTCTCCCCACAAGATACTTGTTGATTACAAACAGAAAATAGTAATTTTAGCTGCAGAAGCTGACAGCCACCATCTTAGCCAAGTGATCAAAATTAACATCAGTAGCAATAGGGCACAGCTGTATATGAACCTCCTGATATAATGCAATGAGATGACACTTCCGTGGGATTCTTGCCAAAAATGTCTGACCTCAATCTAACCAGAAGAAAAATGTCAGACATCCTTAATTAAGGAACATTCTAGAAAATAATCAGCCAGCACTCTCCAAAAATGTCAAGGTCATTAAAGCAATGATTGAGGGATTACCACAAACTGAAGGACACTAAGGAGATTTGACAACTAAATGCAATGTGGGATCCTGGATTGGATCCTGGACCAGAAAAAGAACATTAGTGGGAAAACTGGTAAATGCCAAATAAAGCTAATAAATTGGTAAATAGTATTTATCAATGTTAATTTTCTGCTTTCAATAAATGTACTGCAGTTATGTAAAATGTTAACATTAGGAAAAGTTGGACAAAGAGTATATGGGAATCTTCTCTACTATTGCAACTTCTGTGTAAATATTCAGTTATTTCAAAATACAAAGATAACACACACACACACACACACACACACACACACACTCTTAGCCATAAATATTCCACAGTTCCTGAGTTGGGACTTGTACCCCAGTGCCTATGATAGATACATGGCTTCTGGAGAAAGTAAGTTCAACCAGGACAAGCTTAGTTCATAATTTCTTTTCTTTAAATAGCAAAATTCAGAAGACCACAGAGAATCTAATCTGAGATAATTAGAACTTGCTATGGTATATGACACTTTGGCCCCTAGGGCCCCCTCATGGCATAGATTCCCATTTGAGGGTGTGCAGTCCGTCGTAGCAGCTCACCCTCGTCCTCTGCTGAATGGGCTGTCCAGCTCATCTGTTCTCATCAGTAAGTTACGTTGGTATGGGCCGCGAATACTCAAGACATTTACCTGCTCTTCCCCCGTGCAAGCCTAAGGCAGGCATTCCCATTAGATCGCAGCCAACCTTTCCCACACGGTCCAGAGAGCCACTACTGATCAGAGTCAGCACTTGAGCTGAAACATCTGCTATTGCTACTTTCAGCTTGCAGTCGGGTCCATGGGGACCCTTGGAGTCTAAGTCCCTGCTTAGATCCTGAGGTTTAGATGGAAAGGCATGGAAATCATCCTTCCCCAAATGTGGTAAGATGCTCCAGCAATTTCACCAAGCGTCCCTCTCCAGCTTTTGTCAGTGGTCCAGGGCCAGAATATCTAGCAGTCTCTGTGGCAGTGGACGGCGAAGCTTGACATGAGATGCAGCGCTGTGGCAAAGGTTGATCAGGTTCCCGAGGAACACCAAAGCCTAAATCCTGACCATCTGGACTAACGGTTAACTCATTCTACCATATGGTGTTAACAATTATCCTCTGTGTCAGGCTTCATAAAATTAGCCTGGGAAGAATATCAGGGATTCTTTGTCATTTCATAGCCTGATAGTAGTTTTCTAACTTATCACACTATGCATCCAGGGATTTTAAAGTAAAAGTCTGTCAAATCATACTTTTCTTCTTACCAAGGAGGTGCATCTGAAAGATGGGACATTCCAACGGCCTTACTGGGAAGTAAATGAAGGCAATCACTCAAACGAAGACCTAGACCCCCTTGGTCTTATTCCAGAGCTATAAGCAATGACCATGTTCACTCTTCCATTTTCTATCAAGAAGAAGAAAATAGGTCTTATGAGAAAGCAGCTTCTGAGAACAACAAAACTGTCTTACAGAAGAATGACAAGACTGGGAGTGGAGTTCTGAGCCAAGAGAGGGCTTAAAGACTAGAGTCGGCGGGAGGGGCATTTCAGCAGTATTCGACCTGCCCTGGGATAAAGACCTTCTCACTGCCTCACTCTCTCTCCCGTCCCCAGTTCTATCTCCTCTCATCCAGCCTCTCCCCTCCTTCTTTCTCCATGAGTCCTCACCGGAGATTTCTGAAATTCTATTGGTTTATAAGACCGAGACTGAGAAATGCTGACCAAGCCTTTCCTTTGTTGTAAAAGAATTACACATACCACAGTGTCCTAGACAGGTTGTGTTTTGGTTTTATAAAATATCTTCATAGTTTTGCAAGCTCTCTCATAAATATTCTGTTGTTTTATGGCCTGTCTCAAGATGGTTCTATCCATCCAATTAAGTTTCTCTTGCTTCAGTCTAAGTGCTTTCCTTTATCTCATCCAGTTTGTTCCTTTAAATCGATTACAAAAAATTCTAACATTGGTATGAGAACCTTTGACATAAAAATTCTTCCCTAATCCTGAAACCTTCAATTCCTTCATTCTGCCTAAAGAAATAAGTTGAAATCCTTAGCCCAACTCTCCAGCCTCTGTATGATCTGGTCCTAACATACCTTTCCAGATGGACTTCCCACAAATCCATTGCACAGACCCTAGACCTCAGGCAAACAAAACTATACGTGCTTCTTGAGAAAATATCCTGCACTCTCAAAACAGTATCTCCACTTGGAATGCCCTCTCTCCCACTGTGGCCTCTTATTTATTCATTTTGAAGAAAATTAACTGACACAAAAATGAGAAACATAATTTCTGCCATACAGAGTACATGGGATAGTAGAGAAAATTGTATGTTATTAAGTATAAGGTATTAGCGCCTAACTGGTTTGTGGTGTTAGAATAGGGCTGGATGTTAGGATTAAACTTCATGGTAAAGGGAGCATCTGAAAAGGCCTTGAAGGATGGGGTAGAATTTCCATGTGTAAACTGGGAGGAAAAGGATTATAAGCTGAGGAAACCATGAGAGCAAGCTCACACAGGCAGGAGAAAATGAAGGGCGTATACATCAATCCAAATATTTTGGTTCGGCTGCAGTGCTCCAGTAGACCAGATCTTGAAGGACCTTGAATGTCAGACTAAAACGTCTGAATCTATTACACAGACACGGGAAATTAGAAGAGTGTTGAGCACAGAAATAACATGGTCAGAAAGAGCAGTGCTTTATGAAGATACCACGCCATGTGTGTATAGGGTTAACTTCCTCAATTTCTAGAGGTTTCTTCTTGGTATAGTAGGGTTGGAAGAGCCTGACATTAGTTTCAAATGTAAGACTACAGGAGTGGTGATGCCTGTCACATGCTCCATTTAACTCAGCTGTGAGCTCTCACAGACTGGCTATAAGTAACTTGTGACTTTACTTGTAGCTGCTGTTCTGATATGGGACTCTCCTTGGGACAAGTCAGCACAGCACCTATGACATGCAACTATACAGCTACTGACCCCAGCAGATACATTTCCCCCTCTATACCCATTTTCGAGAATCACCAGAAGCAGTTTGCTTTTGAGACGCCGTCAGTTCTCCTGTTCCCCGCCATAAAATGCAGACATCATTATCATCTCGACATCCCACAGACCATCACACCGGTTCCTGTTTTCCTCATGGGGTGAGGAAGCAGAGGTAGCAAGTACTTTAGGTGCCTTAGACACAAGCAAGCCAGGGTGAAAGCCTGGTACCACACACTTCAGCAGTCAGGGTCCAGCCAGGAACACAGACTGATCCACAGCAGTTATTTTAACAGAGAGAACTCAGTATCGGGAAGGTACTGCAAAACGGACATAGCAAACAGGAAACGGAGGCGACACAGAGACAGTAAGTGCAGAAAGGAGCTGACACACCTAGGACAGAACCTAACAGGGAGCAGCTGGTGAGAGAGAAATGTTATTTTCAGAGTCCCGGCAGAGTGCAGAATAGATGTGCAGCTGACAGACGACAGCCGAACAGGCAGCACAACAACTAATGACAGCATTAGCCCACGAGCCCCGTTAATATCAAATACTGTGAGAAATAAAGAAAATTCCTTACTGCGGAGTTTAGTTTTGGAATTCTTTCTTTTTAAAACATAGGCCTGGCTGTGGAGCAGTGAATAAAATTACTGCTTTGTACACATCGTTCCGGAATATGCTCAGGTTCACATTTTCTTGCACACCTGAGACATTCCGCTGCTCTAAGTACAAGCAGACAATGGAGTAGTACTCACAATAAGACAGAATGAATTACTGACACACACAACAACTTGGATGGATCTCAGAGGCATTATGCTGAGTGAAAGAAGCCAGTATCAAAAGGTATGATTCCATTTATATGACACTTTCAAAAAGACAAAACCATAGTGATGGACAACAGGTTCTTGGTTGCCAGGGGCTGGGGGGTGGGTATGACTCTAAAGGGATAGCACAGGGGACCTTTTTGAGGTAATGGAAATGTTCTGAATCCTAATAGTGGGAGGGTTACATGAGTCTAGGCATGTGATAACACTCATAGAGCTATACTAAAAAAAGAGTCAATTAAAAAGGGGGGGAAAAGGTAAAAAATAAAGGTGGAACATGCATGGCTTGTGCATAAGAAGGTTTTATCTTTTCTTATTTTTTAAAAACTTTGCTGTGGTAAGGTTAAGTATGACCCTACTGAGCTCTTGCCACAACTGGCGTGAGTTACAAGGGAAAAGTGTCCCTTGGAGTGAAGCCAAATCTACAACATGTCTTCAGTTACTGCACACCTTGGGGCCTCCAGCTGAGGGCAAGGCAGGTGGGCGAGGGAGGAACTCTCCCCGCACCGATGGGCCATTGTGGGACTCACGCTGCCTGCTCCTGTAATTTGGGTGAGGGTATTTGTGCCGTCTGCAGCAGTTCAAAGCTTCCTTCTTCCCTCCACTTCAAAGCCCGGCCTGCTTTTTTCCCACTCATGTCTTTTATTTGGTGCTAGCAACCTTTGAGGACTGATACTGAATGGCCCTTGGCAGTGACCCCACTAATTGGCAAAGCTGGCCACAGGGGATGAATAAGACACTCACTGGCATCAACATCACACTGATCATGGTCCAGTGGGCCTTGTTTTGTGTTCTCCTTGACAGTCCAGAGCAATTCCTGTGAATAAATGACTGAGCAGCAGCAGGAAGTGGTCTCTCTCCTGGCCTCCCTGGAGCCCTCTTTTCCATTCACATGGGGACTACCATCCACACAGGCTTCAAAGTAGAATTCTGTTATGCTCAGCACATTTAAATCACTTCATTAATAGAACACCATTAAACAAAGTGTTCCTGAACTTTAAAATACATAAAATCATTTTGCATTCCATCACCCAAAGAATTTTCCTTTGGTTCCAGCTGAGATCAAAAGGAGAGAGAGATTCTTGGCGGCTACATGCTGTCTTTCACAAAGACTCTCTTGCGGTGGAAACCGCGCCATTGCCACTGCATTCAAGTTCTGCTCACTAGGGGCCGATCTCATACCCAAGACATTATCAGACCATCAAGAGGGTGGGATTCACTTTTGAGTGAATGAGCACATACTCTTTTGTGTTTGGCTTCTTTCACTCCACATACTTTTTTGAGGTCAATGTTACATGTATCAATACCGTGTTCTTTTTTATTACTGGGTAGTACTGCATTATATGAATATGGTAGTCCCCAATTTGTTTATCCATTATCTTGTTGGTAGATAATGGAGGTGTTTCTGGTTGTGAGGACTTTTTGCAGGGGGTCTTTTACAAATTAAGTTGCTATGAATATTTTTGTGCAAGGCTTTTTGTGGACATACTCATTCTTCTTACCTCCGTATACCTGAGAGGGAATTATAGGGCAGACATATGCTTAGGTTTGTTAGATACTGCCAGTCTCTGAAGTGACTAGACCATTTTACATGCACCCCATCAATTTATGAGAGTTCTAGTTGCTCTTCCTCTGTGCCAGCACTTGTTATTATTGATCTTTTTAAGTTTAGCCCCTCCAGTACACAGCAGTATGTGACTGGGGTTTTCATTTGAATTTTCCCGATGAGAAATGATGTTGAGGGCTTTTGCATATGCTTATTGGCCTTTTGTATATTTCCTTTAGCCAAGTGCTTCTCAGGAGACTTGAGGAAGTGGTGGTGGCAATATCTGGCAGGGAAGAGATATAAAGGTATGATTTGGAATAACAGACTTATCAATGATAAGGCCATTTTTCCCAGTCCTGAATATTTCTGCATTTTGGTGTTTTAAATAGACAGTAATATATAAAGTGGTTAAAAGAACTCAGTCGGCACTTGTTCCTGAATATCTCCCTCCCGGCCTATAACCACTATCCACAATTCTGCCTCAGAGATGTGTTCCTTTGGGCTTCTCACTAGGAGTTCTCAGCACATTAATGTGAATGCATCTGTGGGCTTCTGTCGAGCCTCACAGATGGCTGGGGGTGCAGTGGGAAGGGTTTGGGCACTTGGGGGTGCTGCGTTTAGGCCCTCTGGGGAAAGCATGAAGGCCCTGGCTTTCCTGGGAGAGTGGTAGAAAAGGCAACACCAGGAAAGGGAAGAAAGGCTTAGGAGAGAGAGACACAGGAAGCACCCTAAACTTTTACTTACTTCATTTTGTTTTCCCACAATTAATCACTTTGGTAAATGTTGGAGTTGAGGAGAGAGAAAAGGGAGAAGCACAGTATGAGTCAGAAATGATGTTATTAAGCATGTTCGGAAGAGCACAATGCCAGCCAATAGGAGGCTCTGGGACAGTGTCATGGAAAGAAAGTGCTATGTAACTACAGCAGGAAGAGTGAAGAAGGTATCGCCGGCTTCCTTTAAGCCTTCCAGAAAGATCGAGGCACTTTCTGTTTATGTGCAACACATTCACACACTCCAGTAAGAAAAATCTGAGGCAGACAAGGTCCCCTCCATCTCCTAGATAGGCTGTAACCTTGTGCAGAAATGCAGGGACCTGGTCTAAGGACAAATGGACCCCAGGGTAGAATGAAAGTAAGGTCCCAGATCACCTGACTAAGAACCCATGTGGCTTGTAATGGGCATCTTCGCTCTAAGGTTTTATTCCTATATTCAAGCATACCACAGCATCCATTCTCTAGTGAATATTTCTCATGTTTAAGACAGCATGATAGTAATGAATCAGCTCTGAAAGTCAGCTGCTATAAATGCCATGTGTTATCAGTTAGATCACACACTAAAGCCAAATTTTCAAAACATTTTCTGCTGAAATACCCACAACATTTTAACAGATGTCTTTTGGAGAGTCTACAGGCAAAATAAGCTCCCATCAGCATATAAAATAAAACCCCAAAGAAAGTAAAATGCAGGGGGATTATATTTTTCTTTTGGCAGTAAGAGAAAGGTTGGGGAAAATCTTGAGATGTTTGGAGAAATGCTTGTTCACAGCCACAAAACTGAAGAAATGAATAGTGTCTATTATTTCTTGTTCTGAGCACTGACCCCAAGTATGTAGCTCTAACTTTCACTGAAGCAGTTTCATGGGCAGGTAGGGAAAAGATCTGAGAGTGTCAATTATGGGCCAGCAGGGACAGAAATGGGGTGAAAGCATCAAAGAAGCATCTTTTGTCAGGGACAGAATGGACAAGACCATTCTAAAATGGTCTCATCTTGGAGTCTAAGGCCTCTTAAAATCAGGGGTAAGAGGGCCAGAATGGGAGCCTGGAAAAAGAAAGACACATTTTTATGTGTGTGTTTTTCTCCAACATTACGAAAATATCTGAAAGTACAGAAAAGTCAAAAGAAGGGGGGCAGGGAGAGGGTAGTTGGGTGATGGACACTGGGGAGGGTATGTGCTATGGTGAGTGCTGTGAAATGTGTAAGCCTGACGACTTACGGACCTGTACCCCTGAAGCAAATAATATATTATATGCTAATAAAAAAATAAAATAAAAGTCAAAAGAACTATATAGTGATGAGAGAGAGATCATTTTTCATGTGACACATTGGTTCCCCAGGTGCTATCTTTGACCTTCAAGAAATGTTCTTGAATGAATCAATGAGTGGTCTAAGAGGCTTCCCACATACTTATTCAGGGGAAGCCAAGGTTGTTCACTGCTACTCCTGCATGGAGTGGTAATTCCAAAAACAGGACACCCTATGGCTCTGCTTCTGTTCTACCTATTGTTTTGGATGCTCCTTGCTCATGCTGTCTTGTCTCCTCCTTGCCTTGTTATCTTTGACTTTGTGCTGGATGTTGTACTGCAAAATTGTATGTGGAGATAATCTGATATTATTTCTTTTGAGAGGATTTTTGTTTGCTTGGGCCAGGCACATGGGGGTGCTAGCTAGCAGTACAACAGATTTTACTTAAGCATTACCAAGGCGGTAGGAATACAGTTATGAACAAGAAATGGTTTCTGCCCTTGTAGGTCTTACTAAGAATAAGCAAAATGATTCATTTAAATAGAGTCCTTAAAGGATAATTTAATTCATACAAGTCTGATCAGCATGCAGCTTTTCCTCACCGTATCCGTGCGCACTGGTTAAGGACTGGCATGCTGGGCCGTGCAGAGATGCCCGGAGGCAGCAGTTCTGTTTCAGTTTTATTTCTTAGGTAGTTTTAGAAAAAAAAAATCCTATGAACTGATTATATCACCATATAAAAGTCGAATCAGAAATAATCAGAACTATTTTACTTCCTTTGACCAAACACCCAGGAAAGAGAATGCTTTAAAACACTTCACTTAAGCAGGTACTAATTTCACGGCAGAAATAAAACCAAAGTCCATTTCAATATTATAAGCTTAACTATTCTAAATCAACAGATCATCTATAGGAGCTTGAGTGCTTTTGTCGTGGTGGTAAAACCAAAGAACAAAGTCCTTCCACACACAAGCTCCAGAGCACCTAGTTTCAGGCCTCACGAGCTGGAGGCTGGAGCTCCTATCAAAACAGCGCAGAGGCGGATCAGTTGAGAAGGAATCTTCAGTGGAGTGTAACCTGCCGAGACCCTGACCTAACGATGGTTGACCAAAACAGAACAGTCTCTCTCTGGACCTGGAGTCCTCAGTCATTTCCAAATGTTACCTCGTACTTATTTAATGGCATGGCGGGGCGGGGTCTCAAACTGATGAAAATTAAAAACCACTCCTCATCCCTCACTCCTGGAAAAAACACTCAGTAGGAGAGCTGACTTAGAAGGTTAAAGACAAACTACCAAAATGAATATATTAATATCATTAATGTGTTTTATTCCCTGCAGTTTTCTGCTGTGTAATTCTTTAAATTCTTTCATGAGGCACCAGAGCCTTTGGTTTCTTGGAAACGGGTTCCTTCACCATACAGGCTTTGTTTTCAGGCTCCCTTTCTCCTGCTTCCATGATTTTGCTCTCTACTTGGCATACGCCGGGGTCTTACTTGAGACCTACACATCACTATCTGTGATGGAGGCTTAGGAGAGAAGCGGGGTAATGTCTGAACTCAGGCCACATACAGCACATCTGTCAAAATGATCATTTTCAGTGAGGGAGCCACAGACCCTACGAAATCATTTGTCTTAAATAACATCTAGATCAAAGTTAACTGGGCCTGAGGAGATGGCATTTGCTTTGCTTAAAAATTAATGAGCAACCCTGTCACTTAAAATTTAGAAACTCAGAAGAGAATCAGACCTTGAGTGCTCCACCTTCAAAACAGGTTTGCCATAGGCTTAAGAAAAAATCAGAACTGGAATACTGAGCCTCTGATGGAACCAAATGTGGCTTGTGGTTTCCTCTACTTTTTTCACCTACTTGCACTAAAATGATCAGTGCCCTTGGATTCTATGGTGTCTGCTTCCTCCTGATATCTTGACCACAAACCTTACTCTTTTGGAGTTTCTCATCACTATTAAAACAAACAAGGCTCATATCATTCAAGTGTACCAATAATTTTTTGAGTTCCTACAAGGAGGAGCCACTTTGCTGGCATCATGGAAGACTGAAAAGAAAATCAAATGTGGCTTCTAACCCCTAAGAATTTATAATCTAATAGAAGAAAAAGACACATCCAGGAAGAATTCAGGTTACGTTAAAGCAATGCTATAGGGAAAGTGCTATAATAGAGGCCTAACTGAATCTAAAGCTGACATGGTTTGGAGTTTAAGAGAGTTTCAACGTCCTGCTCAGTAGATCCTGAAAAGGGGATTCTAGTTACCTGATTATTCTCCAAACACGACTGGCTACATAATTTGTGGGGCCCAGTTCAAAATGAAGACGCAGGGCCCCTTACTCAAAAAAGCATGGTGTCCTTCTGAGTGTGGAACCCTGTCACATGCCCTTAAGCCTGGCCCTGTCTTCAAATACAGTCTGTGAATATGGGGAAGAGGCAGATTTTAAGCAGCCTGGATGAAGAAAGTGCACACAGGGAATTTTCTTCCAAGTAGTTCACCGGACAATAAACTCGCTCGAGGAAAGAAAGAATTCTGTCTTTCCCAAATTAACAAACGGGACTGGGCTCTAAAAGAAAGTTACCATTTGCAAAGTCGATGTCACAGATACGGCACAGCTACACGGTAAGGGTAATAATGATAGTAGCAGTAGCGGGGGTAGCAGCTGACAAACGTACAGACCTTATGAAGTGCCACCATTTTTCACAGTCAATTCTGTTAACTTACTGCTCATTTAATCCTCAAAACAGCCCCGGAGGGCAGATAGATGCTATTATTTCCCTATCTTACAGATGAGGAAACCGACATTAGAAAGTCCTTAGAAAGAGTCATTAATTGTCCCTGGTCACACAGCGAATAAATGGTAGAACCAGGATTTGAAGTCAGACAGTCTAGCTCCAAAGTCTGTGCTCTTAATCTGTCCTTGAAATAAGGACATATATGGAGGGAAGGAAGGGAGGGAGTCATCCTGGTATACTCATTCATTACTATCTTAGATTTGACTTAACCAGGGTATACTGTGTGTTGTGCGCATGTTTTTAATTTTTGCTTTTTTTGCATTTCATGTTCATAGTTTAACAGCACCCGTTCGCCCTCCCCCACTGAGTGTTGCCACATGACCCCATGGAGTAGAAAGGTACTGGTTCTGAGAACATTGCATCACAGCCCTATCCCATTCTCTCCAGACATTTTCTTCTCTCTTTTAACTATGGCAAACTGTTCTTTCTAACTAACAGGTATTCTTTTAAATCCTCCTCAAGAGTGATATTTTCCTAACTTGAATTACATAAAACGTAATTTAGACAGCCATGTCACTGGCTTTCTTTCTCACTTCCTTCCCCCTCTAAATTACAATTAAGGCTCTGTTCAAGACGGGCATCACCTAATGCCACTCCTGGACCTTAGACTTCGAAGGAGAGAAATTCCAACTTGCCCTGTACTTACCAGAACTGTAAAGATTTAGCTTCTCAAATCAAAAAAGAGAACAGGACAAAAGGATTCTCTGGCAGCCAGTTGTCCCTGTCGCCATTAAATAAAACACGCTTTTGGCTGCTGGTCAGAGCCTGTAGTCAGGTCACTATTCCGTCTTTGTTCCCCAGTCCATTGTTATTCAAGGAAGGAATCGCCTACAAAATGTGGCCTCTGGTGGTGGGGGTTTCTCTCCAGCTCTTGCTCTTTCTCCCTCTTTTTCTGTCTCTCTTTTCGAATGCACCAAACTTTTTTTTTTTTTTCTTTTTGGAAGTTACCTAGGAAACAAAGTCTTTTGTGCTCCAACTTTATTTGAGCTATTCGCTTCGCTGGGAATCTGCACAAAAGCTGAAGAGAAAAGAAGGTTGCTATGTTTTACTAAAATGTTCATGCCGAACACATTTTTCTCAAGGGGGGGGGAGTCATATCCTGTTGGGTGTGTTGGGGGGCTTTGCAGATACCTCTGACAAGGTAAGCAAATGCTGGGGGGTTAACTTAAACAAATGGCTCTAGAATCTAGAATCTTCTCTTTATGAGGACCTGAGAACAGTTTGACAATATGTGAATCCCGAGTCAGCAGGACATGATGCTTCCAAATGTGAGGATGAGAAATTTTTTTTCATGACTTTAGGACAGAATATTATTAAAACTTAACTGGAATAAGAGGGGAAAATATTTATTTTATACAAACACTCACCTTCCTCCAAATTATGGAAAGAAAGAAAACTAGGGTCAGTGGTGAAAACTGGGTCTTTTAATAATCTGGTTTAGAAGCCCAACCCCGAAATCAAAATCGGAGTGGAGCCTTTTTAATAATCTGTGTTAGGAGCCCAGCCCTGAAATAAAAGGTAGACAATAATACTATCAAGGGCTTGGATGGAGAATTTTCAAATGTCATACCGAAGTCAAGGCCTCTATCTAACTCCACAGCTAGAAGAAAAGCTTTCCACTGCAAAAGCTGAAAGAAACTAAGATCCTTTACTCTTCCGAATTTGAAAAAGAAAACCTCTTGAATCTTTTCCCCCATTAACTGCTTTTGTATTCTCCACTATAGTAAGTAGGGGAGAGGGGCTGCTTTTCCATGTGCACACAGTGTTGATGAAACTGCATTTTTGAAATGTTATTCACAAATGCCATAGTCCTACAGTAAAATTAACTCCTTGTGATTTAATCCAGCCTCTCAGAGTAGACAGGCTTGTCCTTCAGGTGATATGTTCTAGAATGTTTCCTGACTCTAGGTTTTCCGGCACATTTTCTGAACCTTTCATAGGCATCTAAATCATCTACTCCCTTTGATTCTAGTCATCTAGGGCTCTCAAGCCTTTCATTAGGCATATACAGGGAGACAGATATCCAGAATCTACCTGTCACTGGGTTAGAAACTAAGATTTTTCTTCAGTTTCAAGTTGGGGGACCTATGGCTACCCTGTCTCTCCTCCTAATTCCTAATTCCATTTAACCTGAAAAGCATGTTCCTTAAGTCCATTTTTTCTTTTGTGTCGCTTGACTACTAAAATTCTAACTTTCAATTAGTGGTGCTTACTAACTATTTCTAGGAATTCTTCCTTTGACCTAAAAGCTTATTTCTGACCTCACTGTTCTTAGCTAAACTGTGAAATTCCTTGATATGTTGCTTACATATAAACCATGCTGGCTAAGTCTGAATGTACTTCATTTGCAGTCCCATCCCCCGGAGGATGAAGATACAGATGTCATGTTAGGGCAGAGGCCAAAAAACCCAGTACACAATATCCCCTCGACACTGGACAAGCAGACCAACTGGAGCAAAGCACTGCCTCTCCCAACACCAGAGGAAAAGATGAAACAAGACGCCCAAGTGATTTCTTCTTGCATTATTCCCATCAATGTCACTGGTACCGTTCTGTTCTTTTCTTAGGGGCAGTCGGGTCACAATATTCTGTGTTTTAAATATGTTCAAAACCTGTGCTGCTGGGCGGGCCAGTTAAGAATACCGCTTTGTAAACAAGCAATACCTTTTTCATCAGAATACAACCCAGAAGATGTTCAATATGCTTTTGTCAAGTTTTGAACATCCATTTGCATATGTTCTGCTAGGCCGCTTGTTATGTAAATGATGGACAGTTTCTTTTTGAAAAAAGTCACCAAATAGCTCTTTGGTCATAGCCGACTGAAATAATGGAGAAAGCGGCAGTGATTAGTCATATGATAATGATGCATGGCACAGCAAAAAAGAAAACAGCAAACCCCAGGTCTCTCAAACTGCAAATAATGATCCTGCAGACCAACTGTAAAATCTGTTTTCAGGCTTCTTTCGATGAAGGTAGGCTTGTTTCAAAGATCGTTTAGATTTCCGCATTGATTTTGGTAATTTCTGACCTAAAAATATGCAGATTCAAAGATGAAAGCTGAATTCTATTCTAATCTAGCCAGCCTGGCTTACATTCCTCTCTGCCTTCCTCTTCTTGTGTACTGAGGTTTTAAATGTTAGCCTAGGTCGAACGCAAGCCTGTCCAGACTCTTCTGGAAAAGTTTATCTCTAGTGACCGTAGATGCCAGGAAACGATCTACTAATCTTAGCTGTAAGTGAAATAATGTTATGAAATATTCTCACTTTCAAAGACAGACAGAAAATAATCTATCCACTGAGCTTTCTTTAAACAGCTCTGATAGTTATGTTTTTATTTATTTGTATATTGAAAATGTCACAATGGCCATGTTATTACTTTTATCCTGGTACCACGTGACTAAAGACGGCATGTTGCTCGAGATGCATTTTGGACATGGCTCTTATTAACCCCACTCAGATTTCTCTCACATACAGTGGGGAGCAAATGATGACCAGATATCTGGTATAGATATTATTTCCTTCCTGAAAAATAGGAATTCTGGTTGGTCAGCTGGTTATGAGCTAGGAGAAATTTTCCTAATGACCTACTCAACTTGCAGAAGAAATTATTCTAAGGATGCATACTTTATCTGATCTCCATAATCTAAATGGGCTGGGGTTGGTAGATGTCAAAATGTATCATTTTGGCATCCTCTTAAACTAACTTTCCCTTCTGGGAACATTTGATTATAAGCAGCACCTGCTTTCTTCACAGCACTGTAAGTAAATTTTGTTTTCAAATTTAGTTCTTTGATTATGGGTCTTGTGATTCAGGAAAAGGGAGGATCTTTCCTTCTGCTTTATTTCAGGAACTCTCAGACTAAAGCCCAGATTATATGTTGATTTCAAGAGCTTTAATGAGAAAGCTAATTTTGTCCATATAACATAAAGTGTGTCTGTGTGCCATGTGTTCTGTAATTATTATGAGTAGAATGAAAGATCTTAATTTTTGGTTGGAGCTAAGAAAGGAAAATTCCATTAGTATGAATTCTCCAATAATATTATAATTATTCATCATGTGATATCTCACAGATCTTTTTAAAGTGAGCTCTAGAAACTGTTGTCACTCTGATGCTAAGCAGAACTCAAATTGCTTCGTTTTATAGCTGAGCCGAGGTTTAACACCCCAACCTATTCTGTGTGTAATAATCAGGATAGATAAGACAACCAGATTCCAATGCACTTTTGGCATCCTGACTTTGAGGCAAAGCTCACTCTGAAAAATCCATGGCACATGCCTGTGCCAGACAGGAGTGTGAGTTCCTCACCTCCTTCCTCACCATTCTAGTTTTGATAAGACTGCATGTAGTGTATCAATAATGTGATTATGGAGAGAGAAACAAGCAAGCATCATGGTTTGGCCCCTGTATTTATAAAAGCAAACAGACATGCATTGTAAAGACTGGGAATTCCAGCTTCATTTATAGCTGATAGTGAAGGTAGATCCACTTGAGTAAAGAACTGAGGACTGCCTTGTATTTTTATTTTATATTGATAAGACACTGGTGCCATACCAAGAAGTGTCCGGCTGAGTCAGTAGAAGAAAGCAGAAAGAGTTACATGATCATTTAAAAACAAATCTCTAGGCTATTTTCTCCTCACAGGAGAGAGAGTGTGTGTGAGTGTTGTGTTGTGTTGTGTTGTGTTTTTGGGTAGGGTTGGGGTGTAATGGAGAGAGAAAAAAACCTCACAAAGATGTTTTTAATGGAGAAACGGGTCAGGATATGTTCCTGAACTAATTCAGGTTAACATCTTGGCTCTGGATCTACTATGCAAAGAGCTTCAGAGAGCCCAGAAATAGACCAGTAGATAGTATAGTAACTAAAGGTTGTAAGTCCTTCAGGAGCTGTTTCTGTGTGAGAGTGATTCTTTGATGTTATTTTTCTCTCCTCTTTCTTTTGATTTTCCTTCTTTGCTTGTTACTCTTGGCACTGCAAGCTGTCGTGCAGAGCTGCATTTAGAAGTAAAGCTTAATGTACTGCAGAGTAATTTAAATAGGAGCTGAATAAGGGCTCCCTTATATTTATTCACGGGCTTAATTAATCCAAACTCTTCCTTTACTTCCAATCAATAAATATCACTGTGTTCCAAGCAAATGAAAATTTGTTTGCCATTTCTAAAGGCTAATGAGACCTATTTGTGGGTTGCAGGCATTGGTTTTGACAGAGAGGCTAGTATACGCTGCTCTCTTGTTCATTCACAATCCGTACTACAGCGGAGACGAAAACTGAGGAGGAGGAAAACCATCTCGGGTATCCCCAGAAGAGTCCAACAAGAAATAGGTGTAGTATAAACTGTTAATGGTTAACATTCTGTTGGGTGTCAATTAGAAGGAGAGGAAATGGAAGCTGGCCTTTTCATCAGCTTCCTTAAAGACAGTGTTGTAACTTGTAAAGGTTTTGAAATGGCATGTACTTGTTCTGTGTTCAGCAGGCCGGGTGGTACTACTTTCTGAATCTCTGTTCTTGACTGTGAAGATTTAACCTTAGGGATTTAGGTATACATGTTCAGGTCTTATGGCTGAAATGTAATATTTTGGAAATTTTTAAAAGTTTTATTAATTAAGATGAAATAAAAAGTAACAAGATTCAATGAAAGATTATTTTTAGAAAATTATACCTTTACTTGAAGACAGATATACTTTTATGGCATTAATTATTTTAAAAAGGTAAATTTTAAGCATATTCAATTAAATATTGAATATTGATAACATGTTACCCTTTATATGACTTTTTTCCTATTTTTTTCTGTTCCATGTGTTTAGGAACCTCTTCCTATGTTTTCTTCTTATTATTATTATTACTATGACCATAGCATCTCTTTCATTACTTATAATGAATTCTAAGTTTCATTTTGCTGAGCATATATTACAAAATAAAAAAGAATAGTGGCCAAGAAGACAAAATGCACTTTAATTTTAAAAAATAGTAGTCACTTATTGGGGCAAAGTAATTTGATAGTGAAGAGAGAAAATTCACAAAAGATCTAAAAACATCTTCTCTTACTACACATGCACACACTCACACGCGCATGTGCACCTGTGGATATGTGTGTGTGTGTAGAGACAGAGACAGAGCAGCAAAGGGACAGATTCCCTAAAGCATTTTAACTTTCTCCTAATTTGATACACTGATTTTTTTCCCTCAAAGATCCAACATGCTACCACCAGATTTGTGGATATCGCTCAGAATGTCTGTTAGTCTGCTGATGTATGAAATATCTCACTATGCTTTCCATGTGCCCTAGATTCTGACGAATCCCCTGTGGCCAGGGAAAGGAATGTGATTGTGCACACAAATCCAGACCCTTCCAACACTGTCAATAGGAGGTCTGGAACCAGGGACTCCGAGTGCCAAA
Organism: Martes martes; assembly: GCF_963455335.1. Classification (NCBI taxonomy): domain Eukaryota; kingdom Metazoa; phylum Chordata; class Mammalia; order Carnivora; family Mustelidae; genus Martes; species Martes martes. Next base: position 12,787,450 of record NC_137897.1, read on the forward strand.
CTGAAGATATTCTGATTGCTGCTCCATCCAGAAGGAGAATCAGAGCTCAAAGGGGTCAAAGCATCGCAGCTTCCCTTTCTCATTCTGCTGGCAACATCTCTGCATTGGCAGACAAAGGCGACACCATGTTTACTACTGGAGTGAGCAGCCGTACAAGATCTCGGAGCCTTCCCCGGGAGGGCAACAGAGGTGGGGATGCTGAGCCCAAAGTTGGTGCTAAACCCTCAGCATATGAAGAGGGGGAGCCCTTCATGGGTGACCGAGAAAGATCATCAAATGATTGCAGTGAGGCCCCCAGCAGCCCAAGTGCACAGGAACACCAGCCTGCTCTGGGCCTGGCTTGTTCTCAACATCTTCACAGCCCTCAGCACAAGTTAAATGAGAGAGGGAGGTCACGCCTGTCCCGAGTGGCTGCCGACTCCGGCAGCTGTGACATCTCCTCCAACTCAGACACCTTTGGGAGCCCCATCCACTGCATCTCCACAGCTGGCGTCCTCCTCAGCAGCCACATGGACCAGAAAGATGACCACCAGTCATCCAGCGGCAACTGGAGTGGGAGCAGCTCCACATGCCCCTCACAGACCTCAGAGACAATCCCTCCTGCGGCTTCTCCTCCCCTAACTGGCTCTTCACACTGTGACTCGGAGTTGTCACTCAACACAGCCCCTCATACTAATGAGGATGCCAATGTCTTTGTGACAGAGCAGTACAATGACCACCTGGATAAAGTGAGAGGCCACCGGGCAAACTCCTTTACCTCCACTGTGGCAGATCTGCTGGATGACCCCAACAACAGCAACACCAGTGACAGTGAGTGGAATTACCTACACCACCATCACGATGCCTCCTGCCGCCAGGATTTTAGTCCTGAGCGCCCCAAGGCAGACAGCCTGGGCTGCGCAAGCTTCACGAGCATGGCCACTTATGACAGCTTTCTGGAAAAGTCTCCCTCAGACAAAGCAGACACTAGCTCTCACTTCTCAGTGGACACAGAAGGATACTACACTTCCATGCACTTTGACTGTGGTCTCAAAGGCAGTAAGAGTTATGTCTGTCACTATGCAGCCCTGGGCCCAGAGAATGGCCAGGGCATTGGGGTTCCTCCTACTCTTCCCGACTGTGCCTGGCAGGACTACTTAGACCACAGGAGGCAGGGGAGACCAAGCATCTCTTTCAGGAAACCAAAGGCAAAGCCGACCCCACCCAAACGTAGTTCATCACTGAGGAAGTCCGATGGAAATGCAGACATTTCTGAGAAGAAAGAACCAAAGATAAGCAGTGGCCAGCTCCTGCCTCACAGTTCCAGGGAAATGAAGCTGCCTCTTGATTTCTCCAACACACCTTCTCGAACGGAAAATGCCAACCTTCCCACCAAGCAAGAATCTTCTTGGATGAACCAGAGTGAGCATGGTATTAAGGAACCTCAGTTAGACACGCCAGATATTCCGCCATTCAAAGATGAAGGTGCTGAATCAACTCACTATGCAGATCTCTGGCTTCTGAATGACTTGAAAACAAATGATCCTTACAGATCTTTATCTAATTCAAGCACTGCTACGGGTACCACAGTTATTGAATGCATCAAATCTCCAGAGAGCTCTGAATCCCAAACATCCCAGTCAGAATCAAGAGCGACCACCCCATCCCTTCCTTCTGTTGACAATGAGTTTAAATTGGCCTCACCAGAAAAGCTGGCCGGCTTGGCGTCTCCATCAAGTGGCTACTCAAGCCAGTCTGAAACACCAACTTCCTCTTTCCCTACAGCTTTCTTTTCTGGCCCGCTGTCTCCTGGAGGTAGCAAAAGAAAACCGAAAGTCCCAGAAAGGAAATCCTCACTACAGCAACCCTCTTTAAAAGATGGAGCTCTGTCACTGAGTAAAGACCTTGAACTTCCAATTATACCTCCTACCCATCTTGACCTAAGTGCTCTTCATAGTGTCTTGAATAAACCATTCCACCACCGTCACCCACTGCATGTCTTTGCTCATAGTAAGCAGAACCCAGTAGGAGAAACACTGCGGGCCAACCCTCCACCGTCCCTTGCGATTACACCAACAGTCCTGAAATCCGTTAACCTGAGGTCCATCAGCAAGTCCGAAGAAGTGCAGCAGAAAGAGGGCAACAATACCGATCTCCCTTACTTAGAGGATAGCACTCTCGCAATGGCTGCCCTGTCTCCAGGTAAGATTAAGCCACATGCGGCTAAGAAATCAGTGTCACGTCAGTACTCCGCTGAAGACACCATACTGTCCTTCTTAGACTCCTCTGCAGTCGAGATGGGACCAGATAAACTACAGCTGGAGAAAAAACGTACTTTTGATGTAAAGAATCATTGTGACCCAGAAACAGCGACCTCAGCTGGTAGCAATCTTCTAGATTCCAGTGTCACAAAAGACCAAAAACATATGGAGAGTGAGCCTATTCCGGAAAATACAGCGAGTAAGAATGTTGACTTTCCCACAGAGGGATTTCAGAGGGTCTCTGGTGCCCGCCCAAATGAGCTGGATGGCAAAGTACTACAATACGGAGCGGGTCCGGACGGGGCCCTGGCACAGGTGCAGAAGCCATCCTCTGCAGATTGGGAGGAAGCTGCGTACCCCGAGTCTCTCGATGCGCTCCCGGCTCAGTCAGACTCGCCAACCAGACCCACAGACATAAGCAATCCACTCAAGCCTCAACCTGGGATGAGCCGCCACCATGACAAAGTGCCTGGGAATACCAGCTGTGAAGCGGAGCTATCAACTGCAAATTCATGCCCTGAAAAATGTTCCGAGCAGGAAAATACCGCTTCAGGTGTTTCCGCCAAAAGTGCCTCTGACAACAGCGGAGCAGAGGAGACCCAAGGAAGCGTGGATGAGGTTTCACTGAAAGGTCAGTTGTTGATGGCTTTGTCACAGGTGGAGAGGTGTCTCACGGCACTTTACTACTTTTTTTTTCTTATGTTCCCTTAACACAGTGCGGCCCTGGGTGTTGGTTTCCCTCCTCCCCCCTTTTTTTCACTTATTCAAATGAGTGAGATAACAGTTGTTGTTTTTGAGGGACTGACTGAGCTGCGACAGATAATCTCTCTTCTTCTTCTTTTTTTTAAGATTTTATTTATTTATTTCACAGAGAGAGAGAGATCACAAGTAGGCAGAGAGAGAGGGGAAAGCAGGCTCCCCGCTGAGCAGAGCCCAGATGCGGGGCTCGATCCCAGGACCCTGGGATCATGACCTGAGCTGATCCCAGGACCCTGGGATCATGACCTGAGCCGAAGGCAGAGGCTTTAACCCACTGAGCCACCCCAGGCGCCCCGATAATCTCTCTTCTTAAAAACAGCAGTAAGGTATCTGTTGATTGTTGCTGCCACCAGCCAGTGCAAGGCAGCGGCGTGCCTGCTAACTTCTTCCTAAAGACGCTTTTGTTCTCCATTTAAGAATCGTCACCGAGTGATGACTCTATGATTTCACCGCTTAGTGAAGACTCTCAGGCCGAAGCAGAAGGTGTGTTCGTGTCTCCAAACAAACCTCGTACAACTGAGGATTTGTTTGCAGTCATTCACAGGTGAGGCAATTAATACCAAACGTTTCGCTTCTTTCAGTGCGTCTCATCAAATGCAAATGCGGGAAAGCCTTGTGTACTTGGGGTGCGTTCAGCAAAAAAACAAACAAACAAACAAAAAACCCTCGTTTTCCAAATCAAACTGATAGACTTATATTTCCATTAGGGAACGTGACATCCTGGAACAAGTTTTCATTTGAAAACAATTTGTGGTTAAGTAACTTAGAGTGAAAGCTCAGAGTCTGTTGTAACCTCTGACTGAAATAATTTCTTGAACCAAAGGAAAAAAAATGCTCACAGCCGTAATCCTCCACTAGCAGAGATGCGAGCCGCTTCACTGAACAGTCAGAGCCCAAGTTTGAGACAAGACAGTGTATGAACCTGCCGATTTCTCGGCTCAGAACTAATCACTGCTCCTTTCTCCCCGCCCCCGTCCTAAAACTAAAACTTCTTTAATAACACTGGTCCTCTCTAAAATTAGTACTCCAAATCCCACAAACAGAGGATGTCCTCTGGGCTGTTTTTGCAGGACACTGTTGTGTCCAGGCTGCCCATTCACATTCTCTCACCTGTCCCCTGCCCCCTGCGATCAAGGGCCATGTCTGCAGGAATATATCCTCCATACAGTTTGTGACTGAAAAACAGAGCAGGAACTCGCACAGAGGCGAACCCAGATTAGACTGAGCTAGCCAACCATGCTGTGCCTGCTCCTTTCACAACCACGACCACCTTCTTCCACTAGGCCTTGGAGCTACATGGGATTCCCAAGGGACACAACTTGCAAATTGCCTTTTCTACCTTATGAAGTTATACTTTTTAAAAAAGATTTTATTTATTTATTTGAGAGAGAGCGAGCGAGCGAGAGAGAGAGAGCGTGTGCATAGGGGCAGGGGCAAAGGGAGAGGGAGAAGCAGACTCCGCACTGAGCAGGGAGACCCTGGGATCATGACCTGAGTTGAAGGCAGACGGTTAACCAACTGAACCACCCAGGCACCCCTGAAGTTATACTTCTTTGAAGCAAGTTTTTTGCAAGAAGCTTGCCATTTTTCCTGGAATGCTACTTTTTTTTTCTTTTTAAATCTCTTTATTTATCTATTTGAGGGAGAGAGCAGGAGCGGAGGGAGGAGCAGAGAGAGAAGGAGAAGCAGACCCCCTGCTGAGTGGGGAGCCCAACACAGGGCTCGATCCCAGGACCCTGAGGTCATCACCCGAGCCAGGTTAAACAGCTGCTTCACCAACTGAGCCACCCAGGCGCCCTGGAATTCTACTTTTAAAGGGAACTTGCATTTTCTGTTGATGTGGTTTTCCCATAAAGAAGGAGCACAGCTCTTCAACAGCTTTTTTTTAAAGACTCAATCAGAAACCCTTTCTGTGTGTACATACCTTCCCAGGCACACCTCGCCACTCAGAGAGCGAAGAATCAGTTTACTTTTTTCTTTGCTCTGTGTGTAGTCTAAATGCAATTATACTTCCCACACCTCACTTTATCTTAGGACAAGTTACTAAAATGCGACATAAGTTAAAGAGTCAAGTTCTTACCCCAAAGGACCAAATGTCAGTATCTGCAATAGTGGACAGAACATAAGTAGTGGAGTCAGAATCATCTGGAATTGAATCTCAGTGCTGCCACTTCGTATCCAGTCTTGTCAGTTAAAACCTCTCTACCCAATCCCTGACTGTTAGTGGAAATACCTACACTCACATATTCAATTTTGATGCTAAAATAACAATTTAGTGTCTAGAATATGGTAGATGTTAAAAGCAAATGCTAGTTTGAAATTCCTACCGTACTGGAGTGCCAGACACTGGCCTATGTGATCTAACCACAAAGGTTTCAGTGAGGCAAAATGAGGCTGGTCTCCAACTGCAAAGCTGAAATTTTCTCTACTCTATGGATTTTTAGGTTGGTGAAAGAGCATGCTGCCAGTATTTACCAACGTACTGAATCATGCAAAGATTCACTAAGTTTACACCTATGTACTTATCAAAAGAAATAATATGGTGATGGATCCCTATGTTTGGTGGACTTACAGAGCTTGGTAATCTTAGATTTGCATTTGTATAGGATTTATTTATGTGTAGCACAGTGACAAAAATGACCTTGCCTTTTGTGTGTGTGTGTGAATGACACTTTTTTTTTTTTACCTTGTTTTCTTGAGGGTTTACAGTATATAGAGCTTTAAGAGCTCCAGAGGCAGTCTAGGTTTTTAGCTTCTCACAGAAAGCTGATTTACTGAGTGATAACACTGCTGTCACTAAGCAGCTACAGACAATTGTCTTTACAATTTTTTGCCAAAAATCGATTGACTGATTTAAAAAGTCATGTAAGAAATTTCTTTAGAGGGAGAAATTTAAAAAGTTGACAGAATAGTATAACATACCTCCCCAGATACACATACCCGTTACCCAAGCCTGTCCACCATCAACCTACGGCTAATCCTGTCCCATCCACACCTCTATCCACTTTGCTCTTCTCGTACTCACTGGAAGCCGACCCCACACATCAGAGCATTTAATATGTAATGCAGAGACAGATTTTTTTCTTTTTTTTTTTTTTTTTTTAAGATTTCATTTATTTATTTTTCAGAGAGAGAGAGAGAGAGAAAGAGAGTGAGTGCACAGGCAGGCAGAGTGGCAGGCAGAGGCAGAGGGAGAAGCAGGCTCCCCGCCGAACAAGGAGCCTGATGTGGGGCTTGATCCCAGAACACTGGGATCATGACCTGAGCCAAAGGCAGCCATTTAACTGACTGAGCCACCCAGGCGTCCCCAGAGACAGATTTAATACGAGAAAGCTACAGTCCTTCACTGCCTACACTCTAACCGGAAGTCAGACAGCAATATTTTCTCATACTCTTGTAAAACATCCCAGTAAGTCCTCCTCTATTAGCTCCAGCCTCCACACGAGTCATTATGTGAGATGGTCATTTACAGAACCTAATTTCAGTCCACTGGTTATTGGAGAATTTCCCTCAGGCCGTGAGTGCTATAAGGGCAAGGAATGTATCTCCCTCCTCACCTCCAGTGTCCTAATGCCACCTCGCCAATCATACAGGGTACACTGCTCTTCACGGACAATGCATGAATGTGACTTAACACTTCCAGTTTCAGAAAAATGTATGCGGACTGAGGTTTTTCCTTTTCTTGGAAGGTCTAAGAGAAAAGTCCTTGGAAGAAAAGATTCCGGGGATATGTCGGCTCGAAGCAAATCGAGGGCTTCTCTTGGCAGCAGTAGCAGCAACAGCGCTGGTTCTGGCACTTCGCCCAACAGCAACGTGACCACCCCCAACAGCCAGAGGTCCCCGGGCCTCATCTACCGAAATGCCAAGAAATCCAACACGTCCAACGAAGAGTTTAAGCTGTTACTCCTCAAGAAAGGAAGTCGCTCGGATTCTAGTTACCGCATGTCTGCTACTGAGATCCTCAAGAGTCCCATCCTGCCCAAACCTCCTGGAGAGCTCACAGCTGAGTCCCCACAAAGCACCCATGAGGCTCATCAGGGGGCCCCTGGGGCCGAGGCACTGTCCCCACTCTCTCCCTGCTCCCCTAGAGTTAATGTGGAAGGGTTTTCCTCAAAGAACTTTGCCACCTCGGCCTCCTCCAGGGTTGGCCGCTCCCGAGCACCCCCTGCGGCCAGCAGCAGTCGCTACAGCGTCCGCTGCAGGCTGTACAATGCGCCCATGCAGGCCATCTCTGAGGGCGAGACAGAAAATTCTGATGGGAGCCCACATGACGACCGATCCTCCCAGAGCTCAACATAGGTAGCCCGGGCCAGGCTGGCTGTCAAAGGCCAAAACCCTTAGTCGTGTGAGGATGTAGGAACAGAAGAGAGGACTGGGGAGAAGTCAGCACACCATGGGGTACCATCACTGCTTACCAACAAATTCCTAAATATTGGCTGGGGAAATGGAAGATGGTCCTTCTTGATTATTTTCCACATTTTTAAGTAGCTGCACTGTCTTTCATATTTTTCTTTAGCTAAGTTTGATTTACCCAATCTCATTCCTTTTGATAATATAGAATTTGAAAATGTCTGCTTTTCATGAAACCTAGACAAAGTTTTCCCAGAGCTGCCTATTCAGAAAACAAAGCCCTCACTGTCATAATTCTTAAGAAGATGAAATTACTCTGGAGGTTTGGTATTTTTTTACATTAAAATGAACTAAAGCAAAATTCAGAAGAAAGAACTACACACGTGTAAATACCATATTTTTGATAAAAATGTGTAAATAGATTTATCAATGACGAGTGGACATGTGGCCAATTATCTACCACACACCAACTGTTTATAGAACACAACAAATAAAGTGTAATAACTGTATTCTGTGAATACCATTTTCATATAAAATACCATATTTAAATGTCCACCAATATGATTTTCTGAGTGATAAACCTCAATTATGAATTTTAAACTGGTGAAATAAAGAAAATCTTGAGGTCATATACTGAAATGTGATTAATTTAAAATAATGAATTCAGACCTAGCCATTTTTGTGACAAATTGCAGCACCAAACAAGTGAATAGTAACACATGGCTATGATTTGCCATGTGGTAATTTGGACAGAATGAAAAGCATGCTTTTGATTTTTTTTAATCAATGAGAAAAATCAACATTCTCAACACAAAGCCCTGAAGAACATTTGACAGTGTCTTTTAGATTTTTATTTTTTCAGTGGATTGCTTTAAAGAGAATGAATATGGAAAACAATAGTTAATTTAGGTTATGTTTTATATTAGGCTACTGGGGACATAAACAGTCATCATCTAATGACTATAAACTCCTTAAACAGTTTAGTAATTAGCTCCAGTTTCTTTAACTAACAAAAATAAAACATAAGCATGCCACAGAGCTATTGATTTATCAGTAAATACCTGCAATGAGTTTTCAGTGAAGCTTTCTCTCTGTGCTGATGAGATTCATGCTACCTAAAAAAAGTAACAGAAATGACACTGTGAACAATATAGTTGGGAAATAGGTATGTGTATAGGCATTATTTATATTCACTGTTAAACTGGGAATGGGGAACAGCTCTGGTTCACAATGCTACATACAAATGAGTTTTTGTCTGATTTTACTATTATCTGCTTGATGGCAAAAGGGGAGGGTGGTGGGTGGGAAAGGAAATGTCAGGGTGAGTGCTCTGATACAATGAAGGCAGGGAAACAAGCTGAATTACTTGAAATTACTTGAATTTTCTTGTCTTAAAACTGAAAAAAAGGTAGTTACAAGTTGAAATCTGTAAATGATTCTTACACCTCTGATTTTAACGTGAACTGATACTAATGTTTGAAATATGTCAGAAATATAAGCAGCTATGTACTTAAAATATGTTTTGAATGGGACAAGGTAGAAAGTAGAGAGAACTAAGAAGGGATATGGCCTATAAAAGAATAGAATGTCATTAGAATGATAGAACAGACCAGAGTTACCAAGAAATTGATAAGCAGCTGGCTTTAAGTTTATGCAGGTGGTATTTGGGAAAGTAGGATGTGTGAAAGGGGGTTTGTGGCTTTGGTTTAACTCATACCATATGAAGGAGAAAGCCTGGTCTAAGAGGATGCTGTCTTTCAATAGAAATACTTTCTAAGGTGTTATAGATTGAGAATTAGAAAATCTGATTGCTGTTGGGTTTTTGTTTGTTTGTAAAGAAAAAAAATGTCTGTCTTCTACTATTTGTTTTCACTATCAAATTGTATTTCTTAATTTGTCATCTTTGTATGTAAAATATGTGCTGGGGGTGGTGGGGTAGAGGAGGGAGAACGTGTGTGTGTGGATGTGTGGGTGTGGGTGCGGGTGCTTGCGCTGGGATAGATAAGCTACCTGGTAAAGGGTACATTTGAACATTTACAAAGTGTTATACTTTTTATTAAAAGAAAAATGTTTGGGGGTTTGAAAAAAAATGGACCATCATTTCTCATTGGAACCCATTAGTCAAGAAAACCAGCATGGTTTGACACCACATGGGAACATGAATAACTTTTTCTCATGCTTTGAAAAGTACACTTGGCAAAATTTTAAAAGAAAGTTTTTAGACAAATGCTATAAGAAACCGTCATTTCCAGTCACAATAGGTGATCTTTTGTAATTTTCATAAAAGCAGTTCGTTTGCAGTATGGCTTTTGTGTAGTTAGGGGTTTTTTAAGCGTAAAGAAAGGTATGTGGGCTTTAAAAGTGATTCTAAATCTTGAATAAGAAACACATGAATTGGCTTTAATAAATATGTCACCTTTTTATTATTGACATCAATTTAAGTAATGGTACCATATATTTTTTAAAATACATACTGACTTGAATTGTGAGGCAATAAGATTCCTTCTATATGTAATGATCACAGAACTAACCCTTATAATATAGTTTTACTTATTTTGTTTACTCTAAAAATCTATAGCAGAGTTTCTCTATTTTATATTTCATAGATTTAAAAAAAAAACCCAAGTAATGATGGATTTTAAATTCACTGTGTTAAGAGTATTAACAAACTGAGTAAAAAAAAAAAGAAAAAGTAAAGAATTCCTTATTAATCTGGAATATTCTACATGGCTTTATTACATAGCATATAAGACCAAGAATTAGAGGGCTGTCTTCAACATTACTGCCGTTTTGAAGCAGGGTACACACATTAGGTATCATGAAAAACATCAATCCAAACTTTTCTTCTGTTGTTTGCACTGATGCTAATTTTTTGTTCTTTTATGTTTATGCAACATGTCTATGTTGTGTGGGGGAAAATTTTTTTCCTTTTTGTTTTTTTGTGTTTTGGGGTTTTTTTGTTTTTGGCTAAGTAGAGGACATGGACTAGTTGTAGCAAACAAAACACACTGTTTGCTCTTGCCAAAGGTCAGTGACTGAGTACATTTGCTGCAGAGATGGCAGACTTAGAGAATTAGATCATGACAAAGATTTAAAACTATAAAGAAGGTTACAGTGTAACTATTTTGGTACTAGAACCAGTTCATGCTGGCCAAAAAGACAATGGTTTATGGACTTGCATCCATTTTGTATTTTTGTAATATTTGTAAATATGAACTTTTTAAATTGTTGCAGAAATGGTTTCTTTTGTAAGATGTTTTCAACGTTTACATTCAATTCAAGCCTTTGTATATTTTAGAGCTGTGCAACACTTTAAGTCTTGTATTTATTTTTAGTAAAAATGGTGACAGTTTCATTGTGAACCCCTCTCAAAAAAATGTACCAGAAAAGTTTGATTACCTAGAAAGTGTGTATAGAAACTGCAAATAAACGTGACTGCAATTAAACAACCAGTTTCTCTTGGATTATGTAATTGCATTCTTGGGGTTTCACAAACAGCAAGTGTTTTATAGGGAACTGGACATAAAGGAAGGTAACTGCTATAGCAAAAGTAGGTGGAAAAAATAATAAATAATGTATAATGAGCTCTAATCGCATTTTGGGTTTTGGGTTTTTGTTTTTTTAAAAAAGTAATCTCAACACCCAACGTGGGGCTCCAACTCATGACCCAGAGATCACACACGCTCTACTGACTGAGCCAGCCAGGTGCCTCTCTAATCTCGTTTTGTATTTGAGAGAAGAATAAATTTCCAACAGCTACTATACTTTCCTTGTAGCTCCTCTGTGAGCCAGGAAAAAATTTATGGCTTTACTTTACAATACTCACCTGCTTTGCTTCTAATAATTACTCAAGACTGTGCCTCGTTCCGAAGATGGGCAGCCTCGATATACATATTACAATACGCCACTAAATAAATGTCATGTGCCCTTTATTACATAGCAAATTTATGTCCTGGATAGTGTTCTAAGTGCTTTGCTTACTCAAACTCATGTACTCCCCACATTGTGCCCATTTTACAGACGGGGAAACGCAAGCACAGAGCCGTTACCTGACTCTCCCAAAGCCATGGAAAGACGAAATGTTGGGGCTGGGGTGAACCCCTGTAAATCTGGCTCCAGGGTCTATGTTACTTCTCCACGAGGTAACAACTTTTTAAAATAACTTTCCCCCGTTTGTACCAAGCCTCCACAAATAAGGCCCCATGCCGTCTCCTTCGAATTCCAGCAAAAACAAGCACACCTAGGACACAGCCAAAGTCGACGTCTGTGACGGGAAGGCGAGAGACAGAATTACATTTAAAAAACCAAAATGTTCGAAAACCAACCAATGACAGTGGGCAGGCCAGGTACACGGCAGCCTCACCCCGCACAGCCTTCTCCACGAAGCGTCTCCAGCGCTGGAAGAAAAGCCCGCGCGTGCGCGCCAGCACCCCTGCGCAGCCGCAGAAACACCTCTCAGCACCGGAGGCTCGCGCCTCTGGTCTAGCGCCGGGTCCCGATCCCATCAGCTTTTGCGAGCGGAAATCTGAACCGGAACGCCCAGCTACAGACGCTCGGGGGCGGGCACTGCCGGCCGCGCAATGGGACGCAAAGCCCCTCCCCTCGGCTGTCTCCCTAGCAACGTTCCTTTCACCCCCCCAACCATTACGCAGGCGCTTGCCGGATTGGCTAAGAGCCCTGTGAGCTATAGCGTGCCACGTGCTCCCGGATGCGCGCGTATTCCGGAGCTTCCGGGGTCCTCGAGGCAAGCGCCTCAAATGGTCGAGCGCGACTTCCGGCGGGAGAACGGTTCGTGAAGCTGTAGAAGTTAACGGTCTTAGGCCGTTGATAATCCGGAAAGCTGGCTGACATTAATCGGGCCCCGTGCCATTGGGCGGGCAGTGGGGCAGGTCCTGATGGCAGAACAGGTCTGTTTAGTGGCACTTTTTCCTCCCTTGAACTTTCTTGCCCCTCGGTTGTGCGCGAAAAACCGCTGAGGTACGGTTTGGTTTGACGGTTGGGAAGCTCCGGGGCGGAGCGGGGGGGGCGGGGCCAGACAGGATTTGCCCTGAGGGAAGGAAAAGAACATGATTTTCGGGATCGCGCAGAGGGGGTGGTTCCGGGTGGTTCCCACCTCCTGTCCCGGAGAGCAGCGGCTATGAACTTTTGAGATTTGGCCGCTTTTTGAGTACTTTGTGCTGACTTTCTGAGACAAGTAGTTCGTTTTCCGTCCGTTCTCTTCCTCAGCGAAGGTGTGTTGGGCGGGGGGGCGGGGCGCGGAGCGAGGAACTACCAAGACTCTGAGACTTCATACAGAATTTTGAGTTTAAAGAACTGACGAACTAGCGAGTTGATTTGTTGGAACATTTTTTTGAGATTGAAACGTTGATTTTGAGGCTTTCTTGGTAACCTCGTTTGATCAGTGAGAGTGCAGTCTTCCTGGTTTATTGTATGTAGAATATATAAACGCGAGGCAAAAGAAAATAAAGGCATGATTGTTTGATAACTTCGTTAGTGATCGCTTCATTCCCTCCTCTCGCTCTCCCCAAATTAGGACTGCTCTAGAGTTTTAAACTACATTAATATTTACAAACAGTGATTTTACAAGCAACTTTTCTTCATGGCGTTCCATAAAAACAAGGCATGGGCTCGATTCAGTGCTGGGTGATGGGATACAGTTTGGGCGGCATTATCTTCCATCGGACAACTTTGTGGTCGCTTAAGTTCGATACGGACAGTAGTTTTTGGGTGAAACGCTGTTTTCAGCCTTAACGTTTTCGGTCAGTTGATGAGATAAGTGAATGCTTTGGAACTTTGGAAGCTGAATCTTCAAATGACTTTTTTGAAAAATGCCTTTGAAATGCCTTTTTAAAAATGCCTTTTAAAAAAGCCTTTGAAATGCCTTTAAAATGCCTTTTTAAAAGCCTTTTAAAAAATCAGATGGCTTCTTGTTCTTATGTTATCAAGAGTTTAGGTTTTCTGTGGTAAAATACAAATGAGCTTCATTTTAAGTAAACTCATTCTGCGGGATTTTGAGTTTAATGAGTTATTTTAATTAATTTTGCATAATCCAGTCATGATTGGGCTCTAAGAAATTGTTGCAGAAAATTTTATGAGAAGAAGGGAAAGGAACTAAAATTGATGCTGTGCTTGCTGTGAACCAGACATGATACTCAGGGCTTAACTGTATCATTTGGTCTTACACAGCTCTGTGAAGTAGTTATCATTCCAACTTCACGAGTTTAGAAATTGAGGCACAGAGAGGTTAAATACCTGCTTGAAGCAAAATAGCAAATTTTGCAATTTGGATATGGATTAAAGTATTTTTAAAGTCCAGTTCTTTGCATTATGTCCTGGTATATAAAATTTGTTTACCAGAAATGGTTGCTATATCTGCAGTATACAGGTGCAATGTGAATGAAAATTACATGTTTTGACCCTGAGTATTTATTGTCCTTGTGCTCCATGACAAATAGTTCTATTGGGAGGATGTTATGAATACCCAAATAATGAAATAACAGTTGCGAACAGTGGGTGCCTTTGCTATGCCGGTCGTGATGGTGAGCATTTGATGTGTATTAATTCATTTAATCCTCATAACTCCGTGTGAGGTCCGTACTAGTATCGCCATTTTACAGATTTAAAAAAGAAAAAAAAAAGCACAGGGAAGTCACGCAACTAATAAGTGGAGGAGCTGGGATCTCAAACTGAGGTATTCTGGCCCCAAGCCTAAGGTCTTTAGGCTGTTTGATGTTTCCCTTTCTGTAACGATGACCTCAAAAGCATTACTGTGTGAGTGTTCTGGTACTTTGGGGAAAGCAGTGTCACTTTCGGATGGGATGACTTAGCATCTTTGCTTTGTGGAGATGGAACTTGAGTTGAGCTTTGAAGTTGAATAGGTTCTCCTAGGTGGAGAACCAGCAGGGTATTGTGGGTAGAGGTCATGACAAGAGTGAGAGGTTCAAAGAGTACAACATTGGTGATTTATAAATGTGCCACAGAGGTAGAAATGTCTGGAGTCTAGTCGTGGATTCAATGACTGCTGCATCTATGTCTAACTACAGCCAAGTTTGGGCTGCAGTGTAATTATCCAGTAGAGAATTGTCTGATTTTAAGAGTCTATAACGGTGGTGGCAAACTTTGTCTCTAAAAGGCCAGAAAGTAAATATTTTAGGCTAAGAACAAGGGGACAAGTGGTAAAAGGTGATCTCACTTGAGGGTGTGGAGACTTCTGACTGTGTAAGGACTGCGTAGGCTATTGTAGGAGTTCGGGTTTCATTTTGATAATGTTAGAGAAGGGATTCCAGGTGATTTTAATAATGAGTAAGTAAAGCCCATTGATTCTGGAGCCAAACTGCACCAGTTACTAGCTATGAGACCTGGATAAATTATTTAAACTTACTTAGCCTCAATTTTCTCTTAAGAAAAATGGGGATAAAATAACAGAGCCTGCCCCACAAGGTTGTCAGGAATACTAATGAGTTAACAAGTGCTTAGAACCTTGCCTGGCACAGGGTTGGCTGTAAAATCTGTTCGGTATTACTGTCTGTATCTTGTGGTATATTCTAAATTTTCTATAGTAAAACATATGTAATGAAAAATTACACATATAAAATATCAAACAGAATTGTTAGGAATACAATGAGATTATAGGAAATACTATCAGAGTTGGGAAATTTGAATTCAATATTCTTACTCCTTGAGAGTTCAAGTAGAGGTGCGAGACTGCTCCACAGTGTTCTTTGTCAGATATCTGTTAACTGGGGACTGCTTACGTAGATCATGGCCCATCTGCAAGATAGAAAACGAGAAACTTGTTAGAGTGACTACAGTATATCTAAAAGTATTGGTTTGGGAAGACTTATCCCACCATTGATTATTTTTGCCTGTTTTTGAGCTTTAGATCAATGGAATCATATAGTATGTTCTCTTTTGTGTCTGACTTTTACTCACGTTTATGGGTGTGAGATTCTCTTCATGTGTAGCAAGAGTTGGTTCATTCTCATTGCTCTGTAGGCTTCCTTTGTATGAAAACACAACAGTTTCATTATTTATTATTAGTCTTATAATCAGAATAAAACAAACGGTTTAAAAAATAAAAATTGAAGTTATACCTGAAATTGGAGGTTTTGGGGTTTTTTTTTTTAGAGAGAGAGCATAAGTGTGTGGGGGGAGGGAGAGAAAGAGAATTTTTTTTTTAATTTTAAAGATTTAGTTATCTGAGGGAGAGAGACAGACAGCACTAGCTGGGGGAGGGGCAACGGGTGAGAAACCCAAGCAGACACAGGACTCAAGTCTCACAATGCTGAGATCATGACCTGAACTGAAACCAAGGGTCCAACACTCAACTGACTGAGCCACCCAAGTGCCCCTCGGCGCCTTGCAAAAAGCAGTTAGGAATTGTGCTCTCTTGTTCATTTTTTCCAGCATTTACTCTGTAGCCTTTCAGTTGTAAAGTATTTACTTCACAATTTAGAATTTGTGCATGATCTTGATCCTTATATCTAGGTGTGACAGCATAGCTCTTCAGTTTTTAAAGGTTTATTCTAAGTCACTACTGGAAGAGTTACCCTAAAATTCAGCCAGGACTCCGGTTCAGTTTGAGTTGGCATTTGGAGAACATATCCCTATTAAGTTGATGATGGTAATGTGTGAAGTAACTTTTTTATGTCTTGCTTTTTAGGAGTAGGTGGTTTACCAGCCCTGGGTGACCAGGCAATTTCACAAATAAACCCACCAGCAACTTTAAATACAAGTAGGGCCCACTCGGAGGAGGAGGAATGCTGCTGTTGCTCAAAAAAGATGTCCAGTGGCTCCAGTGAAGTTGATGTGGTTTGTATTTCAAGTAAATCTGTCTTTGTTCTTTTCACTGTGCTCTATTTCTTTTCTAAATGGAATTTAATTTCATTGAGTGGAATTCAGAAATAACAACTTCATGAGCTTTGACAGTGGTTTAAAAGCTGTGACAAACATTCACGTACAAGTTTTTTGTGAACTCCATTTCTATCGGGTAAATACTCAGCAGCTGCAGTGCTAGCTCATAGGGTTAGGTGACTGTATGAAAATCTTGCCAAACAGTGCTGTTTGTTTGATTGTGTTTGATTGTGCTGTTGTACAATTCTGTCACATTCTGCTGTTTCTTGATTCCTGAAGGTGAGTAAAAATATAGATTATTAAACTATATGTAATTTGGCTTAACAGAAAAAACATTTCTTTACTTAAATAAGGATGTGGGTATTAATGCCACCTAAGTGCTGTGGGCAATTCTCTTAACTTCTATCAGCCCCAGTATCTTTTCAATTTTGGACATAATGTTAACTGCCTACTGAGAATTGCTTTCTGACATAAGTATGTGAAAGAAGTTTGAAAAACATAAGGCACTATACATGGTATATTTTTATAAGAACTAATCTATAGCCCTTTCTATATTGTTTTGGTTATGCTTTTTGAAACAAAGACTACATAGCTTCTGTCTTTATTTTAACATTATTCCTATAGTTTATAATTCATTCTTAGAATACTGTATTTAAATGAAATCTAATGCTTATTTGTTGTATATTCGTTTATTTATAAACTGTCCTATTCAAAAAAAAAAGTTTTAAGGTGATTAATTTATCAAGAAAAGTAAATACTTAAGTGTTTCTTCTTTTGTCCACAGAGTGGCACTGTTGGATTATTTAAAAATCAAAAGCCATGTAACCTGCTTCCTTGTTCATGGTTAAAAATACTTAGGTTTGCAGCAGTTCTGGTGCCAGGTTACTAGACTAGTCTTTCAACCCTGAGTTACACAAGAGGTTAAGCTCAATAGAAAATGGTATCTTAAATGTAAATGATATCTTCAATGATACCTTAAGCTCGGATAATGAGAAAACAGTTTTGCAGGTACATCTTTTCATGTAGTCATAGTATTTACAGTGGACAGAGGTCCTTTGATATTCACCAATAGCTTTTGGAGCGTCTTAAAAGTGAAATTGAAGTCCTCAGTTTTTCTTTCAGTTCTATCTTTCATCTTTCCTTTTAATTTGTTAATACATCTTCCTTAGATAAGAACACGAATACCTGCTTATGATGATGATAACACTGTTCTTTATGCATATGAACCAAACACTGCATATGTCAATAATGTAAGTAATGTTAATTGCCACTTGCCAAATATATTAACACTTAACCATTTTAAAGAAAAAGGCTTAAATTCTGCCTATACTGTGGAGTTCCTCTAAACTCAAACCCAAAGAATATTGGTCTCTCCTGAACTTGTTTGCTTCCTTTCCTTAGACAGTAACCATATAACCATTTTACTTCCCTTTTCCTTAGGTAGCAGGAAGTTCAGAGCAGTTTATACTCATTTTCAGTACAAAACTTGAAACCTAGGTCCTTCTGATATAATAAATTCTTATTTCCTCTCTCAATTAGCAGTTGTCATTTTCATTTTCATATTAATGTGAGCTTTTCTTTTATTTTGTTTCTGCTTGAGATTAAGACTTCTGAATCCTTTTGGAAAGTTGGTGACAAATAAAAACAATTTAAATAAATAAATGTAAAGTGCTTTTTTCCTCCTGGTTGAATTTGGCTCTTATAAAAGTAAAGCATTAACTACTTAACTTTTAAAATATTAGCAGGAAACTGTGCTGTCTGACACATCCTACAATGAAGAACAACAAAAAACTGTTAAGGATGTCCTCACTCATTGTCAGGTACAAAATTCTGTTTCTCA
The DNA here is from genome assembly GCF_963455335.1 of Martes martes. Taxonomy (NCBI): domain Eukaryota; kingdom Metazoa; phylum Chordata; class Mammalia; order Carnivora; family Mustelidae; genus Martes; species Martes martes. The sequence goes on from NC_137897.1 coordinate 12,805,492, forward strand.
AATGTAGTTTTCTGAAATACTAAGTTAAAATTCCCTTTATCTCATGTAAAAGTGTACAATTAATTGAAATTTTGCTGTATCAAATTACCTAAGATTATCCCCTCATTGTAATAATTTTTAGTAATTTCTAGTTAGAATAGCACCTCCAGGTGAAAATTTCGAAATACCAATATGTACATTTTATAGCTTTGTTTTAAAAGCCATTAACTGAAGAAATGTATGTTATGTTGTTTGATATTGAATTAATTTTCCCTACAAAATCTTTGAAAGAAATTGATATAGAAAAAAATTAGTATGTGTCTAAGTACATTGTTGAGATTTCTTAATTGAAAAAATGGCAGCATACTGTTGTTTTTTAAAGAGTATATCTTACGTAGTTTTGAGGGGATTTTGTAAAAGTTAGCATGCTGGTAGAGATTGATGGGGGTAATTATCAAGGATTTTGTGAGCTGCATCCTCTAGAGGTAATGGAAGTTTATTTTTTAAAAAATAGTTGTTAACATACAAAGTTTGTTGGATTAAGATGAGCTACCCCGCCTAAGTAAAGCGTGTTTAGGTGAGTCTTTATCACTGTTACTGAGAACAGAAGTGGACCGCTTCAAGGGGACATAGCAGGTCTTTGGGGAAGGAGGTACGGAGGGTGGGCGGTGGGAGGGGGTTTCTGATTTCCAGCAGGGCCATCCCCGGCCTGCCTCATCTCATGTAAGCACCCACGACCCCCCGGGCTGCCGCTGCTCTGCCAGGGCCTTCTTTCTGAGCGACGGTGCAAGATGTGGTGGGCTAGAACGTGGAGGAGGAGAAGGGCCCGGGGTCCCAAGTCACAGCCCCGAAACGGACCATCGGGGATCCTCCCCGTTTCTCCCAGTGTGCGAGCTCGCTCCCTTCTTCCACCCCTTCCCTTACCGGTCTGGACCAGTCGCTGCACACGTCCACCTTTTCTTCTTCTGTCCTTGCCCGGTGTCCTCTTTAGGAAGACTCCAGCCCCGTGCAGGCTGGGAAGCGGAGGGGGCGCCCTCCGGGATCCCTCCACTGTCCCGTGGCCCTTCGCCAGCGCTCTGGTCAGCTCCCTCTCCGTCCCCCCCAAGCCCTCGCTGCTTATTCCAGGGAGGCCAAGGTGGGGTGGAGCGTGAGGCCCGAATCCCTCTGAGTCGCGATTCCTCTCCCCACAGCCAGCCACTAGGCTGGGATCTGTCCTTCGGGCGTCTCCCTCTCTAAGGCTAAGGCGGTGCTGTTTTCTGCCTCTGAGCCTCTTTCGCTGTGCCGGGACGCTTCCCGTCGTCAGTGGCCACCTCCTGGCCCTTCGGCTTCCGTCTCCATCACTCTCCGCATCCCCTCCCACAGCTTCACCTCCGCTTGGGGCCTCCCATCCCTGTTTCTGTCATGCCTTCTCTCTCCTTCCCTTAAGACACCCAGCTCTTTGAACGTCATTTATGTTCACTGTCGACGCATCTGACTTCTGGGTTCTCTCTGGGTATTTTGAATCTACTGTTCCTTCTGCCCTCTCTGCCCTTCCATGCATCTTTACCTAGTGAACACCGTCTCGTCTTTTAATCCTCAACGGGGACATCTCCTCTGACAACACTGCCACGACTGCCAGCCTGGGTTCGGTCTTGCTGTGCTGTGCACACGTGGCCTCCCATTCTTACCTGTGTCGTAGCCATCAGAGTCACAACAATAATATGACTATTGACGGATGGTTGAGCACTACTGGGCGGGTTGTCACGTAGTATTGTTGTTAGGATGGGAGTACTAACATCACACCGCCGTGCCTCACTTTGTCCTTGAGAGAACTCTGAGAGTCTCATCTGGATTCTATACATGAGGAAATTAAGGCACAGAGAAGTTAAGTGACTCGCCCAAGGTCACACAGCTGATAAGCGGCAGAACGCTAGTCTTTGCACCCAAGTGTGTTCCCCTAAAGCCTGCACGGTTTACCCCAGTGCTGTAGGTCAGTGGGTCACTTGATCATGCACCAGAACTACCTGGAGGGCTCGTGAAAGCAGATCGCTGCCCCTGCTCTCAGAGTTCCCGATGTAGCAAGTGTGCTGTGGGTCATGGGGCATTTCTGACAAGCCAGTGGGAGACATTGATGCTACTGGTCCAAGACCACACTTTGAAAACCGCTGCTTTAGGCTGCCCATCACTTTATTGAAATCCCCTCTCCCCAACTCACCTGGCCGTTCCTTAGGGCAGGCTCTCGTCGTTTCCCTGTTTTCCTTTCTGTCCACAGTCCCAGCACCTAGCACGGCAGTTCCGAGAGGTAGTAAGTAGGCCCTCAGTAAGTGTTTATTTGAGTGAATGAATAAGGAAATGGTCCTGGCCTCCTGTGTAAGTGTATTTTGGGCCTGAATGAAATTTCTGTATATTTGAAAAATTCTCAGGTTTTTTTAGTCACAAACCTGGTTGGCCAATAGGGAACACATACTCGAAGGTTTTATAAGGTTAATTGTTGATTACCTTATCTTTGAAATACTTTGAAGCCAAAAGTCACGTCTTATATTTGGCTCACTGTTCTTTCCAGCACAGAATGCTCACTGCCTCTGAATTCTCACCATGGTTATATGGAAAGAGGCTCTTTGGCCTTTTTTAGCAGATTTGAAGCTTTCTTTTCTAAAAGAGCCCCTTCCTTGATATAAAACGACTCCATCATAAATATGGTGGCTTATAAGAATGGTGGTACATTTACTTTCCAATATTAAAGCTTTTTTAAATGCCCGCATGGCCTGGAGTTGTTGAGTAGGAGGTTGGGCTCCTTATCTCCGCCAGCTCCGCTCTGTGTCACCAAAACCAGGCATCTGGTTCTGACAGCTTGAGAACTTTTCTTTGTTTCTAGCAGTCAAAATTCGGCTTATTGGTATTCTTATGTTACTTTTAGAATAGAAACTATTAATAGCTTATATTATAATAGGTCATCTACGATGCTATTCAAAACCTGGATAAGAAATTTGATGTCATTCATGGAAAAGTTTCAAAAATCCACCGTTTTCGTGTGAAATCACTGTGGCAGAATCGCGTGAGTGTTAACAAAAATATTTTCACAACTGCAATAGACCTCTTGCTTCTAAAGATGCCAGTGAGTTAGAAATGAGAGAGAACTATTAACTATGAGATTAGCAAGGCCAAATTGATTCTTGCTGTAGCAGCAGATGGGAGACTGAAACTTGTTGGGAAAATGCTTAAGTTTAGGTTTGAGAAGTGTATGACAATGAATAGTTTTATGTTTATAAACACAATGTATAAAATTCAGTTAAAATGTAGGGTTGAAGAGGAACAAAAATCATATAATCAAAATAGAGCATATATATTTAGTAATGTAAAGCAGTATTTCCTGAAAAAAATTTATATTTACTACTTATTTTGTTTCCTTTTTTACTCACTGACAGTTTATGCTGGGTTTGTGTCATTTCAGAAGCCACTTGGATATGCTTTTAAAAATTATAATTACCTGCTTTCCAGAAAGATCAGATTGCAGAAAATGAGGAAGAAGGAACCTCCTTCTTCATTCTCTTACCCTGAAAGTTATAGCCCAACTGTGCCGGTGGAAAGGCCCCCAAATGATTCCCCGAGCAATCCTATAGGAACACCCTACCATTCAGAGGAGGGGTCCCCAGAACGGGATCCGGAGTCGCTCCTCCAGGAGCAGGAGCTGAATCTGAGCCAGAGCCCAACACTTCCCTCCATGTATTCTTCACATTCATACAAGCCATATTTCACACCTGATGATCTGACACAGGGCCCTACCGTGCCCTACTGTCCCAGTCCAGAGGGCCATAACAGCCACATGTTCTCACCTACTCGAGCTTGTACAGTAGCACCCGGATCCATTCTGGATCAAGGTGAGCCCAGTCCGGTGCATAACTCTGAGATGATGACTTATCCAGCTCTAATGGAAAATAAGTGCTTTGGCCATACTGCCTCATCTCCTTGTATCCTGCCCAACTTTGGTGAGTGTGAAATGACACATGACAAGTAGCACTATTTGATCTATAATCCTCAACGTCCTTGATGCAAGGGCATTTCTCCCTACCTAACATCTCTTCTTTTGGGATAATGATCAGGTCAGGTTTGATTTGTCTTTTTCCCCCATTGAAGCTACAAGTTCACCAGCTGGAACTGACCCAGATATCCTAAAACAAAGCTTCCCGGATGACCCTTCAACCTGGTCTGTGGAGGAAGTGATCCAGTATCTGAAACAAACAGATCCTCAGACACTCACCCCCATCGCTGACCTCTTCAGGCAACAGGTAATGTATATTTTGATTTGGTTTTCCTGCCATAATGCTTCTTTCTTTCTTTCTTTCTTTCTTTCAGTAAGCTCTACACCCAGTGGGAGGCTTGAACTCACAACCCCAAGAGTCACATTCTGTAGGACTGAGCCAGCCAGGCGCCGTGCCATAATGCTTTTGAATGACCTCTGTGCAGGCCCTTCAGTTGGGTACTGATTAGTGTGGATGGTGGGGGAACCCTAGCAACTGATTTTCCATATGTGAGAAAGGTTACTTGGCCCAAAGTTAGCTCCTTAAATGGTAGAGGCTGGATTTAAATAGGAACAGTGTGACAGGGTGTCCTCTTTGTTATGATGCCCAATGAAGCCAGCAACTGATCCCGTTTGGCTCAATTCTGTTAACCTTATATGGTTGTTGATGGTTTGGGATGCTGATAGCCTCATGCCATTTACAAAGTAACATTATGGGTTACATTTTTTATAAGTTCTAATTTTTATTGTACTTAGTAGGAAAAGTACAGAAAGTGCCTGACAAAGGCAGCACTGTAAAGGGTTTCGGGTCTTTTCAGACAGTACGGTTTTATTTTTAGACCAGAACTTGTAAAAACCAAGTAATATGTTTCAGCAACATCAGTCAGTCTATTAGTAAAGAACTTGAGGAGGATGCCTTGTGACTATGAAGTCATGTTTTTGCAGTGTTTCCTGATGAATAAAATTAGTAGCCATACCCTCTTTGATATGGCAAGAAAATATTTTTTAAGCATCTAATCAACTTCAGACAACTAACTGATTAGCTTTCAACATCAAGACAGCACTCTATAGCACGTGTACAGTTCGTATGGATGCTAACACCCTCGTATTCCAAGCCGTTCTAAGATAACTAATGGCCATCTGAAGTCCATTTCTACCATTCACAGTTTTTACTCTGTCATAGATATGCAGTATTTTATTCAGCACAATATTTAAAGGTAGGTAGTTTGATGCTTAGGACATTTTTAAGATTTTAGGTTAGGGGCGCCTGGGTGGCTCAGTTGGTTAAGTGTCTTCCTTCGGCTCAGGTCATGATCCCAGGATCCTGGGATCAAGCCTTGTGTCTGGCTCCCCTTCTTGCTCTCCCTCTGCCCCCCTTACTTTGTGCTTACCCTCTCTCTCTCTCAAATAAATAAAATACATTTTTAAAAAGATATTAGGTTAAATTTTCTTCCTAAAATTCAAGGTAAATTTATAAATGATCAAACCGTGTTTCATTGTACAAATTATATTTTTAATAGTTTCCATCAAGCAGGTGTATACTCTCAGAATATACATCTGGAAGGAGCTGCTCTGTTATTGGTATCACATGTTCATATAATATGAAGAAAGGACCATTCTGATAAAATATGAACCTATCAACTAATCACTGTCCTTTCCTTCTGTCTGTAGGACATTGACGGAAAAGCTCTGCTACTACTAAAGAGTGACATGATGATTAAGTACATGGGGCTGAAGCTGGGGACAGCCGTGAAGTTGTGCCACTACATCGATAGGCTTAAAGAAGAAAAATTCTTTGTCATCTGAAAACATGTTTGTGTCAATTTAGCTCGATCTTCATTCAGGGGAGACCAGTGCCATCTTGGTGTAAAATCGTTTTTCTGCCCTTAGAAGTTTTTGTTGTGTAGAAGGTTCTTCTAAAACTATGTTCTGTCCAGAATTGCAGAACTCCATTATAGTCTGGTCTACTCTTTCATAAGCCATTTAACATGTGAGCGTTGGCAGTTTGTTAGATTGGGAGTTTTTTCTTTATATCTTTTTATTATTTTTATTGCATAGTTTACAAATGTACTTCACACAGGAAACAGAAACACCTCTAATTTCTGTTCATCTTTATCTAAGGAACCAAAACAGCTGAATCCCAAAGAGAAAATATCAGGGCCTGAAAAGTTCTCTAATAAATCCATGGATTTTCCTTAGAAGAAAACTTTAAGATGCAACTATAGATAGCATCTTTCTAAAATCTTTTATGTTTGTTACTGCAAGGTTCTTTTCATGTTCTACCAGCTTCCCAAAAGGGAAAGCCATATAAAGTATTTTCCTTTCTATTATTATTTCTATATATGTTGTATTTGTTCCTATTTAAAGAAAAAAAGGCAACCTTACAAGCTTTCTTAAAGTATTTTTACCAATTTTTAGATAAATTGTTAGATAGAACGGTTATTTTATGCAAGAGATACTTAGTTTACAACTTACATATTTTACCTAAGCTTGGACATTTCACTAGGCACTCATTGCTCCCATCTCTCTATAAAGATGCCTATGTCCAAATTTTTGAAAGATACATTTTTATTATCTGTGTTCATAATACTGTTTCATATTTATATTTTATTCTATATCTGAAGTATACACACAAGTAAGTCTTCTTTTTGAATTTAAGGATAGCACTTTGCACTTCACAGAGGTAAAGAGGAACTATATCCAGTGAGATGTTTTTATTCTGTTAAAAATATTCACATCATCTGCCATCACTAGTACCTCTCAGCTGACTCTTCAGGGTTTCCATACAGGGAAGCTCTCTGTCCTGTGCAATGTTTCTAGTTCATTTGCTTTCTGAGCCATTTATCCTACTAAACTTTGAAAAATACATTAGCTTTGATTTGTCATTTTGGACTTATTTTAAGAATTAGAAAATTAGAACGTTCAAGTGAAACCTGTTCATTGTTTTCTTATTTATTACCTTGTTATGTTATATAACATTTGATATAATATAAGCTGTGAGAATTGGTGCTAAGTATATTAGCCATTTGGTATAAATGCCAATAAAATGTTCACCAGGGGCAAAAATATACATCTTCCTTTTCAAAAGCCAAGTGTGCTTTATAAACAAATGCAATTCTTTACTGGGCATATGTGATTTAAAAGGTGCTTTTATTTATGATACTCATTTATGTTGTTTCTTGTAAGACAAGATTCTATTTTAAACTTGATCTTCTCTCAAATTGTGTGAAGATGCTGTGCCCAGTTGAACAGTCCTCAGGTGTTTGTATGAATACTATGTTTTACAGTTTTCAGATTTTAAAATATAATAAAGTTTTAAAACCACAATAATGTCAAGGCCTCAGATTTGATTTTGTTTGCTTTCACTGCATGACATTAATGTACGAATTTACTAGAGTTGATAAAGAAACGCTATGCCAAGCTTGTGGTTGTCTACGTGCACGTCCAGATGGTCGAGTGTTAACACTTGCCCTCATTCTACAGATAAGCAGATCGCTAGCAGCGAAGGGCTGATGTCCTGCAGGACCTTAAACGAGCCCCCAGGGGAGCAGCACAAAGTTCCATCCGTGAGCTGTGTCTGTGCTCAGCACTTGCCGCTCGCAGTGGTACTGAGGATGCGAGTGCACTAGAAGAGGCCAGGGCCCCTGCATATCTTGTCCCCGTCCCCGAGCTCCTACGTCTGCCTGGCGGTTCTGGCTGCTCTTCCGTCACCGGGGGCCAGGAGCCACACTGCCTTTCTGCCTTCAGCTCTCCCAGCTTACAGGGTGCAAAAGCCTTAGAGGCTCAGGACGGGGGCTGTGTCGCCTTCAGCATCTGACCCCTTGCCCCTCTCGGCTACGCCAGGAGCTTCTGCTCCATGCCTTCAAGCCCACAAACTCCTCCCGCTGCGGCAGCACGTCTGCTGGTTGACACGGTCCCCACTGAGCCTCCAGGGCTGATGCTCTAGTGGCGGGAACGGGGTGTCACTGTGCTCGTCTGGGACTTGGGTGATTCAGACCCACTTGCTCTTGGCCATCCGGTTTGTCAAACTTGTAGTCCAGAGACGGTCTAACGCGTGAGGCTCTCGGGAACTCTCCGGGCTTTTAAAATGATCTTTCCTCTGGCTCTGCCTCTCAGGCCATCCTTCCAACACCAGCTGGCGGAATTCTGCAAGCTGACCGCGGCAGCCCTCTGGGCGCACGGAGCGTTTGCTTTCGTCTTTGCGTGATTCTGATCGTTGCGGCGGCTCCGGAGTGTGTGTCCAGGGTGGGACTTCCCAGACTTAAACCCAGGCCCCCTCTGTAGGCCTGAAAAAGCCAAGCCCTTCTGTAATACGACTAGAAAAGAACTGAACCTCATGACGAGGAACGATGTTGGGAGGAAAAGCCCCGCTTTCCGAGCTACGAAGGGATCGCATTCACAGTGGGCTGAGTGAGTGAAGGACGTTTGAACTGCCAGGGCTGCTGGTTCGCTGAGGTGCTGGGACTCGCTTGTATTTCTCAGTCCTCTGCGGCTGATCCAGGGAAGGAGGGAGGGAACGAGGGAGGGCTCTCGGGCACGGAGGACGTGCGGCCTGGGGCCTACGTTCAGAGCGCGTGGCAGCCGGGGCTCCCTCCTCGACCTCCCGACGCTTCCCGTTTTGTCCTCAAGGTTGATGAAACGGAACCTTGAAAGCAGCTCTGCACGGAGAGTACTCAGCCCGGGCGTCCCACTCTCCTTGCTCTTCTAGAGGCAACTCTGGACACACGGGACCGCCTGCTTCGGCCCCGGGGGCGCTGGCAAGCCAGGGGGCGAGCCTTAAGGAGTAAGAGACCTACTCCTCACCTCAAGCTGCTTCGACCATACGTTGGTGACCCAGTGTTCGTGGAAAGGAGCCTCGGGGAGCTCATGAGAGCGCACGTGAGCCAGTTCCTGGCGACTGTGATGCTCAGTGTCCTAACACTCCAGTGACTGTGTCCTGCTCTTCAGCTAAAGAACCAAAGCACTTACCTAAGCTTGTTTGTTCGCGGAACTAACCCCTCAGGGGCAAAGGGCAGGCAGGGCAGGCTACAGCCCTAGGAAGCCCCACCCCACCTTTGGCCTCGCTGTTGCACTTGCCTTTGGTGGGCCTGTGGTGCTCAAGTTCACCGATGTCAGGGGCCGGGGGAGGGAAGAATATATTACACCTTTTTTATATTTAGAGAAGGTGAGAGAAATGAAGCTCCTTCACGTTGAACATACGGACTGACCAACATGCAGTGTTCTGGAGCGCTGGCTGGTGTTGACATTCCCCGCACCCCGGCCTTGCTGAGTTCTCCCCTGTGTGGCCTGGAGGCCGCATTTCCCAGGCCCCCTTGCCAGCAGTGGGGGTTAGAGTCCCCCACAAGGGAGAAGGCAGACAGTAAACAGAAGCAGTTTTCCTCTGGTGGCTGCTCAGGACAGGCCTTTGGCATAGCAGAAGGCAGATGTGCATTTGGCCAGTGGCCACCAGATGTCATCTGGAGACTTCCCCATGTCAGGCACACAGGAGGCTGAAACCACGGGGGGGTGCTTCCTGGCAACCCTTGCACGCCTGGATCTCTGGAAGCCACATCCCTTGCCCTGGCCCCCTGCCCTCCAGTGACTGCAGAAGCTTCTGGTTCTGTACCCAACCACTTCTGTTCTGAAGATGTAGGATGTTGTGTGTGCCCTCTCAAACCCGGACTTGTCTACCTCCTTCAGCAGGTTGCCCCAGAGAAGCTGCCCACTGCTGGGAGGGAGGAGTAGAAGTTCCACAGTGAGGGGCCTTATGTAATCAGATCTGGGCCTCCTTTGGCTATAAGACCCGCCGTCCTTTAATGGACCAAATGGGAGAGAAGAAGGTGGCCTATTCAATCACATGCCATGGGCATCCCTGTCGCCAATTCCATAGATGTTAGGAGGTGGGGAGAAGTGAGTGGGTTAAGGCATAAAATTTTAGCTCTCAAAAGCTGAACAGGTTATTTGAAAAGGATAAAGCAAAGAAGCAGAGAACTCAAGACTGATCATGCGAGCCCAGTGCCCAGCAAGGAAGGGCAGCCCTGGTCTGAGCTCAGTAACAACCACAGCACAAATGAAAACGGAGCAACCTAATCAGATCTGCCGGAAATTCGCAATTCTCGAGACTCTGAAATGTGAAAGTGTAGCCAACAGCATAAGCAGAAGGTCTTGCCACGAGCGTCTGTTTTGTCTTTAGGCATCAGCTGATGCCAGACAGAAGCCGTCACATTTAGCAGGTCATTTAACAATTTCCTTGCACCCACCTAAGAAAAGAAAGAGGAAGTTGCCACGATCGTAGATTAACACAGTCTTACAGACATGTCATCCATATGTCACGCATGGATCCTGTTTAGATCTGGCCTAAGAGAAGCCAACAGTAAAAAGGTGTGTATGAGTCAGTCTGGGAAAGGCAGGTACCCAGTGGATATTAGATGAGTGTAAAGAGTTATTCCTTTAGGACAATGTGGTCACAGCAGACTAATGGTGACCAGAAACGTCTGTGCCCAAGAAGACCAAAAACTGGATCTTTGATAAATAGCCAGCAGTCTCAACCATATATCGTGATCCTAATGGCAAAACCTAAGACACTCAAGACCTCCTTGGTCCTGGTCTTCCTGGATCCTCCCCTCCCCGCATTCCACTCACACACCCGGGTCCTCTGACTTCTCCGTAGCCCTTACACGTGGGGTTGGTTATATTATTGTGCCTAGTCCTTGCCTCCACCTTTCCCTGTAGGAGGATCTTGCATTTCCTCTATGGGCATGGGCTTACGGTTCCTTCTTACAGGCAAAACATACTGCCTGTGTCCCTGTTGGCCCTGAACCCTGCTTTGGCTGACACATAAGTGGCCCAAAGGCACATCAAGCCCCAGAAGAAGCTCTCCGGTGGCTTCTTGGTCATCTGTCTCTCTCATTCCCCTCTGCTGCAAGCCCAGCGCGTGCCACCCAGGGGCTGCGTCTTCAGACCAGCTTCTGGAGCAAGAAGGCCTGTGGGGCGGGGCCAGGCCATCCCGTGCCTCCTGCAGAGAGTGTCCCTAAGAAGTCAATGTGCGCGCAGTGTCCTGGGTCTGGGGGACTCAATACCGCAGCTCAAAAATAGGGTGGAATGTAGCCAAGGCCCTTGCTGACATCTTGTTTATTTGTACCCTGGCTGTCTTGCCCACCGGGAGGAGCTCTGCGTAAGGACAGTGAGTCTCACTCGCTTGTTTTGTGCGCCAGCGGTGTCCGTCCTGCAGGGCCCTTGACCCGAAGTACGGCCCCGCTGTTTGTGGACTGACTCCTCCCCCTGGGGAATCAAGTTTGGCTTGAGTTTTCTTGGCACCAAATTCACCCCAAGCCTTTTCCCCACGTAGTTAGTACCATAAACTGCCATTTGGCCTTTCGATCATTTTCCGGTTGGTTTTACATACCTAGTGCCAAGTACTGGAAGCCCAGGGAGAAAGAGCGAGTTACGGGAGAACCACGTGGCTCCGAAGAGAGTGAAACACTGAAATTCCCAAGCAGTTATCTAATTTAACATGGCATTTCTCTAGCAGCCCCGAGTCCCTCGTGCTTGCCTTCCCACGAAATATCTGTAAGGAAATGAAAATGAGGAAAACGCACACTGCCCCTGAAAACAAAGATGGGTAGGCTTGCACCTGCTGGGGTTTGGGAAGTATTCCTCCTCACTCTAAGGTCCGTAAGAAAATTCCTGGGACTTCCGCTTCCACACATCCTTCATCCCCCGGCCCGGGCACAGGCGCATGTCTGGCTTCTGGGTGAGCATTACAACCCAAGGCAGCTGTAGATTTCACCGAGCACGAGCACGGGCCTTCGAGGCTCTACCACGCTCTACCCTCGCTTTTCCCTTCACTTACATCCATTCCCAAACAGCCAGCACACCGTGGTCAGGAAGGAGGCGGAGGGGAGCCGCGCTCTTTGGGGAGGGGGCGCGGAATACCCCATAGGCCGAGCACGGCAGGTGGAAGCCAAAACAGGAAGAGCCCCGGCAATTTCTGGTAATTCTAACGAGTCTTTTAAAAAGTGGGGGTGGGAGGAAGCACCCCCAGAAAGGGGGTCAACGACAGGCAGGCTTCTGGGCGTGGAAGAGTCAAGGTAAGAGGCGAGATCCCTGACCTGAGGCACCTTCCCGCCTATGTGGGACGAGAGCATGAGAAAGCTCCAGAGACTTGGGTCACTGAGAAACGGACAACATGTGGCAAATCTCAAGTAGGCAGGAGATACACCAGATGATACACATCCTCCACCCAGCAGGAGGATGAGCCCCTGCTTGAGGAAGGGTCGCTGTAGCCCAGCCCAGAAGGATGAGGGAGGGGCGGGGATGGGGTGGTGAGGAGGGGTGCAGGGCAGCGGGCTTTTTAGGCCAGGGACAGCGAGCAGGGGTAAACCGCTAGAAGCACACCCATGTCTCTTCTAGGAGATCTGTGGCTCTTTTGAAGACATCATAAATATATCTGGTGAGCATTTTATCAAGGACCTTTAGCTTTTGTCCTCATGGTAAATCAGTGGTTCCCACATCATTTGCTGAACACTGCTTCCCTTCCCAATGGGTTCCAAAAGATCACCTTCACCCTCTATTAAATCCTGATGAAGAAATGCTAAGAAAACCTAGAAACGCGCAGCTTGCCTAGGGATGAAACTAGCCCGAATGAAAACAGGATGCGTGTTATTCCTCCCCTTTTATCAAACCGGCGAAGATGAAAAACAGAATTAATTATTCATGCTGATGAGAAGCAAATTTGGTACAAACATATCCAAAGGGCAGTTTGAAAATATCTGTAAGAAGCCTGACTGGGTCCACGACAAGGGGAATTTCAAAATTAAGTATAGATTTATTCACATGGGAAGGCATGTGTTCTATGTCGATCCAAGTAGGTCACGGAAGCGGACATGTAGCCTAACATCCCCGGCAGATTCTATTGTGTGTTTATACACAGATGTGTTTACATATCTAGAAGACATTTCGGAAGATAGATACAAACATGCTTACAGTGGGCGTCTCTGGGTAGGTGGGATTCCGGGTCTGTTTCATTTCATTTTGCTTATCTTTACTTTCTGATCTTGCTACAGTGTATTGATTTTATAATGATTGTTTAATTACAAAAACACAGGCCATAGCATGTTCAAATCACTGGTGGAAGATAAAAGGAAATTACACGTTGCCCCTTAGCGGGAGGCAGAAGCAGCAAAACCGTAAGAAAAATGCATAACCTGTGTCAGAAGGCCACCTTAAGGTAATGGCATGTCGAAACAGATTAAACACCCATATTTTTAAAAATTCAAAGATGGATTCTAAAAACAATTATATGCTTTTACCTACCTTGTCACTTGCTTTCAACTTTAAAAATAAGGGGCTAGAGAGAAAGAGATCTGCAGATGAACCAAAAGTAGGACCCAGTGAATCTATCGATCCCCGCACCATAGAATTACACGCAAAAAGTTGTCAACGCATCAGGAGTCCTTATATGGTGAGAGGTTTGAGTACAGGGGAGAGAGATCGTGGACTGGCACAGATGACCAATGACACAGAATCAACAAGTAGAAAGCCACATCTGATAGGCCATACAGATGATTTACTAGAAATGCAATAGGAAAAAAAAAAAGACTTCACTGTATCTTTTAGCCTTTGGCATAAGTAAGCAAAATTAAGGGCAGATATTGATATAATGAAAAAAGTGTTAGTGACAGACATCAGATTGGAAAGAGAATTCAGGAATCTATGGAACTTTCACAAAACCGAGTCCATCCTAAGGTACAAAGTACCCTCTGAATTACACAAAGCAAAGTTAGTAGAGGCTACAGGCTGGGACATAAAATTAGAGGTTAAGGGGACAATGAAAACAATAATCGTCCCCACCTTTCTAGGTACAGCTTCTTTCCTGAACATTCTCCTTGAGTACTAGGCCTATCTAGTCATCTCCCCTCATCCATGAACTTCGGTTCCCTGAGGTCAACCCAGCTCTGGAAGCAGACGATACTCCTGACGCGTCATCACGTCAAGAGTAGTCTGATGCTGCGTCACGACGCCTACATCTTTCGCTGCCCTAATCTCAGCACGTGGCCATCTCACGTCATCAGGGGAAGGAGAAGGGTCAGTACAGTTCACTAAGATATTCGAGAGAGAGACCACGTTCACAGAACCATCATTACAGTACACTGCTGTCATTGTTCTATTTTCTCGTTAGTCATCATTGTTCATCTCTTACTGTGCCTCATTCATGCATGAAATGGTAGCAGGGACATGTATGTACAGGAAAATCATGGTGCATGTAGTGTTGGGTCTTCTCTGTGGTTTCAGGCACCCGTTGGGTGTCTCGGAAAGTATCCACCACGGGTAAGGGGGACTGCTGTGTATCCTCTTGGCCCATGGTGCCTCCACCTGCTAGCCCCCAGGCCCGTCTCCTACTCATCACACCTAAATCTTTCCCGTCTCCTCTTTGCCAGTCTAGCCCTCTCCAGTCCTGCATTCTTGACAGCACGTCACCTGCCCTCACGGCCAGGCCCCTGATGGGGTGGCGGCCACTGTCCGCCAGCCTTCAGGTCACCAGCTCCCGCACATCCTGCCTCCCACAGCCCTCTGGTCGTCTGGGTCCCCCGGTCTGTCATTCCCTGAGCTGGCTGCCAGAGGTCATGTCAGTTAAATTTCTGCCCCAGGAGCACTTCCACGGCTGACACTTTATTTTGGGTTCTCTGGGGTTAGCTCAGTATCACCTGCGTAAGAGATACATAAACGTTGGTTGAATAAATAAAAGCAGACTTTCTTCTGAAAAACATATCCATTTCCAGTACATCTGCCAGTTTAAAAAAACTCATTTTTATGGATGTTTGTACCTGACTAATCCACGCAGTTCCCCCCACCACCATGACACATCTCACAGGTGTTTGAATAGTGATAAAGGACGAGTGATCCCAGGGATTCTTGTGGCAAAGGCAGACAGGGCTTGCAGGAGAACTGAAGTCCTGACCTTGTATGCACGTTCGGAAAGATTTGTCTAAGAAACAAACCAAGTGCGTTTAAAAAAATGGCTTGGTGTTTTGGGTGCACCTGTGTGAGCGCAAGTGTGTGTGTGTGCATGTGTAACTAGGATTTGAAGATCTAACTATGGCCTGTAAACACTGAACTTTTGTCCTATACCCTACAATTTATATCTTGTATCTCCAAACCAAATGCCGGCTGATGCCATTTTTTTTCTTGAGTCAGGCTAATACTTTTCTCCACAATTTAGAGGCTACATTTTTCATGCTTTGGAATTGGAATTTAAAAATAAAAATATACGGGCCCCTGGGGGGCTCAGTTGGTTAAGCATCTCCCTTTGGCTCAGGTCATGATCTCGGGGTCCTGGGATGGAGTCCCGTACCGGGCTCCCTGCGCAACGGGGAGCCTGCTTCTCCCTCTGCCTCTGCCTGCTGCTCCTCTGACTCAAATAAGTAAATAAGTAAATCTTTAAAAATAATTTAAAAAAATAGAGAGAAGGTCAAAGTTGTTTTTGCTGTCCGTATTTCCCATAAAACACCTGTTTCCATTGGCTCTGTCAAATGTTCCCTTCTTTTGTAAGATTAACTAATTAATTCGTTTATTTATTTATTTTTTGAGTCAAGCAGTTGAAGTTTATTCAGTGAAGATACAGAAAAAGGTCTCAAGAGTGAGAGGGGTCCCGACAGGGCTGTCAACGAGGGCCTCTAGCGTTGGTCTCTTACAGGAAGCTAACCAGTCCCTTTAACGTCTCTAGTGATAACACCTTCAGTGCCTTACTTCCTTTTTAGGGGCTGGTTATTCTCTGTTGGTCACAGGTGACTCTGTTTTTAAAATGCTCTGTGATAGTACATTTGTTCCTGCAGAAACAGAATTGTGAAAGGAAGCCCGGACCTATCACCCACCTTCAGTCATTACGAACTTGCGGCCAATCTTGTTGCGTCCATACATCCACCCACACCTCCCCCCCATTTCCATGTTGTTTTGAAGCAAATATGACTGATCGTTTAACCTAAATAGGTCAGTATGCATATCAAAAAGATAAAGAAAAAGGAACCATACTGCTGTCACGCTCAAATAGTTCATCTCCGACACTGTTCTCTAATGACAGGAACCAGGGCTCCTTGGAGAAATGTCTCATTCTAGGACCAGGGCAGGGAAAATTCCAGATGACTCTGGAGCATCTTGTCGTATCAGAAGGATGTGCTCTAAAAAGTGCAAGGATGGGGCATTTCACAGGGACACGGGAGCCGACCAGAAGGGCTCCCAGTGCCTCAGCCTGGGACAATTTGAACAATAAGTAAAGTAGTATTGGATCAGCGTAAAATAACCAAAGCGTAAAATAAGCCCCCATGAGAGCATACTGCTGTGAGCACGTGACGGAAGGAATGAACAGATGGGGGACAATAGACACACCTGTGCAGAAGAACCCCAAGTCATGCAGATTCTCACTCCAGGGGGTGGAGCCCCACTGCCCACGCCCTAGTGTGGCCACGCAGAGACTTCCTTCCGAAGAGGACGGTGTGCAGGGTCATGAAAAACAAGGAGGCTGTATGTCATTTCTGTATGGGAGATGTATTTAGAACATATAATCAGCATATGGTTGTCGCCATTTGGAAATAGTCACCGAGTGAGAATTCCTTGTTTCTAATTTGCAGTGTCTTTGAAGAAGATTTATTTCTTTGAGAGAGTGAGAGAGAGAGAGAGAGAGAGAGAGAGAGAGAGCACAAGCAGGGAGTGGGGTAGAGGGAGAAGCAGACTCCTCGCTGAGCAGAGCCTGACAAGGGGCTCGATCCTCGGACCCTGGAATCATGACCGGAGAAGTCAGACGCGCAACCGACTGAGCCACCCAGGTGCCGCTGCACCTTTCTGTATTAATTTATGTACTAATATATTTCAGAAGTTAGCAGGGAAGCTGGCAAAAGCAAAAGCAATAGTGCCGTTAGGAAAAGTGCAGGTACACAAGACACGATTCTGGTCAGGAAAGTGCTCCAATGCACCCACTTCCTGAAAGTGTCAGCAGACTGCGGAGAGATACTGGTCAGAGTGGGGAGTGTTGGCCATCAGCCCTGCGTTCCACTGGGGACGCTGCCAGATGTCTGGACTGCCTGCTAACTGGACATACTGATGACAACAGTGCTGAGGATCTTCAGCTGTGTTATTATGTCATACTAGGCAAACTGCCTGAGGCAGATGTGGTCTTGGTCACTGTGCTCGGATTGGTCCGAGTACCCCAGGCTCCGCTGCAGTAACAAACAGACCCTGACAGCCCCGTGCCTTTGCTTTTCCTCCCCTTCTCCCAGGCAAAGTCTGATGCTCCCTAGCTGCCGCGTCTTTTCTCCGGCGCCGCTCCTGGAACGCGTGGCCTGCAAGGATCTTTTTTTTTTTTTTTTTTAAGATTTTTATTTATTTATTTGAGAGAGAGAGATCACAAGTAGGCAGAGAGGCAGGCAGAGGGAGAGGGGGAAGCAGGCTCCCCGCTGAGCAGAGAGCCCGATGCGGGGCTCGATCCCAGGACCCTGGGATTATGACCTGAGCCAAAGGCAGAGGCTTAACCCACTGAGCCACCCAGTGGGTGGAAAAGATCCCTGCAAGGATCTTTTCATCGCCTCAGCCCAGAGGTGACCCGTGGTAGTTCTCCTCAGGGCCCACTGGTAGGATGAGCACGTGGCCTTGCTCAAGGGAGAGCGTGGTTTTCCCAAGAAGAGGAAAACAAAAGGCTTGGACAACACGTAGCATCGTTTCTCCCACGAGGCTGTGCATCCTGTGTTTCCAGGCGAGGGTGATGGCAGACGGCGCTGGGGCTGGGCCGGGTTGGCGGCCTCACTGAGAAGCTGGGGGTGCAGTGCCGACGTGTGCACAGGTGACCGGGGTGGGGGGGGGCTGAGTCCGGCTGGAGCCCGCCTGTTGCCCCCAAGGAGAGTAGTCGTCCTGGCAGTTGTGGACATGCAAACTTTTGAGTCTTACGCCACAGACCTTACAGTTTTTCCAAAGCAAGTAGAAATACAGGTTTTCATGGGAAATCTCCCAATTGTAAGACGGACGCCCAAGTATATGAAAACCCAGGCCAGATAAAATGTGTATGATGCGGGCCTAGTGTGACCTCTGTGTTGTCAGTGTAAGATGTTAGCCCTTTGGTCTCAGAGCTTGGGATCTCGAGCGGCCAGCCCTCTACTCCTCTGGGAGGTAAAGCTGACCCCACATTTCTGAGAAGAATCTTGGCTCTGCCTGTGAGCATTCATTCTCTCTGTCCACCTTGGTTCCCATTCAGATCCTCCATGTTGACCACAATCCCTGCTCAGCCGGCCACAGGGGCACTTGGGGCCACACGTGAAGGAAGACAGCGTCCCTTATTCCGCCCAGGTCATTGCCAGGCTGTGTGATCCCGAGGCATCTGGTAAACCACGAGTCTCGAGAGAGACCGCAGCATGGGCTGGACACTGGGGAGTCATTACGACCTTGGAGAGCTGAACGAGGCCTGGACAGGAAGGCCCTTGGGTCACCTCCAGATGGCATCTTAAGGTCCGAGGGAAGCAGTTAAGGAGTTCTGAACGGGGGTGGGTGTCACATAGCAGACCAGCATCGTGGGCATTCTGGGCAGATCGTTCTGGCAGCTGTTGGGGGTCGGGGGCGAGCTCTCCGGGAACAGAATCCATCCTCCAGCGTGCACAGTGTCCTTGACGGAATCCCATTCTGGTATTCTTTTGGGCGGCGACTCCAGCAATCTCACTGTAACCTTTTTCTGGGCTGTTGTCGGAGGAGGAGGTGTCCCTCTGCGGATGGCCCGAGGCGTTGGGTTCGTGATAGCCACGAACGGTCAGGCACAACCACCTCTGTCTTTAAAATGGGAGACGGAATCACGTTTCAGGTTGCCCGAGGTCTGGGAGCACAGCCAGGCGACAACGTGGGGCTGGCGTCAGCACCGGAGAAAAGGCAAGGGAGGAGAGGTTCTGACTTCTGCAGCGGGTGGCCACCGTGCGGCCTCTGGTTAGGACAAGGTGTCAGCCCGGAGCAGGGTGGTGCGGGGAGGTTGTGGCCGTGTTGTTCCCCAGAGCTGGGCCGGCCTGCTGTCCCCAGTGCTCCCTGGTGGGAGCCTCCCAGGGCTCTGAGGCCCAGACTCGGCCTGGAAGGCAGACCGGCCGTGGTCAGACTCCCACAGCAATGGGGACGTGTCCCCTTGTATTTACGGACCCCTGGCGAGTCTCTTTCCTAGTCTCTGCCGCCACCAAGGCCCCACTTCCCGCTCCACCTCTGTGCGTCTCCCTGTGTCTCTCACACGTTCTTTACCTCCCCCCCCCACTCTCTCTCACTCGCACACACAGACACGTCCGTGTGCACCCCCCTTGGAGTGGCAACCCGTCATCTGTCGCGCCTCGTGAGTCCAACCCCTGCGGCAGCAGTTTTCACGGAGTTGAATGAAACCGGCAGAATGTCCTGCGTGGCACGCGGGGCCGTGCTGCTCTGTGAGTGTCGCGCCCCTTCTGTCTCGCGGGCAGAGTGGGTCATGGTCCCGTAGGTCACGCTTACGGTCACTTCACACCCTCTTGCTATGCCGTGGCCATGGCCTGCCCTCTCCTGCCGCCTAGAAACCAGGCCTGGGACGTGAGCCTGCCCGGGAGACGCGAGAGTCAAGTGCCACGATCCCGGGACCGGCTCCACAAAGCGTACAGAGCAGCGCCCCTCGGCCTGATGCCCGTGAGAGCCCCCGGCCCCGCGGAGCTCAGCACCCCGCTTCCCCTGACCAGTGCGGGGGGAACGTCCAGGGCCCGGGCCTGGGCCCCAGCAGTTTGCGCAGCTCCCCCGGTGGATCCACGTGCGGGCAGGGCGATGAAGGGGCACTCAGGGGAGTGACCTGTGACAGCTGTGACATGGGTGGCTTCCTCGTCCCCTTCCCTGGAGCGCAGTGGCTCGAGTGTGGGGCCTGCGCGCTCTTGGAGACCTCACCTTCTGCCCTTCCCTGTTGCCTTCGGAGAGCCCCACCGCCCCGCACCTGCTGGGTTTCTCTCCTCCCCACGACGGTGGGGCTGTCGCTTGGGCTCCCCGCGCTCCGAGCCCGTGGGGTCCTCCCCAGCTTGCAGTTCAGCCTCTCTGCCCCGCTTTGCCGAAATGACGTTTTCCATCCGTTACTAAAGGGTGAGGAGGCGCCTTCCTGAGGCCTTGGGGTCCTGGGGATTTTCCATGTGGATCCTTCCCCCGGAGGTCCTAGGACGCTCACGGAGTAGTTGCTTCCGGAAGAACAGCGTCACTAGCCAGGTGCGGGTGTCGGGACCGCGGCGGGCGCGAGCGCCGCGTGGTTGTGGCGGTGGCTGCCAGCAGGCGGCGCTGTCCTCCGGGCGCAGAGGGAGTGGGGCCGTGGGGATGTGGTGCTTTCTCTCCAGCAGGACTGCGGAGAAGCACTGGCTGTTCTGACTTTTTGAAAACCCATTAACTGCAAAGGGTCCTGTTTCCGTGGTGGAGGGGTCAGCAGCTCTTACACAGGAGGAGCAAGGGATTCCTTTTCAGCACTAACCTTACCAACCCTTTTCTGTAGTTCTTTCAAATACAGTTGCCCTCAATTTGTCTAGTAGCTGTGTTCCTAGGAGGCTGCCCACACTCTAGAGCTTGTTTAAAGGGCACCCAAGAAAGCTCTCTTACTGGAAAAAGAAATTGCTTTATCTCTCGAACAGTGAAAAAAAATGTATGTATGTATATATATATATACACACATACACACACACACACACACACACACACACATATATATATATATATTTAAAGATTTTATTTACTTATTTGCAAGAAAGAGAGGGCACAGCCGGGGGAGTGGCAGGTCAAGGGAGAGGGAGAAGCAGGCTTCCCACTGAGCAGGGAGTCCCATGCAGGGCTTGATCCCAGAACCCTGGGATCATGACCTGAGCCAAAGGCAGAGGCTTAAATGACTGAGTCACCCAGGCACCTCGTGAATTTATATTTCTAATTCAAATAAAGGTTTAGCTGCTCTAAGACACGAGAAGGGTTTGATACATAGGAGAACGGCTCTACATGTTTACCTCAGAGGAAGACTCCATGGCCCTGTCACCAGACAGCAGGCTTCTGGGGCGGCACAGCCCCCAGGGCCACCCTATCAGCCACAGGAGAGGAAGGGAATGGTGGCCTGTGCGTGCTTCGTCCCGGCAGGCCTCCGGGCATATGCCTTATGTCATCAATCCCCACAGCAAGGCAGCTGAGTCATGGTTCCCCACATGAAAAAACTCAGGGAGAGTGAAGTTTAAGAACGTGCACCACTCTGATTCCATGGCCAATCTTGCCTTTGAGGTTTTCTTCTCCCCACCTGGGTCTCTTTGTCTCCTTTTCTAACTAGTCCCTTTTCCTGTTGCTGGCCAAGCGATGGATCCCGTCTCAGGTTAGGACGGAGAATGAGAGGACATGTAAGCCACTTCAACTATTAGTCAGTAGTCTGCAGGAGGCCCTCGTGGGTCTTGGCTTGGAACCTCCCTTTGTGGAACAAAGCAGAACCCCAAAATATGCCAGCTATCGTGAAAAGCTTTATAAAATCAGGAATTTCGGGGAGCCCTGGTGGCCTTGGTCTCTATCACTAGCCATAAACAAAGTATAACACAAACTAATTTATTGAGCGCTCTGTCCTTGGTGCCCCAAACGCATCACGTCATGTACTCACGGATGTCTTATTACTCCCATTTTCCAGATGAGGAAATGGGAGCAGAGAGATGGAAGTGACTTGCCTGAATCCAGACTCTGCAGCTCTAAAGTTGGCTCTCCTAACTTCTCTACCCAGAGTCCCTTAGCCAACCCGAGGGCTCCCTAAATGCCATTACAGTATGCTGGATGTGAGAGATACAATGACCTTAACCTTGGCCCTAGAGCAATTTATGGTATGGTAGGATGGACAGAGACATACTTGCAAATGAATGAGGTTGACAAAATGACATAGGTGTGCACATTGCCATGGGAGGGCCGGACGCAGAACTCTCGGCTTATGCTGGGCTCATCATAGAAACCTTTCTGGAGGCAATGTTATTTTAAGCTAAATCTTGAAACATTAGCCAGAGTAAGAAGGTGGGGAGGGGGTGTCAGGACCCTGAGGAGTAGACCCACAGAAGCTTTTGCTGGGGCTTGACTTTTACCAAAAATTATTCTGGTGGTAGACTAGAAAGGAGATCGGAGGGGGTGGCTACAAATGGAGGCATGGTCCCCAGCCAGCTCTGAGCCCATTTTATAGGCAAAGGATGATGTGGCCTGGGTGACGAACAGTAAGTGTGGAGGAAAGGAATGGTGGATTTGGGGCATATCAAGGAGGCAAAGTGAACAAGATGGGATGTGGGAGGTGAAGGAGGGGGCGGAGTCATGGACAACAGCCTCACATTTCTTGCTTGGGCAATGGGGAAGGAGGCAGCTGTACAGTGGGTGCGACACAGCTGGATCTGGGGCCGGGGTGACGAAGGGGGATGCTGCTTGAGGTTTTAGGGGCTGATGAGTCTGAAGTACACATAGGGCATGTGGGTGAGCAGTGGAACGTCAGCAACATGGGGCTTGAGAGGTGCCATGGCTCCCCAGGGAACGACTGTCACTTGGAACATGAAACAGTAGCAGAATTTCTAGATGTCACAAAAAAAGGGAAAAAAAAGAAAGATGAGGAGGGAGGAAGGAGGGAACTTACTTCAATAAAACGTCGATTAAAATTTCATTACTCTGGAAATTTGCAATGGTTCAAATGGATTCTGCTGAATTTTAACTTCATGGTGGCAACAGGGGGTCTGAAGAGTAACTAAACAGGACGGGCGGGCCCCAAGTGAAGGTTCTAAGCTACAGTGTCAGGTTCATCTGATACTTGCACAGGTCACGTGAGACGGGTCCGGAACCCGCCCAAAGCAGTAGGGCCCGTCAGTGGCCGAGTCCAGGGCAGGGCCCAGCACAGCCAAGAGGTGATAAATGAGGAAGTAAAGACAGCACGCTGTGTTTCTTGTCAATAAGCGACTGTTGAAGCTCTCTGAGCTCCTCTGCACTGTGGGCCATGGACCAAAGGCCCTTGCTGGGGGAAAGGGGACCACTTCATGCTGTGGGCCAGGTTCTGGGCGAGAGCCTGCTGGCCAGTGATGGCCGTGCAGGCATGACCTGCTGTCATGGAAGAAAAGAAGGGACGTGACTGCAAGAGATGTGCAAGAAAATGAAGAAGAAAGTCACCAGTGTGGAGTGGGTACTGGGGACAGGACAGCCAACGCCAGCCCTTGACCCTGGGCACCCTGCAAGGCATCATGTCATTCCAGCTCAGGCCAGTCACCAATGGCCAGAACAATGACAGAGTCAAGGAGGGGTTTCCCCTGCCGGGTTCTTGATGCATTTTGAAAAGATTCCCATTGAAAACAGTGGCAGTAAAAAGGTCTCAGAGCTTAAAGAATGAGCCCTCGATTTCAGCGGCTCTCCCACTGCCTGCCTAGTCTCATTCCCCAGCCACACAAAGAAAACACACTGTTCTCATCCACCCTCAAGGACCTCAGAAGTACCCATTCACTTACAAATAGCTGATAGCTGTTACCAATAATGTTATCCCAGTATTAACAAGATTCCCCCCAAGGACTTCTGCCAGGTAAGGCCTTGTTAGCTGGTTTGCATTGGTCTGGTACTTGAAATCACGAAGCCGCATTCAAACCAACATCACTTGTTAACAACCAACTTTGCACTCTGTACACTGGCCTCGCCTCAAGGAAGACTGAATTCCTGAGGGCATTTCCATTGTCTCCATCGCCACCGTGGCTGCCTCAGGGACTGATACCTGCGGACAGCCTGTAATCAGGGGATGAGTGTTTGCTTTGAGAGGACAGTGGTTGGGTCCTTGACTGTTTCTCTGGCACTGGTACCCTGCCCCACTCCTGGAGGAGGGAACCATCATCGGGAACCTGGTCTCCTAATTCTGAGCTCACAGGTCATTCATTGGACCACGTGTGCCCTGAATGTCCCCTCTACTCATGGAGAAGATTAAGATGAGATAGTAGAAGGCACACTGCCCTGTCATTCAGAGATCTGGTGGAGAAGACTCGGCAGCGGTGGTGGTGGTGGTGGTCGGGGGGGCAACAGCTGCAGTGCTTGGGCCAGTCCAGCACCACCACAGTGGAGCGGCTTTTCCTCAATCTTGCAGGCAGGCCCTGCAGGGCCAGGGGGCAGGAGGGTGGGAGTCCAGAGCAGAGCGGCTGCTGTCGTGTGATTTTTACACACACACACACACACGCACACGCACACGCACGCACACACACTCTGGTCCTCTTTGTGTGATTTTGTGTGAATTAAGAGTCTGTGGCCAAATATAATTTGGGAGAGAGTTGGTAAGGACCAAGCCAAAGGCCTGGGGAGGCCTATTCAGGGCAAATCACTCGGAAGAAGGGATTCTGGATTCAAAAGAAATGAGACATGGGTTGATGAGGCTCCAAGGAAAATTCTGAACGTAAAGAGAAACTGGGGAGAGTCAGATAGGTCGGGTCCAAAGGGAAGTGAGGATGTATAAAAAGGAAATAATGAATCAAAGATGTCAGGCCCCATTGGGCATTGGAGATATGTTACCAGAGATATATAAGTGACCAAAGATGGGAAGGAACTATTGAGTTCTAGGACACTTTGCTGGAACCCACAGTTGGTTCCCAATTTCTATCTGGAGTTCTTCCATTATTTAAAAAAAAAAAAGATAACAGCATAAAGCTCAATAAATGAGATAAAATCCATATACTGTACAATTCAACCATTTAAAGTATACAATTACTTTTTTTTTTTTTTAAGTATGGTCACAGGGTTGGACAATCATCACCGCCACAGTTGATTTCACAATATTTCCGTCACCTACCTGGAGATATTGACTCTACAAAGTAGATGGAGAAATTGGGAGAAGAGCAACCAAGGTGACAAAAGGACTACAAAGTTGGAGCTCAGAGAGCACAAGAGGAGATGGGACTCTTGAGTCCAAGGGAAGGAGGCTGCGGAAAGATCTGGTATTTAATGAGTTAATATTTTTTTTTTTTTAATTTTTATTTATTTGACAGACAGATCACAAGTAGGCAGAGAGGCAAGCAGAGAGAGAAGGGAGGAAGCAGGCTCCCTGCTGAGCAGAGAGCCCGATGCGGGGCTCGATCCCAGGACGCTGGGATCATGACCTGAGCCGAAGGCAGCGGCTTTAACCCACTGAGCCACCCAGGCGCCCCAAGATCTGGTATTTAAATAGGGAACTGCTAGGAGTAGGAGATTCGGCTTCTGTTTCCATTAAGGACAAACTAAAAAACTAGGCTCAAGCACATCAAGAAGGACTGAAGTAAAACACAAGGAAGAAAAACCATACCCAACTTCCTGGCAATATTTGTAAACTCCTGGGTTATGCTGCCCTTGCAAATAAGGCTGATGAATGCCATCATGGGTGGGGGCAGGGTTTGAGTAACAGGTCCTTCCAGCTTCATGGTGCTGGTAAAATATGAGGCATCCCTTCAGCACTGGCTGAGTGCCCGCCCTTTCTGTGAGGTGGACTAGGTTTGCTGAACCTGGTTTTCTTGGGAAAAGTTTCTAGAGGGCCCTGTTACATGCTAGATGAGTGATGGCCCTTTGGACGGATGAACGAAGTTTCCAAATGATAGCTTCCCGGTCAGATCAAGCACGTGGTGATAAGCCAGAAAGTATGAGTGGGGTACCAGAGACCACAGCTACAGCTCTCTCTTCCTGTCTCTTGATTTAATTCATTCTTCAGAGTTTTTGAGCTCTTGCTGGGGAACAGGTATAGGAAGACAAACCCTGGGAATAAAGCAGTGGTTCTCAACCAGGGGTGACTTTGCTCCCCAGGGGGCTCTTGGCAAAGCCTGTGGACATTTTTGTTGTCCCAGCAGGGGTAATGGGGGGCAGGTGGGAAGGATGCTACTGGCATCTCATGGGAAAGACCGGATGTGCTGCTAAACATTGTACAGTGCCCAGGACAGCACCCTACAACAGAGAATCATCCAGCCAAAGTGGAGAAAACTTGAGGTCAAGAAATAGGGTTTGGGGGTGCCTGGGTGGCTCAGTGGGTTAAGCCTCTGCCTTCAGCTCGGGTCATGATCTCAGGGTCCTGGGATCGAGTCCCGCATCGGGCTTTCTGCTAGGCAGGGAGCCTGCTTCCCCCCACCCCCCTGCCTGCCTCTCTGCCTACTTGTGACCTCTCTCTGCCAAATAAATAAAATCCTTAAAAAAAAAAAAAAAGAAATAGGGTTCGGTCCCTGTTTTCAAAGAATTAAGTCTGATCATTGTAATGTTTCTTAATATGGCTTGAAATGTGACCTAATGAAAATTTCTGCATTTAAAAAAACTCTCCAAGTTCCTTATTTGAAACGATTATATATAAAACTGAATTCCCAGGACCACTGGGGACTGAGAGCATAGGGACTGCTGATGTAAAGGGGTTCATCACATTCTTACTAATTGACTGGGTTATCAAACCTTAGACTTAAAAAAATTATTTAGCAGGGGGAGGACCATTTCCAGGTGACCTGCCATCTTTATCAAGCAGAGTGAGCACTTTTGAGTGTATATCTAGAACCTAGTTGGATGGAAGATAACCTACAAGTTGGGTTAATACAGTAAACCTCAAGAGTTCATCTCCTTTAACTTGAACTTGTTCCTCGTTCGTGCAATTTCGGCAGGGCATTGCTACAATCTCACTTCGCTTAGAAATCCCCTGGTCTCATAACAGCTGCAGATGGATTATTTGCAATGGTTTGGAACTAGTTCTTTCCAGCACTCATATATGCTACTTACTATAAAATCAACCAATACGTTAATTAAAATAAATACCAATTTATTAAAATGGCACCCTCAGGACCTCAAATACACCCTATTTTGTTTCGCTGATGTGGGAGGTCAGTTATTTGACCTGGTGGTAGTGAGCTGTTCTGGAAAATTGCCTTTTTTATTTAATGAGGAGCAAAGTCGGCCAGAATGACCTCTAACGCTTTTTTCCCTGCTGTTAAAGTTTTCAGCTTAGCAGCTTTTGAGTGTGGGTTTTAAAGGCCTGGCATTGCCACCCTTCAGCTTGAAATCGCCCCTTTATAATTGTACCGAGTACTCTGGGCATTCCAGTTAATTGGAATGGTTTCAAAAATAATTGAAAAGAAAATCTGTAATTCAGACTCGTCACTAATTCATACTGGTTTTTGCCCCCAAAGGATCCAAATTCCTGTGGGT
The DNA here is from genome assembly GCF_963455335.1 of Martes martes. Taxonomy (NCBI): domain Eukaryota; kingdom Metazoa; phylum Chordata; class Mammalia; order Carnivora; family Mustelidae; genus Martes; species Martes martes. The sequence goes on from NC_137897.1 coordinate 12,832,598, forward strand.
TCATTGGGCTTCAAACCCAATATTTAGGAATCATTGCAAAGTACATATTTTTTAAGTCGTTGATGCTTAAAAACTGAAAACAGAAAACTCTTCTGAGCCTCAATTTCCTCACTTGTAAAATGGAATCTAAATCCTTTCCTGCTCTATTAATTACGGTATTTATGAAGATAATCACTGTATTGACATACCCTCTCAGTAATTGGCTACCTTTCCCTCCCTCCCTCCCTCCCTCCTTCCTTCCATCTATCCCCCCTCCCCCCTCCTTTTGTTTGGAGTTTTCACCCTCGCAGACAAACGGTTTTCATGCTTAAAATATGAGACTTTTGCATTTGAATCTAAACAAATCTTTGACCTCACTTTAGCATTTTCTACTCACTGTCAAGGACTTCCTTGGTTAGGATAGTAACTGTATCGTCTTTAAGCCTCTCATTTTCCATCCAGTTTTTATTTTGCCAGGAGGATAACTACCCCCAAATATGGATCTTTGTGATTTGTTCCAATTTTTTATCATTTCTGAACTGAAGCCAGCCGAAGGCATCTTGACAAGTCTGGGCAAATATCAACATTCCTGGGGACTAAACTTACTTCCTAAAAGACTCTGAAAAGCTATTCTTTCGGCTGGTTGGCCCAAACTTTTTTTTTTTTTTTTTTTTTTTGAGAAGAAATGGGAAATTAAGTCACGAGAAAGAGTCTGATACAAATCCTGCTGAAACCTGAAAGCAGGTGAGCTGGAGACAGCTGTGAGGGGTGGGCGAGTAAGTGACCGCAGCTCTCTGAATCAAGCAGAAAAACGAAGGGACCTGACTTGGCCAGTGGCCCCCTCCGTGACCCTGGTGGGGGTCACATGCCTCAGGCTAGGAGCTGTGGTTCCAGGCTGATAACTCTTACATCAGGTCGTGTGAAAGGCTGTAAACATCCGAGTGGGAAGGCAGCAGGCAACTGAACCACCAGGGAACCCCAGGCTCACCCTGACCACAGCCAACAAGCCCTTTGTTCTTCTCATCCCCCGGCCTGCGGGCAGCCAAGTGGATTCCAGTTTCCACCACAGGCTGGAAAGGGGGGCAGGCAGAGGGTGTCACTGTCCCCCTAGCACTACCCTGAGCCTGGTCACTAGACAACACTCTGTGTAGGCCTCACAGACCTCAGGAGGCAGGCCTCTCCATGCCACGGCGCCTCTCCCCAAAGGCCCCCCACTCATGCCCGAACAGCAGGCCCTGGGGCTGGGCGCGGCAAAGGCGGGTGGGAGGCCTATTCCTGGGATCTGTCCCAGGGCGAGGGGGGAGCCCATGCTGACTCCACACCCCAGTGGGCTGTGGAGCCACACACGTAATTTGGCTAAACTCTCACCCAACCAGGGCCCACAGCTGAAGAGAAAGGGGGGCATTTCCAGACACATCAAGGGGGAATTTGTGGCTTGAGGTTTATAATGTAATTACAGGCCGCAAATGCCTTCCTTTCCACCTGTATGTCACTGGGCTTCAAGCACCTGCTCCTTCTATAGGCCAGACTGAGAACTCTGTTCTCTCGAAGCCAGGGGAGCAGCAGCTCCTGCCGGCACGGTGGGAAGACAGGGGCAGCGCAAGTGACCGCGAACATGGGGAGAAGAGACATCAGCAAGTCCCTGGGCACATTTGGATCGTCGTTTCCGAGACCAGAACACACAAGCTCAGGAAACATGGCCAGAAACCCAGCATGGCAGTACAAGTGGGGAAAAAGAGCACCCTGTGTGGAGGCCGAAGGGACGGGGTGTAGCCAGGGCCACGAACAGGACCAGTCAAGCCCGGCGAGCAGCATCTATTTGCCCCTTACCACCATGGCGCACTTGGGAAAGTCAAGTTTAACAGCACGGGAAAAGAGCAGGAAAAACAAAATCCATTCTGGGGGTACAGCCCAGGACCCGCTGAAACGGTAACCCTATCCACGGCGAGCCTGGTAATAAAAGAACAGTCTCGCAACTGCTTTTCCTCCTGTTCGTGTTCGCAGTAACAGCTGGATACATGCTAATTGCAAAGACGTGCAAGAAAGAGCTCTAAGTTTAAAAGCAGGCGTGCCGTAAGCCGTCTCTCGCCAGCACGGCTTCAGACCCAAGTGTGATGTGGCACCTAGCAGGTCTATTTCCAGCGTACACTCGTGGTTCCTGATTTGAGTGGGATGCTCTGTGCTGTCACAGAAGAGCAGCGTGCTGGTCCCTTCTTCCAGCGCCTCGCTTCCGCGCAACGAGAGATAGCTCAGACAGGGGTGTCTGGCCTCGTCACCACTGCCATTTGGGCCAGGGATCACCTGCTGTGGTCAGGGGAGGGGGCCGGGGGGGTTCCCGTGCCTGTGGGATGTTTAGCCACGTCCCAGGTCTCTACCCACCAGAAGCCGGTAGCATCCCACCCCCGCCAGCTGTGACAACCAAAAGTGTCTCCGGGCATTGCTGGATGTTCCTCGGGGAGGCACCATCACCCCAGTTGAAAACCACTGGGCTATACACTAACGAGGGGCGACTCTCTCTTCCCTTCCCGACCCCACTCCCGAGTGTCTCTGCCCTAGGCCAGGAACATTTCTGGGCCATCTCCTGATCCACCAGCAAAGGACTTACCTCTCGTTCTGGGTGGTCTTCAGTAATACCTTCGACTTGCAAGACTTTCAGTCATTCAGAACAATGCTCTTACTGCCTTTGAAAAGAAGGTCCTTTCCAGCTAAATTCTGGGAGGGGGTGGGGAGGAAGCAGGCAAATTTTCCTTTCAGACACATTTGTCTGTTTTAGTCTACAGAAGGCTCAGACACAGAATTCTCCACACCCAGGGCCCGCGTGAACTTGAAGGGACCCCGGGTGCTCGAAACTCACGTCCCCACCCCTTCTCTGTGCCACATTTTTGCAAACGAAGAAACCAAGGTTCTGAGGGGGAAGTGACTTGCTCCAGGTCATACATAGTGCCCACTTAGGGGGGCACAGGCCAATATAATTCTTCTCTGCCTGACACGCCCAAAGAGCTCAGGTCTCAAAGCACAGAGAACTTGTGCTTTATGAGCAACGTGCTTCATGAGCCAAACCACACCAGTTAAGGAATGCAAATTTTTAAAAAATGATAGAATGCTGCAACCAATTAGTGCAAACAAACATTTATTGTGAAATAGTCATCCTACCCTTTATCAGGTATTACATCATCAAAGCACTTTGTGGCAATGAAAATAGCTTTTTTTAACCCCTCTGATTCACCCAATATTCCATTAAAGCTGCAAAAAATGTGCAATCTGCTTGAAAAATAGGTTGCTCTTATTTACTCATTTGTGAAAAGTCAAAAATTAAAAAAGAAAACGATACTAGCTTACAGGGCCTCTAGAGTCAATTTGCTTTCCCGCTTCCCAACTACTCCCCAAAATAATTAACAAAGATAATTTGTTTTAAAGGCCTTTTTATAAAACCAATGCACCTTTCCCCATATTATAATCATAAAAATTTTAAAAAGCCATTATTTACTTTCTTGGAAAAAAGGTGGCCAGCCGTTGTTTTTTGATGGGGAGCATGTGTATTTCCTGGGAGTTCACTTTCTTTAACTTTATGCTCCGGTTTTTGACGGGTTTCCGGAGGGGCTCGGTGCTTCCCATGGGCTCTTCCCCTTGGCTGTTGATGTCATAGCCCTGAAGCACCGAGTCTTCTCTTTTGAAGGAGAAGTTCTTGGTGGACACGCCCGAGAGGCCTTTGATCTTGCCGCAGAAGATGGCAGGAACCGCGTCTTCCACGGAGACGATCACCTTGGCCGCCTGGGACTCGCTCACCATCTCAATGTGATTTTCAGCCTTGACCTCGCTGCCAGCTTGGCTGGGCTGGCTGGGCAGCTGGGTGGGGTGGCTGCCGCCCACGTGGCTATCCATCAGAGCCGAGGCCCCCGGGGCCGTGGCAGGGGCAAAGGACACTTCCACGCCACCGGGAAGTTTCTCCATCGCGGCGTGACCCGGGCTGCCCACGGACCCGCTGCTGTCATACAGTGTCTCAGCGGGAGGCTCGGCTTTCCGGTGGGCTGCCAGCGACAGGTCTAGGGCCGCGTCTTCCTGGCAGACGGGGGGACTGACTTCGCCGGGCTTAAGCCAGGGCACAGACTTCATGGAGAGGTCCAGGGCCTCGTTGTCGCTCCCCATCTTGATGACCGTGCGGCGGCTGAGCTGGAAGTACTCGCTCGGCTGCAGGATATCGAAGGGCTTCCGCTCCTCCTTCTCCAGAGGGGGCTGGGCGCCTTTGAAGGGGTGCACGCCAAAGGACGGCGGTGGCTTGGGGCAAGCGGAGCTGAGCTTGGATTCGGGACTCTGAGGCACCGGGATGGGGATGGGGATGGGCACCGGCACGGGCAAGGGGACGATCACTGGGTAGGGCACCAAGAGGGTGGCTGGAGGGACCAGCGGGGACAGCGGGGAGTTGAAGGCCTGGGGGGGCATAGGGGCGTATCCAGGAGGAGGCTGGCAGGGTGGGGGGCCGAGCGCGCCCTGAGAAGGGAACAGATTCTGGAGCACGGCTTCGAACGGCAAGGTGGGCTCCTGCGGCTGGTTGGGGATGCGCAGGTCCAGGAGCTGGGGCTGCGCCTCAGGGTCCTCGGCTCCCTGGAACAGGTTGTTGTGGATGGCACTGGAGGAGCACGGGGCCTCCTGCGGCAGGACCAGAGGGGAGTTGAGGTGCTGGAAGACGTGCTGCTCCAGCACCACGGGCAGCTGCACGGGGCCCTGCGTGGTCATGACATAGGCGGCATTGCCATTAGGCTGGAGCTCGGGCGCGGAGCTTCCCTCCACCTGCATGTGAATGGGCATCACCACTGGGCTCTCCCCGAGGCACAGGGGCTGCAGCACCGTGGCTGCCACCTTCAGAGCCATGCCGCTCTGGGACTCGGCCGGGGGGTTCAGGATGGACGGGGCCGGCACAGTCACCAGGGCCTTCTTTACCAGGTCAGTGGAGTTGATGTTCCAGGCCTCGGTGGTGATGAGCTGGGCCATGCCATTCTCCAGTCTGTTACTGGCCAAGGCGGGAGTGGACTCAGTCATGTCCACGGAGAGGTTCTGGGACCGCAGATCGTCCATCACTCGGCTCTGATGCCACCGGGCCTGCAACACAGAATGCGCCACGTGAGTCTTCCGTCGGAGACTATTTAGAACGGCCTGAAGTGCTCCCTGTCCGCATCTCTGAAAAGTTTCCGCATCTCCGTGAACCGAGGAGCACACCCATCTCTCTATGTACACATGCACGTTATAGATATTAACCGCTACAGACAAACACGCCCACGGGATCAGCTGTGCATGCAGAAGCCCAATTTAACAGACGATTAAGCTATAAACACAGACGATGTAAGGACTAAACAGCCAAGAGAGGTTAAACAGAGTGTTTTTAAGCCTAATACTCAGCTTATAGGGTTAGCTTTCGCCAGGCACCAAGTTCCATTCCACACTACTGTACTGGGCGGTTAGGGTATGCGGACATTTGACCTGTTTGGATTCAAACCGGCGGCAAAGACTGACTTGACTTCGAGAACAAAATAAAATCCTGTCACATTAGAACGTTCTTTTTTTTTTTTTTTTTAAATTAACATATAACGTGTTCTTGGTTTCAGAAGTATAGGTCTGTGATTCATTGGTCTTACAGAATACCCAGTGCTCCCTACGTCACAAGCCATCCTTAACGTCCATCATTAGAATATTCGAAGAAAACGGAAAAGGGCCATCCCAGTTATGGAAAACAGTGTAAGAACTCTTTGTAACAATAATTCTCCCCAAGTTGGCTTGGTGAGAAGAGCAGCGGCCCATCTCCAAAGGGTCCTCACAGCGGCCTCACGGACTGTCTCTCACAAACACCATCCCTTTTCTTCCTCATCACAGGAAAATCCTCTCCACAGAGCTGGGCCGACATGGGAAAATTGCATGAATGCTCATTGGGCCCAGGGTTGCTTTCCTTAATCGGCTCATCTGTGCGACCTGTGACCTCTACTAACTTCCACTGTCATGAGGGGATGTTACTGATTGTAGGGCTGGAGACATAGAAGACTTGTTGGAAACAAACATCCTCGAAGGTGAGCTACTCTTTCCTGATCTCTTCGGCACCTCTGGCCACTTCCTGAGAGGCCGAAGGAACCCAGTGCGGGTGCTTCCTGGAGGAAGCAGGGCTGCCACTACAAGATGGCTCTCCATAGAAACGCGTCCATATTTAGCCTCGTTGCCATGGAGAAGGCAGGCACCATGTCTAACTCAGGGATCTGCACAGCCCTGGAGTCTGGTTGGGCTTGATCATAATTCAATAATCCTCAGGCTCACTAGGCAGGCACTGGGGAACTCTGATTCTTGGCCTCACCTGTTGGAGCCGTCTAGACTTTAGTCCCAGAGTCACCTCATGTCCTCTCCTCACCCCCAAATTACCAGCACATCTGCCCCAACAAGGAGGAGAGGCAGCCCAGCAGGCCGAGGCAGTGGGAATAAACACATGAGGTCCCGCTTACGGGAAGGCAGCTCTAACCAACAAAAAAAGGTGTGATATTTCCAGATAATCAAAATGCATCAAATGCATAGAACAAGCAGTTTCTCTGAAGCAGGAGGACAGGAGGGCGAGGGGTGGTACAGGGTTACACTGTGGGGCCTCTGGGGGGGGGGGGGCTCCAGAGCCCGACACCCTAGAACCAGGGTGTCCTCCGAAAACCAGGAGGTGACCCGGCGTGCAGGCCAATAATTCCTTTAGGGCAGAATAGGGAGGCAGCCCACCCCAGGGAAGCTGAGAGGGCTTGCTCTAACCGAAGGGCCTGGTTTTTCCCGAGGGGAATCCTCCCTGATTTAGCTCACCAAACATCGTACCCCCAAGACACCATCGGTTCCCTCCTTCCTGAAGGCACGCGTACCTTCACGCACTCATTCGCTTAATGAATTGGAGTCGCCTTGACGGCCATCAGAAGCCACTGCGGTGGCTGGCCATGGTCTTCTCTTACTGTTGCTGTCTGGGCATTTGCTATGGCGATGAGCCAGGCCTCTGCCAAGAATGCTGAGCACTTTCCGTGCATTACTTCACTTAATCCTCAGAACAACCCTGTGAGAGGGGTCCTATGATTATGCCCATTTTACTGATGAGAAAATGGATCCCCTAGGAATATTAGATGATAGGATAAGGGACGCTAAGGCTGGGATTAGAGTTCAGGGTTAATCCCAGGCTTCGTCTCCCAGTGGGAACTGTGAGGGCCACGCTCCTTCATGCATTTGGTTTCCTGGCAAGAAGAGTCTTCTACAGCCTTCCCTTCAACACTGAGCGCCTGCGCCTACCCAGCCGTGTAAAAGAGAGCACTGGAGTGTAAGAGGTTGGCATCCTCTATGCCTCAACCTTCCTGAGACAGCTGTCATGGGGGTGGGAGGGCAGCTCAGCACCCATGAGTTACAGGGAGGCCCTTAGATCGGCTGCGGACTCAGGTCTGTGGGAGCAGGGCTGGGGCAAAGAGGAGAGGAGGCTCGGGCCCAATCCCACTTTCACGTCCTCCCACACCATAGCTTTGGACCCGCTGGACGACTTAACCATAGTGGGCCCCGTGAGCACCCCCAGTCCCCTCCCTCTAGCGGCACCGGGCTGCTGAGATGAGGCTTGCCTTTGGCTACACTGGCAAAGGAACAAGTAGCCCGACCTTCCCCATGCCCCCTCCTGTCTTCCAGGAAGTTTTTTCTCTTTTTCTCTGCTCTCCCTCCCCTGTTGTTCATCCCCCTCGCTGGGAGCCCCCAGTGCGACCACAGCGGGGCCGCTGCTACCAGAGCCGGGGCGGGAGGCCCTAGTGATGCTCGGCGAAGACCACCCAGCTCATGAGAGGAGGGTTCAAAGGGCAGGTCTCTGTGCCCCCAGGCCTCAGGATGACTGAGAAGCAAGCTGGCAAGAGAGAAGGCGTCCTCCCTGCTGACGAGCCGGGGAGGCAGGTGTACTCGGGACCTCTTCAAATTGAAAGAAATCACAGAAACCACCAACCAATGCTCAAGTGGACAGGCAGGAGTTCTTCAGAGGTGACAGCGAACACTTTGTTCAGGTTTTTTCCAAAGATCTTTTGCAAATGGGTTTAAATGAGGTCATCCATCTGTCTCTGTCTTGCCTACGCCCATCATGACCCGGGGGTGGGGGGAGGTCTGTAAATGCAGTGTTGCTGGATGGGAAGTGGGCAGCTTGGATGTGGGTCACTCTCAGTCTCGTGGCCGGGGGCCAGCTGCTGGAGCTGGAGGGGTGGGGTCCACCCCAGTACAGGCCACATGCTCCTTAGATGGAGACTCTGGGGAAAAGTCTCAGGGCCCAGGGCAAATGAGGAGGTGAGGAGAGGCTGTCTGGGGCAGTAGTTAGGCTCAGAGAGCTGTGGGGGGTCACAGAATTGTCATCTGGACCCCTCATCTAGCTATCACCAAGATCTAAGTATACCAGAGGCAGGTTCTCCCTAGGATCTGTGTCTCAGCCTGAGCCCTCTTGGGCCTTGGCCCTCACCCAGCCAATTCCTGCTCATTCATCAGACTTTGGGGTGTTCTCTCCCCCACATCACTGAGGTCCAGAGTGCCCCCCACCCCCACCCCATACTGGGATTGCCTAGTCACTCGTTTCTTCAGGAGCGAAGGACCGCCTCGTCTTTCTCTGTCTGGTGAATAGTAGGGGCCCACGAATGAGCAGGACTTCTCTTGCCCAGCCTCTGGTTGCCGGCTCACCATGTACATGATCACGGCGTGTCAAGGCTCACCAGGGTGGTCAAGCTCCTGTCTCCATCCTCTTCCTGACTCTTTGCACAGATGAGGAAACTGTGACCCAGAAAGTCTGACCCAAACTTCCCCAAGACCAGTTATTACAAAAGTCACCATGCTCTTGCTGTGAGAAAAGCAGAGGGCCAGGCCCCAGCGGGACCATAGAGGATAACATGACAGCCAGCCCCCCTCGCCAGCCAGCGGCATGAGGAGGAGTGCACCCCGGGGTCCTGTGTTTCTCTGGCACTCCCAGGAAAAGTAAAGTGAAGTGAAGCTGGCTGTGTGCTTCTTTCCTTCTAAGGAGGTACATTCGGGAGGAAGCCGACCTGGGGCCTAACTCCCGGGCAGTCAGTTAGGGACTTGGCCCACATCTGGCACCCACCAGGTGCTGCCGCAAGCCATGCCTGCCTCTCAGGCCTCCTGCTTCCAGACTGTTGCTCCCGTGTCACTCTGTGGGCCTCCTTACAGACAGACATTTATATGATGAGGATTTGTTTATGGCTTAATTTAAAAAGCAAAAACACCTGAACACTCAGATTATTTAGACTAGTCTCTAGGTCCTAAAGTCCATCTAATTTCCTCATCATGGGCATTTATCACTAAGTCAGTCTCCCTCTCTCTCTCTCTCACACACACACGCACACACACACACACACACACACACACACACACACACATGCACGCACTCCCAGAGAGCCCAATCCCCTCACCCCAATGCTCTCTGCCACATCCCAAATGATGCCATGGGGCCCCCTGAAGAGCCTGCAACTCAAAGTGAAGGAACTTCAAAATGTGGTTGTGAACTCCACATCTAAATTTTGTGAATTTAGAACATTTTCAGCACAGACAACTGCCGAGATGATCACAAGGCTCTGGTCTGCAGAGCTCAGTGCCCCTCAGCAAACACTTTATAGCTGGGTACCTGGGCGTGAGGAGCAGAGGTTATTCAACATAGCAAAGCAACTCAAGCCAGGGACCACTGTGTGAGGTGACTGGAAGGCAAGCCAAGCCTCGGGGGAAGTGACCTTAGTGACCCTGGGCTTGCTGGCCCTACTTCTCAGTATGCCCCCTTTAGCCCCAAGAACAGGCAGATGTGACCTGCTCTCCTCTTCCACTGAAATTAGCCTCATCTAGATTTTTCTATCAAGATCAATTTCTTCCTCTAAAACATTCATTTAAAGAATATATCTTGATAATTCTCTTAAGATGCGTGTTTTCCCACTGCAAAATATTGACAGCTTTGATTTTTATGGAGCCTGTAGGCAGCTATCAATTATTTCAGGTCAAACCTGGATCATCTACGTCCTCCCTGCTCGAAGTGGGGTCCTTGATGCAGCTGCAGCAGCATGTCCCGGGAGCTTGCTAAAAAATGCAGGCTCTTGGGCCCCACCTCGGACCTCCGGAATCAGAATCTGCACCTTGACAGGCTACCCTAGGGGAGGTCTGAGGATCTCATGTTAAAGTCTGACAAGTTCAGGCTTAGCACTGCTTCACAAACTTGGCTGCACATTAGAATCGCTTGGGAGCTTTTAAAAAACTACTGATGTCTGGGTCCCTCCCCTCCTCCCCCAGACTCTGATTTAATTAGTCCGGGGCACAACTGGGGCATTGGGGTTTTAAAAAATTCCCTAGGTGATTCTAACATGCTTTCAGGTTGGGAACTCTTAATCCAGAGGCCAGAAGACGAGGCAGCTGTCGGCCAATCTTCTTAGTGATGGATCTGGCTTTGTGCTTCACGGAAAAAAAACTAAAGCCATCAACCCAAGCTCACTCAACTTCTTCCCAGCTCTCACAGTGTCCCCCAAGTTCCCCTGCCCCTGGGAAAAGGTGGCACGTCTCTCCCTCTTGCAAGGCTGACTTCGCAGAGACCTCTGCTAAATAGCCTGCCCCGCCAAGCATTCTCCATTCTGAGTCTATTTGCTGCTTTCCATCCAGTACTTCCACTACACCCCCAGTGACTGACTTAATTCCGTGTAAAAATCACCCGCCACTTACTAGGAATTATAGGAGCAATGCATAATTTTCGTCTTTAATACAACGTGGATATGGTTTCACCATTCAGGACCTGATATGCACTAAGTATCTAAGAAGTAATTCCAGCTGGGTAAAAAATGGTTTTGCTCTCCCCATAGGGTGTAATAATTGTTAGTTACTTGCCCCAGTGATTCAATTTTCTGAGCTTTAAACACCAGCACAGAGTCGATCTATTGGTGCTGTGAACATAATTACTACGCGAATGTGCTCTCAAATTAGTGAAAATACAGAGAATACACAAAATAGTCGCCCACCTTAGAGCTGACTGCCTTTTATACCCAGAGACCCACACAGCCGTCCAAAAGAAATATGACCACCCAGGTGAGCTTTGGAAATGAGTTCTCCGACAGGAGACTTCATTTATGGAAACAGTGGTGGCCTCAGGGTTCAGGACTGAGTCTCCCCTTCAGTTAGATGGGCAGTGGCTCTGGGCAGCTCTGCAGAGCACAGCCTGTAAATCTCAGCTCTGATGTGCTGCTGCGTAAAAAATGGTTTTGCTCCCCCCACAGGGAAAAACATGGTGGAGGTGGACAAGCAGGGCCCTGAGCATCGTTGACACCAGGGGACTCCGAGGTCTTCCTGGGAGTGAGGTAAGGTCACCATAAAACTCATTTATGTTCATTTTGCCATCTCACCCTTTTTATTCCCATTTTTCTATTTTATAGCATATGTAGTAAATCAATATAGAAAGACATATAATTGTGTGTGTGTGTGTGTGTGTGTGTGTTGGGAAAGTGTGCAGTTTTTTCTGATAGGAGTGCAAGAATGAAAATGTTGCAACTCAGCAGGACAGATGATGACATTCTCAAGGCCCAGCAAAATGTCCGGGTCCCCCTTGCCTGAACAAGTCTTGGGGTCACTGGCCCAGTTCATCTCTCCATTTTGCTACGCAGGAAGCTGAGGTTCAGAGGTGTGGAGGGCACCTACTCCCAGAGCTCTGCTCCTCTAAAAGCACAGCCCTTCACCCACTGCTTTGGTTTCAAAGTCCACTTGAGTCGAAGGGGTCCCTAGTTACCTCTCCAATGCAACCAGCACTGAACACCAAAGTCTGTGGGATGGTCTGATTCAACCATCAAACTGTCAAAGACAGTATGAAGGAGCTAGATTCAAAAAGATGAAGTAAGCTCCTGAGACCGTGATACCTAGTAGTCACGTGATTGAAACGGAAGAGATGAGATTCAAGACACAGAAACTCAAGGGATGCCTAGGTGGCTCAGTCGTTAAACGTCTGCCTTCAGCCCAGATCATGATCCCAGGGTCCTGGGATCAAGCCCCGAATCGGGCTCCCCGCTCAGCGCGGAGCCTGCTTCTCCCTCTCCCTCTGCAGCTCCCCCTGCTTGTGCTTTCTCTCTGCCAAATAAATAAAATCTTAAAAAAAAAAAAAAAGACACACACATGAGATTTTCATGACTGTGGGAAACTCATTTTATGTCCCTGGGACTCCGTTTCCTCTTTTACGACATGGGGTACTGCTCTGCTCTCATCGTGGGGAGGAAGTTAACTCAGGCCTCCCTCGAGTGAGTGGTGCCTGATGGGAAGGGCCAAAGTCAAACTTAGCCTTCTGGGAATTGCTACAGGGCCATGAAACATGGGGAAATGTGAAGGAGAATTGGAAAGAAGGGAAGTGCACGAAGGGTAGGTTTTCTGGGGCCACTCCCAGGACCACTGAGAAGCCTCACTCCCCTGAACTCATGACCCTGACACCATGACCTGAGCCAGAATCAAGAATCGGACACTTATTCTGCACAGCAAAGGAAACAGTCAACAAAACGAAGAGGCAACCCACAGAATGGGAGATATCTGCAAACGACACTACAAAGGGCTGATACCCAAGATCTATAAAGAACTTCTCAAACTCAACACCCAAACAACAAGCAAGTCAAAAAATGAGCAGAAGACATGAACGGACACTTCTCCAAAGAAGACATATGAATGGCTAACAGACACATGAAAAAACATTCACCATCATTAGCCATCAGGGAAATTCAAATCAAAACCACATTGAGATACCACCTTACACCAGTTAGAATGGCCAAAATTCACAAGACAGGAAACAACAAGTGTTGCAGAGGATGTGGAGAAAGGGGAGCCCTCTTACACTGTTGGTGGGAATGCAAGTTGGTGCAGCCACTTTGGAGAACAGTGTGGAGATTCCTTAAGAAATTAAAAATAGAGCTACCCTATGACCCAGCAATTGTACTACTGGGTATTTATTCCCAAAGATACAGATGTAGTGAAAAGAAGGGCCACATGCACCCCAGTGTTCATAGCAGCAATGTCCACAATAGCCAAACTGTGAAAGGAGCCAAGATGCCCTTCATCTGATGAATGGATAAAGAAGATGTGGTCCATATATGCAATGGAATATTACTCAGCCATCAGAAGGGATGAATCCCCAGCTTTTGCATCAACATGGATGGAACTGGAGGAGGTTATGCTGAGTGAAATAAGTCAAGCAGAGAAAGTCAATTATCATATGGTTTCACTTACTTATGGAACATAAGGAATAGCATGGAGGACGTTAGGAGAAGGAAGGGAAAAATGAAGGGAGGAGAAATTGGAGCGGGAGACAAACCATGAGAAACTGTGGACTCCGGGAAACAAACAGGTTTTTGGAAGGGAGGGGGTGGGGGGATGGGTTAGCCTGGTGGTGGGTATTAAGGAGGGCACGGACTGCATGGAGCACTGGGTGTTATACGCAAACAATGACTCACGGAACACGACATCAAAAACTAATCATGTACTGTATGGTGACTAACATAATAATAATAAAAGAAAGAATCGGACGCTTAACCAACTGAGCCACCCAGGCGCCCCCCCCAGGTCATCTTTAAACCAGGCCAGGGAAGAAGCGAAGGCTGAAGGGAAGGGAGAAGCTGTGAAGTTTTGTTTTGTTTTGTTTTTTTGGCTTCAGTCCGAGTACGCTTTGTCTCTCTTGGGACTCAACTGCCCATCATCAGGCAGCGTCTGTGGGTTGAAGACACAGCACTGGCAGACAACCTACTCAGTACCAAGCATCCCTACTCTGTGGTCTCTGCGGGGTATCAGGTTAAGGCTGGGCCTCGCCAGGTAAACGGTTGGTTGAAAATGAGAAATATTAAAGCTGGACGAATCTGAAGATTACAGGGAAAACTTCATGACTAGAGCCAACAGCTCGGAGGCCCAGAGGCGGTTTTCTGTTGATGGCCTTTGCTGGGTTCCACTAGAGCACGGGAGGGACCTGGGAGACTGGCTGGGGAGGGCACCATGGGGTTGCCCGGCCTCCTTTCTTGCCCAGGTGGAGAGTATCAGATGTCTTTGCATTTGTGATCTCACTTCATACTCCCAACTACATCTAGCCTGCTCACAAGGACCGATGGCGGTCCTTGGGCCGCACAGGACTGGGTGAGGGCTAGAATAGGAACTAAGTGCCCCTCCATTCCTGTCTTCATTCTTTCAAAAACTATCTGAGCACCTACTGTGTGCCAGGCAAGTTTTCCTATTCCTCTACCCTGGTACTGTTTCCTCCATAGGCGTGTTGCCTTCTGTTGTGGCTCAATCCCTAAAGGATTAAGCAACCCATGTCCCCTCAGGGTTATCTGCTTCCAGCGGGGCTCCTTCAAGGCCCCTGTTTCCTGCAGAGGTAAAGCAGTAAGTCTCATTGGAAGAACACCAGTCCCAAGACAGCAGCGGGAAGAGATGTTAAGGCAAGGACCTCTCTAAAGTAGAGAAGAAATGCTTAATTTTCCAGAAACTACAAGACAAGAAGCACCCCCTTCAAGTCTTGGTGAACCTCGGCATCCCAGGGAGAGAAACCGTGAAGAACTGCTGTTGGGGGCGGGGGACACTCACCTAGACAGTGGGCGGGGAGAGTCAGGGAGTGTCTGGCCCTGCACGTGGTCAAGGTCACCCACCTTCAGTGGGACACAGAAACCCCAAACACCCTCAGGTGCTGGTGTCCAAGTGGCCACCTTGTGCGGGAGCGCAGGTCTCATCCAAGATCTCAGGCCAGTGTCTGTCATCTTCAAATGCTATGGTATTTGGAGAGATTTTTTTTTGGTTTTGTTTTGTTTTTGCAATAAAGAAACCTCTTCACTATGGAACAAAGAGGGGGGGAACCTGCCTCTGGAAGAGAAAATACTTCTAATTAGATTGAGATACAAAGGTTAAATTTTTGTTCTGGGAAAAGGACTGTTTATAATCCCGTGTCATTAGCCGGACATTTTCCAGAGACTAGCGTGCCAGAAATAGACCTTTTGAGGGGTCACTGGAAGAAAGGGGTGTAGACTTGTGAAGTCAAAGGACTGGAGTTCGGATTTTCCCTTCTCCTAATGCATGTGAGCCCCTCACCTCGTACCGGCAGAGAAGCAGTGTCAGTCTCACCCGGGGCCCTGGGCTCCCCCTCACAAGAGTGGTCGGAAGTACACGCTTTGAACTCAGACAGGCCTGGGTTCAAATTTCAGCTCTGCCTCGCTTTGCCAGCTGTGTGGCCTTGGGCAAGTGAGTTCGAGGCCTCGATCTCCCTCTCTGCACAATGGGGTTTCCAGAGCTGCAGTGGTCGTCACGACTGAAAGAAACAGTCCGTGTAAAGAACTTGGCACCGTGCCAGGCACGTGGAAAGTCCTGCATGAAACATGGTCGTTATCACCGCCACCGCCACCATCATCATCGTCGGGATCGCTGTCTCCATCTTCATCATCATTCTCATCGTCAAAGCTGTCATCATCGTCGTCATCATGTCACTGGCGTCACTGTTATCATCTTTACATTCACCGCTCATCCTTCCTCTGAGGGTCTTAAATAGCATTACAGATGCTCCCAGTGGGTTTGCACATTAAGCTCCCAAGTTAAAACCCTGTTTGTTCAAAGATTTATTTTTAAATCAGCTGCAAGGGCCTGGGAAGGCATTTGACATAGAACTGTTGTCGCACCTGACGGAGAGGTCGTGACCAAAATTCACCTGGCCCCCACCGTAGCTGAAATACCAAACAGGAGCACTGTCCGAAGTTGTCCTTACTTCATGGTACTGGGCCCTGCTGTTGAACTGGCTGCCTCTTGGAAGTCTGGTTTCTGCCTTCCCAGGTTTTCATGCAGAAATTAGGGGCTCTCAGAGGGCCCCGCCCCCACGTACAGGATGCTACCTCAGTGCCACGGTCACGGTGGAAACTTCTTGACTGCCACCAGTGGTGATGGATACAGTGGGCAGAGGGCTGCTGGGTTTGGACGAACTCAGCCGGCTAGTTGTCTGAGTTGGCGCTGCTCCCTGAACAGATCGATTTGCCTGGAACTAGTTTATTTGGGAGAAGATCCCAGAAAATACCAGTAGAGGAGTGAAGCAGAGAGACATGGAAGAGAAGGAAGCCAATTTATCGGCTAAGTTACCACCGTGGGCAACTAGGGCTCGATTCCACTGGGGGAAGCCGGGAGGTGGCAGAAACCGCATGCCTCAGAAGCGGGGTGCTTATTCACAAGCACCCATTTGTCACAGGTCAAGGGCTGCTCCCTTGATGATGTGTTAATTCTCTAGCCCTTCAAACTAGCCCGGCAGGTGGCCTAGTGTGCTCCTGGCGGCGGGGTAGGGGCGGGGGTGATGTCCTCAAGAAAGTCACAGCTATTTGCAGTAAGCAGCCCTCAGGATACAGAGGCCAGTCTGAAGGGACATGAGGATGGGGACAAACCATGTCTACTACACCAGCCACACCCTGGAAAGTGCTTCTTATGTGAAGACCCAAATGTCAGCAATTCAGGCCACCACGGTAGGGTGTTTTCGCAATGGTCCAGAGACGGTCAGCTTGGCTAATGTGTTCCTTTGCTAGACTATAACTGGGGCCCTCAAGAAAGTTGTTTTAATCATATTTGTGCTGGCTGGAAGGCTAGATGTTCCTGCGATGAGTCACAGAGGGAGTTTCTCTTCTGGGGATCTCGTGTTCCAGCTCGGGGACCAAAAAACAATAAATAAACAAACGCCACTTCACTTTATCAGCTGCATCCCGCCTAAAAATAAAAATAATAGCAGCCTTGACCTGAGAAGTGCACAGACAATGCAGGAAGAAGAGGGTGGAGAATGCTTGTCTTTTAAACAGGGAGACTGCTTTCTGGAATTCTCTTTGGCCAGAAGCATCTCTCTGCCTGGAGGTGAGATCTTTCAAGAGCAGAACCACCCACTGCAGAATCTTGGGGCCGGTGAGCCTTTCGAAGCCCTAGAAATTCACTATATTTCTCCGAAAGCAAGCCTTGTCACCGCAGCTAATGGAGCATAAACAAAGCAAGGCTGGGACAGGGGAAGGCAAAAGCTGCTGTGTAACATCTGGTTAGTTGACAATGAAGATTATAGGTGTTATTTCCTATTTTCTTTCAGGGAAGAGTTCTTCTGGAATGCATGTGTTTACATACATACACACACACACACACACACACACACACACACACTGCACAGCAGGTGAGCAGGAATGAGGCCACCTGTTGTCCCTGTAACTCT
Source organism: Martes martes (assembly GCF_963455335.1). Taxonomy (NCBI): domain Eukaryota; kingdom Metazoa; phylum Chordata; class Mammalia; order Carnivora; family Mustelidae; genus Martes; species Martes martes. Next base: position 12,849,789 of record NC_137897.1, read on the forward strand.
CCAACCAGAATTCACTGGAATCTACTTTGTCCTCACCTATTCCACATCTGGGTTCTGGTCACCGAACCTTAATTGCTGGAGGTGTCACATGGGGCAGATTTCAAAAGAGGAGAGAGTGGAATGGAGCGGAGGGTTCTAGAAGAGCAGGAGGAAAGGTACAAGGGGGAAAGGGTGTGTGGCCTGGCCAGGGCTGGAGTCCAAGGCTGGTGAGGGCTTCAGGGAGAGACAGGGTGCTATGAACTGGAGAGGGTGTCTGGGTCTTCCACAGGGGGTGAAAAGCTGCCTCATGCCCCAAAGGACTGCCAACTGAACCCACGCAGTTTTGATGTCTTCACAGATCCTGACCAACAGAATGCCATGATTCAGGAGGGAGACCATTACATTGGGAGGAAAAGAGAAGTAGATTAATTCGCTGGGCTTTGCTAGTTTCTTCCCTTCTCTGCCTATCTGCCTCTCTGTCTCTCTCTCCCCCTCCCACCCACACCCCCCGCCCTGGACACGCAGGCTCACAACATGATACTAATAAACTATTTACTAAGCATTTACTTACGTGCCAGGCACCCTGCTAGGTATTTCACACTCACTTTCTCATCCCAGTGTCTCAGAAACCCCAGCAGATCAGTACCACCTTGGTGTGAATTGGTTTCTTTCTTTCTTTCTTTATTTATTTATTTTTCCTTTCAAGAACTGAGCTGTGAATCCCCAGGGAATGACTATCTTGATGGGAAGGAGGGCCAGAGCTTTCCAGAATGTGAACAACGTTTAGTACAGAGAAGGCAGGTCTGGGGGAGGGCGGGACAAGAGAGGGCAAAGGTTCCTGGCATCATGTGTAAGGGTAGAGGGGGCTGGGGGAGGGCAGGAAGGGGAGAGAAGGGGAAAGCGTCGTCTCACCTCTGGCTGGAGGCTAGAATTCCTCGGCCTGCTTCTGCACCTGGAGCAGGGGCAGCCTTGAGCCCCTCCCTCCACCAATGCCACTGTAGCCAGCCACTGCTGGCCCCTGAAGGACACAGGAGCTCCCATTTCTTTTGTGGCCTAGCTCTTCCTTCCTACACCTCTGCACAAGCATGAAGCCCAGGCAGGGATTCATTCCCATCCTTCTCAGGGATATATTTCATCCCTGGCTGACTGGCCAGCTGTTCACCATACCCACTTCCTGTTCTGCCTGGACTACATTTCCCAGCCTCCCTTGCAGTTAGGGGTGGCCGTGTGCCTGAGTTCTACCCAACAGTATGTGGGTGGAGGTGATGTGTGCCGCTTGCAGGGCTGGCTCCTATAAACTTTCCATACATGGTGCTCCAATCTCTTCCTTTCTACCTGAGCTTGATGCACAGAGACCTCTTGGAAGCTACCTCTTGGAGACAGTGGAGCCACAAGATAGAAGTGCCTGCACGCCTGAATCACAGTTTGGAGGAGGGCCACCTCCTCTGTTTGGGGGTTTTTGTAAATGAGGAATAAACTTCTACCGTGTTTGAGCCACAACACACTTCCAACCTATTTGAAACAGCAGCTAGCATTACTTTCAAGGACACCATCAATGCTTCCTGGGATCCACTCTGCAAAGTGAGTGCTGGGGACAGACTGACTTGTAGTCTCAGAGCACACTGAACCCCACTAGCTGAAAACCAGACTGGCAAGATAGCCCAAGCACTCAGAGCCCAATTCTGAGCTACCTCGAGTTAACTTTTCAGCACTAAAAGTGTGGACACTTTTGGCTCGATTTATTAACGTGGGTTCAGGACATTTTTTGGTTGGTTTCCTGCATTAAGAGGCACCGAAAGAGTCCATTTCGTGGGGACTCAGAGCTGGCAAGGTTTTGAGAGAACAGGAGGGTGAAGCTGCCTTCACAGAGCCAGAGGAGAAGAGCTCTCAGCAGCCTTCATTCCTGGAACCCCAAAGGCTGCCCTGGTCCGTGTGAATGGGTATGGGTGTGGGAGGGAGACAAAGCAGGGCCCCGGCACAACAAAGGCCGAGAGACCTGGAAAGCTGGGGTAGTTTGTGGAGCAGGAAGGCCTGGGATTTCTGCCATTTCCCCAGTCACATCAGATTCTTTATTGGACAGGTCACTGTGGATTTTCCTTTAGGGGAGCTCATTGTCTATGGCTCAAGGGTCTGGGCCAGCTTTCCCTTCCTACCCTCCATAATTGATTTCCTAGGCAGACACCACCCATTCAATAGTACCCTCCCCTCTAGCAACCACTGAAGTTTCACTTGTAGCAAGCTCTTGCCTTGTGTTCAACATTACTGATTTCTTTCTGGGTTCCTCTCCAAAATACTGATCTGTCTAAAGACTTTGGGACATTGACACTTTGTAGTGAGCTGATCACAACACAGAAGAGGCACCGGCACCTATACTGCGACATTTCCTGTCTAAGACTCAGGTGAAACCCTAACCCTGTCAGTCAGTGTTGTCATCAAGGCCACACACCTCACGGGTGGGGAGGATGTGTGTCAGCTTGAGTTCTAATCAGCAAGACTCGTTCCCAGAGTGCTACCAGAGTCCTGGTTATCTCTTCATCTCCATCAATACCTGAGGCTTGGCTACAGAGCACAGGGAATATTAGAACTCACAGGTTATAAAATAGGTAGCTTACTAATTAGCATGAGGACTGTAAGAAATGGGTAAAATAGTGACATGTGAGATATACAGATTAGTGAAAACATTTTAGAGGTGCTCCCTACCTTGTGTGCATAGAGTTGGAGAAGCCAGGAAACCCATAGCCAGCACCCCGGGGTGCTTCTGATGCTTCCCACCAAGCCGGCCCCGTGCCTGGCAATTGGTTTTAGAGGATTTACAGTCGCCTTGCCAAAATTCGGCCTCAGAAATATTGTCGTATCTGTTCCAGTGGAGCTTTCATACCATGTGTGGTCACAGCAGCAGGAAAGATAAGCAGCTGGGACTCTCTAGAACAGGCTTCTGAACTGGTCTGTGCCTGCTGGTTACTTACATGTTAGTTTCTCACCGGCTGTGTGTGCCCACGCAGGCGCAGAGCACAGTTTGCCTGGAGGCAGGTCTTAGGGCTGTCACAGAGTGGTTCTGAGCTCTCTGTGTAGGAGTCTCTCCCCTCTCCACCTTGGCTCGCTTGCCTGCCTCTTCTCCTGCCCAGCCTTGCCTCTCTGGGGACTCTGGCCTTCAGCTGCCCTGTGGAAGCCCATAGACGATGCCCTCAGGGCTGGAGACTGCGCTTCAGGGACAGGGATGAGGAGCAGAAACCTCCTGCCCATAAAAATATAACACTTGTCTTCCCCTCTCCCAGGACATTTTCAGTGTCTGAGCCGGCACTGACTGACATGCTTGAAAATTCTTACAATTGTCCTTTAAACTAAAAAACTAAGGAATCGTATCACATTCATTAGAACAACTAAAATAAAAAAGACCAACACCAAAACTTGGAGCAACAGGAGGGCTCATACCCTGCTGGTTGAACGGTACAGTCACTTTGGAGAACCATCTGGCAGTTTCCAATGAAGTTAAACAACTGTCCACCCTCCGGCTCATCAATTACACTCTTAGGTATCCTCCCCAAAGAAATGAAAATACAGGGATGCCTGGGTGGCTCAGTCGGTTAAGCGTCTACCTTCGGCTCAGGTCATGATCTGGGGTCCTGGGGTCGGGCTCCCTGCTCAGTGGGGAGCCTGCTTCTCCCTCTCCCACTGACTGCCACTCCCCTTGCTGTGCTTTCTCTCTTTCTCTTTGTCAAATAAATAAATAAAACCTTTAAATAAAAAAAAGAAATGACAACATATATTCACAAGAAGAGCTGTACACAGACGTCTGGTCGTGAAAGGCAAGAACTGGAAACTCAAATGTCTGTCAGCGGATGGGTAAACCTAGCGTGCGACACCCACACAGTGGACTTCTACTCAGCAATGAAAAGCAGTGACCTCCTGCCACATGCGACAATGTCAGTGAGTCTCAGAAACACTGTGCTGAGTGAAAGAAGCCAGATACAAAAGTGTACATGCTATAAGATTTTATTGGCACAATATCCAAAAACAGGCCCAAAGAATGTATGCCTGAGATCAGACAGTGGTTGCGATGGGGAGTTGGTGGGGGGAAGGACTTTTCTGGGGTGACAGGAATGTTTTAGAGCCTCTTTCAGACAGTGACTATACAGGTACAACAAATTCTCAAAACTGAATCATTTGACCACTTAAGAATCATTTGATTTTAATTACCCTTGATTTAAAGGCGGGGAGGGGGGAAGCTAAAAATACTGTCAAGCTACAGAAAAAGGGGAAACACCACCCAAAGCGGTACTGCGTGTGAGCACTGTGACTCTGACCAATCCTGAGCGTCCTGGAGGGAGTGGAGATGGAGCAGAGCTGGCTGATTGGGGGGGGGGGTGTTCCCCAGGGCACCTGCCAGGGGCCCTTTACCTCAGGTATAAACACAGGAGGGAGCATCACCAGCTCTCAAACAAATGCTCAATGAAATAAAAGAACAGAGGCCCCAAGGAAAACTGGCCCAAGAGTGTGGGATAGCTATCAGGCTTTGGGCCAAAACCACTTTCCAGGAAATGCCAATATTTTTGTGTTTGGGAAAGGGGAGGGAGCTTTGAGGCGAGCAAAAGCCAAAACGTGCTGGTCTCTGGACAGCAACGGCTGCCCAACTGAGGGGCCCTGTGGGAGAGGCCTCAGAATGCTGCTACCGAGACTTCCTCTGCGGGTCTCTGCCATGGGGCGCCCAGAAGTCCTGCTGGAGCAGAAATCCCAAGTTCCGTGAGGGCAAAGATCTCCTGTTTTGTAGGGGGGAGAGGACTCTTCTATTTCCCTGGGAAGAGGCTGCGGCAACACTGCCATCCGCCATGTTCAGCCCTCAGACAGCCCAAGGAGGCGTTATGGTGTTGTGACCCAGGCACGGGCTCGTGAGTGGGGCCTGCCCCAGATCCTTGCTCTGCCCCTTCAGAACCCCGTGGCCTTGGAAAAGGGATCTGGCCTCTCTGAGCTGTAGTTACCTCGCCAGTGAGCCAGTGAGATGGGATGGGGGTGGGGCGGTCACTGCTGGGTTCCAGAGGTCCTTCTGGTCACCTGTGCTGATCTCTCAGTTGGAGAAGGAGTCCCCTCCCACTGAGTGAGCATCCACTGTAACATTTCCGGATCTCAGGTGCACGGAATCTGTATAATCACAATCTTTAGTTCATGACACTATTCCATGCACGGGAATTTTTTTTTTTTAAATTTCATTTTGAAAACTGTTTTATTTTTAAGATCATACAATTTAAAATAACAAAATAAATACCCGTGAAGACACCACTCAACTCAACACGTGGCTCTATTGGACTTTCTACTATGTTCCATTAGTTCTTTCAACCACCTACCCACATACCAGCGTCCTGGTGCTTATAGCTTCTGATGGCGCGAAGCACCCTGAAGAAAGTCAATCAGGGTAAGTGACAAGGGGAAACGAGGTGGGGAAGAGACCACTTCAGGGAGGGCAATCTGGGGGGAAACCTCTATGGGGTGGAGTCACTTGAGGAAAGCCCCGAAAGGCAAGAGGAAACCCGGTATCGAGTGTTCCAGTGTTCCAGGAAGACCTGGGCCCGTGCGCGTGTGAGTGTGCGTGTCCGCGCTAGCGTTACAAGGAGGGAGGGAGCAAGTTTGAGTGTAGTGGGAGAGAAAAGCGAGGGACCAGGTCACACACAGCCTTCTAATTTTCATTTTACAAAGACTATCTAGTGCAACACATTTTACAGACGAGGAAACAGAGGTTCACAAAGGGGGACTGGCCTCAGGCCACACATCTAGTCAGAGGCAAGCTCACAGTTAGGGTTCTGTCTTCTCTGTTCAAGGCCGCGTGCATCTTTGTGATGATGTGCTGGCCCTCTAGGCCTTCAAAGGCTTTGAATCCCACAAAATGCCTCCAAGTGGCTTTCAGGTAATGAGGTGACAGATAGTATATTGAAATAGTGTTCTTCCAAGCAGAAGTTCTTTGCCACACAAAAAGATTATTTGAAGACTAATTAGGATTCTGACATTCTTTTATGGCCTGGGACCATATCAAAATCCATGTGAATATTTCCAAGCTCTTATCTTATCATAGGTGATATTTATTCTCAGGAGAAAAACCAAGGATATGCTAGCGATATTCTGTGAAATTTAAGTTGGGTTCTATGATCGTATAAGCAGAAACAAGACTTTTTCCTTAATAACCTACAGATAACTGAGAAATATACAAGTAGTAAATTAATAATTTTACATATATTTTAATGCCATCCCTTCAGTTCGATAAATGACAAGAATTTTGATTCCTAATAATGTGGCTGGAAGTACTAAGGCCAGGGTTTAAAGGCTCACATACCCCCTTTCTTTTTGAAACTCTGAGCCCGGTCCAAGATAAAACCAGGAGACAGAGCCATGACTAAAGACATTACAGTAAGTCTGACCTGCATTCCCTACTAAACCTTTAGGGTAAATGGATTTCTCAAATCTGTTTTCCACTTTGACTGGCTAATCCCTTCCTTCCAGGAGGAGATTTTAGCTGCTCCACTCTGCGCCTCGTCTACGGCAATCGACCCATGTGCTGTTTCCATCTCGCGTCCCCACACCGGGCTCTGTTACAACTGCAAAAATGATGACTCAAGAGCTCACAATTACTGACTTCCGAGAGCCTCTGACTTCCTCCAGGAGAGTAAGCAGATGAGAAGTTCTATGGAGTTTCAAAGAGATGAATTCAGGCTGTTGGTGAATCCCGCCCAGGCTTCTCTCGGACAGGAGGACAATTCCGAAAAAGTACGCAGGCAGGAGAGCGCTAAATGGCAGTGCTTGGCGCAGGTAAGAGCCATCTGCTTTCAGTTACTTCAGCTGGGTCTCACCAGACCGAAGTGACTCAAACCGTTGGCTGAGAAGCCGGGGGATGACTCCTTGCTCAGCCCTCTGTCCCAAACCACTTCTCGCCATTAGGAAAGCGTCGGGACGCTGGGTGACCTCGCAGGTGGACCCTCACTCATCCACCCTACTTGTCGTATGAGAAGGAAAATACAGAGCAGGGGCACAGCAAATCCAAACGCTTCTGACTTGGAGAGAGGAGCCCTATTTGATGAAATGGCAGGGGGTGGGGGGAGGAGATGCCCCATGGACTGGCTGTGGGGCAGAAACAAACTTCTTAACTTCTCTATGCCTCAGTGTCCTGATGTGTGAGACGGGGATGCCAACAGTATTTATGCCTCAGGGTTGTTTGTCAAAGGGTGCAAGAGCTATCATGCAAGACACTTAGAAGAGCTCCCGGCATACAGTAAGCACTCAGTAGGGGTTGGCGATTATTACTGAAAAAGATAGGGAGGGGCGCATGGGGGACTCAGTGGGTTAAGTGGCTGCCTTTGGCTCGGGTCATGATCTCAGGGTCCTGGGATTGAGTCCCGCATCAGGCTCCCTGCTCAGCAGGGGGGTCTGCTTCTTCCTCTCCATCCTCTCTCCCTCTGCCATTCCCCTTGCTCCTGCTCTGTCTAGCTCAAAAAAAAAAATTTTTTTTTAATCTTAAAAAAAAAAAAAAAAAGGATAGGGAGCCAAAGGACCCTCACTGTGGAAGACTAAACAAATAAGGTGAGAATTTCATTTTAAACTATAAGTAATAAATATGATGAAAAGGAGGTGGCTTCTCTTCTCAGCAATTTTAAGCCTGGCTGGGTACTGGTCTCCCACAGGCCATGGTGGCCAAAATGTGCAGGGGGACAGTAACTGCCACCAAATCCGAAGTGACAAATATAAGGTCAAGAGTAGAGGCAGTGGGGACCTGATGGAGGGTTTTCATTAGGCCAGACTCCCCAGGATAAAGGGTTGTGGAGGGACAATCAATTCGGGCTGCACTGCTTTGAAAGGCCCGGATGCCTAGGCCACACCTAGACCACTAACATTAGACTTCCACAGCTGGCTTGGGTGGTGGGATTTGCTAGAGCTCCTCAGGCGATCCCAGTGTGCCAGCGGGGCTGAGATCCCCACCTTCAGGTCCAGATCCCCTTCCTCCCAACATGAATGAGGGCTTATCCTGCTCAGTCCTCATGAGGCCCAAACACACAGCCTCAATTCTCTCCACGGAGATGGAGAGAACCCACTGGGCCCCATCCGGGGCGGAAACTGATTAGTATTTGTGTATGAGGCCACAGTGCCTGGGATACGGTCTTGGCGCTGACTCAGTAAGTGAATGAATAGATCAATGGATGGACGGACGGACAGATGGACGGATGAGTAAAAACAGCACCAAAGCAAATGTCTGCTGATATGGAAGTAAAATTAGTTAAAAAACTTTCTGAAGGGCCATTTAAAAGCATTCATACCCACTGACCCAGAAAATCTACTGCTTGGAATCCCCCCAGGACAATGCAGGCCCCGGCTGGCTTCTCTCCCCAGTGCCTGCACTTCTGATTGGAGAGAGATCCGTGGGCAAAAGAAGCCAAAGAGAGGGCTCTCCAGGGTGACTGTGCCCTTGCGACTCTACCACTGCCATGGGGAGGTGGGGGGGGCACCCTCAGACAAGGCCGCTATTTATTTTTTTTTTCTTTCATTAAGGTTCAGGATTTGCACAGACTTTAAGATAAGAACTCATCTCGGAACCCAGAGTTCAGGGGCAGAGGCACAAAGGACATTCTTCTAGATAGGAGCAAGATTACAGCAAGGTCCTGCCAGCCAGCGCCTCGGCCATTAAAAAGCCAGTTAGGCAGGCAGTGCCCGACGCCTGCTGTCGGATTTTGAGCAGAGCAGCCCTCTTTTGGCCCCCACCTCCTTAGAATGAGTTCACTGCAAAATGTGCCCCCATGGGGTTAATGACTAGACCCAATCCTAAGAACAAAGGTGCTAGCATTTTGGAGCCTTGTCCCACACACCAAACATGGGTATTTAACATGGGGGCGTTAGAACCCTTCCCTTTCTAAAAATGGGATGGACTTGCCTTTGAGTCATCTTGAAGACACAATACATTAGGGTAAATCCGTGTGTCGAGAACCAAGGCCTGCCTCTCAGGCCAGGGTCTGTACTGTGCAGGAGATGCGGGAGTTGCTTCCGCGTGCACGCAACAGCATAAAAACGATGGGACTCCGAATTAGGGGCTGGAATTACGAGGAGCACATTTTCCCCACAGGCCTTTAAAAATTAGTCAAACTTTCTCCTCGGAAGCTATTAAATGTGTTTGTATGTGTGTGGACTTCTTGGTACTTAAGAGAAAATAGAATCATCTTTACATTTTAAAATATTCCCTGGGTAAGACCACTTATAAGCAGCTTAGTCCAGAAAAAACATTATTCTTGTGTTACAGAATCAAAGCAGCGTAGGGGGAAAAAAAAAAATCAAAGGGAACGATCAGTCAGGAAAAATGTCACGGTTCCAAAATGCTGTGGGAGACCGCATGAAAAGCACGGTAATATTTAAGCTGGTGCTGAACGTACTTTTTCTACAGTTGCTTTTCACCAAGTGTAAGTTTAGAGATGCTTTGTCAAATGCCTCTTTACGGATTTATTCTGAGGGATTTTTTGCCCTTCTGGGGCTTAAAAGTGCATGCAAGGTTGAGGAGGTGGGTGGACTTTGGAAGCACAAGGCCACACAGAGGCCAGCCATCAGAGCAGAGCCCGGAGGAGGCTGAGGTCAGCCCTCTGAGCCCTGCGCCGCTCACGGGCTGCATGTGGCTGGGCTGGCACTGTCCCACACCTGGAAAATCACTAAGGTGATGGAAGGGGGGCAGGCAGTGGTGGATGACATCACCGTCACCACCATCATTGAGGAGAGAAGAAAACCAGGTAATTCCCGAAGACCAACAAAGCAATGTTAAGAAATGTGATCGGATTATTGATCCCTTCAAATGAAAATGCCCGTTCCTTGGTAAGACCGTTATATTCTAAAACCAAAAGACAGGGAATGCCACTCCTTCTTTCTTTTCAGTCCGAAGGTAGATTGTTTTACTCAGCTGTGTAAAACTCACCAATGGCTTCTCAATCCTACATTAGAGTAAAAGCCAAGCCCTACAAAGGCTCATCTGACCTGGACCCACTTTAACACTTTCCAATCATTTTCTCCTACCACTTTCCTCCTCCGACAGAATACTTCTTTTCCCAGAAGATATTAAGCTCTTTCCTACCTCAGGGCCTTTGCACTGGCAGTTTCCTCAGCTGGGAATGACCTTCCCACAGCGGGTGCCTTCTCAGCCTTTGAGTCTCAAGTCAAAATAGCCTCCTTAGAGAAGATTCCATGACCATCTGTAAGCCCCCACCTCCATCCAGTGATTCTCCCTCACGTCAATCTCTGTGTGTCTTTCCTCCAGCATCTATCCTATTTGCAAATTGTCTTTTTTCCCTCTGTCTACTGTTTATAGTCTGTCTCCCTCCATCCTGCCTGGAATGTAAGCTCCTCCTCTGCCATGTTCACTGCAGTATCCCCAACAGCCGGAATCATGCTCACTCCACAGACGGTGCTCAGTGAACAGACATTTGTAAGAAGGGAGAACAGAAAGGAGGGAGGGAGGGAGGGAGGGAGGGGGAGTGCAGTGTTCCCGACTAGGGTACTCGAAGACCGGTATACCTCAGACTCCTCACAGAGGTGCCTCCAAATTGTGGGTGAGGGGTTCCATGGGTTTTGGCCATAGCCGAGGCTCTACAGAGTTGAGTCACTGTCAGATGGAATGTTGAGTTCATGGCAGGGTGAAGTCGCCTTCAACCGATGATGAGTAAGAAAGCACTGCACGGGCCTCTAAGGCTGGATGGCGGGTCTGCTGGGGTGTCGAGAGCTTTCTTCCTGGACTGTGTAGGAGAGCCCGGCCAGGGCGCCGCTCCTCACTAACGTCCTGACTAACCCACACACCTAAGTGACTGTCGCCTCATGGCCAAACTCGGAGACCTGGAGGGCAGGGGTGGGGCTCTGGTCAGCGCCCAGTAACGTTGGGTGAATGGCTGTACTGCACAGAGGGTATTCCTCCGGATTACCTATGACTTATTTACAAACCGCTTCTACGGAATACTTCTCGTGTGCTGGTAGGTTTCCCAATGTTTATAAATATTCAATCCTCACAAACAACCCTGCAAGGGAGATGTTATTATTCTCGCTACTTTACGGATGAGGAAACCGAGGCACAAAAAGAACGGATGACTTGCTGCTCGGTGGCAGAGCTGGGGTACGAACGAGGCCACGGCCCTGCACACTGAGGACAGGCGGAGGGAGGTGGCATCAAAACAGGGTAAGTGGGAAGGCCGGGGACTTAGTCCTTAAAGGAATCCCGGTGGCGAAGACTCACACCCCATGGGCTTGAGGGAGGGTGTGGGGAGTGGGGACTGTGGGGCTCCCGCCCGGGGCTCCTCCCCCAGCCACAGAGCGCTCCTTCCTTTCCTGCTGCTGCTATAACTCTCGATTGGGCGACTCTGTCCCCGCCACGAAGGGGACATTTGGCAATGTCTGGGCAACATTTTTGGTTGTCACAACTCGGGGAAGGGGGTTTCTATGGCAGCTAGTGGGGGGAGGCCAATGGAGACGCTTAAATGTCTTGTGATGCACGGGACAGTCCCAATGACCAAGAATGATGTCCCTCCAAATGCCAGCAGGGCTAAGGGTGAAGGGCCCCGGCGCTCCACAGACCACCTGGCAGGAAGTTGATGAAAACGGCGGTGAGGCCAGCCAGGGAGGGCCCGTCTGGGAGTCCCTGAGAAATGTCAGCCCGGATCCTGCCGCACCTCTCCAAGATCTCCAGGGCAGAAGGCAAGAGCCTTCCCTCCCACTGCTTGTCGCTCCTGGCTCCTGGCACGGCAGCCACTCCCTCCCGCCGAGAAGCTGAGAGCAGCCCCGGCCCACGGGACCCACAGCGGAGGCTGCTAATATCCAATTCCTGTGGCAGCTTCTTAAGATGCTTGGCTCAGAATTTGGTATTCCTCGAGCCCTTTTTCTTAATTACGTTCTACAGATGAAGGGAAACCCATGTATAATTCAGAAATGAGCGGTCCTACCTTTGATTGCTTTCCAGCATGCCACATCAGAATAGAACCGTGCTACTCCTCCGAGAAGAGGAAGGCGGCTCTGCGGCAGGGAGGGGGCCCCGTGAGCCCAGCTGCTGCTCAACCAGGTCTCCAAGCTGGACCCCACGGCAGCCCCGAGGAAGATTTAAAATGCTCTGGAGAGGTGGTGAAAAGCAGAAAACTCACTATCAGATTAGGGATGGAAAAGAGTGGGGCAACCGGGTGATGGAGAAAATTCCGAAGGCTCTGCGAGCTGGGACTATAAGCCCGCCTCACCCTCTTGGGACATGGGGTTTACGACATCCCCGCAGAGACGCTGTGAGGGTCAGCAGGGGATGGTGCGAAAGGGCCTCTCACGGTGTGTAGAGGAGAGCAGCGCCTTGTCCAATTTCTGTCTGCTCGCCCACCGACCTTCATCCTTTTATGCTCTTTTCGCCATTTATCCTTTTAACCATCCTGACACCCGTGGGATCCCAAAGCTATTTATGGCTCCAGCCCACCAACCCAGGAGCCACCAGCTGTCGGGAGCGCTCAGTAGAATAATCAGAAACAAAATCCACCTTAAGAAGCACTGTACGTGACTTGGTTTGAAGTCATTGGAAGGAATCATAGTTGACCGGATTTTCAAATCGGGCTTCAGCTAATGAATAAACCTACCGCCCAGAGTCAGTGGCGTTTGCCAGGATGCTGTTTCCTGGCCATCTGTGTGGCAGAAAACTGTCTCGGATGGTATCGACAGAATCCTGTCCAGAGAAACGGACCCAGCCAGCAGTTCTCAAACTGGGCTAATCATCAAAATCCCCAGAAGGAAGGTCACTTTCTAACAGTTAAACTATGAGATGAGCTAGGAGCAAAACAGAACCAGGCATTGTCACCTCATAGAGACAGACGGATGCTCAGTCAAAAAGACAAAGCGTAACCTGATTACAAATACTAATAAGGTGCCTGAAGACGGAATGAGTCTGTCACGGGGGGTGGTAGCCTCTAGAAGCACAGGAAAGGGGGATTAAGCAACAGAGACAGACTGGGCCCTTTGCCTGACACCCAAGGGCCTGACCCAAAGCATCTGATGGTGGCCAAGGCTGCACGCGTCCCAAACTACCCCCAGGTGAGTCTAAAGTCAATGGAATAGGAGTTAGGAACCTCTTGGCAAGAATTCTAAGTCGTGTGGAGCAATTTACCAAGTGCCAGACGCTAACTCGTGATCCTTAAATGGTTTCCGAAATCCTTAACCAAGATATTTCCCGAGCATTGTTTGAAGCTGCACTTGCTTTTACATCGAAGAGGACATTTTTAGATACGAGATTTGTTTTCCTTCCAGCAAGATGCTCTACATCACTGCTACCAATTAGGCAAGTTCATCTAAGAGCTTTGAATCTGTACTTGTGAAATTCCCCCTTTGCCCATCCAATTTTATGTCTACACAGTGCAGCGGATGGCCTGTACCGCTCCTTTTATGAATTCCACTCTTGTGAATGTATTTCCAAAATTGTTTCAGAATCTCTTTGTCTGGGAAAGCCAGCACTGCTGGTTTTAATAAGAGCATGGTTGAAACATAGTTATCCAGGTCACTGGGATTTCATGGCTTCCCAGAACACAGCACCCAGAGTACCTTTTCTTTTTGAAACAAAGAGTGCCCCACCCAACCCCACCCTACCCCACCCTTTCCTCTTATAAAAAGACTCCCTGCCAGTGCTTTCTGCACAAATGTTTCTCTAGAAAGAGAAACCTGGCTTAAGGGAATGCACATGAAGCGAGACCAAGTGCAAAGCAAGTCTGGCCTCTGGTTTAAACCCATCAGCATCCCAAAGTGAGCCACAGGCAGCGGCTGGCAAAGGGGCAAGCACCTAGTAGGTGCTCAATCACTAACCAAATCCGGTCCATGATTTTACAGAACGCCTGCACCTCCGTTTCAGAAAACCCAAACAAGAATTCTCCAAACAACTGAGACATTCCATAGAGTTCACATCTGAGCACCGTGTTCTATTACGTAACCAACAAAGTAAAAAAAAATTTATTTTTAGCTACTGAACTTCACAGGGAAGATCCGAGTCCTATTTAAACTTCTCTTTCATCCCTAACCTTCAAATGACACTCACATGATTTGCTTTTTTAATTTGTTCTTTTTTTTTAAAGAAAAGACTCAAAGATGGCCTCGAGCATATTTAAAACAATACAAAACAACAAGAGAAATAAACCAGATGGCAAAAAAAATCATAAATCTGGACAAGCGTGTTGAACGAGCTACAAAGGAAGGCATTGTCAGACTGTAAAGGGAAGAGGCACTTCTTTCCTCATGGCTAAGTCTCCATTATTGCTTCCTTGCTTGCGAAAGAAAGCTCGGAGGTCATCCAGGGGAGGGTGTCATTGTCCCGCCTTAACCTGTCACATGCCAAGACTAGAAAGAGCTGCATGAGCATTGGGAACATTCAGAGAGTCAGTACTCAGAGTAGGTGGGCAGTGCATTGCTTCCCATGCGACAGAAAAAGAATACTTCGGAGAGATCTTGGTATAACTGCACAATGGCAAAGGTAGGGAAAGAGGAAACACCTGACCCAGTGCAGCCGTGCTGTTTCTAACACATAATGAAAAGCTTTCCCTAGAAAAATCCTCTACCCCTATCTTTTCTACAGACATCAGTGAAAGGTGATGAAAGGTGATGTTTTTCTTTCTAGAAAGGCCAATGGCACCCTCTAGGCTGAGGGGTACAAGAAAGAGACTCTAAAATTCAAGACTCATTCTGCTTGGCTGTCTTAGACACTGGGCTAAGATTCGGACCTTCCCCTGGAGAGAAGGGCTTTAGTTTTCAGGGGTTTTGTTTTGTTGGCTCTACGTGACGGCTAGGTGGACAGTAAAATATTTAGGGGCATTAATGTCAACAGATAACTGTGGAATGAATGAGAGAATTAACCTGCTTTGGGCTAGCCTTCCAGATCTTACAACAGCTGCCATATATTCTAATGCATTAAAAAAGTTTTTGGGTTTTTTTGTTTTTTTTTAGCCAACAATAACTGGGCCTCTTAGGCAAGAGCACATGTCCATTAGTGGTTGATACTGAGAGGAGTACAAGCTGTTCTGGTGTAACAACACACAGAGAACAATCTGGTGCTAACTTTCTGCTCCCCCAGCCCTGCTCACAAATATACTGCCTCACCAACCCGGGCTCATCAGCCCTACCTGCAACCCCCCATTTTATCTACATGACCCGGAAAGATCCAGAAGGTCTGCCAGGGCATGCCTGTTCATGCAAATGCACGGGGATGGACAACTCCAAGATCTCCTGCTCACCACACCAATGGCTTCTCTGCATCACCCAAGAGGTGCTCAGGGGAGAAGACACACCGCTGGGAGCTGCGCCCCAGGGCTAAGCAGCACAAAGGATTACAACGGTGGACTTAAATCTGGCTACTTGCCACCCCCATCCCTACCCTCTTTGTTCCACAGCCATCCTGAATGCATCAGAGTCGGCTGTAAATTGCTTTTCTGAGCAGGTCTAGAACTTCATGGATGTGCTAAGGAGATAAAGAACCGGTAGCAGATTGTCTTCCCCACCCGCTCCCACAGCCTCCAGTATTTTCCCAATTAAGCGCTCATCGCCTTATTATCTCTACCAAAGCCAGGGCTGCAGCGGCTTGTAATCACTTCCTTAAATCCCACCTTCCTCTCTAGAGGAAGGACTCTGGAAGTGGGGCAGAGATCGCTGCTGCCTTGTTGATTACCATTCTAAGCCCAGAACCTTGCAAGGTGCCCGCTGTGTGATAGAAGTTCATTGATATCTGTTAAAGGAATGCACAGGTAAGTGAGTGTGTAAAGGTGACCAACCTTCAGGGTAACCAACCATCCTGGACTGAGGGGCTTTTCAGGACCCGAGACTTTCAGTGCTCAACCGGTAACAGTCCCAGGCTGACCACGGGTGGGTTAAAGGGCTTACCCTCTCCCTTCATTTCCAAACGCGGCTTGCAGACCTGCCCTTCCCCGAAGTTCCCAGCCATGCCACACCTGTATGTACAGCCGCTCGCCTTACCCATCAGCTGGAGGGAGGGGGTGGCCTTCTAAGATGACAAGGTTTTGAACCCCCTTTCTGCCCTGTGACAAATGCCTCCGTGAGCCACACTGCCTGGTCAGCTTCTTTGTGAGAGCTAATAATGGTTGCTTTATTTCCCAGACTTAGAAAATGGGAAGGTGTCAGGATGATCAGGAAGGATGCCCAAATTTAAGCTGTGTCCCTGAGTCTGCCCAAAGATAGGCATGGTGCCAGATACAGAGGCACTCCGGAGGGAAACTGCTCCCCTCCCTTCCTAACTGCTTTCGAAACCATCCCAGGCCCACCTTCCCATCTGTTTGCTAAGCTACCCCAACAGGACCAGTCGCAGGCCCTGCTCACCTCTCTCTCCTCCATCTCAGGGTTAAAGGAGGCGAGGTCCTGAAGCAGCCCCCTCGCCCAACAATTCTGCGGGGAATGGGATGAGGGAACACGGGGCTGGCTGCATTCTCCGTGTCTCCGTGAAGAAAGACCCAAGGCAGTCCCCTCATTCAGGATACAGGACACTTGCTTAAACAGTAGTGAGAGCATTTTGCCACCAGTTTGGAAGAAGTTCACCTCGGGGTGCATATCGTTCTTGCTTATTTCTAGGATGCCCTTCTAAAGACTTCTAGAAATAGAAGTTAAAACTGAAGGTATTGGGGAAACCAGAAACAACCCAACATCCATCAGTAACATACAGGCTGTGCTATCCTCCTATAACGGAATCTTACAGAGCAGTAACAGAATGAATTTCTAATACATGCAGCAACATGGACAGATTTCCCATTAAGTGAAGGAAAATGGACACAAAAGGACATACTGCGTGGTGCACTTTATATGAAATTCAAAAACCGGCAACAAAAACCATTAGAAGTCACGGCAGTGGTTATCCTACAAGCAGGAAAGGGGCGTTATATTCACTGGAAAGTGAATTTTTTGCAGGACGGAAATATCCTGTATCTTGATTTAGATGGTGGCTGTACAAATGTACATAGTGGCAAAATTAATTAAATGGCACGTTTAAGATCAGCTTTTAAGTGACATAGAAAGTATGTCAAGGGAGTAGACATATTTTATATGTCAATTAGAAAGTAAGACAATATCATACAAGAACTCTACTTCAATTAAAAATTAAAAATTAAAAAAATTTTCACGTATAGCTGGCAAAATAAAATAAAAAATACACAAGCAACCGAGGAGGTAAAGCCACTCATTTCACCCCGGGAAACCACTCCTACCCCCTCTGTAAGTACACTACTCTATCTACCTGCTTTGGCTGTCAAATTAAATTAGATGAAACTGAGTGGGGTAGTTGTTCAATCTCATTTGTTAAATGTATGCTCGACAAAGGCAATGCTGTCAATCTCAATGAAATTAGGGTCTGTCAAACGAAGGTTCAGATTTTCTTTTTTTATAAAAGACCGCTCTCTGCATCTAGGACCCACTCTCCAATATCTTCCGGGAGCTGTATCTCTCCCTGTATGTGAACATTTCAAAGGTCGTGTATATGTTAATTTACTACCTGGTTGTTATTTAAGAGGATTTTATGACATCATTTTATGTTGATTTATTCTTTCTCCTCCTCCAGGATATTCCAACAGTGAGGTAGCTCTGGCTGAGTAGGAGACTTCAAAGAAATCACCGCTGTCATTTTTCAAATTCAACATGAACACACACAAGCAGTATGTTTTGGTCAGACATGATTATGATTGCCATTGTCTGTAGCTAGAAGAAAGAAGGGGTCTACAGAGAAACTGTTCATCTTAAAGATTGAAGAAAAGAAATTTTAATAAGGAGAGACAGCAAGCCAGAGACACCCACAGCATGCCCGATCTAAATAATTACTTGACAGTAGCAAAGCCATTTGGTGAATTTGACAATGTCTAGGTCTTAATAATCTGATTCCATTTGCTTTTTCCTGGGGGCAACCTAAAGGCTTCACTGTTTTATTGTAAGGCTATGCAGCTTCATTTTCCGTGGGTTCCGTACGACCAACAGTATCGTAGAGCTGAAAGAAGAGGGAAGGAGTACAACAGCGAGAGGAGGAAGAAGGAAGTTTGGGAGCAGGTGCACCGGCCAAGCCGAGGCTGCTCCTGGGAGGGGAGGCTGGCTGGCCCTGGGATGCTGTGTACACGGCTCTTCCACGGGAGGAGGGACAGAAGAGGTTTCCTCGGTGGAGGCTCAGGGAAGGGCAATGGCAGAGGGCCATGGGGACAGGAGACCCGGAAGGGTAAGGCCCTGACAGAGGCGCTCACCATCCCCCACCCCCATCCCGGCACAGGGTTCCAGCACCTGTGGTGTGCGACACCTCGGCCACGCGAGCTCGCTCCTGCCGCGGAACAGAATGACTCAGGCTGGAGAGCGTCAGTGAGTGATCACCATTGTTCTTCTGCTCAAATGTCACATGCAGGCGCCCTGCACGCTGCCATTCAGAAATCTATTCGCCGCCTAGCGAAGTCAGGAACTTCCCTGACCTACTTTCACCAGACAGGGGAGGCTTCTAATACCGCGATCAGTGAAACAGCAAAAATGATTCGAAAAGGCGTGCGATGTTGCAATGATCAGCCCGAGCAAATCCAGCCCTGGGGAAAGATTAACTTAAACAGCTTGGGTGCTTCTAAGTATGCGGGGTGGCGAGGAGAAACAGACAAAAGGGAGTCAGTCCTCAGAACCCAAAATGCCCGGCTCCGCCACCCTGACCCATCCTGGCAGAGCGAGTTCACCTGCACCCTCAAATCCGTCCCACACACCTGTGCTGCCTCAGCTGCGCCCTCCCCACAGGCAAGCTGCCCCCTGCACCCGCAGGCAGACGACCCACTCCCCCCACCAAATGCTGGAGGCCTGCGGATGCCCCAGCCCCACGGAGATGGGTCCCTGTGTTTCCTCTTCCAGAACCGCAAATTCGAATGCAAATCATCAAGTGCTCTATCTAATGAGAGTCCTCTATGTTCCCTTGCTTGACTTCCGCGGAAAGACACCCACCCCTCCGAGCAGAGACGAGAAAGACACTGGGCAAAGTGCTCTGTGTGTGGATTTTGCTCCCCCAAAGGATTCATTTTAGAATTCTTTTCAAAATGTTCACACCTACATCACAACGACATTTTGGAAAATCAAAAACAGAAGGAAACATTCATTCAGGAATCACATAGCCCCAACAAATCAAAACTCCTTATTTGGTTTTATTGTTTTATCTTTTCAGGAAACAACCTACCATGGCAGACAGATACTTTTTGTCTCTTCTTCTTCACGTTCTCTTTTATAATAAACCATTTTCCTCAGGGCTACGGAACAGCTTGCAATCTCCTTAAAGAGCAATGCCCAGCCCCATCCCACTCCCCGACCGTACATTACCCCCACCCCCCGGTGGGTGTCCTAAATGGTTTCATTAACTTACACGTTCCCGCAGTATCCCGTCCATCACATGCAGTATTGGGACCGATATTGACAGTAAGCAATGGGACGAAGGCTGTCTGTCTTTACCACAGCTTGACGATTAAATACTATTTGTTACCGTCCTCCCTTGGGTCAGCCACTGGTCTCAAACTCCTCCACAGCAAATATAGCTGGCGGAGGCCTGGCTGAAGCCCCAAGTGGATGATGCAAAAGGTGCCGTGGAATTTGCAAAATTCCCAGGCAGAAGCAACGGTACGTGCCAAAGAGCATTTTTCTTGGGGAGGAGCATGGCTTCCTTTGGGAAACCTGCAAAAACAGACCCTGAGACAGATTCAAGTGCAGACAGTTTGCATAGGAGAGGGTGTCAGGCAGCTCCAGTGTGGGGGTGGGGAAATGAGCCTGGAAGGGCAGGTAGCCATTCAAAGGTGCTTTTTTTTTTTTTTTTAAAGATTTTATTTATTTATTTGATAGACAGAGGTCACAAGTAGGCAGAGAAGCAGGCAGAGAGAGGGGGGAAGCAGGCTCCCCGCTGAGCAGAGAGCCCAATGCGGGACTCGATCCCAGGACCCTGAGATCATGACCTGAGCCAAAGGCAGAGGCTTAACCCACTGAGCCACCCAGGCGCCCCTCAAAGGTGCTTTAAACAAGCAGATGCCTGCTATAGGCACCCAGGCATCAGTTCTTCTGTGAGTTAACATCAGAGCTATCCTTGCCAAGGAGGGGGGTTAGTTCGGTGCCCTTCCCCCAGCTCTGCTGGGGCACTGGTTAGGGGCTGCCCAGGGGGGCAGAAAGACCAGCACCTCTTGCCTGCCCAAGGCCTGGGCCAAGCACTCTCCCAGGGACAGCACGAGAGTCTCATGGCCAAGAACCGAAGAGGTGGCAGTGAAGGCACGAGCCGGTGGAATGAGTACGAGGGACAGAGGGGTCAGTCCCCAGAGCTTCCTTAGAGAGAAAGTCAAGGGTTTAGGTGCTATAGACACCGAAAGAGTCTGAATGACTACCACGTGGGCGCAAGCCTGTTTGTTCCTCTTTCTTCACTCCCTGAAATCTGTCCTGGCGTCCCAGGGTCCAGCAAGCGGCCGGAGTTTCCCAAAGTCTGAGCTCGCTCAAAGAAAATCTAAGTTGTGTGCACCCAACCTTACTGGGATTCCCAGTGAGAAAATCTTGGCGTTGGAGCCCAAATCATAAGCCATCGAGTGCAGTAGCCAATGGCCCTCCCAATGGCCCCAGTTTACCCCCACAGAGTCACTTTTACAGTGGGGGACCTGGCTTCATAAATACGGCAATCCTCAGAGATGATGTCTGTTTTGCAGGAGGGCTAAAAGTCCCAGAGAGCCTGCCACTCTCCCCCAGGGGATGCCCTTTTCCCCCAAAGTAAGGGAAGCCGTCAGACTCAAGACAAGCCACTTCGAGTCAACTGTTTCATTCTTCTGCGAAACTCGCTGGAGTAGGTTGGGGGTTCTGTTGTTGTCTGATTTTTGCAAGCTCTATCTCTGTCAAACGCTATCACAGGCAACATTAAGACAGCTCTACATATGGCCACCAAAGACATGTTCAAGAATGTTCATAGCAGCTTTATTTGCAATAGCCCCAAACTGGAAACCACCCAGATGTCCGTCAGCAGGAGAACGGATAAACAAACTGATCCATCCCCACAATGAGATACTACCCGGCAGCAGGAGACGCGAACTGCGGATACACGCCGCGACGTGGATGGATCGCAGAGGCACTGGGCTAAGTGAAAGCAGCCGGGCACAAAAGACCATAGATGCTGCACGGTTCCGTGGATATGAAGTTCTAGAAGAGACAAAATTAATCTACGGAGACAGAAGTCAGAACTGTGGTTGTCTTTGGGGGATATCTCCTGGGAAAGGGCTCAAGGGAGCTTTATGGGATGCTGGAAATGGATTCTATTTTGAACTGAGAGGCAGTTACATGGGTGTATCAGCACTTAAGATTTGTACGTTCCACGTACCTTTGCAGTACGTGTTATATGGACCTCAGTGAAAAGTAAAATAGAAAAATAAGTAAAAAGAATAATGAGCTAAAATAAGGTAGCTCTAGAGGACGCTTGCGGCTGTCTCTCTAAGCCTGCCGGGTAATGAGATGATGGGCGGAAGCGAAAGTGTTTCCCTAGAGCTTGGCCCTCTAAGGGAGAAAATGGTCAAGAGGGTAGTCTTGGATGAAGCTGGCATTTTTGCCACTGGAAACAGGGAATACAGGAGGGAAAACGTGACGCGAGCAGGGTAAAGCCTCTGGTAGGCCACATCATGGCCTCGGGGGATTTAATCAGCGCCCTCTCCCCTCCTCAAATATTTCCGCACACAGCACACACCCACACGGTCACACACACACACAGAGCCCTGCACACACTACACATATGTATGTCACATTCGCATACATGACCACATCACAATGCATGTGTGTACACACACACACACACACACACACACACACACACAAACACACCCGGAAGGCAGCTCTTCTCAAAGGTTCAGCTCTCAGTGTTCCGGCACTGTCTGCTTAGGTAATCATCTCCCTCTTCGTGCTGCCAACCATGGCCACTGTCATCATCATTACCATCATCGCCATCGTTCCACGAACATCCCTCATGGAGAGGAACATCTCAGAGCTCACACAGCTGTGCCCACAGACAGACACATCTGCCTGGAATCGCCTGCTTGTCCCGAAAGCTGTCCGGGCATGTCAGGTTTAAGCCTGGTTGGGAGCAGTGAGTGTCCTGGAACCTTCAGCTTCAGCCCCAGCAAGAACCTACAGTGACATCCAGACACCCTCCTCCTCTTTCTCTCTGGCCTCCTGGCCACTGCCCCCTCCTCTGGAAGGAAGCCTTGCTTCACTTCCTAGTGTGGGACAGTGTCTTCTCGGGGGCCCAGGTCAGACCCAGTCTGCCCGACAACACTGCCCTCGCTGTGAGGGTGCTGCAGTGAGACCAGCCAAGAGTGTGAAGGAGACACCTCTTCCAGGCAGGACGCCAGTGCCTCCTTACTGTTATTCTTTGCCACTGCACGGAGCCGATCTGCAACACTCTGAATGAGGTGTGAGAAACCCTTTCTTCCACTGTTCTTTGTTACCTTAACTTGAAGAACTAAACCCATCAAGTCCATTTCAGTATCTGCTGACCATCTGGAGTTCCTGCAGTAAGAGGTGTCCACATACGGAGGACAGTGACACATGCCTGTTGCACGCTCATGACTGCCCTCTTAGGATCCTACCCTAGAGATACACATGAGCGCAGCTCTTTTGTGTCCTAAAGACTAGAAACAAACTGAATGACAACTGAGAGGAAACTGGTTAATTACCGCAGTTCGTTACACAGAATAGTACTGGTTGTTGCAGAGGACAACACAGAATGGTATGTCCTGACATGGAAATAATGTCCAGGAAAATTATTAAGGGGAAAGTAATAACAAAATCATGTGGTGGGTGAGAATATGAATTTTCTACACACAAAGTAAACTAATTTTTGTTGAATGTGTGTATAAGCTAAGAACTTACAGAATAAAACCAAGCTTGTACCAGTTTTCTCCGAGAAGCTTACAGAGAGTTGTTCCTTTCTTTGTTTTGGAAATGTTGATGTTTTCGTTTTTAATATGTTACTTTGTCCATTCAGAAATACAACACAAGAGACAAGAGACTAAAATGTTTTTTCTATTGGCCCATCACTGATTCCTCACTCATTCTTTTTGAAATCTTGAGTTATGGGTACTCAGAGGCAGCTGGACCTCGAAGCCAGGTCGACTTGGATGAAATGGTGGGTCCACTACTTTCCAGCTGTGCGCCCTTGGCATGTGACCACCTTATTGGGTCTTCTTTTCCGCAATCATCAACATGCCTCAATTCCAACCTCTGTGTCAACCCCAGAGCCACCATGGTGGACAAAATACTCACCCCCTTCCCACTTGGGAGTTGTGTCTCTAGCTGTAAAATGAGGGTGACATTTAGGTCTACCAAGGGGATTATTATTAACATAAACAATTCCTGGCACATAAAAGGGCTTTGAAAACTGTCCAGCTACAATTTTTTTTAAACATCCAAGGAGTATGACTTTGTTAAGTTAGGACAGGCTGCCTAGCAAATTGCTTCACATTTGTAATAGCTCACCAATGGAAGCTTATTTCTTGCTTCTGTAACAGTCTAAGGTGGGGGCTCTGGAGGGGGCACTTCGTTTCATGCAATGATCTTCCCCAGGCAGAGGGGACTCTGCCAGCTTCCAAGGTTACCCTGGCACTTTGCTCCAACCCAGCCAGCCAGTGGATGAGGAAAGAACATGGAGGAAAACCTGGAAAGTCTTTATGATTGGACCAGAGTACGCACATCATTGCCACTCACATCCTATCAGGTGAAACCCGGTCACGTGTCCACACGTAAGGCTGCGAGAGAGGCTGGGAAATGTAGTCTGGTGGTGGTGGGGGGGTCTGGGAAGATGAACAAAACACGTGTGGGGGGACTAACCAGCAGTTGCTGCCATGGTGAATGAGAGGAGGAAACACACCTCAGCGACTATGCGTTCGTGTCTTTATTTGTGTGCAGCCTACAAAAAGCCAGTGTTCAAGGAAGTCTTTGCTCTGAGAAGTTCTGAAGCTCTTCTTTGCTGAGCTTTTAGTTTCCTGGGGGAACTCTAAGGGGATATCTTTTCAAACCCTTCTTTTTTATTATCAAGGTTATCCTGCCACCATCTGAGATATTACTAAAAAAACACCAGCCCCCAGCTCTGACTTTCACAAGATTTGAGATGCTGTCAAAAATAAATGCCAACTCATCAGATTCTGTGTGAAAGAGATGCCAACACACATCTAACTCAAAGCAAAAGCTGAAGACGGAGCCTTGCTGTGCACACATTGTCACTCCTCTTCTCCCCAGGAACCCGGTCTGCCAGCCAATGAACCTATGGACTTGGCGGTAGGAACTAAGAGGGAGTATTTTTCCCCATCAAGCTGGCCCTTTTCAGAACCAATACTTATGTGTCTGTCTATCCATCAGAAGCTTCCATTTTAACGTAGACACTCAGAAGGCTAGAGATCGAAGTCTACGGGTTTGGTTAGCTTCTGTCATCTAGGAGATAGCAGAAAGCCCACAGATAACAGTCGCCATGAGGCAAGGTGTGTCCAACATGTGTACTCATTCATTCAGTCATTCATCCATTCAGCAAGTTCATAGCGAGTGACGCCTCAGTTACAGCACCGGGGTCTCCGGTTGAGGACACCAAGATGGCATGTGCGTTCGCCGCATAGATGGAGAGTCCGCTCTGCGGATACACAGTCACAACGCAATGAGCCCCGTGTGGCAGGGGACGCACAGATTACTAGAAGGCCACCTGATTCTTTGCCATTTCTGATTCACTTGGCACAGAAGCATAAAGTTACCCATTAGAAACTCTCCTGTACTCATTAGACGACATGACTGCAAATGCGAAAGAAAACATCCGGGACCCCCCAGGGGCTCTTTACTTATGCTGTCATTGGAGATAGAGGCGGGAACAACACTACTAGCTACAGATCTTGGATCCCTCCCGAGTACCGGGCACCGGCGCATACCTGACATTCTTCTTGCCAGGCAAGTCTCACCACTGCCCGTTTTCCCAGTGACAGCTCTGCCGCCCAGAGAGATGAAGACACCTGCCCCGTGACAGACTCATCTGAAGACCTGGGAAGCTGGTCTGTTTGACTAAAGGCTGGGTGCGTCACCTCTCACTGCCTCCCCACGTGGAAATTCAAGGGAAAGCAGACCCAGCAGACAGCAGTGGGACCCATGGCTTTGTCGGACTTCTCGGGAGAGGCAGCAAAGGAACGTGGAGAGGGGTTGGCCTCACGAGTCAGTGCTCACGTTCGGGACGTCATGTGAGGATAAAGTCTCACCATTCAGTCATTGCTTCGGCAGTACTTCCTCAGCAATGGCTGGGTGCCATGTGCCGTTCCAGGGGCTGGGAATATGGCAGTGAATGAGACTTGGTGGTGGGGAGCGTGGGGAGACAGTGAAAGAGGGACGAGTAAATATCCCGCAAGTTTTTGTCACACGTGAGAGGTAATAAAAGAGAGACCTTTTCATTCTTGATGCCGACAATTACAGAAATGTATGTTAACAGAAGTCGGGGGTGGGGGGAGCCAACTGGTGGACTGTACCTTGCAAACTCCTGGGGAAGAGAAAGGAGATAGGCATAGGCAAAAAAGACCCTTAACGATAGGGACCAAAGTCACTGCTAGCAGTGATCTCTGGGTGGCAGGATTACAAATGGTATTTATTCGCTTCTTGTTGCCACTCTAAACTTATAAATTTCCTCAAGTAGGTATGTACTACTTTTATTACAGTAGAGAAGCAAAATTTACCAAAACGTCAAAGGAAAGAAAACTCCAGAGAACCAGAACCCTCCTCTCCTGGCATTTAGGCAGCAACTGACAAGTCCGCCAGACAGGGCGATGCCTCACTCCAACAGTCACGCCGAGTGATATCTTATTTCAACACACTGCCTGATTCTTTCAGAATTTACTCACGGCGGCAGCCACCGGAGGAAATACACACTCATCACTGAGATATTAAGGATTGAATCCTGAAGCTTAATTTTTTCATTAGGGCATTGTGCCATTTTTCAATTAAGATAGGTTTTTTTGTTTTGTTTTTCGGAAAAGTGCTAATGTGTAAAAACCTCATTTCCTTCCTTAGCACAACCGGCCTATGGATTTTATTTTTAATTGATTTCCATGTGTTCCTAAGAGTGGCACAGAAACTGGGCTGGTGAGCTGCGTTTGCCACCATGTTCCTGGTGCTGGAAAGGAAACTGCAGCTCTGGGAGAACAATGCTTTGGAAAAATCTGTAAAACCCAGTCGAACACACCTAAGGTTTGTATGAAAGGGCAGGCATTACTCATGGGGCTTTGACAGTGAGAATGGAGACTAAAAAGCCGGCCAGCCCTTCAGTAATGAATGTGCCTGGATGATCTGGCCAGGTCTAATTTAGAAGCCAAGGAAGAATGTTCTAATAATGTCTCCATACGGTGGATTCATTGCATTATCTTTTTATTCAAAGCGTTCTCTGTGTTTTTGAATAAAAGAAGATTCCCACCACCCCCTCCCCCAAAT
The DNA here is from genome assembly GCF_963455335.1 of Martes martes. Taxonomy (NCBI): domain Eukaryota; kingdom Metazoa; phylum Chordata; class Mammalia; order Carnivora; family Mustelidae; genus Martes; species Martes martes. The sequence goes on from NC_137897.1 coordinate 12,876,222, forward strand.
CTAGCAATAAAAATACCCTTGGTCAAACCAACAGGGTCTGTGAGGGGCTTAGGTTCTTAACGTAAGATTCTGTTTCCGGCTAGAAATATTGTTTCAGAAAAAGCAGAAGCAATGATAGAAGGACCACAGGAAACATCTGTGTATACAAACAGGCTAGCTCACTAGGAATAAAAATGCATTATGCATCACGAAGGTCTAAATATTTTTATTAACACAGTTTGTTAAGCAAGAACCGAGAACTAAGGTTCCCTAAGAATCCCTCATCAAATGCTTTCTTCAATATTTCATTTCATTCTTAGGAGAGAAGTAACTCTGAAATCTTATCTTAGATTTTAGCAATGAGTTTTCTATTAAAAGTTATTTCTTTTCCATCTCAGGCTGAGCAAAGCTCTGGGCCAAGGGGGTTAGGGAATTTGTTTCATAAAACTGACAGCTTGGCGAGTATTCAATCACTCGGCACTACACAGCCCAGGAGAACAAATAAGTCCTTTTCTGATGCTGCTCCAGACACATGACGAGGTATGTTCCATAGCTTTCTTCCCGCATTCGTACTGCTTGCTTCCTGCAGCACGAAAAGGGGGCAGAAAGCACGTCGAGAGCTTCGACGAAGCCTGAGAGGAAGCGAAATTAATCAATCGCACTCTCATTTGTAAGGTGGAAAAAAAAACAAAACCCAAGCTCGTTGCCTATGCTGTTTTAATGGTAGTGACTGACCTTCTTTTCCAGAAGGCCAGTACGTTCGGGGAACTCTCAGCCATTTTGTTGTCCTGTCTTCAGTGCTTCTAGACACGTGTCTTTGCATGATCTGATAACGGCTTTAATGGGCCAGATGAGGCAAGCGTGGTGGCTGCCTTTGGCAGAGGGGACGCCAAGGGCAGGCTACTGGCTCACAGCCGGGGCATCGTCCTGGGCAGCACAGACCAGGCTGCCCCAAATCCTGCACCAGCAGGGACCCAGCTCAGAAACTTCCTGTTGAACAGGCCGAATTCACAGCAGCCGAAGAAAGGAAACCATTACAAAAGTTCTTGCCCTCCCCCCTAAAAAAAATTACAAGGACTTTTTTTTTGGGGGGGGGGGTTATTCATCCATAAGGCTAGGACTGAAAAATTCTGTGTGAGACACAACTAATCTATGCTGTTGAAAGGCAGTGGGTACTGCTGGGGAGAGGTAATGGACAGGATGTGGGGAGGGGCTTCTGGGGGGCTGGTGTGGCCCCCCATCTCCATCAGGGTGCTGGTGACCTGGGTGTGTTATTTCATGGGAAATAAAAACCCTTTTAAAATGCTGATACTATTATTTAAGCTTTTACCCACTATGTCCTTTATGCTTGGTTAAGAATATATCGCAGGCGATTTCGCTGTAACTAACATCCACTCCTTATAAAGTGGTACAGAAGGGCGCAGAGAAATGACAAAGGTCGTTTTCACTCTCAGACTCATTAGAGGACAGCGTACTGTTGGAGGCTCTTTCCGAAGACCCAAGTGCCATTTGGGGCCCTCCTTGCTCCTTCACTACCTGAGCCACGTGGCCAGAAGAATCTAAACCTTACCTTTTTTCACATCTCCCTCTATATTTCCCTTTCTCTTTTGTTTCCCTGCACCGACCCTCTCCTTCTGATGCCTCTCCCGGTCACTGGTGTTATGGGTGCGAGGTGAGGGTTGTCACCTCACCCCTCTGTTTCTCTCTGCGTTTCTGGATGGAGCTGGAGGCTTGTAGCAGGCCAGGCCTTCGCAGGAAAAAGCCATCTCCTTAGCTTTCCATTCCAAGTGCCCCTCTGTCCTCCCTTGACAACATGTTGTCTGCTATTTACTGAGGTTTATTTTGCAAGAGAAATACTTGTGGTGGTGGGGGTGGGGAAGGGAAGCTTTTGAAGACAAAAAATTTGTCATTCGGTTTCAAAAGACTTATGAATAATGGAGAGCTACGGTTCCTTTGCATATGAAGATCCAAAGGGTCTACCGCTACAAATGATTTTGTGTTTTGCTGCTGTTCAAAAAAATAAATAAAGACTTTTTCTAACCGCGATTTCAAAGATGTAGGAATGTATTAAGGAAAGGAACTGTTCTCCCACCTCGGATCCAGTTTAAAATACTCCCACATCCGATTACGGACCTGCGGGTCCCAAATGCTGGCAGAACCAAAGAATTTGTTCATTCACCTGAAATTCACCCAAAATGTCCCAGTGAATCCCTAGGGTTGGAAGGGGCTGGGGGTGGTGGCGCTACAAGGTGGCGGCGACACAGGCTAGTTTCCGGGAAAGCAGAATGGAGTTCCCAGGCTCTTTAAGAGGAGACTTTCATTTGGACCCAGAGAAGCTGTCTGAAACGGCTTGGGGTACATTCTTGCCTTCTCCCTTTCCAAGCTCCCTTTCTGCTCTGTGGCGGCATCGCCATACTGAGTCCCCAGGAAGAACCGAGTCTTCACTGCTTGGCCCGAGACAGCTCCCCTGCTAAGTGGAATGACCAACGCATCCCAGTTTGCCCAGGACTGCCCAAGGTTTAGAGCGGAAAGTCTCACATCTCAGGAATCCTCTAAATCCTGGGCAAATGAGGACAGTTGGTCAACCTAGTAGCAGGCCACCAGCCAAACCCCTCTCTTCCTGCTGAGCCCAGTAAAGGCCTGAACTGGCAGGATTCCTCCGTGTCCCCCACTGCCTACAAATTCTGGCCTATTTAAAGCACATGCATTTGGAAAGTGTATTTAAAGCTGCCGACTGAAGGTGCTCGGGGCTGTTGACTATGTCTGTCAGGCTTTCCTTTTCTCCCCCATTTTTTGGCCCATTCGCTGTTTTCAACACACTCCCTTCAAGATTGGGGGCTCCAGATGATTACATGGGCCAATGCCAAGATTGTCTGCCCACTCGCTGGACTGCAAAGGGAGGGAGGGTCCGCATACCCAATCGCCCCCCTCTCCTGAGTTCCCTGACCCATCAAGGGGCCTAAACTACAGAAACCAGGGTGTTATCATCGTTATTCTCCGTACCAGCCGTTACCGAATCCCAGGGGCAGCCTCCTAAATACTTCTACAATCCAACCACTTGCCTCTGCCACTATGCTACTTCAGTTCAAGGTCACTGTTCTCTGGGATTACTGCAACAGAGCCCCCTTTTTGGTCTTCTTTCCCTCCTGCTAAGGAGGGAAAGTCTCCACTAGGACAAAAAACCAACCACAGAGACTAGATAATGTCACTGGCCCCTATGAAACTGTTCAGGATAAAGTTCTTTTTCAAGGCTAACAAGACTCATTATGATCTGGACCCCACCTCCCTTTTCTGCTCAGCATCATAAGCTCACTTTCCTCAACTGTAAATGAAAGGAGCTATTTCTAAACATTACTCTGTGGATTAAGTGAGAGCACATATACTAAATTCTTGGCCAGGTGCTTCAGCTCCATCGTGGATTGGGAGAAGATGAAGTCTTTCATGCCATCCACGGGAGTCATAAAAAGGAACAGGTCAGGGGTGCCCGGGTGGTGCAGTCAGTTAAGCTTCCGACTCTTGATTTCCGTTCAGGTCGTGATCTCAGCATCCTGGGATCGGGCCCCGCGTCAGGCTCCATGCTCAGCACGGTGTCTGCTGGAGATTCTCTCTCTCCTTCTCCCTCTGCCCCAACCCCTGGCTCGCATGATGGTCCCTCTCTAAAATAAATAAATAAATCTTAAAAAAAAAAAAAAAAGAATAGGGCATTTGGCACTAGTCACTACAGAGATGGGGCAAGCAACAGATTTCAAGGAAGGAAAGCAATATCCCATACAAATAGGGGATGCAGAGCTTCATGTCCTAAATGTCCAAGATGGAGTTGAGGCTCGGTCTGGTGGACGGGAGGAAGGCGGGTCTTACTCCTGCTGAGTGGCGGAGACAGAGACGAGAGGGAAAGGGGGGTGGGGCCCCACTGGTGTGCTCCGACTTGCTGAGCTCTCTCCTGGGGCAGTGGCCCAGAGCTAAGTGAGATGATGGAAGTACTCAAAGCACAGGAAGGTGACATTTCCACCGCCGATCAACAGGGACGGAACCCCTGCAGTCGCAGAAATGGGCCTTGAGTTCGTGCCTTTGAAGACTTGGTTTTGGAAACAGATAAACTGGAAGAAATGTGCGTGTTTGTACTTTTTTGTATGAAGCATGTTACTACCAGCATCTAAGTGCTGTAGACCACAGTGCCAGGAGCCAAGGAGGCCTGGGTTGTTAAACATGGTGATTAAAATGAACTTTAGGAAGTGCTGCCTGGCTCGAGAGACTGAAGGCTGGTTTGAGACCAAGCCACAAAAAAAAAGACACATGATTCCTGCTCTCCAAAAATGAAACAACTACAACAACAAAACAAAGAGAGAAAATGGCAAGACGAAAGAACAGTCTCCATGGGAGAAAACACAGAAGATCTGTGCACACTTAGACCCAAAGTGATTCCACACTGCTCTTTTATTTTATAAATATTCACAAGAAAAACAGCCTAACAGCTACTTTCATGAGTAACCTCGGCTACTTCTTTACACCTGTCCTCCTTCCTTTCTCCCTTCCTTTCTTTTTTTCTTTCTTTCAAAAACAAGAACAACATTCTCAGCACCGCAGGAAGCTAGATCAAGAGTCAAGGTCGCCAACATGACAGTCCCCTTCCCAGGGACCTCTCCAGGCCTCCTGGCCACTCACACTGCCTCACCTCCAACACTGCCCCACAGCAAATAGCCTTTGCCTTCTAAAAGGGACAAAGGCTTTAATTAGGATGAAGATACACGGTTGGGGCACCTGGCTCTGTCACCTGTCCCTTCGCCTGCCTCCTTTTTTTTTTTTTTTCTTTCCTACTTAACGTTTCTGCCACCGTTTAATTGCAGAGAACAGCAGGCTGGACAACAAATATTCTTACGTGTCCATACTTGCCCTCCATCACCTGGGCGCTCAGACAATTCCTAGACATAGTACCTCTTGCTTCACACACACACCGCCCCGCCCCCGGCTTCCCAACTCCTCTCCCAAGGAGCCCCAAATTAAAATGAATGCATTCCAGAACAATTGCCAAGGGATTGACCAAATCTAACTGTGGCCCAAATAAAGCTGGGACTGGTAGAGGGCCAGGTCTCCAGGACAGCAGCAAGAAGAAAGCTTCTCCCAACGGACCTGAGCCAGCGATCCCTGCTGCTCTCTGTGCACCAGAAGTGAACAGCTGAACCCCAGGCCATACCACTTTAAGATGCAGGAATTAGTCCTTAAGCCCAGGTAGATAATGTTCAACCAAAGACCCTGGCACCAGCAGCACCAGGGAAATTGTTAGAAATGCAAATTCTTGGGCCCCACTCCCGACCTGCTCCCAGGGTTGGTCCCAGGAATCTGTATTTTAACAAGCCCTCCAGCTGATCTGAATGCACACCAAAGGTTGAGAACCACTGATCCGCAGGCCTCTGAGAAAGGGAGGAGCTATGGCTCAACTGGGAGGACATTATAGGAAAGCTGGCACTGTGACATGGGCATTGTCCAGAGCTGCACCGTCCAAGACAGTAGCTGCTAGCCCCAGGTGGCAATTTACATTTCGAATTTTTTTTAAAAGAAAGATAAATATCTACAATCTCACTTAAATGTGGAATTAAAAAAAAAAAAAGCCAAACTCATAGTAACAGAGTAGAATGGTGGTTACCAGAGGCTCAGATGTCGGGGGAAAGGAGATTTTTTTAAAAAGAAAGAAAAAAGAACATAGACGTGGTTGCCAGGGACTTGGGGGAGGGGACCTGGGGCGCTCGTGTTTAATGGGCACAGGGATTCCATTTGCAAGATGAAAAGAGTTCTGGTGGTAGACGCTAGCGACAGTTGCGCAACAGTGTGAATGTCCTTAATACTAGTGAACTATACGCTTGAAATGCTGAAGGAAAAAAATTAAAAAGAAAATTAATTAAAAATAAAATTTTGAAGTCAGGTCTCAGCCATAACTAGTCACATTTCTAGTGCTCAACAGCAACTTCCAGCTAGTGGTTACCATATTGGACAGCCAGCGTCCTACCATAGAGTGTATTTCTAGTGTAGAATGGAAGTTCTACTGAATCAGGAGGTACAGAAACCCAGATCCACCTCCTACGAGCTGTGTGACCTTGTGTAAGGTACTACCCTCTCGGAGCCCTGATTCTTCCTTTGTGAAATAGTACCCACCTATCTCATTAAGGGGGTTACAAAGCTGGAAATAAAATAATAAAATGTAAATCACCTTGACAACAGTCCAGGCTATAGCAGAAGCTTTGAGAAATGATAGGTCATATTGTTGCTATTATGATTTTATGAGCAACCCCTGGAGATATTTGCTAATGGAATGGACAGTCTGCATCGGCTAGGACAGACTCCTTCTGCTGTTTCGACTGCAAGTTTCAGCGCCTGTGAAAGTGGCTCTATTTTCAGCAGCACAAGTTAGCAGTACCGTCCTGAAGCAATACCCATTTGTGGGCCGGCTAGAAAGGTGGCCTCCCCATCCAGGAGCAGTACATAAGAGACTTGTAGTAAGGCTACAGTTCTTGAAGCCAGAGAGCCTCATTTTCTGTGGGGCTTGCTTTCTTTCTCTCTCTCTTCCTTTCTTCCTTCCTTCCCCCCTCCCACCCCAAACACAAATGTCATAATCCCTGGGACGGTCCATTACAGTAGACTTAGAGCGTCAGTGTTCTTCATCTAGAAAGATGCCCAAGAGATCTTGTAACCTTCTTGCAGATCTCCTCCAGATAAGAAAACAAACAAACCCCCAGATAACTGTATAACTCAGAGGCATTATCCTTACCGAAGGCCAGTCGTGAGGGGGAGAATGGACTGGGAAAATGGGAAGAGGGCTTCATATGTGAAGTTTTCTTTTAACTAAAGAAACAGGGAGTCACTGAATGTTCTGGAGCTGGGGTGACAAGGCTAGAGAGATGCCATATGGAGAGGAACAGCAGCTGGGGGAGAAAGGACAGGAGTAGAGCAGACCAGTAAGGAGACCAGGGCCATGCGTAGGTGAGCCCTGCTGAGGCCTGCTGGCTCATGTAGCAGTGGGCAGGGCTGAGGAGAGGAGGAAGGTGGGTGGAACCTGTAAGAGCCGGCCACAGAGTTGAAAACACAATCAGGGATAAAAGGCCAGGCTCCCAGAGTTCAGGATGCACGCTCAGATGCCATGTCCAAGCAGCCAGTTTTCCCTTTCAGACTCCTCTGGAGATGCGACTCCGTGCTTCCCATGGGCTCCGGACAAAGCCAGCTGCCTGTGGCTGATGGGTCAGAAGAATCGAGTAAGGGAACTCAGAGCAAGACTCTTGCTCCAGTTGGTTTTTCTGGCTTCAGAATCCTAACAAAGGCTTCCCTTCATAATCTAGTTAGGTCTCCTGGACGAGCAATGTTGGAAAAAATGGAGGATCCAACATGAGCTGGACAACTTCCGACTTTGTCAAAAAAGACGTTAAACTGCAAATGCCAGGGACTATCTTGATCATTCATAAAAGAGCCGTAAACACCAAGACAAGTAGGAAGGCCATTTTAGAATAAAGGGCAGTTCTGTGAAATGGAAAAGTTTTGGCTTTAAGAAGGAAACTCACCACATTTTCACTTTTCTTTCATTACACTGTGAATGGGCAGAAATTCTGTCGCACGCCTGGTCTGTGGGGACCAATGGTTTATGTGACATTCCGAAATGGTTCCCTGTGTGGTTTGGGCTATAAGAATCAGACTTCATGACCCCAGATCCAGCTGCCCGGCTCCTAAGAGCAAAAACAAAGCTTGAGGTTTCTTGGTGTGGGTGTGTCCAGCATGGAAAGGCAGGGCAGAATCAGCCTTTTCTTGCCTTCTTAAAATGCAAGTGATAAACCACAAAGGATCCTAGAACAAATGGTCTCAGATTGAGATTTTTGCATTCAATAATTTCATATTTAGTCTAGCGGGTTAGTGATTTTTTTTTTCTTAAAAGGAAACTGCAGCCAGAGCTAATTGCTCAATCTGAAATATATCTGGACATTGTTTAGATGTTGGAAAGGAAACAGTGATGTTGGAGAGGTTTAGCAAAAAGAAGGGCATTAATTTAGAAAAAAAAAAAAAAAGCAAATGTAAATTAATAGAAAATGTAGCCCCGGATGATTTCCGTAGCGCTGATGTATACAGCCAAAGACTGAGCACCCTTATTCTGAGCTTTCCTTGATATTTTTCTTATTTCTAAAATGCAAAAGGAAATTCATCAGCACGGGCTCAATCCATTCCCATCCATTGATTTGTTGGCCAATCAATGGCCATTGTAATCTGAAAAAAAGAACACCAGTTTCGATGAACCTTTCCAAGTGAGGCCGTGTTCAGCTAAGCTTAATAAAGAGAAAAACAGCAAGGACCATCTGGAAAACACTCTTCCGGAGTCGCGAAAGATAGTGGCAGCCTTTGCCCAACCTGCTATAAATAAGTGTCTCAGGAAAAAAAACACCCGATTTTCAAATCTGTTTCTACTTAATACAGCTGCGATGGAGTTTATTTAGCTTTTCCCTATAGCAGGAGGACTGTTTGCATTTTTATGACAAGGGTCTAAATGTGTTTCACAGCCACTGCCACTGCCATTAGTTTGAGGAACCACACACCACTTGGACCTGTCTGTTTGCTTCTGCGGCACACAGCGGTGGCCCCGGTGGCCTCTGCGCCACGAAACTGGCCTCCAAAGCCCAGATTTATGATCCTGCTTCCTCTCCCAGTCTTGCAACCGTCACCCAAATCCTGGCTGGCTACTTAGAATGACCAAGTGTCCCGGGCTACGAGTCAATTATTTATCTGCCTGGACTTGGCACGCTGTGGATGTCTGCCAGGCTCACCGCCTCTTCCTTCAGGACGACAAGGAAGGATCGAACTGCTCTCCAGGGGAGGCCAGAACTCACCCACGCAGGTGTGCTGCTGGCTTGGCCCACCCCGATGTGCTCAGCTTTTCCATCTCTCCTCACTGGCGGAGCCTGACCCTCGGAATGCCTTCAGACACTCCTTGGGAAGGGTCAGCCTCCCTCGATGGCCGCACCATGACACGGCCCCCACTGAGGTCGGCACTGAGCGCCACCCACGGCCCATCGCACTCCAAAGACTGGCAGGACACACTGACCTCAGGATGCTTGCCTGGGTAACACGTGACCCACCTCTCTGTTCTCCCTCCGTCCCCCCAGCGCTCATCCCAGTTCCATGTTTTAGCTCCAGGATGCCTTCCTTGAGAATGCGTAACCCCTCTCTCTAGCCTTCCAGGGGACCCTCCAAAAGAGGACAGCTAAGGGCTTGTCCCAGCGGTAGCCTTCCCCCTGCTGCTGCTGCTGACCACAGGCATTACCAGGTCCGAGCTGCCTGCAGGAGCGCTGCTGACATCCTGTTTCCGAAGCGGAGCCGCTGCGGGGACGCGAATGTGTGCGAGAGAGAGAGAGAACCGGGAGGGCTGAGAAGGACCACTGAGATCTGAATGCCCCGGCATCTTGAAAAATACCTCATCTGCCCACCACTGACATTCTCCCTCCACAGCCCTGGAAAACATAGACATTAGTGGCGGGTAAAGGGCTGCCATGATCCGAAATGAGTCTATTACAGGGTTATGCACCGAGCTCTCCCAAGTACACTAACGGGCTAAATTAATTGGCTCAGGCTTAAGATGCTACAGGAGAAATGACAGTGGAGAGGGGGTGGGGTAGACGAAGATGCTTGCTGGCTTTGAAGGCATGCCTGGAATCAGGTGCACACGAAAAAGAAATTAGGGAGGAATAAACCTGCTCTCTTTATGAAAAACCAGAAAAGCCCTTATTATTACAGCATGCCCCCAATTACCTACACCTTATTTAGTTGCCTGCCTTAAAAAAAAAAAATCTCTGTGCTTATACAATCTTACAGACTCATCCACCAACCTTAGATGGAAATCAGGCACATGACACACTTCCAGCTGTTAATTATTCGCCCCCATGAACAGTATATATAAAAGTCCGGGGGATAAACTGTGTCTTTTACTATTTCCAAATCAATTTGCCAAAACCCACAAATTACTTATTAAACCTTGGTCTACACCAGTGTTTCTCAACCAGGGGCGATTTTGCCCCAGAGAGGACATTTGACGAAGTCAGGAGACATTGTGGGTTGTCACAACGGCCGTGGCCGGGAACAGTGCTACTGGCATCCAGTGGGAAGAGGCCAGACGGGCTGCTGACATCCTACAGCGCACAGGCCCGCTGGCCCCAACAAGGAAAAATCTGGCCTAAAATGTCAACAGGGCCAAGGTGGAGAAACTGTGCGCTAGATAAAACCACAATGCTCAGCCTTTAATACTCATCTATTTGGCAGTCCTCAAAGGGAGATGTCATTTTCCTTGACATCTAAGGTTGGTTTACGTATACGTTAGCTAAGGACATGTTTATTCCTTTCCAAATAAGTGCCATAGGTTCTCAGTCTGGACCTAGGAACATTAAAGAGATACTGTGAGAGGGGTGCCTGGGTGGCTCCGTCTGTTAAGTGCCTGACTCAGTTTTTTAAAATACTTATCTTTTTGAGAGAGAGGGAGTGGGGGGGAGGGGTAGAGGGAGAGAATCTTCAAGCAGACTCTGCCCCCCTCCCGCAGTGTTGAACAGGAAGTCGGAAGTCCAACACAGGACTCAAGCCCACAATCCATGGGATCATGACCTGAGCCTAAACCAAGAGTCAGACGCTCAACCGACTGACCTACCCAGGCGCTCCCAAGCACTTGAGTCTTGATTTTGGCTCAGGTCATGATCTCAGGGTTGTGAGATCGAGCCCCACGTTGAGCTCTGTGCTGGGTATGCAACCTGCTTAAGATTCTCTCTCTCCCTTGCCCTCTGTCCTTCCTCGCCCCCCGCTTACATGTTCACTCACATTTTCTTCCCCCCCCCCTTTCTCTCTCCCCCTAAAAGAAAGAAAGAAATACCGCAGTGATGGCAGGGGTAGATAGGGTGCATTTTAAATGCATATTTCATCAGTCTAAATGGATGGAAATTAATATCCCATAAAATAAAATGATTATCTAGTTATGTTCCATACAAAACCAAAATCAATACATTGTATCTTACTTAATCTGCAATTAGAGCTTTTAAAAAAAACGAAAACAAGGAAATGCTATTCTTTTCCATTTCTTGCTAACTGGGTACACATTTCTGAACATGAGGCATAGAAAACAAACAAGCAGACAAAAACCTTTTTTTCTTTTAAAGCAGATTTTTCCAGAGCATAAAAAACTTCCTGAATCATTCCATTTTATTTATTGTAGATTCAATCATTCTTAGTGAGCAAAACGTGCAGCCCATTCTCTTGGTTATGCCTGCCTGGCTTTCCAAATGCCCTCAAAACTGGGATGATGAATCATATACTTTGGCCCCACTGTGTCAATTAATAGTAAGCAAAGAATCGCACACAGCCAAGACAGGACTTTCTGCCTGATGTTTCTGTGTATGTGGGAGCGTGAAGTTGGGACTGGGGCGGGGGGGGTTGGGGGACGGCGTCCTTCAGCCAATTGTTTCCAGAGCGTCTTAAGAGCAGGTGTTGAGATTCTCTAAACTTCCTTCAGTTCTAGAATATTCTGTGTGGCTCTACGGTGCCCCTAATGTGGGGGTGGGCTTTCTTGAGGAGCAATGCAGGTTCCTAGAGTTGGCCTAGAGCTTCCAGGCTTCAAGTACAAAGGAAACAATGGCTGACAGCAATACCATCACGACCCTACCAGGCCACCATTCCTTTCTCTGAATTACACGGCCAAAGTGGCCATACGCACAAAAGCAAAAATAACAACGACGACAAAAACGCCCCCAACACACCCAGTCCTGGCTGCCAGCAAGGCCCGAATCCGCTGCTGAAAAAGAGCAGTTGCTGCAGTGCAGCTGGAGGAGCTTTTCCAGGGAACTGGTAATACCCTGGCTGTTAATGAATTATTTTTCGCCAGAATGTCGGATTCTTCCTGTGCTCCAGTAAACAGTCTGCTTCTGCCATGGGAAACAAAACCAGCTCCTTCCGAGGAGCTCAAGGAGGTCAGCCAAGGGTCCCCTATGGGGGCAGCCCCCTCAGGGGCCAGAGCCACAGGGCCTGACCTATAAATCACCGCAGCCCCAAGTTCATTAGTCCAGCCTTTTCTAGCTACTTGGGCCATGCCCATCTCCCAGGGGAGGGCCCAGGAAGACCACAGCGCTGGCTGGGAGCCTCCCCCCATCCCCAGGAACCGTCCCTTTGTCCGATTTCCTCATCTGCACCACCGCGGTGTGTGAAACTGGGCTTCCTTGCATTCATTCCGTCTCTTTCAGAGAAACTATACGTATCTCCTTGCTCTTGTTTTCATCAAGCTGTCAGGAAATAACTGTGCGCATCCTCTTTTTCCCTTTCCTTTCTATAAGATTGGCTCCAGCCCCAAATAACCCACTCTCACCATTAGGGTGTCTACTTGGGACATTCTTCTCCAAGCACAAATCCCCAGGAAGGATATTCCTAGACAAGGTGTCAAGGAAATCAGCTGCTCAGGCAAGAGACAGCTCTCCACTAGACAAAGATGCCAGCCTGGAGTGGGGTGAGGTGGAGGAGAGGAGAGGAAAGGGGTCACTTCACTCAAGCCAGCCCTGCCCGTTCCCAGCCCTGCCTTGCTGTCTGAGCTCCCCGAAGTTTCAGGAGCCCACATTGCCTGGGGGAACCCGACTGAGCAAACATGCTCATGGACAGCCTTGATGAGGCAACTCCCCTCCAAATGACACCTTAGCTACCGAAAATCAAAGTTGCCTGAGACCAGGCTGCCAGCCCGTGCTTCCCATCTGCCATGGAGACGGAGGGTGTTCATGTCCCCTAAAGTATCTGGAGGTACCATGAGGCTGAAGGCGCAGGCTGGTGGTTAGTTGGCTCTAGGGAAACACTGCCTCATAGAAATAATATGTTGTCACTTCTCTGGTAGGCACATGAAAAAGAGAAAAAGAAACAGGTGACATTCATTTTAATACTGTAACTTATTTGACCAATACAGTCAAAATATTATCACTGCACCATGTAATTGATATAAAAATTATTAATGAGCTATTTTGCATTCTTTTCTTTTTGTACTGAGTCCTAGAGATCACGTGCTTATGTTATCCCGCTGGCGCCTCCTACTCTGGACTAAGCCACCTTCCGACTACGAATAGCCACATGTGACTTGTGGCTACTGTAGGAGATGGTGCAGATAATGGAACATTTCCATCATCGTAAAAGGTTCTATTAGACACTGTAGTACAAGACCAAAAAGCTGTGGGAAGAAAGAGTGACAGGTGAGAGCAGGGTGAGCCATCAAGTTCCTAGAGCTAAGAATTAAAGCAGAAATGGGAATGGCAAGGATTGGGATATTCGAGAAGCCCAGACCTACTATTAAGGGGAGATTAAAATGGGCTTTTATGAGAATCCCAGGGCCCATGTCTACATTGGGGGGGGGGCTGCCCCACAGCAGTGGGAAAGCCAGCAAGTATAATAATTGGTCAAGGCATCTCCGGGTTGAGGCGCCCCCATTTTAGCTCTTCTGATCGGCTTCAGGCAGGGGCTGGGACAGAAGATCGCCAAAGTCACGTATGTTCTTTCAATAACAATTCTGGGTTTGCAATCTAATTTGGTGAAGCAGATAAAGAAACATGATCAAATTATGTGCGCCTGTGTTTGCCCATGTATGTGTGTTTGTGTGTGCGTTCTTGGTTGGAGAGGGAAGGAGGGTCATGTGCAAAATCCAGAAGGACAAATGCGAGCACCAAAATCACCTCCTTGCCAGTTGCCATCAGAACACAGGAGAGAGGTAGATTCAAGAGGCTCATGAAAAAAGGCGGAGCCACAAAGGAGATGCCTTGGGTCTAGAAAGAACGAGATGATGGGCATCCAGGCAGATGAACAGGTAAGAAGAAGAAGTGGTAATCTTATCTCCAGAGACAAGAGCTGCCAACTCTATAGCAAGGATGGCACCCTGATCCCCAAATCAAGCTTAATTCAGAATCGCACACAGGCTTTTGTACAGGGGAGAGGATAATTAGCCAACTTCTGCCCTCCTCGAGCCTCGAGAGCCTCATTCTCAGAGGTCCCCTTCATATTCTGATCAGGGAGGCAGCAGAATCACATATGGATTCCAATCCTGGTTCTCCCAGTGGCTCCAGAATTTCTAGCAGGTTAAAGGCTACCATCTTGTTGGAAAGGGACTAAGGGACTTGCGTACATGATGCATGTGCGTGGTAAGACCTCATCTCATTTTTATTGAGAATTTATTTATTCGAGACAGTTTAGAGTCAGAAATACTTTACCCATCCTTTGGTCCTTCCATGGAGAGCTCATTATTTAACCTGTCTAAGCTCAGTTTCCTCACCTATAAAAATGGGAATGCTCTTGCCCATATCACATAAACTTGTCGACTTGCACCTACCGCAGGCTAGAAATGGAGCATGACACCAGGAACTCCAAAGCCCCAAGCAAAGGAAAAAATCTCTGGATTAAAAAAAAAAATCTCTGGATTTCTCCCTGCTGAGTCTCCCTTGATGATGACTTACAGCTGCCTCCGCCCCACCATTTGCTCCATCAGTTCCATCACTTAGTCACTCAACTCCTATTTATTAAGCAACAGTTGGGCATTGGAAATTCAAAGATGATGAGACACAGTCTTTCCATGTGAAATAGTCTGGGACTATCTGGGGTCTATGCACTTGGCACATGAGCATGTACCCTGGCTGACTGGGCTGCCTCACTGGTAGGCTCCCTGCCCCCAAGTTGGGAACCACGGTTTTTGAACACGGAGGGGCTGAGGACTCTGGCCTTTGGGAGAAAGAAATAAGAGACTTGGAAGAGGGGTTAGAGGGATGTGCCGCTCCTTTAATTCATAACCACCAAAGCTGGGACTCAGACACACGACTGGAAAGTTCTCTGAGCCTCAGATTCCTTATCTGGAAAATAATGCCTCCATCACATCATGGTTTCCCACATGCGAAGCGTTTGGCAGACAGAGGGCAACGACAAATGTTAATTCCTTTCCCCATTTATTTCCCTCCACTACCCTCCTCCCCCCGGATCCAAGGTTAGGGAAGGAGCCAGAGAACAGACACTGGCTCTTTTCTTATTATACATTCAGAGCATGCTGTGTGTGGAGATGGCCACATCCAGAATAACCTCCATTCAGGATCATATGGAGTTGGGGAGGCCAGTCCCATCTAGCTTTCGGGGGGCTGGAGCTAGAGCTCTATCAGTTCTCCGGGTCCTACAGCTCTCCTAGCAACACCTCATCACACACCTCTTGCATTTTCTTTTTCTTTCTTGCTTTCCAGACGCCCTGTCTCAGAGGCTGTTTTCTGGCTACCAGACTTTATTTATTTTCGAGTTTTTACCCAACTGCCCGCCAACCAAGTTCTTATACTGGCGACTGGCATCACCTCGAACTCTGTTTTCTCATTTTTTTCTTCCTGAGATGGGCAGGTTTTCTGGGGCCAAACCTCAATAGCAGGAAGTCTGGTGCTTCTTTGCTTGATAAAGGACCACCCCCATGGTCCATGGGCTGGTGCCAAAGCGGCCGACACCCCAAGTTCCAGTCTGACTTGGCTCACCGTGCCCGGGCTGCCTTGGAACGCCTCTAGTGGGCATCAGTCAGGATGAGACACAAGTGGCCATTTGCAGGATACTTAAGGGGGGCGGGGTGTGGATTTGGGGGTGGGTAGGTGGCCTCTCAGGGCTTCTAAGGGGCGGGGAAATTGAGAAGGCACCAGGTGTGTGTTTTTGTGCGTTCCATCCCACCCCCGACTTCTGAAAGTGGCACAGCTCCCCTGTTCCTCTTTGAGAAGAAAAGACAAATGACAAAACAGTGGGGCGGGGGCCACAATGCTGCCCTGGTGAGTGGCTCCCACCCGCTAGCCTCCCCAGAGCCCCCTCCCGCACTGCCACCCCTCCGCTGTACCAAAAGCACATCACAATACACTTGCAAAGTTATCCTAAGTCTCTTGGTCAATCAACAAACGATTCTGAAGACTCAAAAGGAGGAAGAGAGGCATTTAGACCACGCTGGGAAAGACTGCCCGGGAGAAGCAAAGAAAACCTTGCACGATGCATGCACGCAAGGCTAAGGACTGTTTTCTCCCTGCTGGCTGCTTTTCTCTCTGTTCTAAAGAGAAGCTTCCAAAATCAGCTCAATAAAGGGGTCACACCAGAGGATGAGAGATAATGCTAAACCAACAAAAACAAAGACCCAAATGAAACAGAGCGAGCCATGAGAATCCGCGGTTATCAAAACTTTGTTTGGCCGTATCTATTTATCATCGCTGCACACCCGGGCTCTGCGGAATATCATTCTGTTGATGTCACTTATCCTCAGCAAAATATTTACACATCCTTAAAAACGCCAGATGAGGGGGGCTGGCTGCAGGGCGCCCCTCAAGCCCCACCGCCGAGGTTCTGGGCAGATCGTGAGATGGGGGCACGACAGGGGGTGGCTCCAGCGGGCACAGGTAAGAGCTACCGACAGTTCCAGGAACCCGGCCACCCAGGAGCTGCGCTCTGCCCTGCCCACCTCTCCCCTACCTGACTGCAAGAAGCAGCACCCCCCCCCCATATAGTGTCAGCGCCTCCTCCTCCTCTCCCTGCCTTTCTCATTGATTAAGTTCTCAAACCATTGTTAAAGCCGGGTTGCTTTTCCCTGGAAAACTGGGCTGAATTCATTAAGCTTTCCCCGCCACAAAAAGAATATTCATAAAAGTTTGGCAGGCAAAAAGGGAGGCTGACTGCATGCCATGGGGTGGGTGACAATTCGCTCCTCCAAAGCCACCTTCTTCTTCCGTGCCCCATCCCTCTCTCCATCCATCCGTCGTGCCCCAAACCTACTCCAGGGACTTCTGATAGGGAAACACAAAGCAGCAGCTGTTTGGCAACATTTCTACCCCTCGCCGGCAACTGTGGTGGGATGCCATTTCCCCACCCAGGCGGAGCTTATCCTGAACAATAGTCGGGCTTTAAACGGCAAACAAGCAAACACACAGAGCACAACCCCAACCCCGAAAAAGCCAACGCCGAGAGAAGCGGTAACTCCCTCCGCAGCAAAAGGCACCGCTGAAACGCACGCAAAAACGCTGCGAGAACGCTGCTCGATGCCTAACATGGCAGAAAGCCCGAGCTGGTGCGGCCACCCCGGGTCTGGGCATTGGGGGGCACGAAGGCTCCCGGGACGCCGACGCACACTCACCCAGCTTCGGGGGGATGCGGGGCTGGCCGAGCGTCACAAAGACAAGCCCAGCGCGATCTGGCAAAACCCAACTTTCCACCCGGCTCGCCAGGGCCGCCAGATACGTCAACAGAATCCATCTTTCGAAGGGCCTGGAAGGCGCCGGGTTTTCCGGGCCGGGGCAGAGCGGCAAAGCCGGCGGCGGCCCGGTGCGGTGCCCGGGCGCGGAGTCCGCCGCGCGCCGCCCTCTGTGCCGGGTGCCAGCGCTGGTGGCGGCCCGAAACCCACTTCGGGGCCCCCGCCCCGCCGGCCGGCGCCGCCTCTCCGGCCCCGCCAGCCAGTGCGCGGCGCCGGGAGCAGGAGCGGGGCCCGGGGACGCCGCACGGGTGGCGGCCTCGGCCCGCGTCCCCGCCCCCGCCCGGCCCTCCCAGCTGGCCCCGGCCTCCGGGCGCCGTCCTGCCCACGGGAGCAGGCCCCTCCCCGGGCGCCGGGCCCCGCCAGGCGCGCCCAGCCCGGCGCGCCCCCTGCGTCCCGGTGGCAGGTCCGCACGGGGAGGGCGGGGGAAGGGGACCCCGGCCCGCACTGGGGCACCGCGGTGGCTACCTCGCAATTGCGGCCGCCGCCTCCAGGAAGCCAAGGGGTGGTCGCGGGTGCGGGAACTCTCCGGTCTGGCGCCGCCGCCCGCCGCCTGAAGGGGGTGCGCAGCGGTGGGAGCCGCCGTCGCCGCTGTCACCGAGCCGCTGTCGCCGCCGCCGCCGCTGCCGGTTGTGCGTGAGTGTGTGTGCGCCTGTGTCCGGGCGAGTGTGTGTCTGCGTGCGGCGCCCGGCCTTTACTATATACACCAAGGGGTGGGAGGAGGCGGGGAAGGGGAGGGCTTGGGGGAGGTGGCGGAGGAGGGGGAGCGGGAGGGGGGCGAGAGGGTACCCGAGGAGGCGGCGGCGGAGGAGGGACAGGTGATCTCGCCCACGGGGAGGGCGTGGCTGTGGGCGGCGCAGGGTGGCAGGAGGAAGGGGCGCCCGAGGCTCGGGCCAGGGGAGGGGGGAGATGGGCATTGGGGAGGGCCCGCGGAGCGGGGATCCCGCTGCCAAGTGGCGGGCTGGGGACCATTCCAGACCCCAGGATGAAGAAGAGCGAGAACAGAGCCCCGGAGAAAGGAAGTGGCTGGCTGATGGAGGCAGGAGAGGTGGGAAGGGCCCAGCGTTTACCTCCTAAAATGCCAATGTGATACAGGTAGAAGATCTTTCTCTCAAGGTGTAAGATTATTAAAGGCAAAATTAGCCCCACGGACAGAATCTAATTTCCACAAACTTGCCTGAGAGGTGATTTGTTTCTTAATCTAACATTTCTTAAGCACTTGGTGTTTTGCCAGACACGGGGGCTAAGACCTGGGGTTACAGAGGTGACTGAATATGGTTGCTAATCAGTAAATAAGGAGTACGTATTAGTAGTACTATTGGTCATTTAAAAATAAAATAACCTAAATTCTATAAATGTTTTAAGAGCGCGTAGGAAGCAACTGCACTGGTTTAATTAATCCTTACAGAGGTAAAGATTTTTTTTTTTTCCTGGAAATCAAAGCAGGATGAAGGTAGTAGAGAAAGAATGGCAGAGCTGATGTTACTTTAATCAGAGCAGAGAACAGTCTGAATCCAGCTATGCTTTGCATGTTCAATCCTCCATCTCAACAGCATGACTAGTAACCATGACTTCCCTCTTGTAGAATTTGGGGTGGCCACACAGAGTGTGAAAGACATAGAGAGCAGCCTGGAAAGTTTATAATTAGTATGGGAACCTGAACTTGTATTTGAGAGGTTCTGGTCAAACCTTGTTGTGTTGCGAGCATAATGTGGTAGAAATCGGGGCCACATTATGACTTTTGTGGACACTTCTGCCTTTGTAATTTCCCCTCTCCATTAAAAAAAAATACCTAAAAGTGATATTTTACAGTTGTATTGGTGTAAAGACAAATGTATTAATGTTATGTGTTAGTATATTTCCTTCAACCTAGAAGATCAATTTTTCTTTTGATTTTTAAATGACATGAAAACATTTCTGTGGCCTCTGAAAAGTATTGTGAGCTCCATGCACAGTGCCCACCGCTCGTAAGAAAGAAGTAAGCTCTGGTGATACCATTCCTTGATTCTGAATTTCCTCTTTTGGGGAAAAAAAACAGTTAAATTAAGAAGTACTCAGTTGACAAAGAGGCGGAAAGACACACAATATAACTTTAAGAATTGATAATAACGAATATCAACAGAAAGTACCAGTTCCTACTTGTTTCGGTCAGGCTCTTGGGGTCTTAAATCAGCTTCGAGTCATTAATGATACCTGTGGAAGTATTTGTGAATGTGTCTTCAACCATTCCAGTAGCCAAAGACTTCCTTTAGAGATCTCACAAATGTTTGAATCCTTGGATCAGGTATGTGAGGTCTGTGTTGCCAGGACTTAGCCTGAATACAACTAAAGACACAGCTGGGCAATTATAATTGGGCAAGTTCATGGATGAAAGATCCGTAAAGGTTTTGTGTGTGCCGAGGGGGTATGTGTGTATAAGGTAGGGACTGATACCCTGGAAGGCAATTACTAGCCTATTTCTTTTGTTGGCCTCATCACAACCCTGGGTTAATGTTTGATCCTTGCTGGCAGTAGTGATTCATATTTGCTGCCCTTTGAGGGGCTTATGTTTTCAGGAAAGACTATATTGATTCAGATTAATGCATAATAAACAGGCATTATGGTTCCATGGAAGTGTACAGTGGCACCCTTCTGTATTTTCATCGTGACTGCCCTTGCAGAGAGGAGGAAAACAGAGAAGTCCATAATTATAGAGCAGGTTTGGATAGGGGAGGAGATATCTGGGGACAGAAATAAGACCTTACTATGGAAGAATCGTATTCATACAGTTAAAGGGATGCCCAAGAAAGTGGAGGGAAGAAACAAGATGCCCAAATAGCAGGAAAGAACCCCCCAAAATCCTCCAGGTCTGCTCAGGATGATTTTCGAGATCTCTGATTTTAAAACGTGGTGATTTTAAGTAAGGACTCAAGAACTTCCCATCTCAGATCTGATCCTTTGATCTATACCTTGCTTTTCTAATATAGCATCTCCTCATAATCTAGTTTTTACATACATGTCAGAGGAATGATTCACTTATTTATCCAGTAAACATCTATTAAGCACCTGCTGCATGCCAGTCACTAAGCTAAGGGCTATAGTTAGAGAGAGGGTTAACATATGGTTGCTGACTCCAAGGAGCTCAGAGGCCAATAAACGAACTGCTAACGATACAGTGTGATACTGTGTGGTGCATGGGGTTTTATCACATCGACTAGGTGAGCCCCAAAGGAGTGGGGCTAGCCCTGCCCTGGGAAAGGGTAGAGAGTGGCATGGGGCAGAGCAGTCAGAGAAGAATGCACAGACACAGCCACAAGAGTGGAGCACTGAGAAATAAATGGGAGCTTTTCAAAGTAAGGGAAAGACATTACAAATGAAAGGAACAGCAGGCACCAAAGCTCAGATGCAAAGCACATTCTGGAGGCTGCAAATATTCTGTGAGACTGCGGTGGAGGCCTCAAGAATAACAGGGGTGGGGGGGGAGGAGGCTGGAGGGCAGCTAACGTCCCTCCTCTGTTGTCTGTCATGTAAAGGAGCTTCTTGCACTCAATGGGTAGCCAATAAAGGCTTTAAGCAAGGGGTGCCCAAGAAAGAGATTTGGGTGGAGGAATGCTCCCTCTGTTGGTAGGTGTGAAGGGCTGACCGGAGGGAGGGATGTTGGCAGCAGGGAGACCAGGTGACAGAGGCTGTGGCAATGATCAGGGTTTGAATCGTGATAGGACCAGCGGAGATGAAGAGCAGGAACTTGAGGTAAGTTGTACTTGGGATTGACAGGACTCAAAGACGGAGGGCACGGGAGGAGTTAGGGTAACTGGCACCTGGCTTTCTGGACTGGGTGACGGGGTTGCGGGGGGGATAGGCACTGAGAAAGACATCCTGGGAAGAGAAGCAGATTTGGGACTGGAGATGATGAATGCTATCTGTCCCCCAGAAGCAGAATCCTGAGACAAGGATTCAAGAGCAGAAGGTTGATTTGGAAGTGAAGGTAGGAGGCCCTCAGGAAGTGACAACTAGTCAGGATTATCTCCTCTCACGTTCGTGCTTTGGGCTCTTAGTTCCAAGGAGCTTCAGTACCCCTTACCTACTGCAAGTCTTACAACCTCCTTTTCCCTGTGGAAGAACAGGTGGACAGGCCAGGCTCGGAGCCGTGTGTCACCGGAGGCTACCAGCGTTTGTCCAAATGAGTGGAGAGCCCAGCACAAGCGAAGCGAGAAGCCAGATCGCATGAGACAAAGTAAGTGCATGTTTATCCACAAAAAAAGGACCAGAAACAAAAACTAAAACCGGGAGAGAAATCTGAAGTCACGGGGCATGAAATAATAGGCAGCGGATTTTGATTAAGTGGAAAATAGACTCCAATTTGGTTTTGGAGAGCTAAATTATTTTGCTGGATGGGAAAATGATGGCAGCAATAACACGAGTGTGTCTGAAATACTGGCACATAAAGGACCAAGAATAGGCTGGCTCAGAGATGACCCCACGCACCCCAGCCTTCTGACGGGGAAAATGATGTTCAGTAGAGAAACACACATGCACACGCGTGTGCACGCACATGCGCGCACGCGCGCGCGCACACACACACACACACACCCTTTATGTAAGCCAAGTCCTCCTCTCTTTCCTCTTCTCTTTCCAGGTGCCAGGCTTGCCTTTCCTTTTTTAAAAATTTATTCACAAATGAACCAGACTGATCTCTCGCTAAGAAAGGGAAGCTCGTCAAAGTTGCCCTGGGGTGTCAATGAGCGCTCACAATCAGACTATTACCCAAAGCACTCGCAACAGGTACCTGCTGAGATCCCCAGAGGAGAGGGGACGTGAAAGGAGACGAGGAGCAGCGGCTCCTAAGCATCCCGATGCCTGGAAACCAGCATCGCCCGCGCCGGGCACCGTGGTGACAGCAAGGGTCCCTCTCCGCCATCTCTCTTGGAAGAAGAGCCACGGGGGGCTTTCTCAGCGGCAAACCCACCGGCTGGCTGTCGGGAGCGATGACCTTCCTCACAGACGCACCTATGGGACAGGGCCGGCCCACCGGTCACCGACAGACGGGCACGGGGCCCGCAGTTTCACAGGGGCCACGCCCCCAGATGACTGCGTGCTCCTGCCACCTCCCGCGCGGGGATGGCCCCCGGGTCTGTCCCGATTCCCGCATGGCGAGTCTCTCCAACGTGACTGACAAGGTTTCTCTTGCTGTACTAAGCTCTGGAGGTGAAAGGACTCGACAAGGTCATACATTTTGGGAGAGCGCATCGGTGTGTAGCACCGAGTGGACTTTAATCGTGCTGTCTGTCCTCAGCTGAGACAATTTCTCCAATCATCGCACTGTAGGCACAATGTCACAGGAGGAGGAAAACAGAATGAGAGTAAGGTGTCCCTTGCCTGTCCTTTGCCTTGGTGGCTCCTGGGCCGGGTCAGCATCGGAGCTCTCGGGAGACCGCTCACCGTCAGCCCCTGCCCACCCCGGCCCCTCGCAGGGGGCCTCTCCGAGGCTCGTGGGCCCCGCGAGGACGCCTGCCCGATTTCCCACCCACACCGGCACTGTGCCGGCTCTGACGCGAAGCTGGCTTCTCCCGTCTGAGCCCCCTGTATGCCCGAGCCATCGCTCGGCCCCGGAGTCACGGCATTCCCCGGTCATCCTCTCCGTGACCCCCTCCCACGCTGGCCCCAGCCCTAGGATGAGACTTGTGGGTCTGTTTCTCTGCATGGCTCTCAGGCCTTCCACGGAACGCGGAGCTCCGCCTCCTGACCCCACTCCCTCAGCCTGGGATGGCCAGGTGGCTGTCGGCGCGGGACAGAGGTGGTTTCTCCGTCGCTGACATCCTGCCTTCCGGGGAATGCCCCAAACCTTGACAAGAGTATTTGCAGAAATTGGGGACTACCACCACCCTGGACCATCTCCTCTACTCCTATTAGCTGGGTCTTCATTACAGATTTACAGTGATTGTTTCTGTCTTTTTGAAGCACAAACATTTTACTCACAGATAAGGTGACCTTTTGAAAACTGCAGTATTGCTTTAGAAAAAATTCATAATTAATATGAAAATATTTTAGAATACATATAATTTATTCTTTTCAGAATGATTTTTCATTGTAACATTCATTAAGAATTATATATAACTGAAACAACCTATTCTATCTTCAGTATAAACATTCAATCATAACCTCTCTCAATGATTATATATTCCCTTCAGATTTTTCTTTCTATAGCATTTACCCATCTGAAATAATATTAGATATTATTTTAGTCTTATTTTTGCCTCTTAATAACTTCAACTAATATGCATCTCCCATAGCATCCTGATATTACATAATCAAAATAGACATTTTCGATGGTTCCGTGAACAATTTTATCAAGTACATTCATCACCATATACTTAGCTTTTCCCCTACTGTTGGAAGCGTAGGCTATTTCCAAATTCTGCTGTTGTAACGAACACTACAATTACTTTCTTTGTGTATATCAAGGTTCCCATTAATAATTATTTCTCAGAATAAACACACGGCTGTAATATTTCTGGGGCAGACACAGAAACATTTATATGTTGCCAAACTGATTTTAAAAAGGATATTCCACTAACACCAAGTGTGAGTTCTGAGAGTACTTGCCTTACGAGTACTCACTGGCCTAGGCCAAAATATTTGTCTTATTTTGTCTTAAACTATATTCACTGATTACTAGGGAGGTGGGCCATTTTTGTGCTTTCTACTTGTACACCTAAGGAATATTTGTATACTTTGTCAGTTTATTGCTTTCACACACTTACTAATTAAATAAGAGTATTTGCATCTTATTTTGTATGTGTCCTTTATGTAAATACAATGTAAATGTAAGTCACAATAACAACAAACAAGTCCCAAAAGTAGGGATGCTGGATCATATGGGATTTCTGTTTTTAATTTTTTGTAAGGAGACTCCACACTCAGCGTGGAGCCCAACGAGGGGCCTGAACTCATGACCCTGAGATCAAGACCTGAGCTGAGATCAAGAGTCACACACTTAACTGACTGAGCCACCCATATGCCCCTCTATTTCTAATTTTTTGGAGGAGGCTCCATGCTGTTTTCCATGAGGGCTGTACCAATTTACATTCCCACCAAGAGTACACAAGGGGTCTCTTTTCACAGTCTCGACAACACTTGTTATCTCCTGCCTTTTTCATAATAGCTGTCTTAATAGGTGAAATGTTACCTCATTGTGGTTTTGAATTGCATTTTCCTGATGATTAATTACATTGACCACATTTTCATGTACCTGTTGACTACCTATATGTCTTCTTTGGGAAAATACCTATTCAGGTCCTTTGCCCATTTTTTAATTGGATTATTTGTGGTTTTCTGCTAATGAGTTGTATGAGTTCCTTATGTATTCTGGATATTAACCTCTTTTATACCTCAGATACATGGTTAGCAAATACTTTCTCTCATTCCATATGTTGCCTTTTCATTTTGTTGATTGTTTCCTTTGCTTCCTAAAAACTTTTTAGTTTTATGTAGTAGCACTTGTTTATTTTTTGCTTTTGTTGCTTGTGCTTTCGATGTCATATTTGAAAAATCATGGCC
The DNA here is from genome assembly GCF_963455335.1 of Martes martes. NCBI lineage: Eukaryota > Metazoa > Chordata > Mammalia > Carnivora > Mustelidae > Martes > Martes martes. The sequence goes on from NC_137897.1 coordinate 12,900,994, forward strand.
AAGACCAACATCAAGGAGCTTTTTCTGTGTTTTCTTCTAGGAGTTTTCGTTTTTGGTCTTGCATTTAAATCTTTCATCTATTTTGAGTTAAGTTTTGTGTATGGCATAAGATAAGGATCCAATTTCATTCTTTTATGCATGTATATCCAGTTTACCCAGTACTATTTATTGAAGAGACTGTTCTTTCCCCATTGTATATTCTTGGCGCCCTTGTGAAAGATGGTTTGACCATATATGTGTGAGTTTATTTCTGGGTTCTCTATTGTGTTCCACTGATCTACGTGTCTGTTTTCATGCCAGTACCATATTGTTTTGATTACTATAGCTTTGAAATATAATTTGAAATCAGGAAGTGTGATGCCTCCAGCTTTGTTCTTCTTGCTCAAGATTGTTTTGGCCAACTGGGGTCTCTTGTGGTTTCATTTATCCCTTGGATGCAAAGATGGTTCAACATACACGAATCAACAAATGTGATGCACCACGTTAACAGACTGAAGGATAAAAACCATATGATCATCTCAGTAGATATAGAAAAAAGCATTGGAAAAAAATTCAACATCCTTTCATGATAAAATCTCTCAATAAATTAGGTATAGAAAGAATATATCTCAACCTAATAAAGCCAATATATGACAGGTCCACAGCTATTATCATAACAGTGAAAAGCTACAAGTTTTCCTCTAAGATTAGAAATAACACAAGGGTGCCCATTCTCTTCACTTCTAGTCAACATAGTACTGGAAGTCTTAACTAGAGCAATTAGGCAAGAAAAAGAAATAAAAGGCAACCAAACTCAAGAAGAAGAAATTAAATTGTCTCTTTGCAGATTACAAGATCTTATATAGAAAAAACTATACGGGCACCCGGGTGGTACAGTCAGTTAAGCATCCACATCCGACTCTTGATTTCAGCGCAGGTCGTGGGTCGGGCCCCGTGTCGGCCCCATGCTCAGCACAGAGTCTGCTTTAGATTCTCTCTCTCCCTCTCTGCCCCTCTCCCTGCTCATGTTCTCTCTCTCTCTAAAATACATCTTGTTTTTAAAAATACTTAAAAAAAGAAAAAACTCTAAAGACTCCACCAAAAAACTGTTAGAACTAATAGACAAATACAGTAAAGTTGCAAGATACAAAATCAATAGACGAAAACCAGTTGTGTTTCTACACACTAACGACACACCATCTGAAAAAGAAGTTTGGGGGGAAAACACAGTTCCAATAGCATCAAAAAGAATAACATACGTTGGAGTAAATTTCACCAAGGAGGTGAAAGTTCTGTACATTGAAAACTATAATACAGTGATGAAAAGAAACCAATGAAGACACAAAGAAATGGAGAGATACCTTGTGTTGTTAGATTGGAAGAGTTGATATTGTTAAAGTGTCCACACTACCTAAAGTAATCTAAAAATTCAGTGCAATCCCTATCAAAATTCCAAAGGCATTTCTCATAGACATAGAAGAAACAATCCTCATAGTCGCATACAACCAAAGAAGACCCTGAAGAGCCAAAGCAATCTTGGGAAAGGAGAAAACACTAAGAATTTTTTTGATTATGAAAGACTGTTGAATCTTGTTAAATGTGTTTTCTGCATCAATTACTAGTGATTAACTGATTTTTCTCCTTTAGTCTGTTGATGTGATAGATTCCATTGATTTATTTTTTAAGACTTCATTATATTTTAGAGCACTTTTAAGTTCACAGAAAAATTGAGAAGGTATGGATTCCCCATATAGCCCCAACCCCTCCACATACACAGCCCCTCCCACATCAGTATCATTCACAAGACTGATATATTTGTTATAATTGAGGAACCTATATTGACACAGCATAATCTCCCAAAGCCTTTGGTTTCCTTCTTAGTGTTGTACACTCTACAGATTTTGACAAATGTATAATGACATTTCATCATCATTATAATATCATACCGAGCACTCTCACTGCCTTAAAAATCCTCTGTGCTTCAGCTAATCATTCCTCCTCTCTCCCCCAACCCCTGGCAACCATTGATCTGTCTCCATAGTTTTGCCTTTCCCAGAATGTCACATATTGGAATCATAAGTATGCAGATTTTTTCAGATTGGCTTCTTTCACTTAGTAACAGCATTTAAGGTTCTTTCATGTTTTTCCATGGCCTGATAGGTCACTTCTTTTTAGTGCTGATTCATATTCCATTTTCTACACGTACCATGGTTTATTTATCCATTCGCCTACTAAAGGGCATCTTGGTTGCTCTGAAGTTTTGGCAATTATGAATAAAGGTGCTATAACTATCCATGCGCAGGTTTTTGTGTGGACATGAAGTTTTCAGCTCCTTTGGGTAAATACCAAGGAATGTGATTGCTGAATCCTAAGGTAAGAGCACATTCAGCTTTATAGGAAACTACCAAACTATCTTCCAAATTAGCTGTGCCATTTCAAATTACCACCAGCGATGTAGGAGAGTTCCTGTTGCGCCATAGCCTCACTAGCATTTGGTGTTATCAGTATAATAATCTGGAGATTATGGCATCCTAATACATGGGGAGTGGTGTCTCACTGTCATTTTAGCTTGCATTTCCCTTATAACATATGCTATCACTCCCTTATAACATATGATAAACACATAACATTTTTATATGCTTATTCATCATCTATACATCTTCTCTAGTGAGGTGTTTGTTAAGGTCTTTGGCTATTTTTTAATTGGGTTGTTTTTTATGGTTGAATTTTAAGAGTTCTTTGTATTTTTGGATAACGGCCCTTTATCAGATGTGTTTTTTGAAAATCTTTTCTCCCAGCCTTCTCTTCTAATTTTCTTGACATTGTCTTTTGCAGAGCAGAACTTCTTAATTCTAATAAAGTCCAGCTTACCCATTATTTCTTTCATTGATCATACCTTTAGTGTTATCTAAAAATCACTGCCATTCCCAAGTTCATCTAGGTCTTCTCCTATGTCATCTTCTGGACATTTTATACTTGCATTTTACGTTTAGGTCTATGATTCAGTTTGAGCTAATTTTTGTGAAAGGTGTAAGGTCTGTGCCTAGGTTAATTTTTTTTGTATGTGAATGTCCAGTTGTTCCAGCATCATGTACTAAAGAGACTATCTTTACTGTGTTGTATTTCTTTTACTCCTTTGTCAAAGATCAGCATTAGTACATTTTTGAATGTTGAACCAGATTTGCATAACTGCGATAAATTCTACTTGGTCATGGTGTATTCGTTTTATACATTGTTGAATTTGATCTGCTAATATTTTGTTGAGTACTTTTGGGTCTAAGTTCATGAGCAGTACCGGTGTGTAGGGTTTTTTTTTCTGTTTTGTTTTTAAAATTTGTTTTTGGGGGTACCAGTTGTTCTAGTTTTGGTGTCAGGGTAACATTTGCCTCATAAAATAAATGAGAAAATTTTCCTCCTCTTCTGTGGTCTAGAAAAGATTTTGTATAACTGGTGTTTGGTAGAATGCTCTTATGGAATTGGACTTGAATTCTATTTGGGGGAGTTTTAAAACTACAAATTCAGTTTCTTTAGTGGTCATAGGACTATTCAGATCACCTATTTCATTTTGGTTGAGTTTTGGTAGCTTGTGGTTTTAGGAGAATTGGTCCATGTCTTCTAAGTTGTTAAATTTATTGGTGTAAACCATTTGTAGTATTCCTTCATTAACTTTTTCATAATTAATAAGATCTGTAGTGATATCCCCTGTTTAATTACTGATATTGGTGACTTATTTCTTTTTTATTTTCATTCTTTTCAGATGTATTAGAACTTTATCAATATTATTTTGCTTTTTATGAACCAAAACTTTATTTCATTAATTTTTACTATTATTTTCCTATTTTCAACTTCATTTATTTCTGCTGTTTGTTATTTCTTTCCTTTTTCTTGCTATGGTATATTTTACTCTTCCTTTCCTAGTTTCTTGAGATAGAAACTTTGGTTATTGATTTTTCATCTTACCTTTTTTCAGCTATAAATTTCCCTCTCAGGACTGCTTTAGTTGCCTCCCTTATATTTTCTTCTTGTTGTGTTTTTATTTTCATTTCTTTTGTGTATTTTTTATTTCCTTGAAGATGTCCTCTTTGTTACTTGAATTATTTAGGAGTGCTTAATTTTCAGGTGGTTAGAGATTTTCTTGTTTTTTTTTTTTCCTGTTATTGATTACTAGTTTGATTACCTGTGCGCAGGAAACATGCTAAGTATGGTCACAATGCTTTCAAATTTGTTGTATTTTGCTTTATGCCCCTAGATGTTTATTTTGGTAACTGTTACATGGATGCTATTATTGGGTAGAGTGTTTTATATATGCCAATTAGATACTGTTGGTTGATTATGTTGTTCAGATTTTCTATATCCTCTTTGATTTTCTGCCTAATAATTAATTCAATTGCTGAGAGGCATATGTTGAAGTCCCTGACTGCAGTTGTGAACTGATCTATTTCAAATTCAGCTCTATTAGTTTTTGCTTCATTCATTTTAAGACTCTGCTGTTTGGTGCATACACAGAGTCATTATAGCTAATAAATGCTTTGACCCTTTTATTATTATGTAATATCCCTCTCTGTCTCTGCTAATTTTCTTTCATCTGTAGTCTACTTTATCTGATATTAATATAGCCTCTTCTGGTTGTTTAAATTAGTGTTTGTGTAGTCGATCTGTTCCTATCCTTTTACTTTCAACCTACCTATAACATAAAATTTGAAGTGAATTTCTTTTAAGATTTTATTTATTTGAGAGAGAGAGAGAGTGTGAGAGAGAACATGAGAGGGGAGAAGGTCAGAAGGAGAAGCAGACTCCCTGTGGAGCTGGGAGTCCGACGTGGGACTTGATCCTGGGACTTTGGGATCATGACCCGAGCTAAAAGCAGTAGCTTAACCGACTGAACCACCCAGGCACCCCTTGAAGTGAATTTTTGATAAACTGCATATATTTGGTCCTTTTTTTTTTTAAAGATTTTATTTATTTATTAGAGAGATGGAGAGAGACCACAAGTAGGCAGAGCAGCAGGCAGAGGGAGAGGGAGAAGCAGACTCCCCCGCCAAGCAGGGAGCCCAATGCGGGACTCGATCCCAAGACCCGGCAACCATGACCCGAGCTGAAGGCAGCCGCGCAACCAACTGAGCCACCCAGGCACCCCTATTTGGTCCTGTTTTTTAACTCATTCAATGAGTCTGTCTTTTTATTGTTGTATTCAGACCATTTACATTTACTATAATTACTGATATATTAGAGCTTAAGTCTGCCATTTTATTATTTGTTTTTTAATTGTTCCTCCTTTCTCTTTTTGTATTCCTGTGGATTACATGAACTTTTTTGGGAATCCATCTTGCATTATTCATAGTGTTTCTGGATGTCTCTTTATATAGCATTCTTAGTGGTTACTCTGGATATTACAACATAAATATATGATGTAGCACAGTCTACATCAACAGTTTGCCACTTCAAGTAAAGTGTGGAAATCTTACTTCCATTTAGGTCCCTTTACTCTCATTGCTTCCAGCCATTATTGTCTGGATATCAGATGATATTATAACTTTTGTTTCAGTTGTAAAATACGATTTGTAAAATTTGGGAGAAGAAGGATAGTCTACTGTATTCAGCCATATGGCTGCCCTTTCTATGTTCAAGGACATAAATTACAAAGATTAGGGCAGAAATAAATGGAAAAAAGACCAGATAAACGATTAAAAAAATCAATGAAACTGAGGGGTTTTTTTTTGAAAAGATAAAATTGACAAAACTTTAGCTAGACTAAGAAAAGATTCAAATAAATTATAAATGAAGGGGGAGACATCACAACTGATACCACAAAAACAAAAAGGATCACAAGAGACTACTATGAAAAATTATGTGCGAACAAAGTGGACCTCTGAGAAGAAATGGATAAACTTCTAGAAAGGTACACTTATCAGGACTGAATCATGAAAAAACAAAATCTGAACAGACTAATAATGAGTAAGGAGGTTGAATGAGTAATAAAAAAAAAAACTCCCAACAAAGAAAAACCTAGGACCAGATGGCTTCACTGGTGAATTGTACCAAACATTTAAAGAAGAACTAATGCCAATCCTTCACAAACACTTCCAAAAAATCAGAGAGGAGGGAACATTTCCAAACTCATTTTATTATGCCAGCATTACCCTGATACCAAAGCCAGACAAGTACACTATAAGAAAATCACAGGCCTTTATCTTTGATGAAGATAGATGCAAGAATCCTCAATGAAATACCAGCAAATGAACTCAACAGCACATTAAAGGCATCATATACCATGACCAGGTGGAATTTAACCCTGGGATGCAAGGTGGTTGAACATATACAAATCAGTAAGCATGATACATCCCATTAACAGAATGAAGGATAAAAGCCATGTTGTCTCAATAAACGTAGAACAATTCAACATCCTTTCATGATAAAAAAAAAAAACAACAAAAAACCTCTTAACAAATTAGGTATAGAAAGAATGTATCTCAACATGGCCAAGGCCATATATGACAAGCTCCTAGTCTAACATCATACTGAAGGGTGAAAAGGAGAAAAAAAATTTCCTGAAATATTGGTAACAAAACAAGGATGCTCACCTTCACCACGTCTAGCCACATAATACTGGAACTTCTAGCGGGAGCAATTAGGCAAGAAAAAGGAATAAAAGGCACCTAAACTGGAAAGGAAGAAATATAATTGTCTCTGTCGATTACATGATCTTATATATAGAAAAACCTAGACTCCACAAAAAAACCCCTCTAGAACTAATAAACAAATTCAGCTAAGTTGCAGGATACAAAATTAACTTTCTTCCTTCTTGATGCTTCAAGATTCCTTCTTTTACAACTTCCTTTCTGCTTGAAGAACTTCCTGTAGCCATTATTTAAGAGTAGGTCTGGTAGCAACAAATTCTTTTAATTTTTCTTTATCTGTAAATGTCTGATTCCCTTTCACACCTAAAGGACATTCTTTCCTTTCAGAACTTGAAAAATTCTACACCACTTCCTTCTGCCTTCCTTGGTTTCAGTTGAGAAACCCATTGCTTTTCAAATTGGTGTTCCCTCATAGGTAATGTGTCATTTCTGCTGCTTTCAAGGTTTTATCTTCGCCTTCAGCTTTTGGAGGTTTACCTATAATGTTTTTACATGATTTAAAAAAAAAATTAGCCTGTTGGGGCTTGCTCAGAATCTTGTATCTGTGTCTTCTTTTGTTAAATTTGGAGTGTTTTAAATCATTATTTAAAAAAAAAAAAAAGACTGTACTTATTTATTTGAGAGAGAGAGCACAAGCAGGGGAGAGGGAGAAGAAGGCTCCCCACCAAGCAGGGAGCCCAGCACAGGGCTCAATCCCAGCACTGTGGGATTATGACCTGCGTCGAAGGCAGACGCTTAACTGACCGAGCCACCCTGGGGCCCCAGATGTTACTTTTTCTAATATTCGTTCAGCTCCACTCTCTTTCTTCTCTTCTCCTGGGACTCCAATGCTACGAACAATTTCCCTGTTGTCCCACAGTTTCCTGAGAGTCTGTTTATTATTCTATTCCAGTCTATTTTCTGTCTTTTTCTGATTGGGTTAATTTTACTAATTTGTTCTCAAATTCATTGATTCTATCTGCTGACATATTTCCTCTAGTATTGAGTTCATTTAGCAAGTTTTTAAATTTGGGGTACTGTATTTTTTTCAGCTAGAAGATACCTGTTTCAATCTTTTTCATAACATATTTTTCTGAGATTTTCTCTTTTTCTTTTATTTCACGGGAATTTATTATTGCTTGTTGATGCTTTTTGTGATGGTTACTTTAAACTCCTTGTCAGATCATTCCAACATCTGAGTCATCTCTTTGTTGGCCTCAGTTGATTGTCTTTTTCATTCAACTTGTGATTTTCCTGGCTCTTAATATGATGGGTGATTTTCTTTTCTTTTCCTTTTCTTCTCTTTTCTTTTTTTTCTTCTTTTATGATGGGTGACTTTTGATTGCATCCTGGACATTTTTACTATTATGCTATGAGATTCTAGATCCTATTTAAATCTTTTATTTCAGCAAGTAGTTCTCTGTTTAGGTTTAGCATGCAGCTCCTGACCTATTTTTTGCGGTGTGGCTTGACTGACAGCTTAATTTTCAAAGCCTTTGCAGTATTTTCTGGAGTAACTTGGCTTATCTGGTGCTGCAGGAACTCCCACTGGTGCCTTGTGGTGCTGCTTGAGGGGAGCAAAGGGGTTGCCCCAGTCAGGGCCCCCTGATGTCTCTAGGTAGAGGAAGAGAATCTCTGGCCCATTGCTATAAAGAACGTTTCCAGAGCCAGGCAGCTTGTTGCGGAGAGCAGAGTCTCTCTTGTCAGTGCCAACCCAGCACTTGGTTGTGTCTCTTGGCAAGGGAGGAGTCTCGGGTCTGGCAAAGGAGGACAGCACTTCCTTTAGCTGCTTGCTTTTAGTGGGGCTCCTAATCAATCCCCCCTGCCGGCACTGTCAGGATCACCTGGTGTTGTCAGGAGGCCTACTATTCGATCTGGTGAAAAAATGAGCCCACCTGGCCTGCCCTGGGTTGCTAGGTTGAGGGTCTAAAAATGCCAGGCCTGGGTTACCTTCTTTCGTTGGGTGGGGAGGGGAGAAGGAGATGTGAGACATCCTGCTGCTGTGTTGTTCCTATGGTCCTAGGATCCCAAACCAGCTTGCCTTTCTCTTCCCACCTTCTGGAGTCCTTTCCAGGGTTTATAGTTGCACTTAACAGGGAGGAGCAGGGAGAAATGGGTCTAAGCCATCTTGTCCAGAACAAAATTGCCTTCTAATTTTTAACTATTTATTTTAAAACTAAAGAACAATTGAGGAAAGTATCGTTCTGATTGTTATACGATTGCTACTGGAAAGAATTTGGGTATAGAAATCAAGGGCATTTAAAAAATGACCTGCTCCAGGTGTACAATATACTAGCTACGCCACTGAGAGTGAGCAAAGTAAAAGGAGAGATCAGAAAGACTGTGGAGAACAGCCTTGAAGCCAAGGGTGGAAAGAGTGTTAAGAAGCTGAGAGAGGTTATTATTTTATTTGCTTTATGATGGGATTAGAAACTAGAGGATCTGAAGCATTAGGTTGCTTGCCCAAAATTGCTTTCACATTTGGCTGCAGGATGGTTGCAGAATTCAGGATTATGACATTCCAAGACCATGGTAACAGCACACTGTTTCCCAGGGTGCCACTTTGAAACTCCAAACACAACATTTTCTAGAAGACAGACTACAATAGCCAAGTACCTTTTGCCTATCTGGCAAATGAACAGAAGGTTTCAAAAGAAACAAATGTTTACTAAATTGACTAGTATTAAATGTCTGTTATTAATTGTCTCTTAAGCGCCCTGCATGGAGGGGGCTTAATGTTCATGAATTCATTTCAAGATAATAATTACCAATGGAGTGCTTACTCTTAGAGGGAGACTATTAAATTATAATTGGCATTTGGGTAAGTCTGTAAAACCAGTTCTTAAGTCTTTCTTTAAGCGTCTGATTTCTCAAATTTATCTGTGACAATTTCTAATATTTCACATTTCTCCAAGCTTCTTTTGCCCGTGATCACTTTCATATAAGCTAAACCTTTGTTCCCAATAGTATATGCAGGATTCCCAATAAAGGCTGACCTCTTACTGATTAAATGTGTTTCAGTCTTTCATTAGATCTTTTTATACAACAATATCTATATCCCTGCCTTTTTCAGGTTCAATTTTTAGAAATCTACTGAAAGACTCAAATAAATAAATATAAATATATATACATATGTGTGTGTATGTGTGTGTATATATATATATATATATTTATAATATTTAGGAGTCTTTTTCCAAAGAAAAATTTATTTTTTTTAAGAGTTTATTTATTTATTTGACAGACAGAAATCACAAGCAGGCAGAGAGGCAGGCAGAGAGAGAGGAAGGGAAGCAGGCACCCTGCTGAGCAGAGAACCCGATGCGGGGCTCGATCCCAGGACCCTGAGATCATGACCCGAGCCGAAGGCAGAGGCTTTAACCCACTGAGCCACCCAGGCACCCCTATTTTTTGTTTTAATGGTGAGGTTTTTTGTTTTTTAAGATTTTATGTATCCATTTGACAAAGAGTGAGAACACAAGCAGGCAGAGCAGCTGTCAGGGGGGGAGGGAGAAGCAGGTTCCCTGCTGAGCAGGGAGCCCAATGCGGCACTCAATCCTAGGACCCCGGGATCGTGACCGGAGCCGAAGGCAGACACTTAACCAACTGAGTCACCCAGGTACCCCAAGACATTTGTTTTTAAAGAAATTTAAGACAAGAGACTTCCTTCCCCCCAAATCCTCCAGGAAAACTATCTCTAAATGAAACCAAACTGCAGATAGCATTCTGGATGAAATTCACTGCCCGATACAGAAGGTTTATGTATTTTGGCAAGTGCAATTGGGCTGTGATTATTTGTTATTTTGAGGCATGGGAAACTACTCACTGGAAATAGATTAAGGTATCTTTGGAAAATCTCTTAACACTTTCAAGATGTTGGGATGCCATCTCACCTACCCTGAATTTCCTCCAACACATGAAATGGCCTCTCGGCATCCGGAAAAAGTGAACCAAGCTTCCAGAAGTGTCTGTCTTGCAGTGAGCTGACACTTCTGCCTGAGGTGCAACTGCTTTCAAGGGTCTTAGCTTCCTCCTGCATGTCTGAGAGTATCTGTGGTAAAAGTTATGATGCTCGACTCATGGCTGAGCTATTAAATCATGACTCTATGAGCAGGTGAGATGGCAAGGATTTGAGTACGAACGATCAGGTTTATAAATTACAGGTGCAAGAATTCACCCAACAGTATAATTATGACTCAACTTGGAAGAATCTAAGGGTCAGAGCCACAAAATACGGTGTACAAATGATTTCACCAAGAAGAGTGATGTACTCCTTTATAGGGCAGGCTCTAACAGCTATAATCCTGCAACTTGGGGCAAGAGGAAGCAAATCTGCCCTTGCAAACCTGCCTAGAAGCACTAATATTATTGGTTCTCCTCCTCATCCTTTTTCAACATAAGATCATCAACTACTGCTCCAGAATATTCCCCTGCGCCAAAAACTGCCCTCCCATGAAGTGAACAGGTAAAAAGCCATTGATGTTTTATCTGCAGTGTGGCTGGCTCAGTGGTGCCAAGGCACACTGGAGAAATAATTATTTGATGTTAAATAATCATTTGCTTATCTGATAATTAAAAAATCCCAAATCATTATTGCAACCCAAATGTCTCCTGGGGGATATGGATTGAGTCAAATTAATCCAAGCTCCGTGGATCGTAACTCCACCTGCTTATTCACAGCCACCAGTGCTATGGTCGGAAACCTGTGCCCCTCCTCCCCCAAATTCATATATTGAAATCCTACTCTGCAAGATGATGATATTAGGAGGTGGCGGCCTATGGGAGGTGATTAGGTCATAAGGGTAGAGCCCTCGTGATTGGGATTAGTGCTCTTATGAAAGAGACCTCACAGAGTTCCTTACCCATTCTAGCATGTGTGGATACAAGAAATCAGCAGTCTGTAACCTGGAAGTGGACCTTCAGAATCCAATCATGTTGGCATTCTGATCTTGGACTTCCAGCCTCCAGAATTGCGAGAAATAAACGTTTGTTTATAAGCCACCCAGTTTAGGGTATTTTTGTTACAACAGCCCAAAGAGACAGCTTTCTGGAAAAGCCCCCTCCCAAACAAGTATTCCTGGATGTCCCTGGAGGGGTTTCACAGTGAGCTCGGGAACCAGTATGGCAGCTGCAGCCTTCGCACATCCACTGCGATCAAATTTTTCTCCTCTCCTGCAATGGCTTCCCCTTGTCAGTGTCATCTACTCAAAAGTGGAGTGAGGGTCTCTTCCCAGGGCTGCTGATGAGGGTGGGAACTTCAGTTTCCCACGGAGTGCACTCCGTTGCCATGCTCGCTAAACGGTCCATGACGCCGTAGCAGAGAGACATTCACTTGGGGCCAGCAGTCTAGAGAATGTCTCTCTTCTCCACTGTGTCATATTGTCACCTGAGCTCCAAAGCAAAAATATGTGTGTTCAGTCTCATCAGGGTGCCTCATAAAACAGTTTCTTCCGTGTTAGATCTCAATAATACCTTTCTCCATCAAGGCTCAGAACCATTGTATCAAACCAGGCAAGAACAACAATCTTGCCTTCTACTCTCTTGTCCTCATTCCCAGTTCTCTACCCTTCTCTACCTGTGCACTATATGCACCCAACTCCTCTTTCAGGACGCCTGGGTGGCTCAGTCAGTTAAGCCTTTGGCGCAGGTCATGATCCCAAGGTGCTGGGATCGAGTCCCACATCTCCTTGCTCAGCAGGGAGCTTGCTGCTCCCTCTGTCTGCCCCTTCCCCTGCTTCTGCTCTTTCTCTTTCTCTCTCTCTGACAAATAAATAAAAAATTTTTAACTCCTCTTTCTTCCTTCAGATGCAAAAGTCAAGAACTCAAGGGCTCATGGACGTCAATTCAGAGAAATGTTGCGCACCCGACCGAACCTCTCTGCTGCCCGTGATAAGTGATTCTCTGTGAGATAGTATATTCTTCATTACCTTCAATCCTCCACTTGGCTTTGGCTGTTTCGACATGGCTTTGGATTCTCTACAGCAGTGGCCTCCAAAATGCGGTGGTCCCACCCCAGGGGGATGTGAGATAATACCGTGAGGTGTAGGGAACAAATGTCAGAATCAGTAGATAGACAGATGCAGTTTTATTCTTATTTAATATAAATATTGCCCCAAGGGCCCTTCACCAGTCTGTATGAGAGAGCCCAGTGTTTTTCAAGGTCTCCTAGGGGAAGGAGCGAATGTTCCACACTGGGAATAGTTGACAATGGAGCCCTCATGTGATCATTTCTTTCAGCATATTGCCAAGTACCACCATTGATGTGTTCCTGGTTGGGTGGCATTGCAAATTATGTTACCCGGTTTTAACTAATAACGCTCTCAAATTTGGCAAGTAGCTTCAAGAATCCCTGCAAAGAAACCACGGATCAAGGTATGGCCATGAACCGAAGCTCACGAAAGTGAGAAATGGCAGCAGTAACAATTTTTCTACCCTAGTAGCTCAGCCTCAGCCATATTATATAAAAGAACGAATTCAAATCGGAGTACTTAAAAATCGAAGTTATCAAGAAACATGTTATTAGGAATTATTTTAGTTTGGAGTCCCCCCAAAACAGACCCCAAGACAAGGATTTAGATGCAAGTATCTTATCTGGGAGGTGATTCCAGGAAGGACGGTGAGGGAGTCGGGAAGGGACGCACAAAGGCAGGAAAGCCAATCAAAGCTGTGCTAATGGACGCATTACTACTGTGGGCGCCCAGGACCCTCTGAGCGGCTGTGCGGAACAACCCTGTCCCTCTGAGGTGCTAGGAAGTTGGAGTGTTGATCCACTGGCTCTTGTCCCTCGTTGGTTAAGAGTCATTTCTGGGGTATGTTAGGTCCCTCACACTTTGGCGTCTCTCAAATATACTGACTACACTTTAATAGTCTGAGAATGCTTTCATGAGGACAGACAATGGAAGCGGTCACTTGTACAGGAACCTTCTGCGGATGACTGCTAGGATGGGCCAAGGTGTTCTGGGTTGGGCACTGATAGAGGATGCCACCATAATTAACCTTTTGGTGACTGCTTATGGTTTCTTGAGCTAGTAGTACACAAATATAACTTAGAAACAAATATATCTCTATCAGTGGTTCATGCTCCAAATATTTTTACTGATATAGGTGTCTGGATCAAAACAAGTTTTGGAGGGGCATCTGGGTGGTTCAGTTATTTAAATGTCTGCCTTGAGCTCAAGTCATGATCTCAGGGTCCCAGGATAGAGCCCCACATTGGGCTACCTGCTCAGCAGGGGCCTGCTTCTCCTTCTGACCCTCCACCCTCTTGTGCTCTCTCTCTCTCTCTCTCTCTCACTCTCTCTCTCAAGTAAATAAATAAAATCTTAAAAAAAAAAAAAAGCTTTTGGATCTCACTCCTCTAAGGGGAGTTGGAATCTCAGAATGGTTTATGAGCACTAACTACAAATCCTGTTGAAATTCCCCAGACCAGAGTAGAGTCATAGAATAAAAATTATTAAACCTCTTTTTTGCCCAGAAGTATCTTACAAAGGAGTGTCTCTCTGTTCTCACAAGACTCCTAGCAACTTGGTTGCTTAACTTTTCTTTCGGCATGATGACATTTAAGAGCAATTTGCTTTGTACAGGGAAATGTCAAAATATAGGGTTCATGGTGGGCAGGGAAGGAAGAAAATTATAAAGGAGGATGGTATTGAAAGGACAGTGTTCTCACTTTACCAGTGGACCCTAAGAGAGGATGAGCTACCTCTCATGACATTTGACCATGCTGCCCTCCATGGTGAGAAGGGCCACTTCCCCTGAGGAGTAGGGTGGGGGTGGATAGAGAGCCATGAGGTCCTACTGGTTGATCAGATTGATCTTTCTGACTTACCATTTGGGGTCTCTTTGTCTTAAGTAGCCTGAACTGGACGAACAACATTTATGTAATCAAGATTCTTCTGGGACCTGTTTAGTCATTGATACTTGACACATCGATGGTCTATAGCACTGATTTTTAGTGTCTCCAGATTATTAGCTTCAGGAAGTACTAGAAGAGTTGGGGCCATGAGCCTTCTGTCCTAGTATTCTGTTTATGTCAGGGAAATGAAAGGACAAGTTTTGGAAGGATATATCTTTCTTACAGACTAAGCTGTAAAGATACTACCAAAACATATGAACTCTGCTTAGCCATCTAACCTCAGCCAGTGAACAACTGCTGACTTGATGTTTGTGCCAGGGCCTGTGGTAGGTTAGAAAGGAAGGAAGGGAGAGAAGGAGGAGGGAAGGAATGGGAATCATTCCAGGCTTCCTTAAAAAGTAGCTAACCTTAGGGCTGTACATGGTGATTACCAAGTGAAGTGGACAAACATGGAAACATCTTAATGGCTTTGATGAAAGCTATGATGATCAGGGAAGCATCCAGAAAGAGGTAAGATCTGAGCTAAAAATTATTCTCAAACTTGAATACATACCAGAACCACGTGGATTGTTAAATCAGACTGTAGGTCCTCAATCCCCAGAAACTCAGATTCCCTAGGTATGTGGTGAGACCTAAGCATTTGCATTTATAACAAGTTCCCAGATGATGTGGATGGTGCTGGTCTAGAGACCACATTTGAGAACCATTTCTCTGAAGGACTTTAGATATGTAGAAGAGCAGGGAGTTGCTATGAGGAAGGTGGTACCTTATTCTGCAGGGAAAAGTAGAAAACATATTTAGAAGGCTTCTGAAGTGAAGGGATTATAGATAGAAGAATGGGAGATAAGAATGTAAGGCCTATCTGAAGATTTTGAAATTTATCCTGTAGGCCACTGGAAGTCATTGAATATATTTGAGTAGTGACATGATTATGATGGAAACTTTATTTCAAAACTGTTTGTTTACGGTATATTCCATTGTGTAAGCAGAGGAAGGGAAGAGATGGACAGAAAAATATAAAAGTTTGTGAATTTAAGTTGTTTCAAAGTCTGTTTTGTAGGGGTGCCTGAGCGGCATAGTCAGTTGAGCATCCAACTCTTTTTTGTTTTGGCTCAGGTCATGATCTCAGGGTTGTGGGATCAAGCCCCATGCTGGGCTCCACTCAGCATGGAGTGGCTGAGATTCTCTCTCCCTCTCTCTCTGCCCCTTGCATTTATGCTCTCTCTCTCTCTCTAAAATAAATAAATAAATAAATCTTGAAACGTCTATCTTGTGTACTATTCTTTCCAAACAGAGGTAAGAAAAGAAGTACTTCTTGGGGGGATTACACTTTGATAAGAAGCCTGGACCAGCATTCCTCTTGGAAAAAAAGACAGAGGCAAACAAATGGCATTTGAGTTTTGGTCTTCCATTATTCAAACTTTCCTTAAAAATGACATCATGGAAATCTTAAAGTCTGCTCAGAATCTGAGCCAATTTGATGGGAGAATCTGCAGATTTTCAAGCAGTAAGTTGATCTGTGGTGGCCTTCAACCCAGGAGTGAGGAATTTTCTGTTTATAGTCTTGACTCAAAAGAGATCCAAATTTGCCCCACCCCGGAAGTGTAGCACTAAAGGGGAATTTTCAGTGTTTAAAATGGCTTATAATAAGACCACATTGAAATTTTCTTTTTTTCCTTGCTCTGTGAAGATAAATGCAAAGTGTGGGACACTGATTCTACAACAGGCAAGAGAACGGCGCTCCAAGGGCATATGCACGGATGCACCCACCCCACATCGTACTGGCCGAGAGCTCTGCACTGAGGGAGATGCTCGGGACTATTTCTGCATGAAGCAAAATCAATATGGGCGAGCCTGAAAACCATCTGTTGGGAGCCTCTGGAAAGGTAGATGAAAGAGGAGCTAAGAGACAAGGGTGAAGACTTGGGAAACAGTCCAAGGAAGCTCTTTCGACAACTCAAGTCATTACTTAACATGACATAGACATCTTGGAGGCCCCAAGAGAAGCCCACGAGCCCTGTCTGAAGCGGCCTAGAGCCAACATGGGGCAGAAACAGTTCAAAGCAAACCTCTGGCATCTCAAAATGTTCCTACACCTTTGTTCTCTTGGGTTACACCTTGCTAGGTAACCCTCTTCTCCTCTGAGATTTTTCTGCCATTTCCTGCTTTTATCATTCTTTAGCCACCACCCAACTCCCTATGGGTGGAATAATAATTTAGCACAAGTTCAATTTTTTTGAAAATGTTTTGCAGTAAAATCTTACTGCTTTTGTTCTCTGTGGCAAGAGGGGTGGTGGCCTGGTATGACTGTCCCAATTTGAAAGGCAGGGAAAATAAGGATAATGGATCAAGTGATTTGCCAGAGATGAAATGAATGAGATTAGCACTCGTTACTTTTTATCCCAGCAACTGAAATAAATACAAGGACTAAATTGTAGCAATTATTTAGGAAAGCACTGGAAAACATCATTCTTTGTGATTCTTGTGAAATGAATGTGGTAACAGAGAAGGTGGCTCTGCCAATTTTTAATTCAGTGAAGGTTTTGAACATATTTCTGATTCCTTTGACACATCCCCAGTTTTCTCATGCATAAAATGGAGCTAATACAGTAATTAGTATCTACCTTCTAGGATGGTTGTAAGGATTAAATGACTTAAAGCATGTCGAGAACTTAGAACATTACATGGCATCTAATAAGCACTCAATAAATTTATTAGTATTATGCTTGTTGCAATAACAACAACAGTTTATTTTAAAGTTACAGCCCTAATACTCAAATCTTCCAAAAATTCATACCAGAAAATGCCTTGCTGCAAAGGAATTATACTGGTTTGTCTGAGAACCTTACTAGAATGGGAAAACAAGGGGTAGAGATTGAGTTAATGAGTGGTCCATCACTCTTCCAGAACATTTTGGAAATTAAACTCTCCATTTTAGGGTTTATTTGTATTGGGTCCGGCTACGCCTTTGGGAAAATGGAACCCAAACATTGCAGGCGCCGTTCCTGCTCCTACCTACCTGCTCCCCATTGTAGCACCCCATTTCCCGACCACTAAGAGTGTACTGTGATCAGGTTCTGATGTGACACCAAATTTATCTGTGACTGCTAAAGCAGTCAATCTGCTTGTCACACCTGTGTCACCTCTCAAATATAAACCCCACAGGTCCTCTCTCCCCTCCTATACTGTCAGCCCAGGTATTTTTTTTTGCTTTGCTTTTTCCCTCTCCTACTTTTCCTTCCTGTCCCTCCCAATCCTTTACACAGTGTCCGCTGGAATTCTGATGCCCCCTTCCATAGCAAGCAACCCTGCAGATGCCTGTTCCTTCACCATCTAGTGGTTAATTGAAGCCTGGCTCTCCGATGAAGCTCCCTACTTCCTAAAACTCCCTTAGACAGATGTTGTTTATTCTACTGCATTTCATGAAGATGATACCATCATTCACTTCTCCTCCCCCATCTTTATATGAAAACCTTTATATAAAAAACTTCTGGGGAACTTCCACTTTCAGGAAGATGGAGTGGACATACTTTCCCTTATTCCTCCCACTAGGTACAACTGACAACCCTAGACATTAAATGTAAAACAAACATAAAAAGACTCTGAAAGGTGGAGAAAGGAAGGCAGATTGGCTAGGGAGCTCTGGACTTGAAGAACAACAAGGCCTTGAAGTCTGTGGAGTTTCTTTTTGCCTCCTACATCACAGAATTGGAGCTGAAGAAGCTGACAGTCTGGAACACAGACAGGGTACACCAAAAAAAGCACAAAAAAAAAACCAAAAAACAAAAACAACGAGCAAAAACCTGCTATTGCCAGTCAAAGTACCAGTAAAGGGACAGTCTCACAAGATGGAACACTGAGAAAATAACTACTTTACTCTGGACAAACACCATAGAAAGAACTGTAGTCTAGACTTCCACCATTGCATGGCTGTAACTGGGCCCCCCTCTCACCAGAGCAGTCAGAGGAAGCTGACTTACCCCACTTGGCGGTCACAAACACACACCCCCTGCAGTGTTGGTGGAAATCAGGTGGGAAGCCTGGAACCCTATCTCCACCTAGCCAGAATGAGGCACCTCTCTCTCCTCCCCACTGGGAGTCCTAGTGGAGTTTCCCCACTATCCAGCGGTAAGGAGACAACCACCCCAAGGGTCAGGGAAGGCTTTGTGGGGAATTGGAACTCCCCACAATGAGTTGACAATGGATGACAATAGAAGCTAAGTGGGGAACCGGAATTTCTACTCACCAAGCAGGAATAAAGTGCCTCTCCTGCTTCTCCTGCCTGAGCCGTGTCAGGAAGCCAGCTAAAACAGAAGGTTCCAGTAAGAGCCAGAGTATGACAGCAGAAGTGTCCAGGTCTCAGTAAAAAAAAGAAATCATTCATCATACAAAGAACCAGTAAAATCTCAATTTGAATAAAAAAAGACAATCAAAAGATGCCAACACTGAGATGGAAAACCTGTTAGAATTATATGACAAAGACAAAAGCAGCCATCATAAAAATGCTTCAAGGAACAATTACAAACAAGACTAAAGCAATGAAAATGCAGGCAGTATCAGCAAGGAAATAGGAAGTCTCAGCAAAGAAAGAGAAGATATAAAGAAGAACCAAATGGAAATTGTAGAACTGAAAATATAGTGACCAAAATTAAAAACTCAATAGATGGGCTCAATAGCAGGATGGAAAGGAGGATAGAGGACAGAACTGGTGAATCTAAAGAAAACAATGAAGATTACCAAATCTGAATAAAAGAGAAAAAAAAAAGACTGAGAAATATGAACAGAGTCTCAAGGAACTATGGGAGTATAACAAAAGGTCTAACATCTGGGTCACTGGAGTCCTAGATGGAGAGGAGAAAGAGGATGGGGCTGGAAAAGTGCTAAAGAAATAATAGCTGAAAACTCTCCAAATATGGTGAAATAAATAAATCTATACATTTCAGAAATTGAGCAAGCCTCAAACAGGATAAAACCAATGAAATCGCCACACCACATCATATAATAGTAAAACTTCTGAAAGCCAAAGGTGAAGATAAATCTTGAAAGCAGTGAGAGAGAAACAGCACACTACCTATGGGGGGAAATAATTCAAACAACAGCATGTTTCTCATCAGAAATCATTATTAAACTGCTAAAATAAAGCGGTACGTTTTTCAGGTACTGAAAGAAAAAAGAACTGCCAATCCAGAATTCTATATCCAGTGAAATTATCCATCAAGAATGAAGAGGAAAAGAGGAAATCAAGACATTCTCAGATGATGAAAAACTAAGAGAAACTGTCATCAGCAGACCTATCTTAAAAGAGTGACAAAAGTAAATTTTTTAAACAGAAAAGAAATGATAAAAGGAGTCAGAACATCAGGAAGGAAGGAAGTACAAGAGAAAGAGAAAAATGTCGGTAAATACATTTTCCTTCTTTTTAGTCTTCTAAATTATGTTTCATAATTGAGGCAAAAATTATAAAACTATCTGATGTGTTTCTAAATGTATGCCCCAAAATATTTAAGACAATTATACTCTAAACAAAGGAGAGTAAAGGCAGCTAAGGTTTCTGTACTTCACTAGAATTGGTAAAAATGACTAGCAGATTCTGATAAGCTATGTATATATAATGCAATGTCTAAAGCATCTACTAAAGAAGCTATACAGGGATACACTCAATGACTCTATATAGCTACCCCAAAATTAAATTCTAAAAAATGTTTACATAACCCACAGGAGGGCAGGGAAAACAAAATAGACATGATACACACAGAGAACAAATTTTAAAAAATGAAATGGAGACTGAAGCCTTAACAGACCAATAATTACATTAAATACTACTGGTCTAAACATAGCAATTAAAAGACTAAAATTGGCATAGTGGACTAAAAAACATGACACAACTATAATGAACTTCAAATATAATGACATAGGTAGGCTGAAAGTAAAATGGTGGGAAAAGATATACCATGTAAACAGTCAAAAGAGAACAGAATGGGCTACATTGATATTAGATAAAGTGAGACTATAAAGTAAGAAAATTACCGGACACAGAGGGGGACATTACAGGACAATAAGAGTCAACCCACCAGGTACACATAGCCATCTTAAATGTGTATGAATCAAATGACAGAGCTGACAAATCTGTGAAGCAATAAAATGATGTAACTGAAAAGAGAAATAGATAAATCTACCATCATATTTAGAAGCTAGAATACCCCACTCTCAGCAATTGATAGAACATCTAAACAGGAAATCAGGAAGGATGTCAAAGAGCCCAACACCACTACCAAGCAACAGGATCTAATGGATATTTATACAACACTTTGCCCAGTAATGGAAAAATACACATTATTTTCAACTGTCCATGGATAATATACAAAGACCGTATTCTGGGCATTAAAAAAGCCACAACTTATTTATAAGAATTGAAATAACACAAAGTATGTTCTCCAACCATAATGGATTCAAACTAGAAATCGGTAACTACAAGATAACAGGAAAATCTCCAGTTAGAAATTAAACACACTTCTAGGGGTGCCTGGGTGGCTCAGTGGGTTAAGCCTCTGCCTTCAACTCAGGTCATGATCTCAGGGTCTTGGGATCAAGCCCCACATCGGGCTCTTTGCTCAGCAGGGAGCTTGCTCCCCGCCCCCGCCTGCCTCTCTGCCTACTTGTGATCTCTCTATCTCTGTCAAATAAATAAATAAAATCTTTAAAAAAAAAAAAGAAAATAATCCCTGCATTAAAGACGAAGTCTCAAGAGAAAATTTAAAAATACGATGAACTGAATAAAAATGAAAATATACACATCAAAATATCTGAGGCCCATCTAATGCTGAGAGGGAAATGTAGAGCATAAAATGTTTACATTAGAAAAGAAGAACAGTCTCAAATCAGTATTGTCAGTGCCCACTTCAATAACCTCAATAAGGAGGGTAAGAATAAAAACAAACCAAAAAAAGTCAATAAAATTGACAACATAAAAATAGAGAAAATCAATGAAACAGAAAGCTGGTCTTTTGAAAAAAATCAGTAAAACTGACAAAACTCTGGCAAAACTGACAAAAAAGGGTGAAGACACAAATTACCGCTCTCAGGAATTAAACAGGGATTACCACAACACACTCTGTAGACATCAACAGTAGAATAAGGAAATACTCTGAAAACTCTACACACCTAAATCTGACAACTTAGATGAAAATGACCAAGTCTTCAAATAGTACAAAGTAGTACAACTCACCCAATATGACACAAATAATTTGAATAGCCCTATAACCATTAAAGAAATTGAATCTATAATTTTAAAACTTTCCAGAAAGAAATCTCCAGGCCCAGATAGTTTCATTGGCGAATACTACCAAATGTTCAAAGAATTAACACCAATTCTATACAATCTCTTCCAGAAAATGGAAGAGGAAGAAACACTGCTTAGTTCATTTTATTAGCCAGATACTAAACCAGATAAAAAGAATACCAAAACAAAACAAAACCCCTCTCTTTCACAAATAAAAAAACCAAAATCTTTAACAATATTTTAGCAAATAAATTTACCAAGATACAAAAAGAACTGTACACCATGACCAAGTGGGGGCTCATTCCAAGGATGCGAGGCTTGTTCAAGTTCAAAAATCAATCAGTGTAGTCTACCACAATAACAGTCTAAAGAATAAAAATCACATGATCATGGTCAAATAATGCAGGGAAAACATCTGACAAAATTCAACATCCATTCATAATAAAAGAATAATCTCAGAACTAGGAATAGAGGGGAACGTCCTCAACTTGATAAAGAACATCTACCAAAAGACTACGGCTAATATTATATTAATGATGAAAGACTGACTGCTTTCTCCCTAAGACCAGGAAGAAAGTAAGAATATTTGCTCTTACCATTCTTATTCAACATAGTTCTGGAGGTTCTAGCCAGTGTAATATGGAAAGAAAAAGAAAGAAAAGCCATAGAGTTTGGGAAGAAAAAAATGACACCTTCCCTATTTGCAGATGACACCATTGTCTAGGTAGAAAATTCCAGGAAATCTACAAAGTACTCCTAGGACAAATAAGTAAGTTTGACAAAAGTGGCATGATACAAGAGGAACTTAAAAAGCCAATGACATTTTTGTATACTAGCAATGAGCACACAAACACTGAGATTAAAAATACAATATCATTTATGATCCCTAAAGTAAATACTTATGTGTAAATCTAAGAAAATGTGTGTGGGACTTTTATGCTGAAAACTACAAAACACTGATGAAAGAAATCCAACAAGATACACATAGAGAGACATACCATGCCCATGATCAAAAGATTTAACACTGAAAAAAAGTCAGCGCTCACCAACGTGATATATAGGTTTACTGAAATTCCTATCAAAATCCTAGCATAACTTTTTGTAGATATGGACAAAATTATTCTACAATATATCTGGAAAGGTAAAGGATCTAGGTACAAAAACAGTTCAAAAGGAGGATAGGGGCACCTGGATGGTTCAGTCAGTAAAGTATCCAACTCTTAACTTCGGCTTAGGTCATGATCTTGGGTCATGGGATTGAGCTCCTCATTGGGTTCTGTGCTGGTCATGGAGCCTGCTTGGGATTCTCTCTTTCCCTCCCTCTTCCCCCAAACCTCTCTCTCTCTCTCAAAAAAAAAAAAAAAAAAAACCCTGATAAATTGGACTTCATTAAAATTACAAACTTTTGCTCTGTGAAAGGATGCAGAGGCAGGCTATAGACTGGGAGAAAATATTTGCAAAGCACATATTCAACAAAGGACAGCATCTAGAATACATGAAGAACTCTCAAAACCAACAGTAAAATACAAACAATCCAATTAAAAAATGAGAAAAGACATGAACAGACATTTCACAGAAGAGGATATACAGATGGTAAGTAAGCACAAGAAAAGGTGTTCAAGATCATGAACCATTAGGAAAATGCAAATTAAAACCACCATGAGGTGTGTCTGGTTGTCTCAGTTGGTTAAATGTCTGCCTTCGGCTCACGTCATGACCCCAGGGTTCTAGGATTGAGCCCCACATTGGGCTCTCTGCTCAGCGGAGAGCCTGTTTCTCCCTTTCCCTCTGCCCCCCACTGTTGCTTTCTCTCTCTCTCTCTCAAATAAATAAAAACTTTTAAAAAAATAAATAAATAAAACCCCAATGAGATATTACTGCCTCTATCAGAATGGCTAAAATTAAAAACAGTGACAGCACCAAATGCTGGCAAGGATGCAGAGAAACTGGTTGACTCAAACTATTGCTGGGAATGTAAAATAGCACAGCTACTCTGGAAAATAGTTTGATGATTATTTGAAAAAAATGAAACATGCAAGTATCATATGATTCAACAATTGCACTGCTGGGCATTTATCCCAGAAAAATGAAAACTTACGTTCATGCAAAAACCTGTACATGAATGTCCATAGCTGCTTTGTTCACAACAACCCCAAACTGGAAACAACCCAGATGTCCTACCACAGGTGAATGGTTACATGGTTACATGGTACTACTCAGCAATAAAAAGGAATAAACTATTGAGACACAAAACCACCTTGGATGAATCTACAGGGAATTATGCTGAGTGGGGGAAAAACCAATCCAAAAAGATTATAAGCTGTATGATAACATTTATGTAACATTTTTGAAATGACCAAAATTCTAGAAATGAACAGAGTGATGGCTGCCAGTGGTTAGGGATGGGGTGCAGGGGTGGGAGAAAAGTGGGTGTGGTTACGAAAGGGCAATAGAGGGATCCCTGTGGTGATGAGAATGTTCTGTATCTCTACCATATCAAAGTCATTATCTTTGTTGTGATTTTGTTACCACTGGGAGAAACCCCAAACCTCTCTTTATTATTTAACTGCATGAGAATCTATGATTATCTTAAATAAAAAGTTTAATTTAATTAAGAAAAATTTTTAACTCCCCTGTTTTGAATCGTTATCTTCTGAGTGTACCACTATCTTTCTTCATCACCTTCATCTACCAGATGGGAGTGGATGGTGACTTGGAATACAGAGGAAGTGGTAAAAATGATGAGAGGTAGGCTGTTTCTCGGTGTATTTTGAAGGTAGAACCAAAAGGATTTGCCGATGGATCAAACATGTGAAATAAATGGAGGGATCCAAACATAACTCCAGATGTTTCCTGGGCCATTTGAATGATGGATTCATTATTTACTGAAATGGGGAAGACTGAAAGAGGAGCATGTTTGGGGGAAACGGGAGTTTGGCTTTAGATAGATTGAGTCTGAGATTCCTAGTAGACCTCCAAGTGGAGATGTTGAGCAGGCAGCTGGATACATATGCCCAGAGTTAAGAAGAGAGGTTAGCTCTGGAGAATCAAAGGGAGGACCCATCAGCACATGGATAGTATTTAGTTATGAGTTTAGATAAGATTGCCTAGGTAATATATGTATAAGAGAGAAGCAGTCTGGTCTGAGGCCTGGAACTCCAAAGTTTAGAGACCACACACGAGAGGAGAAAATAGCAAAGACACTGAGAGGCAATGGCCAGTGAGACAGAGGAGAGCCATGAGAAAGTGGGGTTTGGGAAACAAAGGCTTAACTCTTGGAGGGTCCCTCCTTCTTCTTTTTCATGAATGCACTAGCCTCTGGTTTCATTTTCTGCCCTTTTAACCACCATATATATTCAGGTTCTCCCCTAAATTGTTGTCTTCATCAGTGAGCCCTCCCTTGAAGCTCCAACTCATAAAATCCATTGATTGTTGGACACTCTGTTGAGAGAACATATAAGTACCTGTTCTAGTTATTTATTAATGCCTACCAAATCACCCAGAAACTTAGTGGCTTCAAACAATAACAATAATTTATTATCTCTCACAGTTTCTATGGGTCAGGAACTTGAGATTGGCTCGGTTGGGCAGGTTTTGGCCCAGGATCTCTCAGATGAATGCAGATGGCTGGGGTGGAAATCATCTGAAAGCTCACTCATTCACAGAGTTTGGCACCTGGGCTGGGAAGACTCAAAGCATCATTGGTCCAGGTACACCTCATCAATCTTGGAGTTATACAATACACAATGCAATTGCAGGGTATGGCATTTTAAAGCACAAAAAAAGTGGTATCCATCACCATCCAATTCTCCAAGCTGGCACAGTCTAAGTACATACCAGAATTCAGTGGTTTGGAACCAGAACCAGATGTTGGTTTTCCAGATATGGAACAGAATCTTACCAGATAGGATCACATTATCCCTGTGTATCTATCCCAGGCAGTCTATCCTTCTGGAATGCTACTGTACCACAGCAAAAATCATTGATCTCAATCCCTAAAATCACTGCATCAGTCATACGACATACAATAAGCAAAATTCACCAGGTTGACAATCCCTGTAAGCCTCTCTGTGAACTTCGGAGAAGACTGTCATTGCATGAGCACCCACACGTCAGGCTTATCGGGTGTTTCGCTTTACCAAGACAAAACATCCTGGTTTTTACACTTGTTGTCCTATCCTAGTTTTTATAGTGCCCCCTTTACTTACTTTCAAAAGTAAGTAAGACACTTTTCAAAAGTGTCTGGTTAGTTGAGATATATATGTATTTATTTACATATTTATATATTGATATGATATGATATTTAATAAATATTAATTTTAATTATTAATATTAATAAATATATTTTAATGCTTGATATATGATATTTGATTCTAGCTATCTAGCTGTTTATCAGTCTATCTATAAAATTTATTCTTCCCTGCAGTCAGATGGTTTCAGAATTGGGCTAAAGGTGTACATTATTTCTCCAGAGAGCAACAGACTGATGTGTCAACAAAGGGTTCTGGAAGAGAAAAGAACCAGCCTTTCCCTGAGTGCGAGGGGCAGGAGACACATAGGAGCCCGAGGTGTTTAATGTCAAAAGGGAATCCAGGTAGACACTAAATGTGAAGTCACCACTCTCATAAGAGCAGTAAGTAAGCTATAGAAGTTCTCTTAACCCATCTCTGCTTACTTGACTTGCCTTAACTAATACTCACCACCAGAAGCAGGACTGACACCCAGAGCCAGAAATTGCTCAGGGCTAAAAGGCTACTCTGTCAAATGTCAGGATGCTTCTGTTGTCATGCTTGAGTTGAATATTTAGCCAAGAGTGAGGTAAATTTGTTCTCAAGCCTGTTTATGCTTATAGTTGTTATTAGACCTCTGTCACCTAATTAGATGTGACCTAAATTGATATAAAAAAGACAATAAAAAGCTTGAGAGTTATTGGATGGACTTGACTAAGGCAGACTGCTGGAGGTTAAAAAAAAAGCTAATGGTCTAGATGTAGTAGATTCAGCTATGAAATATTAGGAGAAAATCAGAAAACTCTAGGGAGAGTTAGTACTCATATTTCTTTTAAAAATATGAGGAAATTTTAAGTTGTGGCTACTCAGCATCTTTTTTTTTAAAGATTTATTTATTTATCTTGGAAGGGAGGGTTAGAGAGAGAGAATCTCTAGGAGACTCCCCACTGAGTGGAGAGCCCAACACAGGGCACGGTCTCATGACCCTGAGATCCGGAACCGAGCTGAAAAAATCAAGAGTCGGACACTTAACCAACTGAGCCACCCAGGTGCCCTGCTACTCAGCATCTTTGAAAACTCTTCCTCTGTCTGGAGAATTTCCCTTCTCAAGGGCAAAGTCAGAATTCATTCTCCCAGCCTCCCTTGAGGCTGGGGAGCAGGCATGTGACCTAGGCTCTACCAATCAGAATTTAAAGTGGGAGTGAGTATGCTCCGTGGGGAGTTGGCTGAGGGGTGGGTGGTGGTAGAAGGGTCTATCCTTCTGGGAAGCAGCGGTAGCAGGGTTTGGGTGTTCACTGAGGGGAAGAAGCGTGCAGGGCAGAAGGTGTGTGAGAGGTACCAGTAGCTCTCTTGTAGATGTGTTAAGTTGAGATGTATGTTAGGCCTCCTAATCAAGACGTCCAGTAGCTAGGCAGGGAGATATACAAGCAGGGAGTTTAGTAGAAAGGTCTGAGCTAGAGATACAAATGTGGGAATCATGAGGATCCAGGTGGTGTTTTAGGCCACGGGCTTGGATAAAATCACCTAGGGAGTGAGAGGCAATGACAAGAAACACAAAGACCAAGTCTGGGGGTACTCCAAAGCTTAGAGGTTGGGAAGACAAGGAAGTATAGGGCAGGTGGGGGGGGGAAGGAGAAGCCAGTAAGAAAAAGGCGAACCAAGAGAGGGTGGCGTCTCAGAGACCAAACAAAGAGTTTAAAGGAAGAGATGGTGATCAACATTGTCACTCCTGCTGATGGGTCAAGTAGGACGAGGTCCGAGGACTGGCCAAGGGATGAGGCACCATAGAGACCATTAACATCCTTCATAAGAGCAGGTTCACTGATTTCTCTTTGGCCATCTGCAGTTCAGAGACCATCGTGGTTTTCCCATTCAGGGACCGGTGGGGACTGTTGGGACGACTCTGTCAGCTCCCACCTCAGCTGGATGGGCTGTTGTTGACGCTCTTCCCCCACACTGGACAACTGTTGTCAAGGCTGGCTCCAGCCACACTTATAGGACCAGCTACATAATAATTTGGGGAGCCCAGTACAGAATGAAAATGTAGAGTCCCTTATTCAAAAATTATCCAGAACCCCAAGATACCAACAGCAGAGCATTAAACCAAGCAAGGTGCCCTTCTGATGCCTTGGCCCTGAGGGACGGCACAGGTCACATGTCCAGGAAACCAGCCCGCAGCGCCATCCCGGAAAGGATGCCTTACTCCCTGGGCCGCCTTCTCCCACAGAGAGAATCCTGGCCGTTGTGAGTGGGTCTTCCACTGAGGTAATCTGGGCAGGTACTTTGGGGAACAGGCGCTCCCCTCCAAAGAAGCGAGCAACCCTGGAAACCAAGGCTAGGCAGCCAGCGGGGGGCCGCTTCCATCCAGGGTCCTGAGACACCGCCTGGTGACCACAGCGACACGCTGAACAGGGAGTTCCTTTGCCTTCAGCCCTACGTACCTCAGGACAACCCACGAAGAAGCTAAGGAGCCACCAAAGGACTCCCAGGGCCGATCCGCTGGCCCGTCGCACTCACGCCGTGTGGTCAGCACACCAGTACGGCTCCCAGGCTTGTCCCCGGGATCACTGCCTGGTCCGGGGACATCTAGCTTCTGGCTGCTCAGCAACTCCACTTCCACTTCTTCCTCTCTGAGGGGAGCTTATCCTCCAGGGGCTAGAATTTCCTGGAACTACAGCTGGACAGTCGGGAGATGTCTTGGACCCACCGATGCATCTCCTTCCCTCCCCTCACCGTCGAGGCCTCCTTCCTGCCTGGGGGCTGGCAAAACCAGCCGCGGGGCTTCCGGGTCCCCTTTTTTTAAAGACCAGGTGCCGATGGCCACTGATACTCTGGCTCCAGCCTCCCATTTGGAGGAATCAGAGGACTCTCACTGCCCAGGCTGGCAGGGGGGTCTCTGCAGTTTAGGATGGGGGCAAATGACTGGCTCTGTCCCCCGCAACGGCCCGCTCACTACTTCCTGTGCGGGTGACTTTCTCCTTCCGCTTGGGACACTCGGCCACCAAGGAGACTTACTTCCTGGGCTGGCGGACTTTCCTGAAGCCCCATCTTCCCCAGCAGAAATGGTCTCAGGAGGGAAAATGCCACCACACAAGCAGCGGTCCTCCCGACCGCGGGCCGGGGTGCAGCCACCTCCCCTCCCCGCCTTGCCCCACTGCCTTTTCCCGGGGAGGGGGTCCAGCTGTACCCCACCGCCGTTCTCACCTCCCTCCTCTTCTTGCCTCCAGGGCGGCAGCTTTTCGTTTCCTAGTGGAGGCTCCTGGACACCTTATGCCCGGACGCCGGCCGCTTCCCCCCAGGAACACCCCCCCCCCACCCCCGCTCCTCCTGGCCGCACTTTTCTACGGAGGATGATACGCATTGGCCAGCAGCCTCCTCCCCTGTGGCATTTCTCTTCCCATCTGGGCCCTCCGTGGGGGTCGGGAGATCTCCATCAGGGTAAAGGGCAGGCCCTCCGCGGCAGCACGGGCTCAGGGTGACTGCCGGGGACACCTCCTAAGGTCAGCTCAAGCGGCAGCCCCATTGGGCCGGGTAGGGTCTGGGGCTCAGAAGCTTCTGCCGCCTGGGCCCGGCTTCCGCGGGGTCCGGCCCTCTTCTTACTGTGCCGTGACGCTCTTGACAGAAAGCAGCGAGCTGCTCCCGAAGACGAGCGCACATTCTGAGGGGGCGGCGAGCGGCGTGGAGACAGAGGGAAAGAGGACGGGCCTAGGCTCGTGGGAAGGCGTGAAGGTAGAAGGGGCTGAGGCGAGGGCGCTGCGACTCCTCCGCTCGGCTCAGCGCTCAGGTGTCAAAGTGGAGGGGGGGACGGGGACTAACAGCAACTTTGAGGTGCTGGAGGGGGACAGGGAGTCCAAGTCTGTGTTCTCGCACTTTCGCAGCCTGCCCTCAGAGGCTTTGCTGTTCCGGGGCCTCTGCAAGGATGGTGCCTGCTGTCCCCGCTGTGGCCCAGCTTGCTGGCAGGCGGAGACCTGTACTCTGGCATCTTCTGCCAGCAGGAAGCCCGGGAAAGCCATGTTTTGGAGTCCAAAGGGGCTTCCCTGTTGGCAGCCCCTAAATGTGGAGCTGGACAGGAAACAGCTTCGGATTCATGTTGAGGCTCTTGGCAGCCAGGGACTGATGTGTGGCGGACTCTGGGTACTGCCGGGTACCCTGGGTGTTGGGAGAAGGGAATGGCTTTGATGTCCTATCAGCTTCCCTGTGTCCTGAGGGTCTGTCCAGGCTCACAACTCTCCTCTAGGAGGCTGCCCCACCCCCATCAGCCTCAGAGGACAGTGGGGAGCAGCAGAGATGTGTCTGCATATGCCCGTGCTTGTCTAGATTGTTCTGGCTCATAAAGGCAATGCCGAAGGGAAGGGGGCACACAGCAGGGTCTGTCATGTGTGTCGGACCGGATGTGCTTTTCCAGACAGCTGGCCTTCAGGCTGTCCCGAGCCTGGTACAGGCACAGTACACGCTGGCGCGTTCACCTTCCTGGGTTTCCCGGGCCTGGCAGGACAGGCAGAGCACCCATGGTGTTTCCACTCAGCACCGGGGTCACTGGCCTCCCAGCTGGACAGCGTTGCACCTCTTGGGCCCTAGAAGGGGGTTAAGAACAAAGGGCGTGCTGCCCCCATCCAGGCTGCCTGTCTCCAGGGAAGCAGGCGGCTGAACCCCCTGGCAGGCACTGTGTGGTGGAGGAGAATGGGCAGGGCCTTCCGGAACATGGCCGGTGCCAGGCCCGGCTCCAGTAATAAGACGATGGGGCCCAGGGTTAGGCCAAAGGAGGATGGACAACCATGGGCCCCGGGGGAGCTGGGAGCAGGAGCTGGCAGTCCCCGGCAGTCGGAGCAAGGCGAGTGGGTTCCAGCACCTCCCCCTGCCACCGTTCAGGGCGGCCCAGGGTGCCGGGCAAACTGCACCAACAACCGGATGTTCCCGTGGGCGCCTCTCTTCTTGCAACACTCTTACCCAGGCACGTACATGACCCCGTCAGAGTCTCACAACCACCCCCCAAGGAAAGCACGGTTTTCTCCACGTAAGAAAACAAGGATGGAGGCGCCGAGGACTGAAGTGACTGGTCCTGCAGCTAGTGAACGGCAGAGCCAGGATCCAGACCCACGTCTGCTTGGATCCAGCCTCTTATTCACGCGCCCTGCAGCGGAGCCCTGACCCTTGCCCCTACACGGCCTCCATGGCAGGCTCGTCGCTGGCAAGTCCCCAGCACGTAGCATGAGGCCTGCTCTAGAAGCCACTCTCAGAAACTGCCTGGACTGCGTGGGGGGAGAGACAGGCAGCGTGGCCGAGACCCTGGAGGTCCACGGGCATCCAGTGCACGGAGCACAAGCCCCTTGTGTCCTCTGGGACTCATTTCCAGATCTGTAAGCTGGACAGGGGCCCAGCAGCTTCCTAGAGCCCTTTCTGCTCTGGGGTTTTGTCTCTGCCCTGAGATGCCCGTAACAAGAAAGAAAACTGGCTCAAGGGACAGGACGCCTTCCTCGGCCCTGGGATCGGGCTCAGGGCTCCTCTAGAGCCACTCCAGCTGCAGGCAGGGCAGAACTGGTTCCCTCGGGCCTCGGCCAGGGCAGCTGGGCAAAGGCTGAGCAAGAAAGATCCAGCAAGCTCTTCAGATCAACTGGAAAGGAAAATGGGTGCGATGGGTGTTGGCTAAAGCTCTGAAATGGGGAGCCCCACATCCTAGCTCCTCGGGTACCCACGCCCCCAGAAACTCACATAAACACCCTTCAGCCCAGTGTGCGGCTCAGCTCCTCGGAAGCAATGGTGAGCTAGAGCCGGCCTGTGCCGCTTCACGGCGCCGCGAATCAGCCCACACAGCTCCCACCAGCCCACACTGGCTCACGAGAACTGACTGTTCCATTTCTGGGGTTGAGTCAACTGGTTGATTTAAATACAGCCCTTATTAACAATTAATTAAATATATTAGAGAGGATTCCTGTTGTGACGAGTACTGGGTGGTATATGGAAGGGACGAATCACTGAATTCTACTCCAGAAACCAAGATTATACTATATGTTAACTACCTAGAATTTATTTTTATTATCTTTTTTTAGAGAAGGGGAGAGAGGGGAGGAGAGGGCAGAGGGAGAGGGAGAGAGAGACTCTGTGGAGCCCGAGACGGGGCTCCTTCTCACGGCTTGGAGATCATGACCTGAGCCGAAATCAAGAGTCAGATGCTTAACCGACTCAGCCACCCAGACACCCCTGACTAGAATTTTAAAAAAAACCTGAAATGTGAAAATAATTAAATGGAATAAGCATACAATTTTATAAATTATATTAAAAACAAAATCATTTATTAATTGTTGCACTGTACTTTATCTCACCTGTGATCTCGAGGGGTTTTTACGTCTTACATCGCTACCATGGGAATGCCATTCACTGCCATGTACCTCTTCCCAACTCCTCGTCACATTGGAAGCTTTTTCCACCATGAAGGTTGGCAAATGAGGCTTTTAATTTTGAGCAAGAGCTGGTGTTTCCCATTTGTCAGCAGCCCACTAGAGAGAAGGGAGGGCAGATAAGGCCACCTTGGCCATCCTCTCTCCAACCAGAAACACCTACCATTCTGGTTCTGGCAGTACTGGTCCCCTGCAAAGCCCCCTCACTTCTCAAAAAAAAAAAAAAAAATCTGAGCCTTTATTTGTTTTTTAAGGAAAGAATTAAAAAGAGAATTATTTAGAGATTAGTAGCTACTAAAGATGATAAGCACTGATATGAAGATAAAGTCGTAAAAAAAGAAGATAAAGGCTTATCTCATGACAAGCATCATTTCTGCTGCCTGGAGAATATCAGAGTTCTTCCCAGGAAAAGAACAGACCTGAGTTCCTATCCCTCCTTAACCATGGTGCTTGCTCAAGGATGCCCTTGCTCGGTTCTAAGAACAGGATCATTAGGGCAGAATTACCCAGAAAGTCAAATGAGATCACCGACATAAAAACATCTAGCACGGTGCCTGGCCTAGAGGAAGAATTCAATCCAGAACTTGCGGGGACTGGTGCAAACTAAAAATGTGGGACACCTTGCTTAAAAAGCAGGGGAAATGGTACTCAAACATAGAGCTTTTTCCTTTCTTTCTCATTCTGTCTCTTGACTTGTCATGGGGCTTTTATTTGCTGCTTAATGTCAGGCTACATAGAAAATATGAAAGGTTTCGATTACTAGCATAAATTTTGCTGCACACACTTGGGCCTGGTCTCCCACTGGCCACCTTGCCTAGCCGTGGCCCTGAGACCGGGGGTGAGCTCCAAGCAAGTCGAGTCCCACCTTCCATGGGTGTGTCTCCTAAGTCCATGGCAGACGGATGGCCCTCAGGGATCTTGAAACCTGCACACCAGGGCATACTAGGTACCAAATTTGGGGTGGATGAGAAGCTTGTCTCCACCGGAATGCAACCTCCGTTAAGCTGCCTTGAACGTGCCGTGGCAGTGCCAACACTGGGCCAAGAGGGCTACCACCACAGCCCGCCCTGAAACTCCCCAGGGTGTAGGCACCTGAGCTCAAGCAGCCTGTACCCAGGCCCCCCGGGAGTGGAAGTTGACAGCACAAATCAGGCCTGTCCTCCTCCTTCCACCTTCCACTTGCCACCCAGCTGTTTTTCTGGGTGTGGGGTAGGGATGGGGGGGAGGCCAGGTGGGTCCTGGGGCACCAGACAGCTGGGAGCCGGTGTCTAAGAACCTGTCCCAGGGAGATGGACGAGGCAGGACTGCGCATGAGCTGAGGCTCCAAGCCCCTGGCACCTCCCAAGTTCCACTGGACTTTATTTACAAAAGTCCAAGTATCAACAATCTCCAGAGGGCAACAACAGAGCATTAAACAGGCCTTTCAGAGCGTGGGGCCCCGGGTGACTCCACAGGTCGCAGGCCCGTGACGCCAGTCCCGACCACTTGCCCTCCTCAAGGACTGAGTCCAGCAACTAACTATCTCCTCAATTTCCCCGTGCGTACTGGAGAAAGCTGCACCGGTGTGCAAACACACCATAAGTAAAAGCTCCGACACTTCACAACGCACACACATCCCTCAATTCCACATCCAACGCCGCAGACTGCCCTAATGTATTTACTCCCTTTTGCACTCAAACTTCTAGAATGAGCCATCTGTGTTGGCCATCGTCGTTCGCTCTCCTCTTTTTTGACCCTACTGCAATCAGGTTTTATCGATCACGCCATTATAAGTGCCGCTGTCACTCCCTCCGGGTTCTCCACTTACCTTTGCCGCTTACAGACGGTCAGCTGGGGCAGCCTGCTCTCTGTGGGTATCCTGTGGGGCAGCCACAGTACCCAGCAAGGGTCGCTTCACGCACTGCGCCTCTGCATCTGGGTCGCTGTCCAGGGCTCTTGCTGTCTGTCTGCCTGTCTCTCTCTCTCTCTCTCTCTCTCTCTCTGTCTCTAAGGCTGAGAATGGGACTTGAAACGAACTCTCCAGGACCTGTCTGGCCCAAGGCCTCTCTTCTTGGAGAACATCTCAGCCCCTGCAAAGATGCAAGGGAAGAACCAAGACGCATTCCCTTAGGGCGCTTGGTGGCTTTTCCTCTCCTCGTTCTCAGCAAAGAGAATGCCGCGCAGATGCTCCATGACCACGTTCAAGCTCGCCGCACTCAGAACATTCTCAAGTCATCGTTACTACAAGATGTTTATCTGGAGACAACGGTTTGAGTTCCACATTTTTCTATTGCTATTTTTGACTTTAAACATAAGCCCCAAATTCAAATTAGGGCCAAGAGTGTGTTACTGTTAGTTATGAGACACCTGGCTCTCCTCTAATCACGGCACCCATTACAGCATTTAAAAACCAGAACTATGGCCTCTTCTTTAAGACTTTCCTTGAGATCACATCATCATCTTGTTCTTTAAAAAGGAGATGGTTGGCAAATTGGCTACATGTATCGGCAGCTGGTCTCACTTTCAGGAAGTCCGGGGGGAAGCCCATTTGATTTGAAATCCTTCTGGAGTGTTAGCCATATGTGGTACATCACAGCTCTCTTCGCACTAGAATTCTATGAGAAAAAAAAAGAGAAAACTATCTTATTTTTCTGTGTATGACCTAATCATCTTCGTGTTCCCTCCTGCTTACTAACAAAGCAGATTCAACTTTTCAATCAGTCATATCTTCATGTCTCCCAGTTTTAAAACTTCTCTTTCCGTTTAAAAGGCTCCCTTTCTGGGCTAATCTCCCTCACATATATAAAGAGCTCTTAAAGATCAAGAAGAAAAAGATCAAAAGCAAAATGAAAAGATGGACAAATATAAAAAGGCAGTGTGGAGAAAAAGATGAACAAATGATTCTTTTTTTAGGGGGCAGGGGAGAGGGAGAGAGAGAATATTAAGCAGGCTCCGCACACCCAGTGCTGAGCCTGATACGGGGCTCAAGCTTGGAATCAAGAGTCGGACGTTAACAGACTGAGACACCCAGGCACCCTCAAATGATTCTTAAATATAGGAATATATGTATATATATTGCTCATCTTCACTCATAATGAGCTAAAATTACAGTGAGACTACATTTCTCATCCATCTGTTGGGCAAAACCCCACAGACTTGACAACAACCTTTGCTGGCACGGCAGTGGGAAAACAGGCAGAAACTGGAAAGCAGAAACTGCCATAGCCACTCTGGAGGGGGGTTGGCACGATGTAACAAAATTACACCCTCTCTGTTTACTGCTGGAAACAGAGTCATTAGCATCTTGAAATCTAATCAGGTTAAAGAGCCAATTCCAGAAACGCAGAACCGATTCAGAAAATTCACCCTTAAAACTCCGTTCCTCTAGAAACACTCTTGGTACCAAAATCCATACTAGCCAGGGTTCTCCAGAGAAATAGAGCCAATAGGGTAGATAGATAGATAGAAAGACAGAGGAAATTTATTATAGGAATTGGCTCACGCATTTATGGAGACCGAGAAGCCCTACAACCTACTCTCTGCGAGCTGGAGACCCGGGAAAGCTGGTGTAATTCAGTTCTGGTCTGAAGGCCTGAGAACCACGGAGGCTCAACAGAGTAAATACTGGTCTGAGTCTAGAAGGCCAGAACCAGGAACCCTAATGTCTGAGTGCAGGAGAATATGGATGTCTCACTTTGCACAGAGCAAATACCCCTGCTCAGCCAGGTGCTCAAGGGATTGGATGGTGCCGAGCCGCGTTACTGAAGACGGCTCCTCTTGACTCAGTCTACTGATTCAAGTGCTAATCCCTTCCAGAAACACCTTCACAAACACACCCAGAAATAATGTTCTACCAGCTGTCTGGACATCCCTTAGCGCAGTCAATTTGACACATAAAATTAACCATCACAACGATTAATGCAAGGGAGGGATCATAACACACATTATGATACTTGCAAAGGTTTCAGCAAAAGGAGGGAGGGAGGGAGGGAGGAGAAAGATGGGGGAGGGAGGGAGAGAGAGAGGAAGGGAGAGACAGAGGGAGGGAGGAGGCAGAGGGGGAACAGAGTTGAAAGGGAGAATAATGGAATGACGTCAGGAGAAGTGTTAGGTGACTCTGAGTGAAGAGGTTCCAGGTGATGACTACATTACTTTTTCAACTTTTCGTACTATTTGACAAGTTTAAAAATAAAAATCCAGGGGAATAGCTGAGAAAAGTCCCTTTCTGAGCTCCACCCAGCTCAAGGGACAGGGGTGTGGGCAGAAAGTCCGAGACCTGCCACGTCCTCATGACATTCTTCGGGGCCCTGGCAGGCCTCGGGAGCAATGGCGTCCCTGTGCATCTGCCCCCGTTCGCCCTGCTGTCTCCGCTGCCAGTGCGCACAGCTGGCAACTCCCAGCGCCGGCGACTCCCAGCTACTCAGGGCCCCACTTTCACTCTCCTGCCTCTCACACAAGCCGTGTATCCTCCTGAAGCCCAGCTGGGACTCCCCAGGGCCCCCAGCCCCAGGTTCACCTTGCAGCCCTCAGCCCTGGGGTCACTCTGCCCCTCGGTAGCCCCCCCTCTGGCGGGCTCACCAGCCAGCACTGTGGTTACTGCTGGCTTCCCTCCAGATAGGGCCCTTCTGGATGCCCTCCCTGCTGACGCCAGTGTTAGGCCAGCCAGGAAAAGGGCACCCTTCTGCACCCATCTCATGGGCCAGCACTTTGTCACGTGGCCCTCAACCTAACTGCAAGAGAGGCTGGGATCCCCGGGTACCCAGGAAGAAAAGGTCTGATGAGTATTTCTAGACTGACCGGGCCGCAATTGCCTAGAGAGGCTAGGGGAGACCAGGACTCCCTGAGGGCTCAGACCAACCCTGTCGGATGTGAGAAGGGCTGGGGGCAGGCTGACAGATGAGGGAAAGGGATGGGGAGCAAAGCCACAGGGCTCCCAACAATTCAGGGGAGGACTGGACCTTGCAGGCGCACTGCTTATGGCTCCCAGGCAAGTCAGCCTGGTTGAAAACCTCAGGACTTGGTGAACACAAAGTCTTGATTACCTTAAAAGAGAATTTGATTTTTTAAAATGGGCGTCACTTGGACTATTTCAGGGATCCATCTAATGTCCAGATCAGGGCTTCTCAACCTTGGTGTTTGTGACACTTGGGACAGGATCGTTCTTTGCCATGGGAGCTGTCCCGTGCTCTGTAAGCAGCAACCCTGGCCTCCATTTACGTACTCTCATCTGAGAGCCAGTGTCTCCATGGATGTCAGAATCTCACGGGGAGCTTTTCCAAAATCAGTTTCCCAGGCTCCCCTGTGGGGGAAAGGGGCTGATGTGGAAACGCTGAGGAGGGTCTGCCCTGTAAGTGGGGCACAAAGCAAAGGGCCTCGCCCTCGCATTAAGTTCTAATTGAATTTTAATCTGATAAAATGGGATTTACAGAGACCATCTCAGGGCCATCTGCTGCTGTGGTGGTTCTCCATGGGAGCAGTACCCGTCCCCCATCAACAAGCCTGGGGGAAATGCCGAGACGTTTGGCGATGATTCTAATGCCAAAGACTGGAGCCTCTTGCTGGCATCTCGTGGGTTGAAGCCAGGGATGCCAAACAGTGTGCAGCACACAGGACAGTCTGGAACAACAGACTTCTGTTCTGCCCAAGCTGCCATTCGAACTGCTGTGTCGAAACCACGAGAAGCACAAGCAAATTTAGAGCCGTTTTCACTACCTCGTGAAAATCCTATTCGTGCAGGATAGCTGTAAATCTAGGATTACTGGGTTCACTTATGATACAAGCTTCCAGAGGGCTTAACTTGCCCATAGATTTCTGAAAATCATGCAGTGAACAGATGCTGATGGAAAATTCCCTTGGAGTCAGTTTTTCATGCCCAAGGACAGACCAGGCTTTGTGGGGCCCGAAGCTCTGCAGAATCCGGTGGGAGAGAGTCCTTTTAAAAATCATACAAAATAGGGGGGCCTGGCTGGCTCAGTCGGTTAAGCATCCAACTCTTGATCTCGGCTCAGGTCATGATCTCAGGGTCATGAGTTCAAGCCCTACACTGGGTTCCATGGTGGGCGTGGAACCCACTTAAAAAAAAAATCAAACAGGGTGCCTGGGTGGCTCAGTCGGTTAAGCCTCTGCCTTCATTCCGTTTATGATCCCAGGGTCCTGGAACTGAGCCCTACATGAGGATCCCTGCTCGGCAGGCAGCCTGCCTCTCCCCCTGCTCATGCTTTGTCTCTCTCTCTGTCAAATAAATAATTAAAAATCTTTTTAAAAATACAAAATAAGAAAATTAGGTACAAATGTAAATATTTACTTAGAATAAGAACAAAACATGCAGCAAATTATAAATTTCAAAAAAAAAGAACGACAAAGCTCCCAAACAAAAATCATAAAGTGACAGTATTTTGTATGAATTAGCTTCCTGAAATATACTTACAATACTTTTTCCTTTTTTCTAGATACTCTGATAACATCTTCATGTGACAATAATTTTATGATTGTCTACAGAAACAAGAAAAATAATTCAGCCTTAGCTCCATCGTGCCTGATTGAAATTCATCTTTTTATTATTGCTAGCTGGGGTGCCTGTAACACACAACTACACACAGTGTCCGTACTGCCTAGAGTACTGCTGTAAGTCTGTGCATATGAGCACGGGAATTCTATTCCTATCTGTTGTAATTCATCAAGGGAAAAAAACATATTATGTTTTTGTAATGATAAATGTTGCATTTATTAAGTGTATTACTTTCCTACTGCTGCCAAAGCAAATGACCACAAACTGGGTGGCTTCATACAACATTCTCTCACCGTTCCGGAGGCCAGAAGTCCCAAATCGAGGTCTGTGCTCCCTCCAAAGGTTGGAAGGGAGAATCATTCCTTGCCTCTTTGAGCTCTTCATGGCTCCTGGCCTTTCCCGGCCTGTGGCAGCACGACCCCAGCCTCCAGCTTGATCTTCACATAGCTGCTTGGGTGTCTCCGTGGGCCCTCTCCTCTACAAGGACACCAGCCCTTGGATTAGGGCCCCCTTTAATCCAGTATGACTTCATCCTAAATTACATCTTCAAGGACCTATTTCCAAGTAAGGTCGGCGTTATGAGGTTCCAGGTGGACATGAGTTTTGGAGGACACCACTCAAGCCAGCACACCAAGTATATCCTTGCCAGGAGAACGTCCATTTTGATTAGGCATCAATGAGAACTGAATCCTCCCCTTGTGTCTGTTGATGGAAGAATTTTCCACAACATCAAGCTGTATGCTTTCCAGACCTTCTTCCTCCTCCACTCTGCGCATATCTTTGGTACTTGGCGCCATAGGTCCAGTTGGCATCTCAATACGACTAGGGAAGTCTTTGTCACAGTGCCGCATGTGTTGGCACAGAAAGTAAGCAGAAGGATTCC
Source organism: Martes martes (assembly GCF_963455335.1). Taxonomy (NCBI): domain Eukaryota; kingdom Metazoa; phylum Chordata; class Mammalia; order Carnivora; family Mustelidae; genus Martes; species Martes martes. Next base: position 12,940,715 of record NC_137897.1, read on the forward strand.
AGAGCCACTCTTGGATTGGGATAACTAACAATAAATTAACTATACACACAAGTCACTGTGAACCACATAAATATTTCCCTCTAAGCATAAATTAAATGCACCCCTAACTCAAATTTCCCATAGCCCGATCTCATCTCTGGCCACTTCAGTGCCGCCAGATGTGAAGGACACTCTGCTGTCCACAACACAGAGCTTCCCAAGTTGCGCCTTGCCGAGTAGGGTGACGAACCGAGCTAGTCTGCCGGTACTGAGGAGATGATCTCCTGAGCTGAGGGGCTGCCGGTGCCCAAACCGTGGAAGTTCCAGGCCTACTGGGATGACTTGGCCACCTTAGCACATATCCTTACCTAGATGCATCTATTGCACTGCTAATGCTTCTACCCTATGGTTGGGGGCACACATTTTGGAGAGCTGCTGTCTACCATAGTAACAGGTCCCTCAGAGAACTGAGGGGGCCAGCGTGCAATTTGAGGGGAGGAGAGAGGAGCAGTTTAGCAAATACAAAGGCCCTGAGGCAGGAGTGCATCTGGCATCGAGGAGGAAAAGCAAGGGGGCCAGTGTGGTTGGAATAGGGAGGTGAGGTAGGATATTCCAGGGCTATCTTCTCAGGTTCTCTCTCCAAGTGTGGGTTGTTCACTTCCATCCAACTGGCCATAATTTGTTTATAAAAAAATGATGAAGATCTTGGCTAACTCCTTCGCTAAAACCCAGTTACACAGTCTGTGGCCTTTCCCTGGCTGAATAATTTGATAACGCTATCAAAAAGGTTAACTGGCACGAGCTAATGAAGCCTAAGCTGCGAGGCCCCTCACCCGCACAGACCCCTAACCAGCCCCGAAAGGGGCCCAGGCAACATGTTCACATGTCATGTGCTTTTGCAAAACCAGCAAAAATAAGGCATTCTAACCACATTCGGTTAAGTCCTCTGTCTCGAGTTCTCCTTGCCCTCTGTCACACATCTACTTTACACCCGGCAAACAGGTGTTTGGGCCAGCTGAATGCTGGTGAAAATGATTACACCATGTCCAGGCCTGCCCCACAGACCAGAGAGACCTCTTATATGATACTCCATTTCTGCATTTCTCCCATCTGCTGAGTTGATGTTAACATCCAGAGCCCCTTGGGAAGCTCTGCACTGTGGCCAGCAGAGCCTCTGATAGCCTGTGGCCCTGAAGGACCACACAGAACAGAGTCTACCTGGTGATTCCAGAGTCCCTCCCCACAGCCCGGTGATTAAAGCAAGAAATAAACTCTTGTGTTTAGTCACTGAGACCTGAGGGCTTATTTGTTATATCAGCTAGCATAACGTTAACTAATACTGTCATCTTTTCAGGGACACCTTCCTAGACTACTGTATTTAAAATTGCAACTACTTCCCCTCCACTCCTCTACTCCCACTCCCTATTTGGCACTCTCGCTTAATTTTTCTCCATAGGCCTATCACCATCTGACATAGCATCTAGGCTTCATGAAGATGGGAAATGTGTCTGTTGTGTTCACTACTGTACTTTCAGTATCTAGCCAATAGAAACTGCTGTGACAGTGGAGATATTCTCTACCTATACTGTCCTATGTTGCAGCCTACTGAGCACTTGAAATGTGACTAGTGTGATGGAGAAACTGAATTTCTAATTTTAGTTAATTGAAATTGAAATAGCCACATGTCACTAACGGCTAGCGTACTAGAAGGTGCAGATCTAGAACAACGGTTCGGTGTAGCCATCCAATAAGTTTTTGCTGAATGCAAGAATCAGTGAATGGATTCAACAAGCTTTTGCTGAGTCTGTTACGTGCCACACGCAAATGAGACCCTCATGACTCAGTGCATTGGCAGAGGCTAACCTGGGTGATTCACTGAGATCTTCTTAAGTTTATTATTCTATGAGTGGCTAGCTCTGCGTTTGAGAAACAAACCCCAAATGATTACCCTTCTCTGAGTTTAGGTTGGACAAGATTCATTTCTAGAACATGTTATACTCCATCTGGGTGGGGGAATTCTTTCCCTGCCATTTACAACAGTAAAGCCAAGATAATGTCAGAGAAGAAAGTTTCAGTGCTTTGTGTAGTGTGATTGGAGGAAATTTAGAAAGGCTTCAATCTCCAAAGAGCATCCTTCGTCTTCCCTTCTTCTTCCATAGGTCTGAGCTCACCACTCAGAAGGTGATAATTACACTGTGGCAGAGATGGCATCTCGCCTCTGAAAGCCACGTTACCATCTTCTTGGACACATGGCCTGACCACATTTCCCAGGTGTGTTTGCAGTCAGGTTTGGCCATGTGATTGAATAATAACCTGTATGGGTCCTCCGCAGGCTTTTTTTTTTTTTTCTTTTTCCCTCTGGTTTTGAGATTTTCTCCTTTACTGGAGCGCTCTGTAGTTTCACCACATTTTTTTTTAAGGTGTGGATTTAATTGATCTTGCTTGGGAAAAGACACGCTTTGTTTAGTCTAAAAACTCATGTCTTTTTTTGGCCCCGGAAAATGTTCAGCCGCCATCTCTTGGAATATTGCTTCTCCCCCATTTCATTTCCCGTTGATTATTCATTCTGCAGCTTTGATTAGACATATGTTGGAACTTGCTCCAAATTACTTTCCTAGTTCATTTCTCTTTACTTCTCTCTTTTTCTCTCCCTCTCCCATTCTGCCACCTGTGGAGTAATCTCCTCACAGGTACCATTTAACTAAGTTTCCTTTTGCCATTGTCTACACAACTGTTCAAGCCTGTCCACCAATTTCTATGACTCTATTTTTCATCAGCAGAAACTCTACCTGGTTCTCAGTCAAATCTCTCTGGTCTTTTTTCATACTATTTGGGGTTTTCATTTTGGTTCTCTTTTTTATATCTTCAACTATTTAAAATATACTTACAGCATCTTCAAGATGATTCTATAATATCCAACTTGGGATGCTTATTCTCCGGTGTGCCGAACTTTCTAACTGATTCTCACCATGGGAGCGTTATTCTATACAACCAAACTTTTATTGTGAATTCTTCTTTGGCAGGTTGGTTTTTTCCCCTGGAGTCCTGTGAGTCACTACCTGTGAAAATGGACCTGCAGAGTAGGTCTGCCTTTGTTTCAGTTGGGAATTCTGGAGCTTTCAAAATGTTCTAGATCCATTTCTATGTTAGTTCTCTGGCTCGGGTTTCCTGTGCCATATAGGAAATGTGAATTCAAATTATACACCGAGTACAGGGTAGTCCTGGGCTTTTCATCTCCTGTAGAGGACCTCTTTCAGCCCAGGGGCCCAGCCACCAGCGTCCTCATAACTTCCCTGGGCCAGGGTTGCTTCCCTAGTAAGCTTGCCATGCTCCTTTTCAAAACCTGAGATGAAATCTTCATGGTTCTGGAGGACCTGTTTGGCCTTAGTGCTCTAACTTCGATTCCTTTCTTCCTGTCTGGCTCTTGGGGATTTCCTTATCCTTTTTTGAGCCCATGTATGTACTAAAATTCTGGAGATATATATATATATATATATATATAGCATTTCTACATATTAGTAATGGAAGAGAGGTCTTATCATGAGCTCAGTCTGTTTTATTACTGGAAGAAGTCTGTTGTTGATTGTTTTTAGAATGTCTCAGAAGAAATCTCCAACTTCTCTTTTCTCTGATTTACTTCCAGCATTCTTGTGACGGCAGGGGGCTGGTCTACGTGACATTCCTAATATAGACTGAAGACCCCATTATGCAAACAAATCAAAGAGACACATAATTTATGTAAAATTAGTCTCAAAAAGACATGATATACTTGTGTATGCTCTTAATGATATACAATGTAAATGTCAGACAGAAGCTTGAAAATGAGGGTCAGAAAACAGTGACCTCTGCATTCTGCCAAATATGTCCTTGGGATAAATTGCATTTTTATCGCATTATATTCTATTATATCACTGCAATTATATGAGAGTCTTGTTGGAATTCTGAATGCGTCTATCATTTTAAATATGCATGTATATTATATATGGCATTTTGAGCGTTCTACAAACAAAACTCATCATATAAAAATGAAACTGAAAAATGTGATAATTCAATAATGCATAGAAATATGTTGCAAAATAATAGTTCAGGATGTAAAAGAAATCATACAGCTTTTAAAAATAAATGTCTGTAGCAAATTTTGTCTAATACATCAATATTCCAAGAGAAAAATAAAAAGAAGAAATTCTCAAAATAATTTCTGGAAGCTTTCAATTTTCTACCAGGCCATCTCAGTAGTATACAAAAATCGTGGCATGAAACTACTCAGAATTTTTGCAAACAATAATTAAGGCATAACAGAAGGTTTTATTTTTCACGTTGGATGGTTCTAAAAAAAATGGTAAAAAGGATCCTTTTGGCTTTTGTGAGCTCCCTTGACAAAAATGTTGATAAGAAAGAAAGATGAAGAAAAAAATGCTAGAATTTTATAACACAAACAAGACACACAAGCCATTTTCCTAACTTCACACTGTTTGGGAGAGTGACAAAACACCAATTTCCACAAGATGGTCTGTCTTACAAATATGGAACGCTTCCCATGCAAATAGGTATCTGGGGCATACTGGGTAAGCCAGCCAAAACGGGTAGCAATAGCATGTAAATTAAAATAGCAACCTTCCCCATCCCGAGTGTTCACCCGTGCCACTGACGCGCTGTAGAACGTCTGCCAGACCTTGCAATGACATAAATCTCGTGTCTGCAGCCTGCTGCGCGATCACAGAAATGCACCACCTCCAGCACGGAGAGCTCCTTTGTTGGTGCCATGCCGTCAGGAGGAGGACCTAACAGAGCATCTGGTGTCCTCCAGGCAGGTCTGTGAGCAGCCTCGTGCTGGGTCTCTGTGTGGCTGTTTCACCACGCTCCCCATCCGCACGTGCTACGTGCCGCAACGTGCAAGGGGCAGATAAACAAACCCGTGCTGAGTTCCAGGAAAACGCAATTACCATTTGAGGAGAACCATTCCATTTGTCTCAACCCAAATGATTTGCAAAATGACGAAGTGCAGGCTGTCAGTATAGCTTGTAAGACAAGCACCTGATCCCCAGAAGTGCACGTGCAGCCACGTCTTCAGGGCAGGCTGGGCCGCTGGAGCAGGCACGGACAGGTGCCTTGCCCATCCCCCGCCCCTTGTCCTTAGCACTTCGGGGCACTCCAGTCTGACTCCCACTTGCCAGAACCTGCATTTCTTGACCCTTTCTGGTCCCTGACGTCTGCACGGCCCTTCTCGGTGGCAGGCCGGAAGTGCCGAGGAACTGAAGCCGGTTGCCCACAGGGATCACCGGCTAGAGAGCACGCTCCTTCTCCGCCGCCATCCCTTCCCTGTTTCACTTGCCTGCTCCCCTCTGGTGTTTCCTCCGAGTTCCAGATCAGCTCCACGAATGGGAGACCTTGTTTCTGAGTCGGCCTCCAGAGGAACTCAAGCTCAGACAATTATCTTCTCCCAGAGGTCCTTGCAACTGAACGCTCTGGCAGGTTTCGAGATATCAGGGCTTCCGTGGAGGACGACATCCAGTGGCATACTGTGCCGGGTGGAACACACCTTTTCTGGTTTGCCGTTCATCTTAAAAGTTAGTTCTGCGTTCCAAGTTCACACTGGCACACTCGGCAGGTTTCCTTCCTTACTGCTCAGGTCAGATTTGCTGCAAGGTTCCTGATGCTTCTAGAAAACCACAGTTTCTCTAGTGCCTGAAACATCCACAGGCTCCCTTCAGGTGACGGTGATGCCACTAACAACTATGACAGGAAGCAAGTGTTTTAGAGGACAGCCCCAAGACAGGAAAGCGGACTGTTTGGAAGCAAAGTTATGAGTAGAGGAAGGCCAGAATTGAGTTAATATCGAGCCACATATTTTGGAATTAAAAATATCAGGTAAAATAACTAGAGCCTTTTGTATGAAAGTACCAGTCACTCTGATTGCTTTCGGTCTTGTGGGGTTAAGAACACGCGTGAAAATCATCACCGTTGTTCCCGTGAATATGACTTAAGCTTCTTGAGCACCTAGTACGTGGGAAGCACTCTTCTAAGTGTTTTATATGCATCAACTGATTTAAACTCCATAAAATGCTGAGACGTAGGCATTATTATCCCCATTTTACGGATGCGGGAACTGAGAGATGAAATAAGGGTGACAGGAATCTTGTTCTTGCGCTTACACCAAGAAGGAAAGCAAGAACGGCAGCACGGGGGCCCTCAAGTGAGCCTGAGTGGAGATGTAGGGCCTCTTCACGGGCAGTTCACGCTCCATGGCCACCTTCTCTGGGCTCTGCCATTTCCCTTGGTCAGTGTCCTCCTCCTTGGGATTTCTGTGTCTGCTCCTGCCAATCCACCACCTCACCTTCTAGCCTGCTAATCTCTTGGCTTCTGCCTATGCAAAGCTTGTTCATGGTCATGGCCACTCATGAGCCTTCTTCCTCACGGCCTTTCTGCCTGCCTTCTCTTAGGCACTGTTCCTCTGGGGCTCTCACCCACCTGCCCAACTCTGTATTTGTAACACATCCAGGCTCCCCAGGAAGATCGGGTTGTACCAGTTAATCTGTCATCTCTATTTATGTGGAACTTTTACTCCAAGCTATCTCTGGGCTTTTGATCATGATGTGTTGCTGTTTGGACATGTGTCCATCTCTGCCCAATCTGGTGTGGTCTGAAGATGAGGTCATATGGTAGCAGAAGGATGACCTCTGACTGAGGAACTGCCTGAAGATGGGGACCATTCAGAGGGATCTACAACAGGCGGCTGATGGCCAGAGATGTGACATGCCCAGCACCATAGGAGACACCCCCTAAAGATTCTTCCAAGAGTCACTGAAAACCAGGCAGTGGGCTTACAGAGTACGGCCACGTTTTGCCTTGTTTCCTCCTTCCCTGGACTTCACATCTATGAGAATCAGGGATTCTAGAAAAGTCTGAGTGCATTTGCAATTGGTAGTTGCCTTTACCCTGTCCCAGAGACACAGAGTACAGGGGGAAAAGATCCTGGGGAGAAGCCCAAGCAAAGGATGTCTCTATCCTGTGCATGTTTCATGGCCTGGATTGGACTTTGAAAACCAATGTTAGGCTCCTTATTTGAAGAGGGGTGGATAAAAAGGCAAGGGTTGTTTTTTCTTTTTCCTTTGTAAACTTTTAAAACTGAAGGACAGCATACATAAAGACAAGTGCACAAATCATAAGTGTACAGCTCAGTGAATGTTTACAAAGTACACACATCTGTGTAAGCACCGGCCAGATCAAGATCTGTAACAGGGTAACATTTTTTTTTTTTTCTGGAAGTGCTCGTTACCATTCTAGAGTTCATAGGTCATAGGATCATAGAAGATGCTTTGGAAACAATCAGGCCACATCATCATTTTTGCATAAACTAAGCCCCAGAGTGGCCAAATGTCAGGCACACGGCCACACAGTTAGAGAGCATCTGGGTTTTTTGTTTGGTTTTGTTCTAAAACATCAGGCAGTTTTTCTGTTGCTTAACGACGTCAGTGCCCATGCATAAACTGCCCCACACCCCCACTTTGATGGGGTTGCTCCACATGCCTCGTTAACTTCCCTTATTTTGTGCTCACTTTAGAGTCAAACCATCAAGGACTGTGATTTCTCCAGGCCCTCTGTGTCCAGTGTGCAGGAAGACAGCCCTCCGCACGTTTCCGTAGCCAGGGCGGTGCAGGTCGCAGAGAGCATGGCGTTGGGGCTCTACCCTCCCACAGAGCGCCCTCCTCCTCAGTGTCCAGTGTCCTCCACTGTCCTGAGGAACTTGAACCCAGTCCATCTGCGGTTCTCATGGCAGAGTTGACGACCTAGCCACCAGGACTGGCCTTTGTCTCTGCGACACTGAGGTGTGGCTGGAAAACAGCTGCTTAGCCAGCGAGTCCGTCTCCCACAGTCGCGGGGGGAGGCCCTTTGACGGCTGGTGACCAGCAGAACGTGAGTGCAAACACACTTCTCATTTCCGGGCGGAGGTGGTGAAGAAGGAAGGGTGCCTTCTGCAGACCCTCTTTCCCCATCCGCTGATGCTCTGGACCTAGCTCAAGAGGGGGGAAATGGGCCCCCAAAGGAGGCCACGGAAGGCCACTTGCTGAGCAAGAGCCCCAGCGATGGACTTGACATCAGCCAGAAATAAACAGCTAATGGATTCATCTACTGCGATTCTAGTATTACTGTAACTAACACAGTTAGAGCAGCGTTGATGGAGGGAATCTTTAACTTTCCAAAGGCCATCTTTCAAATCATCTCTTTTTGCTTTTTCCAGCTACTGAAGACCACCGCAACCCGATCCCCTTACTCATATAGAAACGACAAATCTTACACATTCTATGTAGAAAGATAAGGAACTGGTCTTTTTTATACATAAGAAAACATTTTCTAGAGTCATGCACCTTTTTCAGGATTGTTTCTAGGAATCCCCCAGACAGTGGGGCAAGACAGTCCCGGAAGAGCAAGGACAGCCCGGAGTTAGTGGCGGAGCTCAGCGAGGCACCCTGTGCTTCCTTATTGGCTGGAACACCGAACCACCACCTGTATCTGTGATACAGTTTTAATTAGTGGAAATGCAAATTTCTCTTTTTGGAATGCTTGCCAATAAAGAAAGCGACCTTTATTCATACTGTTCTTTGACCCATTTAAATAAGACACGTTTTTCTATAATGGAAATTAAAAAAAAAAAAGACACAGACTATGACAAGGGAGCCCTCTTTATGGGTTTGGTTTTAGGAGACAGTAAATAATACACAGAACGGAGGTGGCCGTTTCATGAAGAGCTTTCATCATCTCACACGGAGGCACCCAGAGAACGGCCTGTGGCATGAGAGGGCCTGAATTCAGATCCTGCCTCTACCACGTACAAACCAAGTGACCTTGGGCAAGTCCTTTAATTTCTCCATGGCGCAGCTCCTCCAGCAGTAAAATGGAGACCAGCAGATGCCTGCCTCTCAGTGTTGTGAGAACGACATTATTTAACACATTATTTAAACTGTCAGAACAGTGTCTGTCACACAGGAAGCCCTCAATACACACTACTATTGTTATTACAATGGCCTGAGGCCCTGATTTGTCTGTAGTATATCTGGATTCATGTCATAACATAAAAAAGAAAAACAAAGAATTGCCTCACTGGGTCAACCTGGGGTCCTTTCTCTTTCTCCCAAGAACACCCAGCGGCAGCCCTATGGGACTACGGACTGGGAAACCCGAGGCCATGTCTTCTGACACTAACCCTAAGTGGAATTAGTACCACACGTGTTCAAGAAATTTACTGATGTGCACTGAAAATTTGAAATACTCTTTGATTTAATAACTCAGTTTCTGGGAGTGACTCTGAATATATTCTAATGTGTCTTCTTTGTTCTAAATGCACAAAAGACTAGAAGGCTCTAACGTATCACTGCAGGGTGCCTGATAATAGCAGGAAATCGGGACTGCTCAGGTTTCCAATAGGATATGGTTTTAAAAAAAGAAAAACTCACAGTAAATCCTGTTGATGAAACCAACCCAGGAAAATGGGGATTGGGAAGACTGCAATAACATGGAATACACTTATGATGTAGTATTAAGATGGAAAAATTAATATTCAAAATCTTATCTAAAACCTGACTACAGCTATGAAAAATGAGCCCAAAGTGATAGGAGGAAAGAGACTGGAAACAGGACTAGGCTGGGACCAGGGCCTGAGTCAAATCAGGGTCTCATTTCAAGAGGTGAGGTAAGGATAGGCTGGTGCCCCTGAGGGGGCCGACGGCCAAATGGAGGGAGGCCAAGGTGTGGGGACTGGAGATAGGGGCCATTGAGGGGGAGCCAGGAAGGGTCCTGAGAGATGGCCACTAGCAGCTTCGGGGGTGTGGGGAGACTCTGGCCGCTTTAAAGGGCCAGTGAGAAAACAGATGGGAAGGAAATAACCCTAAACATCAGCCAAGGTTGTATTCGGGTGATGGGGCATACTTAGGATGCTCCTTCCCAATTTGTATCTAGCTTTCCTATTTTCTTTGTTAAACGTATGTTAGCTTTATAATGGAAACAAACTTATTTCATAAAAGTCTACAGCACTTCTGCAGAGCTAATACCTCCATACATGTACGCTGGAATTGAACAATTAAGTAAATGGATGGCAGATGGTGGGAGCCAGGTTTCTCACTGTTGGAGTGGAAATTTACAGATCAGCAAGGGGAAGAGGCTAGAATGATCCACGTGGTAATGGATTAGTTGGAGACATCAGTATGAATTTAGGGTTAGCTTAATATAGACACAGATGGATATATACAGAAATATCTATAGAGACATATGAATGTATGGGTTAGTATACACACACCTATATTTCTCTGTTCTGTCAGCTGAGAGGTCCTAAAAGAAACAACACCCCAGTAACAATGAGCAAACCTACTTCCAAGATACTCATTTCTGTTTTTTTCAAGATTTTATTTATTTATTTATTTGACAGACAGAGATCACAAGTAGGCAGAGAGGCAGGCAGAGAGAGAGAGAGAGAGGAGGAAGCAGGCTCCCTGCCGAGCAGAGAGCCCGATTCGGGGCTCGATCCCAGGACCCTGAGATCATGACCTGACCCGAAGGCGGAGGCCTTAACCCACTGAGCCACCCAGTTACCCCCCCCGGATACTCATTTCTAATACTGGTGTACTAGTTTCTAATAAAAGGAACCACAGCTCCTTGGAGAAATGGTTGATTCTAGGATTGGGGCAGAAAATATACAAAATAAGCCTGGAGTGTCTTGTAGAGCCAGAAAGTAAGGAAATGCTCTTTCTTTCCCCCCTCCTCTCTTTCTCACTCTCTCTCAATCTCTCTCTCTCTCTCTCTCTCACACACACACACACACACACACACAATGGTGGAGTGATGGACTATATTGAATGGTCACAAGGATCAACTGAAAAAGCTCCCAGTCACAAAAGCTGGAACAATTTGAGCAATAAAATATATAAAGTTGTATTAGGTTCCAAACCAAAGTATAAAACAAACATCCCTGAGTTTCTACTGCTATAAATAAATGATTGAATATCTTAGTAAATGGAGAAGACACAGTCTCCCGTGCAAGAGAATCCCAAAGAAATTCTGTAAATATTCACCCTCAAGGAGGTGAACACAGCGCCCTACTCCTTAGGTGTGGGCTACCCATAATGACCTCCTTCTAAGGACAACAGTATGGCCAGGGGAGGAAAAGACTAACTTTACAGTGAAAAAAATCTGGCAAATTACTTCAGCCAGGTGACCGAGGCCAATACCATCAGTCATGTTAATAATATGTACCCTTAATATGACACAATGAAAATGTCACTCTACACCTGTGATCCTCCTCCCCAGAGCCGTAACTCCAGCCCAGTCGTGAGAAAAACATCAGACACATCCCAGTACGGGAGCATTCTACAACATACCTAACCAGTCCTCCTGAAACCTATCAGGTTCAGGAGAATGACCTATCAGGGTCAACAAAAAAAGGGACATCTGAAAAACTCCCCCAGCCAAGAAGGGCCTAAGGAGATGTGACAACTAAATGTCATGTGGTATCCTGATATCCAAGAAAAGCGGCATCAAGTAAAAGCTAAGGAAATCTGAATGAACCATGGACGTCATTGAATACTCATGTATTGATACTGGCTCATTAATTGTAATGAACGAACCATATGACCGTAACGTGTCAGTGATGGGGGGAAAGGATGGTATACAGAAAATTTTTATACTGTCTGTTCAATTTTTTTATACATCTACAACTCTTCTGAACAATGAAGTACAGTTGATTCTCATTATTTGTGGTAATTGCATTCCACAAAATCTCCATGAACACGATCTGGTGAATACGGAGCCATTACCCCTGGCTGTGAACCTCTGGTCACAACATTCTTGGATCAATACATAACCTTCTTTTATGTGTGTTTCTGCTTAAAGCCGCCTCATTTAATATATAGTTGACTCATTAACATTGAATTGATGGCGAATGGCACTCTAGCTCACGCCCGGAAGAAGCTTATCTCACACACATATTTTTTCCAGCACGCACAGCTCAGCCCTCTTACACGAGAAAGCACTTCAGTGCTATGCTTCGGGGCCCTTTTAAACAGTGACATCAGCCACAAAAGGCACAAAAAAAATGCAAAAACCATGGCACTAAACAGACCACAAAAAGGGCTCTGTGTATGGTATGAGAGCTGATACAAGGAACCAAACATCACCTTGTTCCACCCCAGGTGGGAACACGTGCCCTGGGCCACTCGAAGGGTTCACCCCATGCACAAGTCATGTTCACCAATGACCACAAAAGTGCCACCGATATTGATTTTGGGGTTACAAATAAAGTTCAGCAAGTAGGCGAATTCACAAATATGGAATCCAAGAATAATAAGGATCAACTGTATATTAACTTTCAAAGGCTTAGGAACATGCTTCCCAATAGCCTAGGTTCTCTCCATAACCCACTACAGATTTCTCACTTTTGAACTTATTTCTCTAAAATTTACTTATTTATCGATTTAGTTATTTATTTAGCCTATACCCCTGCCATAGCATAGCCACATGTGGCTACTGGCATTTTCACTGTGGCTAGTCCAAATTGAGTCGTGCCATAAGGCTCCACAGATTTTGAAGGCTTAGTACACAGAAAGAATGTAAACCATCTACCTCATTCATGACTTTTATATTGACTACACATAGAAATGATAATATGTTAATATAATTGGTTAAATAAAATACACTACTGAAATTAATTTCACCTTATAATGTAGCTACTAGAAAATCTAAAACCACACATGCGGTTTGTGGTTTATTTCTACTGGACAGCACCAACCTACATCATCTCTAGGGAAAAGGAATTCCATCATAATATTTGTAGTGTGGAGAAGAACAAAGAACTTAAAATCATTTTATCCTTACAGGGACCATGTAATCCCCTCCTTTTAAGAGGCTAAAGCTCAGACAGGTGAAGTGCCTCGTCCAGCTTCACACAGGCGGCTGCTGGCACAGGACTCAGAGCTCGAGCTCCCATCTTCCAGTCTAGTCTCTTTCCTTTTGATCTTCTCCCCTGCATGCCCCCACCCCTGCCAATAAATTAGCGTTGGCTAATCCCAAATTGAAAGAGACGATTTCATAAAATCTTACCGGATTTCTATAGGTGGGGCTATCAGATTTACCGAATAAAAACACGGGATGACCTGTTAAAATGTGCATGTCTGAAATGCCAGCTTAACTGGGTCTCCTGTATCTATTAGTACAAGTATATTCCACTTAATAGTTGGGACATACTTATACCAAAAAAAGCATTTGTTGTTTCTCTGAAATGTACGTGTAATTGGTGTTGTCTTTAATCTGGCAACCCTACGATAAAGCCTTTGAGAAAAGAAGCTCTTGCTAATTTCTGCCAGGGACTTCGGCACTGATCTTTCTGTGTTCCTCCAAGGAAGAGCACAACCCAGTGAGTCATTCAGCGGCTCCATAATAACCGAGGGAGTCTCTAGACTTGCCTTCCCCTCCGCATGCTGCTTGGGCTGTCAGCGCTATCTTCCAGAACAACCAACTTGCCGGGAATCAAGGCGCAGATCTTAACTGTCCCTCCCAACCTTTATAATCAATTTGAGTTGGGCAAGATGCCAGCTTTAAAAAACGCACAGAACCAATTCTTGTAACTATGGAGATAAGAGGGAAGGAAAAACCCAAGGAAACAGACAAGCTTTCCTTTTCTTGACAGAAGCTCTTCTTAACCTAACGGGCGGCAACTGGTACAAACATCCCAGCCATTTCCTGGACATGTGTACATATCAAAGAGATCAAGGCAAGAGTTTGGTGGATTTTACATTTTATGATTTTGCTTGCCTTCACTACTATTATTTTGTAGCATACTAAGGGGGGGTGGGTGAGAGAAGAGGTCCATCCAAGGCACAGGCAAAAAGTGGGTACAGGTAATGAGGGGTTCACTGCCTGTAGAGAATTTTAAAACAATAATAAAACTGACCAAAAGTTGTCTGCTTTTTATTACCCCGTGTGCCGGCAATTGTAAACAGTGTCGCTGATAAAATACTCCGCCTGCAGCTCCTCCTCCCCTCCCACCCTTGAAAGTTCTGATATTAAGCAAGGCCATCAACCATTTTTTTTTTTAAACCCTGCTTTATAGAGCTTTGTTTATTTGTTGTTTGGGGGTGGGGTGGGGGGTCGGGAGGAGGTATAGAAAAGAGAGGACACCAGCTAGACGGGGATGCTTAAGCCACGGAAACAGATGCAGATCTCCCTCTCAGAAATGTGTATGTAGGGCTATGTCTTAAGGTTTCCGAGGACGAAGAGGCAACATTATGGTAAAAGGAGCACTGGAATCAGAGTCAGAATCCCCGGGTTCAGGATGTGACTGTGTCTGCAGAGGCAACTGAGCAGAAAAGGCCTGGCCGCTCTGAGCTCCAGCGTCCTCCCTATCAAACAGACCCTCTAACCACTCCTCCCCCTGCTAATTCACCTGCTCAGCTCGCGCACTTAAAACATAAAAACCTACAAAACCCTGCAGGTGTTTTCCTCATCTTCCAGACTGAAACTGAACCACCACCTACCACAGCTTCACTTTTACCCACAAGACAGGGGAAAAAAACAAGCAGAGGATGAACAGATCCCTTCAAGAGCATGACCCAAGACATTACATGCACCCCGCTTCTGCTCCTTTCTGATTGGTTAAAACAGAGCCACACGGTTTCACACTCCTGCCTGCCACAGAGGCTGAGAAATGTAGTCTCTGGCCAGGTGTCCGGGTACAACCTGAAGGTTCTATTTCTAAAACCTGATAATGGACATAGTGTGATAATATGCAGATCAATAACAGTTATTGTCATCATTCTGCAAGCTGGCAGACCAAAAAAATGTTGTTTGCCGTTTACTGCTCTGATGAATGAAATGAGATGAAAAGTCCCATCTTTCCACTGTGGTTGATGAGTTTTAAGTACTTATCAATGTAAATGATACTGGTTTCAATGGCAGAATGGATTCTTGGAGTGGTGGATTTCCAAGCCCTTCCATCTGGGGCCTGTGACTGTTCTCCCAGGAGACCTTGTCAGTGTGAATGTGGATCATCTTATGAATATAGTCCCGTGCCTCTCTAGGACTTGAGCCCCCGTCCCGGGAAGAACACGGAATTTAGACCATTGTGCCACTGCCCTGACCCTATCCAGCGGGCTCATAACTGCGCAAGCGGTACATCATCTGGTTAGTGCCGTATCATCCTCGAGGTCTTGTGTCACTGCCTCCATAATCAAACACAGACCATTAGCTCTAACCCACTGCACCCGCATCAATTATGCCAGTTTGGATAACAGCTGCAGAAGCCCTCCTTTCCTGTCTTCCGCCTCTCTGGAAATAATCCTGCTTGTCTCACCCAGGTATGGCTGGAGTTGCCTTGGTTTTCGTAAGCATTCAAATCAGCGGGCTGCAGTGCCACGAAGGAACACAGCTTTGTTCTTCCATACGCTGATTAAAAGGTAATTTAACCTCTTCCAAAGGTGGTCTAGCCAATCCCCAGAAGTATTGACATTGTGTTAATGAGAAATTGCTCTCCCGAGTGATAAATCAGCCCTCCGAGACGAGCACGCAAGCCCATCTTCAGTGGACGGCCCGGGCTTGAAAAGCAAACTTGGTAGGCTCATCACCACTGGCCCGGCTCAGTTAAATCCGCGGGGACTCATGCTCCGTGTCTGAAATCCTGGAGCTGGGCACACTTGTAGCCTCCTCGGTAATGCAAGCTGTCCCAACGAGCCGGTTCACTAGCACGTGCTAGGCGAAGGAGACTGCAGCTTGCCGGGGAGAGGGCGGCTTAATCCGCCTCAGTGCTTGGAGATAAGAAATTCAGCGGACGGAAAGGAGAGAACCAGGCGGGAGAGTCTCAGACTGTGGGAGGGCTCTGAGCATTCAATTCATCTCGTACTTTCCTTTTACATACGAGAAAACTGAGGCTAGGGATGAAGTATTATGGCCAAAGCTGCAAAATGCATTTTCCTTGACAACCAGGACACTCTAGTCACCCTACCGTACCACTGCTCAGACACCAGCTGTCATGTCACCTGGAGACCCTCAGGTGAAGAAAGCATTCGTCCCACGTGAGACTGTGAGCCTCCCTTCTGCTAGCACAGCAGATATAAAGCTCAGTCCACAAGGTCAGGCGAGCAAGACACACCGCTTTGTTTTCTTTTCTTTTTTTTCCAAGATTTTATTTATTTGAGAAAGAGAGAGAATGAGAGAGATCGAGCATGAGAGGGGGAAGGTCAGAGGGAGAAGCAGACCCACGGCCGATGCGGGACTCGATCCTGGAACTGCAGGATCATGACCTGAGCTGAAGGCAGTCACCCAAGCAACTGAGCCACCCACGCGCCCTTTATTTTCTATAAAGCAACCGGCCCCATCCTGCCAAGCTTGATCTCACAACCCTGAGATCATGACCTGAGCTGAAATCAAGAGTCAGATGCTCAACGGACCGAGCCACCCAGGTGCCCCTATTAATAGTATAATATAATAAATAAGAAAAATCAATGTATTAACTATATGACATATAATGTAATAATATGTATGTTCATTTATGTAGGTTCAGGTGGGGTTTTATTTGGACCCTTGCACCAGATTTACATGTATCCATATTAATTTCATCTGGTTATATTTCACCCATTGCTTCAAGAGTTATGTTGTTTTATGTCTCTATTCTCCATTGAAAGTATTTGTTATTTTTCTGAGATTATCTCCTGCATATCTGATATGTGGCTTCTACATGCCCTTCCAAGTTATGGATAAGAAATAGTGAATAGAATAAGGTTGAGAAATGCCTTCCTGTTGCACCAGAAACCTCTATTACTTAGCATGCTTGTTCATTCTTCAAACAGTCGCAACTTAATTTTAATAGCAATCGGCTTATGATTCTCCATATCCTCTTTAGGGTTCTAAGAACAGAACTTACCATATGTTGACTGAAGTTCGCATCCACTGCCATCTATCTCTTGGCTCTGCTCTACCAATCAAAGGAGAAAACTAAGCATACTGGTTTCTTATATCCATAGTAATGCTATTTAACACGGATTCTTAACGCTTGTCATGGCCTACAGTATAAGGCGTGTGTTCAGTTTGTGTATCTGAGGGCGGACCAGGGGCTCCACCCACCTAAGGCGGGGGTGAGGGGTGGTGGGAAGTTGTGGATGGCCCCTCTGGTGGGGGAGGGAGAGAGCAGGTAAAGGAAACAGACGGTAGTATGCAGAGGGCTCCCGGCAAAGGGAAGCGGCTGGGAGGTGAGAAAGGGAGAGTAGCAGAAGAGGAATGTCGGTTGCCTGGTAGTATCCGTAATGATAGCAATAATACTGAGAATCTCTAATATCAATCAAATGTATTACGCGTCTAGCACTCTGCTAAATGCTTCACATGGATGCAACCATCCAGTCCCCTAACGACTTTGAAAAGTGAGAGCTATTATCATCTCCACTTTGCGGATGGAGAAACTGAAGCACAGAGCGACGAAGAAACATGTCCAACATCGCAAAACCAGTAATCGAGATAACCAGGATTTGAACCCGGCCATCTGATGCTCCTTCCTAAGCATGCAAACCGCTCACCCCAGGATGCACAGTGTGCCACTGTACTACAGTCTACCTACTATTATTATTGGTGTGTGCACACACAGGCGCGTGCACACACACACACACAACCACGGCCAGGAAGTGAAGTGTCGTTGCCTTTCTTATGTGCTCATAAAGGAGCTGACTGTGGGAATCTCTCTTTGTGCTTATTTGGAAACAGTTCTTTGAGGAAAAGGACATTTGGGTCGCGCCCGTGCTTAGCGTGACCAACTTGTCCCAGTTTCCCTGGGACTTCACCAGTTTTAGCGCAGAAAGTCCCGTGTCCTGACTGTATGTTTGGTTATTTCTTCCCACTGAATACACAAGGGGGCATTGTAACCATTCAGTCGTGCACTCCTCAAACATTTATTGGGCGCCTAATCAGAGGTGCGAGTGCTGCCCAAGAATCTAGCAAGGAGGACAAGATGGCACGACAGGAACGTGAGGAACCTTCCATGATCCCCCATCGGAAAGAGTAAAATACGTACATGAACGAACACTTACGTGGCCCTGTTTTGCCAAGTGCTATACCGAGCACCATCCATTTAGCATTTGACCCTCATGAACACCCCAAGGGCATAGTTACTCTCACAAGCGCCCTCACTGTAGAGAAGCAGAGGCAAAGACGGGCTGAGCACCCTGCATATCACACAGCCAGCGAGTGGCACAAAGCCAGATTTGAAGCCGGGCAAGGCCCTCCTGGCTCCAGAGTCCATGCCTCGGACTACTGTGGTGGGCTTCAAGAAAGGGACCTGAACCCCATTGACAACTCTGTGTGCCCTCAGCCTCTTTCCAGCCCTGCTTAGAGGTTTGTCCCTAGCTCCCTGGTTCTCAGCCCTGAGGGTACACTGCAACCCCCCAGGGAATTTAAAAGACACTACTGATTCTCCAGGACCCCGCCTGCAGAGATTTTTATGTAACTGAGCCACTTTGACCCGGACATCAGGGTTTCTTTGTAAAGATTTTCTGTATTTATTTCTATGAGGGAGAGACAGAAAGAGAACTCCAGCGAGAGGGAGAGGGAGGGAGAGAACCCCAAGCGGACTCCACGCTGAGCACGGAGCCTGACGCGGGGCTCGATCCCACCACCCCGCGATCATGACCCCAGCTGAAATCAAGAGTTAGATGCTCAACCGAGACACGCGGGCGCTCCATGGACATCACGGTTTTTTAACGCTCTCTCAAGCGTCTAATCGACAGTTGGGTCTGAGAACAAGGCGGTGAGACCGTCCCACGCGGCAAGCGGGGCTGAGTCTTCTAACCAGTGCTTCTCAATGCTAACGGGCACCTCTGTCAGCTAAGAACTTGATTACAATGCAGGTTCTGCTTCGGGCGGTTTGGAGTGGGGGTGGGAGGACCAGGGTTTCAGCACTTCTAACCAGCTCGCAGGGCGCTGTTGTTATTGGTTTATAAATCGCACGTGGGATAGAAAGAATTTTGAGGCAAAGAGTAGTCCATAGACCTACTGAGTCAGAATCTGCATTTCTAATGCACATTTGAGCTCGAGAAGTCGTACTCAAAGCCTGAGCTCCCCACCGGTTCTGGGAGTGGCTCACAGATGTGCCAAGGTGTTGCCTCCCCTCGGCTCTCAGAAGCTTGGTTGGTGACCTCCAGGGTGCGACAGTAAGCAGCCTCAACGAGCCCAGGTGGACACAAATAGTATGTTTCCCTGTTGACCATCAGGGAGAAAAGAGTGAGGAGACCTGTTCTAATAGCGTCTTGCCGGCCTCTTCTTCCGTCACACCTCCAGCAAGCCTTCGCTCACACGGTCTCTCCTGCCTGGGTGACCTTTGACCAGCCTCGGGGGATTTCTGAAGGTCAAACTCCCGTCCTAATTCTTCCTCTATGGAACCACTCCCATTTCCACACGGCCATGTCAAACTAATAGACATATTTTTTTTCATATCACAAACACCAAATAATACTTCCTGTGTGTCAGGCTCTGTTCCAAGCCCCTAACATTACTCATTCATTCATTCATTCATTCAATACTCATTTGGCGGGCAGGAAAAATGAGGCACAGAGCGGTGGAATAAGGTGCTCAAGGTCACACAGCTAGTAAGTGGCAGGGTCAAGATTCAAACCCGAGGAATCTAGCTTCAGAATCACTACACCGAACCACAATGCTAAGATTCTTCTCACCAGCGTGGGACTTAACTATAGAATTTGCAAATGATGCAGAGCTTGGACAGAGAGAGAAGATGTAGGAATTTCCTGTGGCTGCTGTGACAGAACACTACTCACTGGGTGGCTTAAAACAACAGAAATGTATTTTTTTCACAGTCCTGGAGGCCGGAAGCCCAAGCTCCCCTTGTTTGCAGAGTCACGTTCCTTCCAAAGCCTCGAGGCGAAGATCCTTCTTCGCCTCTTCCTGGCTTCTGGTGGTGCCCAATGATCCTCGGGGCTCCCTGGCTCAGACACACATCACCCTCGTCTCTGACTCCATCACCACAGGGACTTCTCTGTGTGTCTCTCTCTGTCCTCTCATCTGCTTATAAGGACGCCCGTCGTTGCATTAGGGCCCATGCCACTCCAGTATGGCCGCATCTCCACTCCTCAGACCTGCAAAGACCCCATTTCCAAATAAGGTCACCTTCTGAGATCCCAGGTGGACATGAACTTGGAGGGGCAGGGAAGCCACTACTCAACAGAGTACAGAAGAGCACAGAGATCGCTTCAGGGCAGAAAGTGTCTCTTAAGAATCCTCAGCTACTCTTTGCTTCAAAACACTGCTGAGGCCTTAGGCCCCGTGACTGACACTCTCCAGACTCCACTGGGGTGTAGCGAGCCACGGGGATCGCTGCAAGTTTGGGTCAATGGACTGCAATTTCCTCAGTGCCAAAGGACATCTTTTAAAAGCCTCTGCCTGCTGATCGTGCTTGCAGATTCTCCCCAGACCCCGTCAATCAGATTGCTTTCGCACGTAAACAGGTATAATAAAGCTGCCGCTTTTGAAGGTTTGGCCGGTGGCAGGTGCAGAGGTGAAACGTGCACCTTTGGAGCGGCCACGCGTTACCCAGGCTAGCCTACGATGGGGCTGCAGCCCTGGGTAGCCTGTGGCGATCTTTTGGGGGAACCGTGTGGACGTGAGAGCTTCTCTGTGAAACAGCCGGGCCCTCTCTGTGATCAGCTAAGGAGGAATCCCGTCGTCAGGACTCGATGGCCACAGCACAGATATTCCGAGCCAAGAGCAACTGAAGCAACGTGCAAGGGAAATTCTAAGTCCAGGAAAAGAGCCGAAGAGGATGGTATCCGTGCTGCAGAACTCCTAGAGAAGGGGCTGGGCCCTGCTGCCGCCGCAGGCACTGGGTGGGAATGGATGGGTTGTGAAGGAGTCGGTATTCGAAGAGTTAGCAGCTGGAGTAAAAGGAGAAGCTGTGACTACTGATCAAACAAGTAAAAAAAAAAAAAAAAAATCAGGAACTAAGTGACCAAAAGGCGATTGAAGTGGAAAATAATGACCTTGAGGACTCTATATCCTGGAGTAATGACACCAGTGGAGAAGTCGCTTCTGAGGAGGAGCAGTAGTGTTACTGAGCGCGAGAACGTGAACTCTGCAAACCAGAGGCATTGCTGTTGCTGGGCCCTGAGGCATTAGTATTCAGACTGTTCGAAGTGAGCCCATCGCGCTTTCCTTCCTGCGATCACTGCCACACCTGCAAAGAGGAAACTGAAGGAACTGAGGTGTCCCCCCCCCCAAGGACTGGGCCCCAGTCATTACAGCAGACCTAGAAGGAAGAAAAGCCCAAATTTCCCTGATTCCCGCAGCTCGCTGGAATTCTCACATTTGGCTCCCAGCTCCGAAAGCCCAGAGACCATCTCAAGCCATGAGAGAACAATCAGATTACAGAGCAGAGACCAGACACACAAAATAGGAAGGACTGACAAAACCTCTTGACGCCGTGTAGCACGTGTGAGAAGGGGCCACACGCAGACATATTCCCAGAAGAACAGACCATCTCGTCGCTTGTCTCCACTGCACCAGAAGATTAAAGAAGCCTGGGGCTTCAAGCCCTCTTTGCAAGAACATACAGCTGGTTATTAAGGTTTTTATGGCCTAGCTGAATGGGCGAGTTGCAGAGAAATGATAACCAGAGCCAGGTCAGGGATAAAATTGTCAGTACTGAGCATCTCCTCTCGGCGAGACCCACTGCATCCGTTCTCTGATTCATGCAAACGTCTGTGTGCCGGGGCATTTTCCCTTCCAAGTTCATACGGAATTTGAGAGCAGTTCTTTAAAACTAGATCATCAATCTGGGGGCTCCGTTTACATGGAAAGCGACTTCAGTCACTCATTTGCCCTCTAAAAAAGAGCTTCTGGGAGGGAGCAATTACAAAGACAAACAGGAAAATACATCCATTCCTCAAATTATCTGAAGATTAATCTTCTCCCTAATTAATTTTCTTGCCTATCTTTCTCTTCTCTTCTGTTGGAGAATGCTCTTTGGCATAAAAATCCAATGGCTATGGAAAACCCTATGAGATGGCTATGAGAAAAACACTAAAAGCTAACGATCAAAAAACACAAATAACATGACATGTTATTAATCATTTACTTTACAGTCTGGCTACATGGATCTGAGAAGTCAAAAGAAAAAATAAGAAGCTTGAAAAACAAGAGATTTTACTTGTTCCATGTTACGCCCCCAGAACAATGGCTATCAGACTTTTTTGCTAACATATGCCTCAAAGAATTTTGAGAAACTATATGCTCTTTTCCATGTTAAAAAAAAAAAAACCTGAGATATACTGAACATACAATAAAATGCAGAGTTCCTAAAGCTTCCTTGCCTATGAGTTTTAGGCATTTGAGTACCCACCACCCAAAACAAGCCACAGAATGTTTCCATCACCCCCAAATTGTCCCTCTGGTGCCTTTGCAGGTCATCTTCCATTTCCTGACTCTCGCCCAGGATTAGTCTTTCTTCTGCACATCTTTTTTATTTAAATTCAATTAGCCAACGTACAGTACCTCATTAGTTTTAGGCGTAGTGTTCAATGATTCATCAGTCGTGTGTAACAGCCAGCCTTCTGCACATCTTTAATTTGATACCTAAATTTTCAAAATACACTTTATTGCATACAAAGGAAAAACTGAGCAGCTAACGCTTTCCACATTTCCTTGGTGAAGAATGACTGACAGGGAATGTAGAACCACTATGCGTGTTACTTGTCATCTGCAAATATGCAGAATTTTACTTAGAGATGGCTACTTCTCACTCTTGGGGCCCAGGTACTACTCTCTCGGTCTTTTCCATGCTCTCTATTTATTATGTCCTGAATAACATAACCTCATCAGTATCGGTAAGAACACTAAAACATGAGTTTAGTGCTGAGAGAGCCAGTCAGGCCACTGGTGCCCTTTCTAGAATGCCACCTTTCTAGAATGGGGTCTTTCCTAATAGCAGGTAGTAAGGGGAGGTAGGAAAGTGTGTTCCATGCTGCATTTGGTCATTCAGTTGGCATTCATCAAAACCTGCCTTGGACCACTGGATAACTGTGGATGGGATATTTTATGCCCCCCCTGGACTGAGGTATGATGACAAAGGAACAGAAATTGAAACCAGAAGACTGGGGTACAAGACTCAATTCTGCCATTATGATGCGATCAGGGACAGATTCCTCAAAGTTTCAGAGCCTCTGTAGACTAAAACCCACCTCACCTGGACACTGGAAGGAGAATTTTGGGTAAAAGTGCTTTGTAAAATGTCAAGTTCACATCAGTGAACTCTATCACTATTCTCTGAAACAGGAGCTAACTCTTACACTTCTTTGTACCCTTGCTGAACACGGCATGTAGGAGGTCTTAACAAGGATGTGTTAACTGAGTGATATATTTGTTTATAATCAATAAGAATAAAGAATTGTAAATGTTATTGCTCAGGGAATCAAAAATTTACAAATTAAATTCTCAGTGCACCCATATGAACATAGATTTCTTACCCTAAGCTTAATATGCATACATAAGATATAAGAAAGAACCCATATTCAGTTTTTTAAAAAGCGATCTGCAGAATTCCATCCCTCAGTAATCTGAATGTCTGTAGGCAAAATTATCACTGCTCATTCTTTTCCCACCAGGAAAGTTAAGTAACAGCACATGGTATAATCTCTTTGGAGCATCTATTTGGTATCCTTAATCACTTCTGCAAGTTCCCCCAAGAACCATTCCGAACACTTTGACACTTACATAAATTGTAAAGCTAAGAACAAGAAATACTGTTCTGGTAAAGAGGAGGCCACACCTGGTTTCATGGATGATTAATTAGTCCACCTGGCAAACGAGTGTTAAAGTCCCACTATGAGCCACGTATTCAGGACTAGGATACATAAACAAGGTGACAGAGGGGGTGCTGGCCAAGATGGACTAACCCACCCTGATTCCATCTGAGAACTCCAGGCAGGACACAACAGCAGCAGCAGCAAATGACAGAAGACTCTAAAAAAGCAAATAATAGCAGACAGATGGGGGAGGCAAGTGAATGAAGTCAGTATGGCGGCATACTTCCTCTAATTTCCCAGTTGTGATCCCTTGGTGGCCCAAGTTGCCGAGCTGTACAGTGGCTCTACACATGCCGTGGCTCCCCACTCCCGTACACCCTAAGTTCTCTCTACTCAACCGAGAAGAAGGGGGAGTACCATATGTGAGAGGTTTTATCCGGTTAGGCCTAGGAGTGAGGCACATCAGTCACATGGTCATGCCTAACGTAAAGGGGGCTGGGAAATGTAGTCTAGCTACCTGCCAAGAGGAAAGCAACACACAGATACTAACCAGCATGAAAAAAGTCTGTGTCGTAACTGCCTTAGTACACAAAGGGGTGCACAGGGAGATTCGTGAACATAGCAGGGACTTTCGATCAGAACGGGGAGGCAGAGACCAGAGAAGGCTTTCTGAAGGATGGGACGTGAGTTTCACAAGGTAATCAGGAAGGTGAAAAGAGGAGCATGGGAGGAGACCAGAGCATGTGTAAAGCTGCAGATGCAAGAAACATGCTGACGAATTTGAGAGACTCCGAGTGATTCCTTCTTCGGTGGGCAATAGATGAATGCCAAGAGAGCCAGGAGATGAGCCTTGAGAGGGAGGCAGGAGCCAGGATTTGAGCCAGAAATCAATGCTGTATTTTCAGCAAAGGTGTCATAGAAACTGGTTTCCAACTCAGAAAGAGCTTGGTAATTGCGTAGAGGGTAGCTGGAAGCAGCATAGGAGTTAGCAGACGTTTGTCATGGTCCAGGCAAGAAGCAATTTGGGCTTGAAGTAAGCAGTGGGGTACTGTGAGGGGATCAGATATGAGATCTGAGATGTTCACGAGTCAAAACTCAAAGACTTAGTAACTGATTAAATATGGTATTTGATCTATGAAAGGAGTCAAGGAAAATCCCTTTGTTTCATTCATTTAACAAATATTTATTGAACATTTATTATCTGTGTTCCTCTAGGTGCTGGAGATACAACAATGAATAAATAGGCAGAGTTCCTGTCCTTGTAGAGTTTACATTCTGGTGGAAAATTTTAAAACACTCACAAGTAAATATAAATGTACAACGTGATTATATTTAGCAAATAACCTGCTGTGTTTGAGATATCCTTATGGGACATCCGAATGGAGGTTGTTTAACTGTAAGTTATTTCTATGAGTCTGTTGCTCAGGAGAGAAGCCTTGGCCATGGATGTGGATTTGGGAGTCATCAGCATATGCGTGGATGCAAGTGACAAGAAAACCAGCACAAACTAGTGCATGAAGAAAAGGGAATCCGTGGCTGAAGACACCAAAACTCCCTGGGGTTGTTTCTTTAGCTTCAGGCATAGCTAGATGCAGGGTTTTAAATGACAGTACTGACTTTCTGTCTCTCTTTTAATTAATTTCTTGGGCTCTTTTGGGCATGATGGCCTCTGGCCACCCCAAAGTCCCCATTTCACATCTAGTCATTCAACAACTCAGCAGAGATTTGTTTTGGTTTTCGTTTTCTGATAGCTCCAGCAGAAAAGTCTCTGTAAAGACTATGATTCATTAGGGATTACATGTCCATTCTTGAACCAAGCCCCGTAACCTGGAGTGGAACATTCTCATTAGCCATGCCCGGGTCATGAACCCAAACCTGTTACAATGGGTGGGAGAGGGTCAGCTCCAAAAAACCCACAAGTGTGTTCCTCCAGGAAAGAGAAATTCTGGTACTAGCAGGTAGGGAAAGTGCTGTTGAGCAGGCAAAGACCAGAATGTTCTCTACAGGTGGAAACTAAGGGTTGAGTATTAGTGAGATCACCCTGGGGGGACATATAGAATGAGAACCTAGAACTGATGTCAAAATTCTGGGAAGCATGACACTTAGGAGCTGAATAGAAAAAAAGATGATCCTGCGAAAGAGATGCAGGAGAGGCCAGAGCTGTAGGAAGAGATCCTGACGTCCCAGAAACCAACTGAGTGAGTTTCAAAAAGAACGGAATCAAGAGTCACAGAGGAGTGGATGAAAAGGAGGACAGGGGATGTGACCTGATATCTTGGCCACAAAAGCCCATGAGGTATAGCTAGGCACTGCTCCTTGGAGAACAGAATGTGCTATGAAGGAGAAGTATACCAGATTGTTGGGGAGAAAGATCTGGAAATTTCACTAAAGCAAATGGCTCTATGTGTCGTAGCTTCTTGAACTGACAGGCATATCCAGAGGATCGGGAAAACTGTGGGATGAACACGAAGCATCTCTCTTGAACCTCAATTCTATGCAAAAAAAAAAAAAAACACAAAAAACAAAAAAACAAACCTATAGGATGGGTCACATTATTTCTATAACAGAACAGACATAGCTACATTATGGTGCAGGATGCAAAAATCTGTGGGAATTTTTAGCTAAAATATTAACCTTTAAAGAGATTTGTACCTTCAGACTCTACTCCCAGAGTCCCTTACAGTGAACATCCATCCCTTCCTCTCTGGCAAGGGGGTCTGCGGGTAGAACAGAACAGGAAGCCTGACGACTTCTCATCCGCACATTTGCCTGCTGCTCTGTAAATAGGATGTTTCAGGACAGACCCACTAACAGATAATGATAATAATGACTATAACAGACACTGTTCTACAGGCTTGACCTCGGGTATGCCTCATAATAATCCCATGAGACGGAGTATTATTATAATCACTCCTGTTTGAAAGATGAGGAAGCTGGTGCATGGAGAGGTTGAATAACTTACCCGAGGTCACACAGCTCCAGATTTAAACCTGGAGATTCTGGCTCTGGCCAGTGTCTGAGTGTCTGAGCCAGTGTCCATCTCCAGGGCACACACTGCCGTGTTCCGCCCCTTGGTCTCCCTGTGGTGCGTGTGTTACACCCTACGTTCTGATATTACTGCAGAAAAACTTAGCCCTGGTAAGAGGGTCTGTAAATGTTTAGAAGATGCCTGCCTGGGGAAGCTCTGTCCCACCCCTGCCCAATCCAGCCCACTGACTGGGGATACCAGGACATGCCACAGAGGCTCAGAAGCCCTACAGCCCTACTCCCCAGGGACCTTTGCACTGGTAACCTTGGAACCATGGGAACTGGTTGGTCCACTGGGTGACGTTTATCTGAGCCCCGTGATTACCTTTTTGTTTGGACTTGCAATTTTAATCTTTATGGGTTTTAATGCATTCCCCAAATGAAAGAATAATTTCAGAGGTGCTTTATGCAATAGCTAGTTTCATAAAAGCATTTTAATGTAAGCTTTTCACACCCTGAGTATGAAGAGAAAAACAAATCTGCAATCACCTTGTACTGATCTGTTTTCCTTGAATGTATATGCATAAATTACCTTTTTACGTTATTTCTGAATGTACACAAAGATAGCCTGAGCAGTATATGAACCCCCATAGCTCTGTCATCCAGCAACAACCATTTACCCATGGCCAATCTCACCCATTTCCTAAGTAAAAACCAACTATCATGTCATTTCATCCATAAATATTTCTGGGCGTATAGCTAAAAGATAAGAAGGATTATTTTTAAAAAGATAACTGCAATGCCAGTCCACATTCATATTTCCATGAATTACTTTTAAAATTCTGCTCTTTCTAAAGTTCTAGACCTTTTCATTATTAACTTGATTTTGCTATTGTTGATGAAATTTTTAAATTTTTTATTATGAAAAACAAACTCCCAAATGTAGAGAAAATAGGAGGGTGAACCCCCTGCACCCATCACTTAGCTTCAACAATTATCTATATTTGGTCAATCTTGCTTCATTTACTTTCCCCTTTTTATATCCTCCTTTTGCTGGCTGTTCATAAAGCAATCCCCCAGACAACACTTCCTGTCACTGGGCATGCATTCTTGGCTTGGATGGTGGCAAGAAAATGTACAGGTGTTCTCTGGTAGGCAATTATGTATTTGTTTCATTTCTAAATCCCTGGAAAAGGATTAGATTAATTGCAACATTTTCAGTGGATCAGATAAACTGCCACTTGGTGTCTTTGCTCTTTTTTTTTTTGAGTAATATTTAAAATAAAACCAAATTCTAGGGGCACCTGGGTGGCTCAGTGGGTTAAGCCTCCGCCTTCAGCTCAGGTCATGATCTCGGGGTCCTGGGATCGGGCCCCGCATCAGGGTCTCTGCTCAGCAGGGAGCCTGCTCCCCTTCCTCTCTCTCTGCCTGCCTCTCTGCCTACTTGTGATCTCTGTCTGTCAAATAAATAAATAAAATCTAAAAAAACCAGATTTATAAAAAAATCAAAAAATAAAACCAAATTCTAAACAAATGGCACTTATAGTCTATGACATGACTACCAAACAGAATATCAGTGTCGTACACCCTCTGTCAGCTGTGCCCAGATCTTTAAAGGTACACATTTTTCCAAGACTAGGTGGATAAAAACTGAAACCAAAAAAAATGTAAGCCTAATTCTAATTCTGAAAAAAAAAAAAAAAAAGAAAAGAAAAAATGTAAAGAGACACCATCAACTGGTTTAGATTGGAAATGGGGCCTGAATGATGACACTCCCATTGGCAAAACCCCTGGCTCCCTCTCACACTCCTAAGTTTTAATAAACCAAACCTCTTAGAAGCCCTTTGAGAAGAGGGCATTTCCTTGCCTGGGAGGCAGAAGAAGTACTTCAGGCTTTGGGATCTCCAAAGTTAATGACACAGGTCATGATTTGTGGAGATCTACCAAGATGACCTTGTTTGGTCTTGTGAAGACTTACCATGAAATCCACAGTAACACCCATGGTAACCGTGAAATCATCGTGTGCCACCATATTGCTCATTCTGCGGTTGCCACCACAAGCAAATGACAAATAACAGCCATACTGGCTTATACACCCTTAAAAACCCAGGGGGGTAATGAAAACTTGTCATGGGTTAGGTCAAGTACCAGCAAGCGAAGAGTTGTCAAGCATTTTCAGTGCCAATGACAGAAAATCTAGGCAAACAAAAAGTAATTGGTGAGGATTATAAATTGGTTCAATATTTTTGCAAAAGGTTCAGCAGTACCTATTAAAACCAAACGTGCCTATACCCTATAACCCAGCAATTCCAGTTTATGGCACTAGAGGTCAGAATAGTGCTTACCCTGGGGTAGTGGCTAAGTGGGGCAGGAGTGGGACTTGTGGGACTCTGGAAATGTTCTACATCTTGATCTGATAAAGTCACATGGGTGCAGACATAGGTAAACATTCATTAAACTGTACACTCCATATTTGTGCACTGTCCCATGAGTCATACCTCAAAAAAAAAAAAAAAGACAAGAAGAGAAGGGAAAAGAAAAAAGAAAAGAAAAGGAAAGGAAAGGAAAGAAAAGAAATTCATTAAAATTCCAAATAAAGAGGCTTTTGCAAAGTGCCGGCAACTTAAGAGGACCTCGTCTCCGGATTAAGACAAAATGCTTGTTCACCAGGAATTCATTAAAGTTCCCCAGGTAGAGAACGGCCAATCAAAACGTGGAGGTTGGGGTGTGGTCTCTCTACTTTCCCTTAAGACAGTAGGACTCACTCATCCCTTTCTCCACGAACCTGGGTCCCACTGAGACAAAGACCCACCTTCCCTAGAAGGGCACCCACTGTTGTATTCACGTGCGCTGATAGACGCTTTACCTCTGGCACTTCTGACAATTCAAATGGCTTTTCTTTGACAAAATGATTCCAATGGTTGATGATCGGGCTGCTTTTGAATTGCCCTTTCTTGGCAAAGCCAAAATTGTCATACCACATGCCAAGTTACTTTCTAAAATTAAATTGAGTTGAATGGCAGGCTCTGCTGGTACTGCTTAATACTTGCTCATAATTACATTGTAGCCTCTGCCATTCCACGATGCGTCTGAGCACTCTTTGATTATTCATGGTGTGTTCAGTTACTCAGGCGCACCTGCTCAGCAGTAGATCACCAAGAAACCACCGGAGCTGAGTTTCTATGCTGACACGCTACTGGCAGAGAATCCCAATTCTCCCAGTGCCTCTGCCTGGTGAGCACTGCTTGCACTGAGCTCCTCTCTATTCACAGATTTGAGAGAAACTGTAGTTTGTAATGGGAGGCAGATCTGTACCTCAGGTCTTATACCTGGGAAACTCTAATAGGCTCCATCCAGGTGAGCCCAGCATCAAGAGACGGGCCCACTTAAACTGCCAGCTCCTTGGAAAGGAGGCAGAACCTAATGGAAGGGCATCGGGCTGTCAGGAGATGCGGTTTCCAGTTTATAATGAGAAAACGGGTGAGGAAAAAAAAGAAAAAAGTTTGAAGGGCACAAGAAAGAGCATGGAATCAAAATATGGGTAAATCCAAATACATTTTCTAGGTTAAAGTGGTTTTATGTTTGTTCATAGGCAGGCTTACAAAATGTGATAGTATTAATGCAAGAATCTGGCTATGATTTAGAAGGAATTGATACTAAATTGGGAAACAAAATGATGTTACATGTACCAAAACTGAACACTATTTTATTATTCATGACTTGGTATCACAACCTTATGGCAGCTTCTAAATATGAAAAAACCTGTGAAGATATAATGAATTAAAGCTGTGGCAGTTTTATAGAGACAAAAAAAATGCTCTATGTTTCAAGGCATTACATCCCCTGGATATTTTTATGATTTTAATTCAAGGGTCAAACTTTTATGGTTGGGTAAACAGTCAAGAAAGATTCCATCAGCTGCTTTTCAATAATTATAATAGGGGGAAACACAGTATACCTTCGCTATTTAAAAGATTTTTTTTTTCAAGATCAGAACATGTGTTCCACTTCATGGTATCAACCACAGAGCAAAATGGCTCTAATTGGTAACATACTTGGGGCAAAGGATTGGATTAAAATGACTGAGAGTTATAAATGTCTGAAATGTCTATTTTAGGCACAAGCAGGGGGAAATGGCACTAATTTCTAGAGTGTGCACATAATGATTACATTAGCCCACAGAGATGAAGAGTATATCAGCATGTACCCTGGAGAAGAAACACCATATGAATAACCAACGAGCCAATCAATTCTTTAGTGGGCGGCAAGTACCATGAGAATGACCTTGGCTGACTCTGCCTCCACCCTCCCCCACGCCACCATGTGGCCAGCCCATTTCTCCAGAATCTCGGTACCCTCCTCTGTAGTATTCACCAAGCGAAATCAAGTGCTTTTATGGATACAACGAAAAATGCCAACTAATCTCTGACTTTTGACTTAACCTCTGACCCGCTGGACACCAGCATTTTATATCTTCTCCTCGGTCGCAAAATTGCTTTTGGAATAAGGTGGTAGCTCACAGTGGAGATGTGCCAAAAGACAGATGTGCACACATCTGGCCTCCATGCACACACACGCACACACGCCTTTTTTGCTGCTCTTTCCCTCTTAGGTGCCGACTTCTGGGCGCAACAAGCAAGGTATGGGCAGCCCCCCCCACCTTGTTCCAGTCTATCTGTACGGGTGTGGGCGTACACCTGCGCCTGGAGAGTATTCTAGGAGGAGAGAAAAAGTCTGAGTGGCAGAAGGCTCAGAGCGAGGGTGCTAGAACCAAGGGACAGTCACTGCTGGTGGGGGACCCTGCCCTCATCCCCTGTGCATTCACCTTTCCAGTATATACGCTGACAGTGTCCAGCTTCGAGCACAGTTTTCAATTCTCTGCCTGAGGTTTTCTCCTGGCCTGACAATGGAGTCATCTAGAGGACCCATGGAATGAGCGCCCCAAGAGCACTGCCCTCACTCGACACAGGATAGACGGGGAAGTACATATGCCAGCTTTCTCCCCCCTTAATCGGGTATAACTCCAAGGCACGCTCTACTGAGATCCCCCCAGAGCTGCCCCAGCAGGAGTGAGCCCCGACTGCCCGCACAGGCAATACGCTCTGTCACGTACTCTTTCCCGCCGTGCTTCCCTGCTCCCCTACCAGAGCTTCGGATCACCTCCCAAATAAGCTTCTTGCCCTTAAATCCTCATCTCGAGGTCTGCATCTGTGTGGCCCAATGCAGGCCAGATGGATTCAGACCCGGGGCATCGTGGCATTTTGGAACTCAAGAGACGGAAGTCTGAGCCTTGCTTCGGCAATGTGCTCTCTGCGACCACCGGTGAGTTACTTCCCCTCTCTGACCCTCAGTCTCTTCATCTACAAAGCAGGGATAACGGTACAACCTCTGCTACGTAACAGCGCCATCGGGAGGTACGAATGAGATAACGTACGTGGAAGCATAAATACCCATTATAGTTCACAAGGCTTGTTCTCACCTCCCCACCCCATGACTTCTTTTAGACATTTTGTTTGAAATTATAGACTCACGGGAAGCTGCAGTAACAGGACGTAGAGGCCCACATACCGTTCACCCAGCTTCGCCCGGGGGAGGGGGGGGGACATCTAATGTGATGGCAGGAGGACAGCAACCCCAGGAAACTGATACTGGTACAGTTCCATGAGCGAGCTGGACTACCGGCCTCATCCAGTGTTCTGCTTTTGAAGGACTCGCCCATCTGCCATTTTCTTTCTCCTCGGTCCTCTGGCCTCCGCTCCCCCCGCCCCTCTGTGATCTTTGAAGAGTCTCGAGCAGCCACTCGGATCACTACGTCTTAGTGTCTACCACATCACGGCAGCTTCTGACTTAACACTTTTCAACCGCTGTCCTAGGCACACTTCAAAACTGTGAGACCAAGTTCCATTCTTTTTCAGGATCTCACTAAGCAACTTCCTAAAATAGTGAATGTAGCAGTTACCCAAAGAGCTGTTTCCAATGATGAATTTGATAACAATATTTTCATTAGGAGGTTAATACATTTTCTTCAGTTGCTTTAGAAGTCTTGGATAAACACCTCCTTGTTCAGTTGATTCATATCCTTCTTAATTTCTCAAGTTGTCCTGTCATCCTTTCCTTAGAACTCCCGGGACTTCACCTTTAATGCCTGGAGAAAAAGTGGGGGGAGCCTTTTCTCCATCAATCCTCCAACGAAGAGAAGGGTCGCAGGGTCGTTCGCAATAACACCTCTGAAATCTCCTAGTCCCTCTTTGAATGCAACCACTATTCCTCTTTGAGCAGATCATTTATCTCCTCCCTGACTGCCTTCTTGGTTAAAGGTTAACAAAAATGACATCCCCTTCAAGTTCAAACCCTTGGAATGCATGGACCCCTGCTGCCAACAAAGTCTTTCCAACCAAGGAGACAGAAAACGTACCAGGGCCAAGGCTTTGAACCTGCTGCCATTTCTCTTTCTTCCTGATGCTTATGGGTCTTGTTGACTAGCCTGCCTTTCTGAAAATGCTTTAGGATATATATTTTCAAGGACCAAGTGTGTAGGTCGGGTAGGAGCACAGGACCCACTGTCTAAGTATTGGAGGTATGCCTCTCAGAGCTTTCTAGCCTTCCACTCTTTTCGTAGATGTTCACTCCTGGAGTTCTCACTCTCCTTCCTGGTTTCAAGGCATTAGCTCTACGGATCATATTCCCGAACTACTTCTCATTACCAAACCCTCTCAAGGAATCTGATCCCGTATTCCACTTGCCTGAAAGTCCCACCTACACCGGTGGGACCACCATTCTCACAGTTGCCTGGACTCAAACTCTCAGACTTATTTCGCTCCTTACCAAGAGGCCTCTGGAACTGCCTAGTCCCAGTCGGTCATTCCCCTCCCACACAGCCAGCACACACCAAGAGCTCATGTGTCTAAGGAATGGGTTTTAGGGACCTGCTACCTTTGGACAAACCCAATAATGCTTTAGAAAAACATCACAGGCCAACGCACAAGGACAACAGCCTGGCTCTGCCTATCCCCGTCCACAAATGAAACACTGCGACACCCCATGCCCATTCCCAGATCATCGGTTTTTCTCCGGTTACTCTTCTTGACCAAAACTACGGCCCTGACTTTTCCACCTGTGAAATTCCACTTAGCCTAAAAAGCATCTGGACACTTCTATCCTTGTTTGTACCATCTACTGGCAGTAGTGCCATGCCACCTGGTATTGCTTGCTAATTTTCTATATCCCTTATCTTCCTCGACTACACTGCAAGCTCCTTGGGAGCAGAGACCGTGTCTTATCTTTCTGCAACCGCCACAGCATCTAGGGGTGCCATCGTAGCACCTCTTGCTCCCTGCAATTATCCTGGCCAGTTACGTATTTATGCAACACATGCTTTGCTGTGCTCCCCAGATCCTCCTTTCAGGACTAGGGGGCTCATTCCCGCAGGAAGTGGGAATGGATGGCGGCTGAGTATTCTCAGCAGCCCTTCAGGAATTGCCCATGGATCACACAGCCTGCATTTTCTGACTGCCAAAGAGGGAGTGTAAAGAAAGGTCCACATACTTGCCTTGATGGGGGCAACTCTGAAGGTCTATGTTGGTCCCAGAGCTTCTGTGGAGCGGACTGAAGCCCACTTGTAGGAATCCAGTATCTGCACTCTTTTCAACACCAAGCACGGCCTCTTGATGTCTTCGTCATGGGTAGTACCTTCTGCTTCAGCTCTCGCCATCTGGCTGACTTCTTGGTGTACTTGGCATGGAAATGTCACCGTAGACTTAAACTCTTCTCCCTCTCTGTTCTCTATCTCAGCTCCGCCGGTAGCATCTTCCATGCCTTTCTGGACGACTTTACTCCCACGTGCCTCCCCAGTTCAATCACTACAGTCCTTGCAGTGGGGCCATCGCCTCGTGCTCTCATGTCCTTCGGCTGACCCTATATGTCACTCTCAACTTTCTCTTCCTTACCATCTTCTCTGACCACAGTCAGGGATTGAAGAGGGCATAGATTTCATACCAGATGATTCAAGCGAAAACCAAAGAGAGAACACCACAATGAAGTATGGGCAGGGTTAGGGGAACAAACCAAGAGGGCGAGGCCCTTGGGCATCAGCAGTAGTGGGGAGCTGATGCCACTCCTAGGGTTGAAGGAGTGAGGGAAGGAAACAGTGTTATTGGAGCTTTTGAGAGTTGGCGCCATGGGGGAGGGGTCCCCCCATGGGAGCTGTCATCCTAGAGAGGTGCAGACACCACCAGAGACAGGATGCCAAGGCAGAGAAAGAGCAAGGAAGAAATCCCCTGGCTTTTTCTCCTGCCCCTCAGAGTTCCTGCTGCTGTTTCGCATTGGCCAACCCAGCTGGATGCCAGCTGGCCATGGAGACTGGCCGATGGCAGTGTGTAAGTTCCCGAGGCACAGAATGGGGCAGAGAGACTGGATCTGGGGGTTGGGATGGACATAAGAGGAACCAATACACCTCCATTTACCAAGAGACTAGCTAATTTTCATGTCCCATCAACACCCTCCCATGCCTTTCCATTTGTAGGTTCTAGCAAAGATTATAAAGCCCTTTGAAACAAGGATCCTTTGATCCTTGCAATGTCCCCATGAGGTGAGTACTAGGATAGGACCTACCCATTTTACAGATGAGGAAACAAGCTTAGATGATTTGTGGCTCACCCAAGATCATCAGATGGCTAAGAAACGGCACAGCTGAAACATAAGCCCGGATTTGTGAGTTCAAACTTTCTAACCAACACCCAGGGCCCGGTTTCAGCACACAGTTAAGGTGTGCTTAAGGCATTCTCTGAAACATCTCTCCATTCCTACCCTCTCCCTTTCTGCACACACACACCCCTAGCCCTTATTGTCTTAATGCTTCTCATTAAGTTACCTTTTGTCCTTGGCCTCCTCTTGTGCCTCACTAATTGTCTCAACATCTCTGATCCTCGAACTCAGGCCCATCACATCTTTGTCAGTACCTCACCTCCTCACCAGCTGTCTCTTGCCTCGAACACGGAAATGTGGTCATGTATAGTGCCGCACTAGTCAATACAGCAGCCCGAGCCCCTTGGAATATGCTTAGTAAGATGGAAGAACTAAGTTCTTATTTGATTTTAATAAATTTCCATTTAAAACTGACACTTCCAGCTTAATCCACACCCCTTCCTCCACCATCCTTAAGTGTAGTCTATGCTCAGTGACTGGTTTCTTTTTTTTTTTTAAGATTTTATTTATTTATTTGACAGATAAGAGATCACAAGTAGGCAGAGAGGCAGGCAGAGAGAGAGGAGGAAGCAGGCTCCCTGTGGAGCAGAGAACCCGATGTGGGGCTCGATCCCAGGACCCTGGGATCATGACCCGAGCTGAAGGCAGAGGCCTTAACCCACTGAGCCACCCAGGCGCCCCCAGTGACTGGTTTATAAGGAAAAGAGTATGGAAGGGAGAAAAAAGTAATTTAGGGTACAGAAATCTGGCAAACATGACCTCAGCCAGATGATCCAGGTCAACATCACCAGTCATAAGTCATGTCAATAGCACATGCCATTGATATGATGCAAGGAGAAAAGCATTTCACCCCTGTAGTTTTCCTCCCCCACACCAGTCACCCCAGTCTCATCATGAGGAAAATAGCAGCCAAACCTTATTTGGTGGACATTCTTCAAAACACCCAACCAGTACTCCTCAAAACTGTCCAAGTCACAAGAAACAAGGAAAGTGTAAGAAGCTATTGCAGACCAAAAGAGACTAAGGATACATGAGTAAATACAGGGTAGTGTTCTGGATTGGATCCTGGAACAGAATAACGACATTCGTCAAAAAACTGGTGAAATACAAAGAAAAACTGGAAATAGTTTCTACCACTGTATCTATGTCGTCTTCTGAGTTGTGGCAAATGTCCCACAGTAACCTAAGATACTAACAATAGGGAAATGTGTTATTTATATATGGTAACCTTTGTACCATCTTTGCAACTTTTCTGTAAATGTAAAATCATTCTAATATAAAAAACTTATTAAGAATTTAAAAATCAGGGGGCGCCTGGGTGGTTCAGATGGTTAAGCGACTGCCTTTTGCTCAGGTCATGATCTCGGAGTCCTGGGATCAAGTCCCACGTCAGGC
This sequence comes from Martes martes, assembly GCF_963455335.1. NCBI lineage: Eukaryota > Metazoa > Chordata > Mammalia > Carnivora > Mustelidae > Martes > Martes martes. The sequence continues at coordinate 12,977,530 of NC_137897.1, forward strand.
TCCCAGCTCCATGGGGAGTCTGCTTCTCCCTCTGACCTCCCCTCTCATGCTCTCTCACTCTCTCTCTCTCTCTCTCTCTCAAATAAATAAATAAAATATTTAGAAAAAAAAGAATTTGAAAATCACAAGTCCTATTCAACTCATTATGGGAAAACTTTTGGAAATGTCGGAATGACTTCAGTACATTAACTTATGTTTTCAACTGTAAATTTTATGAAATCTAAATACAGATCAAGTATTTCCAATGAACATTCAGTGTCGGAAATGACATGTGTTGTAAGTATCAAGTACACACTGGATTTTAAAAGACTTCTTACAAAAATACAGAATGCAAAACATCTTCATTTCTAAAATATTTGATTACATGTTGAAATGATAGTTTGGATATATTGGGTTTATAAAAATATATTACTAAACTTAATTTTCCTTGTTTCAATTCTCATTTTTAAAATAGGGTTAGTAGGGAAAAAATTACATATATGGCTTCTATTAGAGCTTAAAAATAGACACTCAATTGAGCCAAACAGCCTGGGTTGGAATCCCAGCTCTGCACCTAGTAACTGATGGACTTTGAGCAAGTTAGTTACCTTTCTGTGTCCCAGTTATCCATCTGTAAATAGAGTACCGACCTCATGGGGTTGTTGGGAGGATTCAGCAAGTTCACCTGTATGCTGTGCTGGGTTAGAGTAAGCACTGGAACACAGTAAGCACTCAATAAATGCTAACCATCAGCATTAAGGCAGGGTTGTTTATAGCCAAAGGATCTTTGGAGCTTCAGGAGTCCTGAAGGGATGCTCTCCAGCAGCAGAGAGGGAGCAAGGAAGGAAGACCGCTTCCTCTTCCTCTCTTCCGCCTGCCTGCCAGGGTCTCCCATTGCTCAGTCTCTATGGAAGTTGGCCAATGAGTGAGCCCAGGTGATGCCATCCACAGGGCACGGCTGCCTGGCTCTGAGGGACCTGGGGAAGGGGGTGCCAGGTCAAAGGTAGAGAAGCAAGACTCCTCACTACTTCTATAAAGCACCCTACTTTCAACATCCGCTCAGCTCCACATCTCTGTCCCCTCCTTGATAACTCAGGACAGCCATGTTTAGTGAGTTTCCCTCAGCCTCCCCATACCCCCTATTGCACAATGGACTCAGCCCTTGCCATGCTCGGAGATCTGAGCCTTCATCGGTCCTGAACTCAATGTTTTCAGAGATGACAGTATACGAAGAGATGGGCATGTCTTCTGTGTTTTCACAGACTTCTTGCCTTTAGTCTGTAAAGGCAATGGCTGATCTTTGAAGGCCAAGAGCAAGTATTCTCAGTATTATGTATACAGCTCTGCAGCCTAAACTGACTGATGGATGGGGACGAAGTGAATGATGATTAAGGACCTCAGAATTGTGTTTTGAGTGGTTTTTTTCCCCCCTACAGGATTCTTCCTAGTGTTCCTAACGTCTACCTTAGCTGGCCAGTCACCATTCTCTTTAATAAATGAAGCTAGGGGATCTTCTTTGTGTGTAGGGTGAGTATTACCTTGGTGAACCGATCACACTAGCTTTCTTCTTCTGCTGGCCATACGGGCTCTCCCCTCTGCTCAGTTTTTCCAGGACACATGTGCACGGAATCTAATAATGGATTCCAGCCAGCCTCTGGGCTATTATGTAAATAGGAATCCTCTAGCACTCCCCCCATGCACACACAGATCCCTTTGGGAATTTCTCTAATTAATTAGGTTTAACACACACACACATACACACGCATGCACCCTTCTTTTCAAGGTGTTAGGTGGTCTTAACCCCACTTTATTTTGGGGTGTGGCTCTACTTTCAAGGATAAGAAGCACATGATTTTATGACTCTGGTTACTTAAGTGCTCAATCTCATTAAGCTCCTAAAGTCATCACCTACTCCCGGCATCTCCCAAAGGACCGTTATCCTGCCAATATTTATGCATTTTCGTCTATTTTATTAGGTGCATACAAGTTTAGAATTGTTTTATCTTTCTGAGGAACTGAATCCTTTATAATGATCTAGTGACCCCTTCTAACCCTGATAATGCTTTTTTATCTTAAAGTCTGTATTCCCCAAAGTAGCTTTCTTTGGGTTAGTAATTGGTTGGTGTGTCTTTTTTTTTTTTTTTTTTTCCTGTTACTTTCTGCCTTTCTGCATTCTTGGGCCTTAAGTGTGACTTTGGTAATGGACATATAGTTACATTTTTTTAAAATGCCATCTGATAATTTCTGTTTTTTTAATTGGCTAGTTAATTCACTTGCATATTTGGTGAGTAGTAACAATTATTATACTTGGACTTGGTCTGCTATCTTATTTTTTTATTTTTTATTTGTCCTGTTTTTCCTGTGATTCTTTTTCTTTCCCATTTCTTGCTACTGTTTGGATTGTTTGTGGTTTATTGTCTGTCTGTGGGTATATTTATTTCCTTATTTCATTGTTCCTTTTTACTTACTTGGCCTTTATACACTTTATCTTTACTTACTTAGTGATCACCATTGAAATTTTATCATGTATATTTAACTTAAAAAGAAAAAAAATTAATAATATTTTAACTTTCCTCTAGAAAGAGGATGGGCAGACTATAGCCCAATGATCCAATCTGCCCATCACCAGTCTTTGTAAATAAAGTTTTATTGGACTATAGGCTTGTTCTTTCATTCGTGTACCATCTATGGCTACTTTCACCCTATGAGGCCAGAGTTTTGTATTCATGACAGGGACTGTATGGTCTACAAAACTTAGAATATTTACTAGCTGCCCCTTTATAGAAAACGTTTGCCAACACTTATTCTCTAATAATACTCTTAAGGATCTTAGGAGACTTTTTAAAAAAGATTTTACTTATTTGTTTGAGAGAGAAGGAGAGTGCGAGTGGGGGAAGGAGCAGAGGGAGACAAGCAGACTCCATGCTGAGCCCAGAGCCCAATATGGAGCTCTATGTGGGGCTCAATGAGGGGCTTGATGTCATGACCCTAAGATCATGATCTGGGCTGAAACCAAGAGTCAGATGCTTTACCAACTGAGCCACCCAGATGCCCTAAGGATCTTATGAAATTTAAACTCTGAGCTCCCCTCCTGACTTGCATGTGATTCTTTTTTTTTTTTTAAAGATTTTATTTATTTGTTTGACAGAGATCACAAGCAGGCAGAGAGAGAGGAGAAAGCAGGCTCCCCGCTGAGCAGAGAGCCCGATGTGGGGCTCCATCCCAGGACCCTGGGATCATGACCTGAGCCGAAGGCAGAGGCTTAACCCACTGAGATACCCAGGCGCCCCTTGCATGTGATTCTTATCCAATATTTTATTTTTGTCATTTTTCTTAACTCTATAACTTGACATTAGTATTCCTTTTTCCTCCCAATATTATTTGATCATGTGTGTATGATTTTATATTTTTGCCCATTTGTTCACATGCATATATGGTTTTTGAAAAGTTTATTCTTTTAGTAATCTCTACACACAACGTGGAGCTGGAACGCACAACCCCAAGGTCAAGAGTCACATGTTCCTCTGACTGAGCCAACCAGGCTGCTCACCATTCCTTTTGGCATCTTAGGGTATCCTTCTGACATCATTTTCCTTATTCCTGAAGCACATCTTCCAGAAGATGTTCCTTTAGTGAGGATCTTTCGATAGCAAATCCCTCTTTTTGAGTATTCATAAACATATTAATTTTACCCTCCTTCCTAAAATGTGATCTTCTGAGTACACAATTCTAAGCTCTAAGCTATTTTCTCTCAACAATTGAAAAATATTATTCCACAGTCTTCTGATTCCCATTGCTGTTGAGGCAACTGTTAGTCTAATTGTCATTCCTTTAAGGACGAGCCATCTTTTCTCTTTGGCCCCTTTTAAGATCTCTTGGCAGTTAGTGTACTGCAGTTGAATTATGAGGTGTTGAGACATGACAGCAGAGAGGGAGCAAGGAAGGAAGACCATCACCGCTTCCTCTTCCTCTCTTCCGCCTGCCTGCCAGGGTCTCCCATTGCTCAGTCTCTATGGAAGTTGGCCAACGAGTGAGCCCAGGTGATGCCATCCACAGGGCACGGCTGCCTGGCTCTGAGGGACCTGGGGAAGGGGGTGCCAGGTCAAAGGTAGAGAAGCAAGACTCCTCACTACTTCTATAAAGCACCCTACTTTCAACATCCGCTCAGCTCCACATCTCTGTCCCCTCCTTGATAACTCAGGACAGCCATGTTTAGTGAGTTTCCCTCAGCCTCCCCATACCCCCTATTGCACAATGGACTCAGCCCTTGCCATGCTCGGAGATCTGAGCCTTCATCGGTCCTGAACTCAATGTTTTCAGAGATGACAGTATATGAAGAGATGGGCATGTTGTGATTCCTGGATATGCGTTATTATGTCCTTCATCAGTGTTGGAAGAATCATGCCGCTATCTCCTCAAATCTCTCTCTCTTTCTCCTCTTATTCTGAAACTCCAATTAGATTTATGTCTGACCTTCTCACTGTGGACTCCAATCACTTAATCTCTTGTTCATAGTTTCTATCTCCTTCCCTCTTTGTGCTGCATTTTGGGTAATTTCTCATCCTCTCTTCAGCTGGGTTTAATCTACTGTTTAACCAGTCCATTTAGGTTTTTTGTTTCAATAACTGTATTTTTATTTAGAAAAGTTCTATTAAAAAATCTTTCTAGTTATTTCTGTTAGCCTATTGTTGTCTACTCATCTGTGTGATTGCATCTTTTACGTCTTCAAACATTTCATACACAGTTGTTCTGTATTCTGTAACTGAAAATTCCTGTATCTCCAATCATTGTGGAGATCTGAATCTATTACATGTCATTTATGCTCCCTCTGGTTCACGGTGGCTTGTCTTACTGTATTGCAAGCTGATTGCTTGATTTTAATCTGCGGGAATCCTGCAGATCTAAATTAGAGGGGGTCTTTTCTGAAGAGGATTTACTTTAGCAAAAAGTCAGAGACACCTCTGATATAAAACCACTTCAGCCACTGTGAAGATCTTGGCTTAAGAACCCGGCCCTCAGATCAGCATTCTCAGTATTGCTGTGTGTTGCTATTGCTATCTACCCTCAGGGCATCCCCACACACACCTACTCCTTGCGATTTAAGGCTTTCTGCTCTGGTCTAGGCCTGGATTATTTTTTTATTTTAGAAGCTGCTGTTGTAGAAGCCTTTGGAAATCTCCCCAACCACTTGACCAGAAATGCCTTGAAAAGTGTTTTATATTTTATATTCAGGATATAGCTGCCACGCAGTGAGAGAGTCACTCAGAGCCCTCCTTCTACCCCCGAGACACACACACACACACACACACACACACACACACCAATTGTTAAACTTTGAAACACACTGTTTTAGGTGGAACTCGGGTTGAAAAAAAATGTCATTATTCATTATTTCACTCACTGCACCAAATATAAAACTAGCTTTCTTATTTAGTCACTATTTGAGCATCTCTAATGTTAAAAATAGCTATGGGCCTCAAGATGCTTGCTTCTTGTATACAAAGCTGATATTTTGGCACACGGTCCCTAAAGACAGGTCCTGTACCATAAGTTAGTTTGCCTTTCGAAGTGGGCCCTGATGACCTTGGCCACTTGCCTTGATCTCAGACACACAGGGAAGCTATTGTTACTTCAACACTATACAAAGACATCATTTAGCCATCGTAGCTTGCTGCTCATTTGTTACAGGCTTCACAACTCATGTTTGTGGTAAGTTATTTCTCACGACCCCTCAGAGAGAAAATCAGGTGATCCATTCTGGGTCCAGCTGCTTGCCTTCCACTATTGATCTTTGTGAGATGACTCAAACCCTCCAAGCCTCCATACCTTGGTCCTCTACATTCACTGAATAATTGCATCAACTAAAATGAAGAAACTGGCTGCCACATCCTCCTCTTCCCCAATACCAGGGAAAGGGGGCTGATCTGACAAATATGAAAAGGAGCACCAGTATCCTGATTTTTCTCTCTTTGAACCCTTACTCTGATGCCAGGGGAAAGGCGTTGCATCCTGTATGAGTGCTGGGGACAAGTGCCTTTTGCAAGGCTTCTCCCATTATTGGGCAAACTACTCCTTGTATTCAAGTTCCACACGGGTACAGAGAATGTGTTATCACAGAAAGGGCAGGAAACTTGAAGCAGGTAGCCTTGGGAAAAGTGGGGTGGGTTGGCTGGGAAAAGTATGGGAAGCATTCCAGCCATTTTGAGAAGACTGTAAGGTCCCTAAGACTATGAGGGAAGAAATTCACATTTATTGAGTTCTTGTTATGGACATGGTACTCTTCTTTCTTCCTTAACAAATTATTTTTTTAAATGTCAGAAATAAAAGGAAAAAAGGAAAATAACGTCCATTTACCTATCATCTAGATTTAACAGGGCACATTTTGTCATATTTCTGTCATCTATTTTTTATATTTAGAATTACAGACATAATAATATTTTACCATTAAAAACTTCATCATGTCCTACATAATCACAGTGCCCTCATTGCACCTAACAAAATTAACAGTAATTTCCTAATATTATCTAACACTTCCCCTATATTAAAATTTCCCCCAATTGTTCCAAATGTCTTTTGCAGCCGGTTGTTCAAAGCAGGGTCCAATCATAGGCCATGCACTGCATTTGGTTATTATTACATCTAAGAACTCTATTAATGCAGATGGTCCCTATAATTTTCATATCTTTTTATCTCCATAACAATCCTGCGAGGCAGTTATCATTATTCCTATTGTACAAAAGCAAAAAATATTGAGGCTAGAAAAGTAGCCCAAGATCACAGTTGTCAGTAAGTGTGCAGAGGACATTTCCTACTTTTCTAGTGGCCGGGCATCCATACCTCCTCCCTATCTTGAGCAAATTCTATTGCATCTTGGTGCAGGGAATACTCCTGATGGCCAAGAGGTAGGCACATGATAGTTTTTGGCTAGTGCTTGGCAAATTGGTTGCCTTGGTCTGGGACTTTGAGTCTAGACTAGCACTGTCCAATGAGTTTTTCTGCAATGATGGGAATGTTCTATATCTGTACTGTACAATATGGTACTACTAACCACATGTACTAGCTACCGTACCAAACAACACAATTCTAGAAAGGATGATGCCAAGCTGAAGGGACATTTGAGAAAGTATACATAGCATCGGTGGTGTCATTTAGGAGTCTGGTGGTGTTGGCAGCTCTGAGGGTTGGGTTGATGATAGTGTTCTGGATGGATCATTTGCTCCCTTTCAGAGCTTGACCCTCGACCAGCCTATCGAATATCTGAGTTGTCCAAGAGCCATCCAGTAAATTCCCCCTTCGCTTAGATTTTCCAGAGTGAGTTTCTGTTGTGTGAAATCAAAAGTCCATTGGCAGACACTGCTAGTTGTCACCTGATTCCTCTTTTTCCTCAGGAATAGAATCTCCATTTTTATCTGGGTGCAGGTTTTAGCTGGTTGTGGCTACAGAACCCAGTTCTGGTCAATGAGATAGATTTTCATGTTCCCATAAGCCAAAACCTATGGTTTGTAGAATCCATCCATCATGTTGCCCAGACACCAAGCTATTCTCTGATCCCATCAAGAGGGGCCCTATCCTTGGCCTTGACCATTACAGAACCCCACTCTGGCTGGGTCCCTTCCTACAGAGTGAGGGCCCAGCAAGGCCAAACCCTTCTAGACCACGGTTTAGATGAAAGGAATTTCCTGACCAAATGACCCCAATCAGCTTCCAGAGCCTACAACATGGGCTTCTTCCCTGGGTCCTTCTTCCCAAGGGCGGATTATGTCGCCAGTATGAACACAATATGCTAGAGGGAAGGCAACGGCAGTGGTTGTTTTCAGAGAGGTGTGAAGAGAATTTAGACAGAGACCCCAGCCCACTGGTCCATGCACTCATGGGGTTCCTTACAGTGGGACGTGGAGCCAAGAGGGGAAGGGATGGGTAGGTGCGCTACTGGCTAATGACCCAAACTTACTCTCCCCATGTCATTATGGTCCGGTGTAGAATGCCAATGAATCCAGTAATTTTAAAATCAAACCTGGTCTTTCAGGTCTTACAAAGATCGATTTGTCAAGATAGAGGGATAGACATGTTTTGATTAACGGTTTCTGAGCTTATTTATAACTTTAAAGTATTGGGAGATACACACACACACACACACACACACACACACACACACACACAATTTCCACTGTACTACGGTTCCAGGTCTTACAAATACTAGGGGTAAGCCTACCTGTGCAAAAGCTTAAATACTCCTTCCTACCTCTGAAACAGTAAAGGTAACAACATGGTTCCATGGCCTACTTTCTGGGCTGTTTTCCTCTCACTTTATTATTTTCTTGTTCTCTCCCTGCAGTTCTCCTCTGGTTGCAATAAATCATTTGTAGGCAGGACCTGGCTCTCTGTTTCTTTCACAGTACCCCTGGCCCTTTAGCACAAAGTGTTCTAAATCCATGGGCTCTATGTCCAGGAAGTCTTGCCCCTAGATGAGCATCAGAATTATGAGGGGGATGCTATAAAAACATGGATTAATCTTAGTACTTCTGATTCTGAAATTGAGCCAAAAGATTGTGTGTGTGTGTTTTAAGTTCTAGAGATGATTTTGAAGGAGAGCAATGGCTGAGGTCCTCAATATAGTAACCAGTTTAAGCACTCACTCCTGCCTACAGACTGATGTCATCAGAGATAGAACAAGAGAAAGGAGATGAGAATGGGGTGAATTAAGAAACTGAACCCCCTGGGCCTCCCCAGCCCTACCTCCAACCTCTAGGGCACCCCACCTGCATCTCATTTTTACTGGCCTCTTGGCCTTGCATGGCTGTCATTAGTACTTTCCATCGCTCAAAGAGTGGTCATGGATTTGGAAATCAGGGTGGTAGCTGGTGGTTCTCAAACATGTATCCGCACCTCTTTGTAGTTGTGGGATTTCTGTGACTATACTCCTAATGTGCTACCGCAGCAACTGGCATATAGTGGATATTTATCAAATGTTTATCTAAGAAAAAGATTTTGTCTGAGTTCAAGGAGCACTGCCCCTGATTCTGGGAAAACATTAGGATCACTGGCGTTTCATATCCAGATCCCTTCAAAGAAATGGACTAAGTGGGGTTTTTTTTTCAAGTTTTACCTAATGTCAGACAAATGGACTTCTTGAGCAGCCCATTAGCAGACTTGAACAATGCAAATCACCTGTCAACCCCTCCTGCTTTATCTTTCATGGACATTTTTTTTTTAAAGATTTTATTTATTTACCAGAGAGAGAGAGAGACAGCCAGAGAGGGAACACAAGCACGGGAGTGAGAGAGGGAGAAGCAGGCTTCCCACTGAGCAGGGAGCCCGACGTGGGGCTCGATCCCAGGACCCTGGGATCATGACCTGAGCTGAAGGCAGACACCTAACGACTGAGCCACCCAGGCACCCCATGGACATTTTTTTTTAAGATTTTTTTATTCATTTATTGTACAGACAGAGATCACAAGTAGGCAGATAGGCAGGCAGAGAGAGAGAGGAAGGGAAGCAGGCTCCCTGCCGAGCAGAAAGCCCGACGCGGGGCTCGATCCCAGGACCCTGGGATCATGACCTGAGCCGAAGGCAGAGGCTTTAACCCACGGAGCCACCCAGGTGCCCCAATCTTTCATGGACATTTTAACTGAGACTTCTGATGCTCGTATGTTTAACGTTCCCATTATTTAAAATACAGTCAGGTACAATAATATGCAATTATAACCTGCTTCAAGCCCTTAAGGGATCATTCATTTCAGGCTGTCTTTAAAGATAAAGGTAAACTCCTTTAGAAAACCGAAAACACACAGCAAAGCTGAAACCCAACAAACATTTAGATAACACAAAACAGGAAAACTTCAGAGCTGGGGGCCAGATGTCTTGAAGAATTTTTCTAAGGAAAAGTCTTTGAGATGAACTGTCTCTGCTGGTTTGGTGCCCAGCATTTTTTCACTGGAGCTGCTATTGCGCAAGACTGCAACAACAGTTTGATCTTTGTCTTGATCTTGGTTATTCTTGGCCCCAATAGGTTGGGATTATTTTCAATAACTGTGCTGGAAACAGCTCTGTCAAGTGCCTTCTTTGTTTCATGCCACAGATCTTGACTGAAAATAGTACAATGGCTTCGTTAGGGGCTATAAAAGGCTCATGCCAGGAATCTTTGGGAAGCCACAATAGAAAGATACCAAGGCTGTTTAGGAGGAAATAAAGACAACTATCTACCAGTGGGTCAATGAAGCATGCTCTTCCTCCTTTGCTGGAACAAGCAATTGACTGAGCCGCACCGTTTTGGGTCTGCTTCTTGCAGTTGCTTCACTGACCCCACAATGCCCCAAAGAGGAGTCCCTGGGGCTTGCCTCAGGGTCTTCGGACTTGAGGCTTCATCTAAGCCACACTGGGAGATGAGTACCACTGCTAGGTTCCCTTGGAGGAAACTGTTAAATTGAAACCAACCCCATCGCCAGTGTTTCTCCGAATTAAAGGAGCATGCTAAGTGAGACAATTGCAAAATATCATCTCCTCCACTCCGCTTTTTGCCAGAATATTCTATTAACTTAGCAACATTCAGAGCCTTGTCAGGATTCCATATTACAGTCCACAGACTTAATTGGGACCATACAGAGAGTGGCAAGCATGGGCTAAGTTTCCCAGGGGTTTGGATTATTTAAAAGAGTCACCCAATATGGGTTGGGATTGAGGAGGCCCAGCAGGGGGATGCAGAGGGCTCAAAAGCAAGATCTACTATATTTTGGTTTGTTTGACTTCTCTTCATATGTTGGAATTCTTTTAAAATTTAGAATCTTATGCCAGACAAATATCTTTAACATTGACGATCCTCTTGGTTTCTTTTCATAAAATGCCTAAGACCTAGAGAGGCACAGCAACTAGATGTGAGACTCAAAGTCACACAACGATCTGGGTTGTGGTCAACTCATGCCTACTTGTTCATCCTCAGTCACAAGAATATTTTTGGAAGCTAACGGCAGCCGTTGAAAAGGTCTGAATAAGTGAGGGTTGGCCACTCCATTGCAGCCTCAGGACAAGGTTATGAAGAAAGCGATTCTCAAACCATATTATATCACCTGGCATGAAAGAAAGTTTCACTCAAAAACAGACAACGGGGCACCTGGGTGGCTCAGTGGGTTAAAGCCTCTGCCTTCAGCTCGGGTCATGATCCCAGGGTCCTGGGATCGAGCCCCACATCGGGCTCTCTGCTCAGCGGGGAGCCTGCTTCCCTTCCTCTCTCTCTGCCTGTCTCTCTGCCTACTTGTGATCTCTGTCTGTCAAATAAATAAATAAAAAATCTTTAAAAAAAAAAAAAACAGACAACAACAACCACACAGCGTGACAGGAATATGCTGTCATTATAGCCAGCCGTCAGGCAGTCAGAAGTCCTCCTAAACCGATGGTTGGACAAGGGCCCACGTAGGGTTCAATTCTTGGGTACCATCCCTAAGGGTACCAGCTACAGATGTCACCAGGCTCTTACCCCTGGCTCACGCAAGAGCAGAAGTATTGCTAAAATATTTGGGCAGATCCGCGTACCTTGAATTCATGTAATGTCGTCAATGAGAACTCATTTCCACCTTCATCTTGCTAATTAACAAGTTATTTATTCTAATAATAAAACCTTGTTCTGACATTTGCTATGCCCATTACCAAGACCTAGGTGATCCAGATAGTAGAAACGGGTATAGCAGCGGCCTCGGGCGGGGAGGCCCCTGTGCTTCGAACACCCACACACCAGCCCTGGGGTGTGCAGGACTGATCCGCATCTGGCTTACTGCTTAACCGCAGTTTGCAGCATGTAATATCACTCTGTAATCGGTGAGGAATTTTTAACGTTTTTCAAAGATTTATTTATTTTGAGGGGGAGGGGCAGAGAGAAAGGGAAGTGGGAGAGAATCTCAAGCAGACTCCCCATTAGGCACAGAGCCCGACGCAGGGCTCTGTGATCATGACCCTGGACCCTGAGATCATGACCAGAGCCGAAATCAAGAGTCGGATGCTTAACCCACTGAGCCACGCAAGTGCCCCCAAACTGGTAAGGAATTTTACAGTAAATTTCAGACATTACAACGAACTGCTTCACGGTAAAATAAGAACTCAAACCCAGCCAGGTCGTCTGACTTCCATTCTAAAATCTTCTCCAAAGGGCCGCCTGCCTCTCTTCAATTAAAAAAAAAAAATCAGAAAAAGTTTGCTAAACATATGCTAGACAAGGTGTCAAAATACGAAATCAAGCAAGCCCACGAGACTGGGATTCTCTGAAATCAGTGGTTAGAAACCCAGCTTGGTGTGTCCCACAACTTGTACAAAGGAGTGTGTCTCAGGGCTGTCTGAGAACCCACCTTCTCTGAGTCCCACACACAGGGTGACCTCTCAGTGTCACAGCGCAGGGAATTCTATAGAGAACTCGTACTTGTCCACAAGGGGATTGTGGCTTCTTAGCTTGTCTCAGTGGGCCTGTGGGGTGCGGTGAGATGGTCCATTAGAGGCACTAAAGAAATACATGTCAAATTAAATTCTGCTGAAAATCCTGTTGGTTTCCAGAGAGCCTGGGGGAAAGGATTCGGGAAATGTCCACAGGGCACTGAATTAGGCTTAGAACTGTTTGTTTTGAATCCTGCTCTAAGATTTTGTGTAGTCCTGTGATTTTTGCCCTTGGCTACACGTGAGATCATATGAGCAGGTGGCAGAAATCCCCCAATGCCCGGTTCTGTGCTGGAGCAATGAGACCAGAATCTCTGGGCTTGGGGTCCAGGCATTAGTGGCTCGGTTTGTTTTTAAGGTTTTCAGATGATGTGAATGCGCAGCCAGGTGATTTTCAAGTCACCTGGTGACCTCATTATAAAGCAGGTTCTGAGATGGTGACTTCTAGCAACCCCGCAGGTGACGACCATGGGGCGCTTGCTGCCGCGCGGTGGACCACACTTTGAGTGGCAAGGCCTAATCTCTCACCACCAAAAGGATTTGAGAGCAAAACCGCTAAAGCCACGTCTGAGATGGGCCAAAGTAATCCAATACAATCCTTCCAGAGGATGTGAGGAAGACAGCTTCAGTGTGAATACAAAGCAAGTAAAAACGACTCAACACCTAAACGTTTCCTAAAAACCAAACTCTGATTTCCCAAAAACTTGTCTTAAATGCTTAGAATATTTTTTAAATCACAAAAATAGCATACGGCTCTAGTTCTACAAAGTTAACTGTCTACTGTTAAAAAAAAAAAGTCATCTCCCCATTCTCTAATTATTATGCCCTTCGTATGTATGGATTGTCTCGGATCTCACTGCCTCCGCAGTGAGCCTGCTGGAGAGTGGTACCTGTGTTTGCCGCTCCTGCCGGAGCTCGCTGTTTGTTCCTGCCAGGATCCACGGAGGGGGTCTGCAAACAGCATAGGCGGCTGGAAAAGAAAGGGCAATCTTTAAATGTAAACAAAGGAGCAGCCTGGGGCTCCTTGAGTGGCCTTTTCGCTACATCTGCATAAGCAGATAGTGACTGACAGCAGCCGCAGCAGCTTGGATCTGAAAGAGCGAGAGAATTCTGCAAACTCAGAAAGAACAGAAAACCCCAGCCCCTACCCACAGAGCCCAAGGTATGTGCCTGTGAATTATGTTATCAGCTGCGCAGCAGGACTGTGGAAAGCACTAACTAGGAACAATATATAAATTACCGAGGTCATTCAATGTGCAGATCAAGTGCAATTAAAATGCAAAAGACTTTTCTTTATACCTGACTCCAAAAACATTTTTTTTGCAACACAAGGGTGCCTCAAATTGTCCAGGAGATCAGGAGTAGTGGGGGGTAGGAGAGGTGTGTGTGTGTGTGTGTGTGTGTGTGTGTGTGTGTGTTGGGGGGAAACCTGATTACCAGACTCAAAAAGGCTAACGTGCAATTTGTGTTCTTTTTATGTAGATTAAATGCATTGACTGCAGCTTGTACCGCTTAGATACGCAGCAGGGAGTCAAAAGCTTGGGTATCAGTCAACCACAGCCAGCAGCTAAAGCCCGGGCCAAATCTGTTATTGTGCCTCAAATGAGACACTTAATCTAATCTAATGGGAGCAAACCCCCCTGGACAAATAAAAGGGCATTACCAGCAGCAATGGCAGCTGTAATGTTAAAAAAAAAAAAAGGCACCAAATATTTTTTTGTGATAACATTATTGATGACTCCTCCAGCCTCCTTAAAAGTCTTGCCTTCCTGCTCACAGGGGCTCTCGAGGAGTCTCAGGAGGTCAATGGCAGGTGGGAGCAGCCTGCCTTCTCACCCTCTCAGGAAGCCGTGTGTCCTAGGTATACCACAATCAGAAGAATGTGTGGTGGTTTTTTTCCTCCCTGGAGACAAATCTATGCCCTCAAGTGGCAGGAAAACATCAGTGGGTTTTGATGAATTTGCCTTCCTAAAGCAAGCGAGAGCGACGCAACGGGTAGGCAGGAAGAAGGTGAAACTCGGGTTCCTGGGACAGGAACCATAGCCATCCAAGTCACAATGAACCTGGAGCCGAGGGTCACAGAGCAGACCCACACAATGTCAGAAACTGCAGTTCACCCTGAAGGGCGTGAAATCCAAGCTTTCCTGACTCAGGAAAGAAAACCCTTTCTAGAAGCAATCCCTTCAGAATGTGTTCCCTTCCATTCCCAAGTCGCTACACAAGTAATCCTTTGGTGAAGAGCTCCCCACTTTCAAGTGCGTATGAATCCCCTGAGGAGCTTATTGAAATGCAGATTCTAATTCAGCATGCCTGATGTGGAGCCTGAGATGGGAAACTTCCAGCAAGCTTGGGGCAATGCGGAGGCTCCAGGTACTACACTTGGAATCAAGAAGCCTTGGTTACCGGATCACACCCAAAGTCAAGCTTAAACCTAGTAGCTTGGCTGAGTCTGGTGCTAAAGCCAAGATTTCTAGATGAAGATTCCCGTGGTCCATTCTTCTTATGATCCCAACCTTATTTCTCCCTGTTCAACCAGCTCGCACATGGTCTGTGGCCACTACTCCAACAGACAAATGCAGGTAGGGCAGTTTTGTGCACAGTGGACGGCCCCATTACTGCAGAAGCTTCTCTGAGTGACAGACACGCAACCATTCCGCCAAATGTATTCATTGTCTATTGGTATGTAACAGATCACCCTGACCCTTGGTGGCTTAAAGCAATCAACAGTCCTCATCTTCCAAAACCTCAGTGGGTCAGGAATTCAAGAGCAGCTTTGGTCAGACGGTTGTGGCCAGGATCTCTCATGAGAAGAGTACAGTCACGTTGGCTGAAGTGACAGTTAGCCCTAGGTCTTGACCAGGGCTGGCCAGTCTGCTTCCAAGCCCGCAGCCTGGTGCTGACTGCTGGTGGGAGAACGCCGAGTCTTTCCATGTGGGTCTCTCCCCACCAGGCTGCTTGAATGTCTTCATGGCATGAGGACCACTTTTCCCCACAGCAAGTGATCTAAGACACTAAGGCAGAAGTCCCAACACCCTTTAGACCTACCCTCAGAAGCCACACAATAGATACTTCTGCCATATTCTCTTGGTCACACAGACCAGCCATAAATTCAGTGAGAGGAGAATCCAGAAAGCCGTGAGTACCAAAAGGCAAGGATCACTGGAGGCTGGCTCCACACCAAATACACCAAGCCTCTCTCTTCCCTCTGTAGCACACGCCAGCTGACGTCCATGGCCCCCCAAATGCCCAGAGCCACGCTCTGATTCCGTGTACACTTCTGCTCCCACTGTTTACACTTATTAAGAGTTGACTGTGTTCACCGCCAAACCTGTCTATGACAATTGTTCCAGTTGCACTTGTTATCAAAATTAAGTAATTTATATAACATGTAAATTATGAAATATGAATGCAAAAAGGAGTCATTTTTATGGGAACAAAATTGAAATTCTGGAAGATGTAATAGTAGAAGGTAGCTAAAAATGCTGTTGAATTATGTGTCTGCCAAATTACAGTAAGAGACTGAAAAATCATTAAAAAATTGGGAGGATTAGGCACTAAGCTCACCTCGCAAGTGTCTTAAATTCTTGCTCCACTTCCAAAACTGGTGATCATGGTGTATTTTAGATACAGCAGCTCATGCAAGAAGGAAAGCTTGCAACTCCCATCAGCTGATTTTTATTCAAAGAAAACGACTTGGCTGTACATCGCAAGTTTAGTGAATGATGTTTATTTACGTATCTTAAGTTAAATAAAATGTTTACTGTTTGCGTGTACCATTTTTTAAAAATGATTCCTGGTTTTAATTATTTCTTTCAGTTAACCAACCAAATTCTGTTGCAGGTGGACGGGTACGAAAGCACCCATTTGAAACAGGAAATTGCTTCTGGAAATAGCACTTTTGCTTGGTGGGAGGACCTGGATGGCTCAGTCAGTTAAGCATCTGACTTGATTTTGGCTCAGGTCATGATCTCAGGGTGGTGAGGCTGAGCCCAGTATCAGCTTCTGCAGTAAGTGTGGAGCCAGCTTGGGATTCTCCCTCTCCTTCTCCCTCTGCCCCTCCCCTCCTCTAAAAAAAGGAAAAAAGAAGTAGGGGGAAGGAAAGATAGAATTAGAGAGAATGAAGAACTTGACCATCTGGTTCTAGAAAATTCTGAGACTGGAAGATGATTTTTCTGTACCCTTAATTACTTGCTCCCAACAAGATAAACCACAGATGGCCTACTCTACACATGCGTGCGGCTTCATATCTCTTGGTGGCTTCTCTTCCCTCTCAAGGCAGTGTTTGCCTTTTATTTTAACCTGATTTTACATGCCTGCGATGGTTAGGCAAAGATGCACCTTTCTGGCCACCAGAAGTTCACGCTCCCCGTTGGAGTTGTCACTAAGAAATGGTTACCCAGATGGGGAATGCGTTCTGCAGCCCACATCTAGCTGAGGCCCTGAAACCCATTCTCTTCAACGAAATGTGACCGGCAGGGATACGTAGCACTTCCGGACTGGGGTTTTGAAGAAGCCTATGAACGACGTCTGTGCTCTTTCTCCTTTGGCTGGCTGTTTGCACAGGCCTCGGAGACCCTGGCAGAAGGTGGAAGAAGCCTGAGTTCCTGCAACACTCACTTGCTGCAGGGGGGGTCACTCGCTTGCTGACCAGGAACACCTACAAAGAACTGTGATGTGCCAACACACTTGGACTTGGAGAGTTGTCTGTTAGAGCAGCTAGTGTTATGTCACTTAACTAACAGAGGCTCAGACTTGCCCTTCTTCTCCTCTTCCTCCTCCTCCCAGCCTAGCCTCTTCTTTTCCGTTGGGATTCTTCTTCTTTGGTACACACTGCGGATTTTTCACCCAGGGTGTCTATAGGATTACATACAGAATACTATCCATCAGTGCATCTTCCTGGGAAGAGGGCCCGCTGATTCTGTGGGTTTCTCAGAGGGGTCTGGGAGCCCCTCAAATTGTTCGGAAGAACTGTTCTAAGAGAGTTCCCTTCAATGTCTTATTCCTAATTTAATCCAGGACCTTATTCCACCCTATGATTTGGAGAGCTGCCTGCGGTTAACCCACAGATGCCAACGGAAGGGAGAGTGAAGAGCCCAAGTCAGACTGCGAATGCAGCCGTGCAAGTGCAGCACAGAACTGAGCAGGTGGACAGAGGAAGCTGAGTTGAAAGCCCACTTTGGGATTTATGACGGAGCTGCCTTTCTCCTGTTGCGGAAGTCCAGCCCCATAGCACACCCCGGTGACCTCAAAGAGCTACCATGCTCCTTTCCAACAGCCTAACTTCCAGCCTAGAATTGAGGAGATTTGCTTTTGTATATTCTGAGAAGTAATCCTTCCCCATAGCTCAACTTTTACTTCCTGAAAAGTTTACACTTAGCAGGGCGCCTGGGTGTCTCAGTGGGTTAAAGCCTCTGCCTTCGGCTCAGGTCATGATCCCAGGGTCCTGGGATCGAGCCCCGCATCGGGCTCTCTGCTCAGCAGCGAGCCTGCTTCCCTTCCTCTCTCTCTGCCTGCCTCTCTGCCTACCTGTGATCTCTGTCAAATTAAATTAAAAAAAAAATCTTAAAAAAAAAAAGTTTACACTTAGCAAAACCGTGTTAATAGCAGGGCAGCTAAATTTTTTTGACCTGCAGAATTCTACAAAGGGGCTAGAAATAGGCGATAGTGGATGGTGTCTGTCCTGAGCACTGAAAATTACTGGGTGAAACTAAGGGTCTCCAGAGAGCTTACTATTCACACGAATAATAGCATCTGTCCTCCTCTTCAGAGGCCAGGAATGACATAATTGCTGAACCAGGGTTTGATAGAGCCCATGAGGGTATACCATCTTCATCTTGAAGGAGTGTGGAAGGTAACAAGCTACCCCATGAATTCCCCTCCCTGCAAGAAGCAAGCATGCAGGTAGCAGGTTAAAATGTTCATCTAAGGGGTGCCTGGGTGGCTCAGTGGGTTAAAGCCTCGGCCTTCGGCTCAGGTCATGGTCCCAGGGTCCTGGGATCGAGTTCCGCATCGAGCCCCCCATTGGGCTCTCTGCTCAGCAGGGAGCCTTCTTCCCCCTCCCTCTCTCTGTCTGCCTCTCTGCCCACTTGTGATCTCTATCTGTCAAATAAATAAATAAAATCTTAAAAAAAAAGTTCATCTAAGGTGAGGGGGTGTTAATCTTTGAAGCTCCCTCCACCATGTTTTTAACTAGGGTCTGCTGATACCTTCTCCTCTTGCCCAGTTTTTAGACAAAGCTTCGTATCTCTGTTCCCAGGGGTTCTCAAAATATGACCCCCAGACCACCAGCATCAACAAATCCTTGGGCCCCACCCCAGACCTGGTGAACCAGACACTCGAGCTGGGGCCCCAAGGTATGTTTTAAGAAGCCATCCTGGTCACTCTGATGCATATTCAAGTGTGAGAACCCCTGGACCAAACTCTACCGGAAGTCTGCCCTTTGCTTGCCTAAACTTGACCCATGCGGTCTCTGGGTTGGTCCACATTACTTTGCCTCCCAGACCGAAGTGGTGTAAGCAACTCTGAAGGCACTTTAGTTTTGTTTGTTTGGGTTTTTGTTTGTGTGTCTGCTGTCACCAAGATAAGCCCATGCTTTTAGCCCTCTAAGAACCAGACGGCAGAAAGAAATTGACCATTGGAAAAATGGGTGCTTTTGTAACCATGAAATGCATTCAGCCTGGTCAGGCATTTCCAGGTCTTCCTTCTCCCCAGCTGTTTCTCAGAGGTCGCTTCCCTCTTAGGGAACACGCGGACTGTGGACAGCAGATTTCTCCCTAGCCCAAAGACCTCCTGATAAGCTCTATTACCTAAATCGACTCCCCTAGATCATGTACCTGCAAATATTCATGTTTGCCTTCAGGGTTTATCAGAAGGAAGCCTGCTCTGTAGGGTTCAGGACTTGAAGGCAATCATTTGAGACAGAAGCCCCAGCTCTCTCCCGTTCCTGGCCACCCACCCCCCCTGGAAGGTTTCACATGTCTCTTCCTTCTCTCAACCCCGTGTACTTAGCCCTTTACTTGGCCTCTTTTCCGGCCTCCCCCTCTTTTCCTCTCTCTGTGCCCAGGAGCATCCAAGCCTGCCCTTCTCAACACGTACTTTGAGTCACCAGGGAGTCTGGTCTAACATGTAGATTACCAGCTCCTACTCCAGACCTCTTGAGTCTCAGCATCTCAGGGGTCCCGCCCAGTAACCTCACCTTTACACACGTGCCACAGGGGTTCTAAGTCGCACTGGTCTAGCCAGCACCGGTCCAAGGGCTCTGAGGAGCGGCGGCTCTGAAATGTCTTAGGCCTTGGGATAGCATTCTGTTCTATGGATGGGGTCTGATGTGGGCTGGGTGACTCGTCTGGCTGCATTTGCTAACAGTCCCCTGGCTCCTTTGTGGTCTCAGTGTTTATTTGAAGTAGCTCTGGAGGAAGATGGATGGAAATTAGAGGAACACTAAAGCCTGCCCCTAGCCTGGCCATGCCACACACTGGTACCCGCTCACAGAAAAGATGCCAAAGCCCAGGTGATCATCTGATTTGCGCTTTGAATGAGACACAAAGATCATCTTTTCAAGCCCAGGCTCTTAACACGTGCACCTCAACACCCCACACGAAAACAGCGATGCATTTCCACTAAACTTCAGTGTTTATCATGCCCACGAACCTCCCTGAGCTCGGGACTGAAGAATCTCCCTGGGGTGGACTTGGATGCCCTCCCTGTGCTTGTACGTGCCCGTAACAGATGCTGTTGTCACCCTGTACACGTCCTTCTCCCTCTACGCACTCAGGGCTGCTCACGCAAACATCTCCAGGAGCACGTCTCTAGAAGAACACGCTTCGCGGGAGCTCCGCGCGAGATGGAAGTGCTGCCGAGTGGACACCCCTGACACTGACAGATGGGAGCTGGTAAAGAAATACCCCAGCTTTCTCCTCCTGCTGGTGGGATAAGTCTGGAATGTCTCGAACACTACCCTTGAGAGCTCCCTCCCGAGAGAGTGGGCTGACCTCCAGGAACTCACACGGCAGCTGGCTTATTGGCACATGCTGTTGTGGCTTCCTTCTCAGCCCTTCCCATGCCTTCACTTTCCAACCAGGGTTTCTTGGGACCGCCTTTCACATGAACAACTTGCATTTGAGTCTTTGTCCCTGGAACTGCTCCTAGGGGGTGGCCAAAGCGAGACCTCCCCTCCACCCAGGACTTAACAGACACAAAAGTGAGCTAATAGCTCCCAAGGGACCCTGGAACTATGAGAGACAGGACTGGAAGACAGCAAACACCCAGGTCCACAGCACTTTGGCTTCATGGTGAAAATCATCAGACTGATTTCTGCTCCTTCTCCTCTGACCTCCGTACAAAATCTGTAGATGCCAGGGAAACTTCATGGCCCGATTCCACTGCCCTCCTAAACGATGAGCTCTTGCTACCTAGAATGACCAGGTCACAGCTACAGCCCTGGTTC
Source organism: Martes martes (assembly GCF_963455335.1). Taxonomy (NCBI): domain Eukaryota; kingdom Metazoa; phylum Chordata; class Mammalia; order Carnivora; family Mustelidae; genus Martes; species Martes martes. The sequence continues at coordinate 12,998,369 of NC_137897.1, forward strand.
ACCCTGCTACAGACTGAAGCCTCTCCGTTACACACCGGGAGGTCGAGATCCAAGGACAACATGGGGGTCTCGCAAAGTCTCCGCTTCACATCACGGGAGTCCTTGGAAGGTAAAATGTTCCACGTTTGTTCACTCCTTTAACAAGTGTTTATGGAGCACTTGCAGTTCGTCAGGGTCTGGGGGATGCAGAGAGAGTGTGTGTAAGTTAAATCCGATCAGGCCGTTGCTAGATAGAACTCCACCAGCCTCTGTCCTGCGGGTCTCTGCCACATGTCTCCGTCCTCTCCTGCCTGGATGAAGCCAGAGCCTGCTGAATGGTCTCCCTGCACTCAATTCAGACCCACCTGCTTCACCACCTACCTCGGGAGCAGCAGCATCCTGCTGAAATACAAAGCCACGTGTTACTCCCCTGCTCCGTAACCTTCGGAAGCTCCACCTGCCTCTGGGATAAATTACCCCCTGGATTGTCTATGCAGCTGAGGGCTCTCAAGCGTGGCCCCCAGTTGTTTGCCCAGCCTCATTTCCCTTCACCTCCCTCCCTTCCCACCGGGTGCTCTGTGCTCCCCCAAACACAGTTCTTTCACACTGCTGTCCTCTTCTGCACATGCTGGTCCCCAGGCCTGGATCACACTTTCCGCTTTAGCCAAGCCCTGCTCATCGCTGAGCGCCCAGTTAGAACACAGCTTCCTCTATAAAGACTTCCTAACCCCTCCCTCAACCTCTGACAGCACCAACAGCCACATCCTCTGTGTCCCTGGCTATCATCACACATCTGGCTAATTCAATACTGATCACATCGTGTGGCTGTTGTTTCTGAGTCTGGCCTCTCCCTAAGACTGTGAGCTGGAAGAGAGCAGGTCTATCGCCATTTTGTTCATCTTGGTACCCAACCTGCGGGCTAAAGATGATGCCTGGAACACTGTACATTGTAAGACATTTTCACCAATGACTGCGTGGACTTCAGAGAGCCAAAAGGAGATGTAGCCCTTTCTCTCTGGGATTTGGCACCATTCCTGGCATAAGAGCCACTCCACGCACCTAGAGAGGAATGTTGGCTTAGGCTGTCCTCTCAGCTTCCTTCTGTTTGGGGCCCCCAGAGCTTCCCTCCCCTGCTTTAGAGCTGAGCTCTGGAGGCTGCTCCAGGATTTGAGGTCACCAGGGTGCTCGGAAGTGCCGGGAGCCAGAGCGGAGCAGGTGGATTTTTATTTCCCCCAGGGTGCCCCGTGCTGCTCCCCTGGGGTCCCACTGGCAGGAGGAGGCAGGAAGCTGACCACACTGCAGCCCCTGACGGACATCCACAGGGAGCCCTCAAGTCTGGGGGTGACGAGGAGGATGAAGGCGGGGGGAAGGAATCAGATCGAAGTGCATCTGGCCTAAAGGAGTTGAAATGTCATTCACAGGTGGAGGGGAAGGTCTCAGAAGGGACAAGCCAACGAGTTGTCTGCCAGCATCCAGAGGATAGAGGCCACAACTCAGCCACCTCCCCGATGCTCAGCTGAGGCCAGCAGGTGCCTCTTTCTCCCAGAAGGCCGGCAGCAGTGCTGGCCTGGGCCCCCTTCGGTCACCCTCAAACTCGACCAAAAAAAAATCAATCAAACTTTCTCACTCAGCCCAAAGACCCCTTCTTCAAGGTACAGTCCAAAAGTTTTCATTCTAGAATGATCTGAGCTTTCTAAGTGCTTCCTACAGACCAGACCAGGCATGAAGCAATGTCCTTCCTGTGCCTCATCTCCATGAACTCCCACGAGGAATCCTGATGGTGAAAGTGCTGTCATCACCCCTCCTTTTATAGATGAGAAATTGGGGGCTCAGTGAAATTAAGTAACTGGGCCACATTCACATGGCTAGTCAGTAGCGTAACTGAGACTCTTCCCAGCTCTCTTGGACCCCATGATACGGGCCTGGAATTTCTACCTGCTGCCACTATGAGTACAATGCTTTCCCTGATGCACAGGGAAAGGAGGCTGGAGAGAAACAAGGTAGGGGCCCTGGGTCCTGGAACATGGCCACCAGCAGGCACCCCATTTTCTGGACCTCAATAATTTCCTCAATGGGCAAATGTGTGTGGACTGGAGCAAATTATCTGTAAGCGTCCTTTAGATTTAGCATTGTGTGAGTCTATGGTAGATCACATTTTCTGCAATGCTTGGCTTTCATGGGTCAGTATCTATGTTCTATGAAAACACAGGCTGGTGGGAAATGAAATTGAGTTTAAGCAGTTGGCATATCCCTGAATCAATAAGGAAGGGCTTTAGTTGTTATTTTTAGGCTACTGCATTGATAAAGCTTCTTAAAGGACCAGATTATTGGCTTCCTTGGCAAATTTTGGTTGTTAAGTGTTAAGCCCCTTGGGTTGGATCTGCCCATGTCAAGCCATCAACTTTCTGAGGACAGTAACTCTTCAAATCGCTGTGAGTCCCAGCAAAGTATCATGAATGTGCAAATGAAGAACACCTCTGGGGACGACGATCATGGCGGTAATTCAATAATCATGTCTTCAGGGTTATCTGGGATGATCACTAGAAATTGTTCCAATTACCACTACTACTGCATAACAGAGCACCCTAAACCTTAGTGACATTAATCAACACTTACTCTGTCCACGCATGGACCCTGTGAGTCAGCAATTCAAAGACAGCCAGAGCGGGAATGGCTTGCCTCAGCGTCATGTGGTTTGGGCTCTAAATTAGGAAGACCCAGTGGTTGAACGTGACTGAGTGGCTGGGGGCTGGAATGACCTGGAGGCTATTCACTCACATCTGAAAGTTGATCCTGGCTGTTGGCTGGGATATCGGCCGGGTCTATGAATCAGAACGTAAGCACACGGCTTCTTCGTGTAGCTCCTTGGGTTTCCACACGCCACGGTGGCCTTGGGCTGTCAGATTTCTTTCGTGGCACTTCCAGCTCGAAGTGTGAATGTTCCAGAAAGCAAAGCAGAAGCTGTACTACCTTTTATAACCTAACCTCATATGTTACTTCCACTTCATTTTTTAGGCTACAGGTAAGTCGTAAAGGCCAGATAAGATTCGAGGGGAAGGGATATGGTCGTCCACATCTGAATGGGAGGAATGCCCAAACTGGCACTGTATTTTCGTTCTTCCACAGGACAGGAAGTGTGTCTTAGTTGTCTCTGAATCCCTACCATCTACCATGGGGCATGGCACAGAAGAGGTGCCCGATGAGTGACTGGCAGATAAAGCAACGAATAAGTGAAGGAAGGAAGGAAAATTCATCCCACTGAGGAGTGTCTCTCTGAGAAGTATAGATGTGTCATCTTTTCCACCTATTTTTTGGTTTGCATTACATTTGGTTATGCACTTCAACAGTAAGTAAATCACGATTTGGGAGTGACTCCACAGAGTGGAAAAGAAGTCAATGGCATCATAATAGTTTGGCTTTTAAAGATCTACTTATTATTTATTTGAGGGGGGAGAGAATGCAACCAGTGTGGGGGGGGTCTGGCGGATGAATGGGGAGGGGCAGAGGGAAAGAGAGAATCTCAAGCAGGCTCCCCACTGAGTACAGAGCCTGATGCTGGCCCCATCCCAGGACCCTGAAATCATAACCTGAGCCAAAATCAAGAGTCGAGCACTTAACTGACTGGGTGCCACCCAGGCATCCTGATAGTTTGATTTTAAGAAACATTCTATCTATGGGGGTCCCTGGGTGGCTCAGTCAGTTAGGCATCTGCCTTCGGCTCAGGTCATGATCCCAGGATCCTGGGACAGAGTCCCACATTGGGCTCCCTGCTCAGCAGGGAGCTTGCTTCTCCCTCTGCCTGTCGCTCCCCCTGCTTGTGTGCTTATGTGTGCTCTCTCTCTGACAGATAAATAAATAGAATCTTAAAAAAAAAAAGGGGGAACATTCTATGGTCATTAATTTTTCCTTGACCCAATATGGTCTCCTATTTTTTAATCTGTTCTATGGTTTCCAACAGGATGGTTCAGAAATCAACTTCTACCACAACAGACTGAACATTTCATGGCAAGGTCTGAGCTCACTTCCCTCATCGGTCTGCCCGGTTCTTCATGGCTCCCAGTCCTCCCTTGCCCATGTTCTAGTTGAGTCCTAGTCTTTCCCTCTCTTTTCCCTCCCCACCTCCTCTTTTGCTTCTCCTCTCTTCTTTTTTCTCCTCTCCTCTGGCCTCTGCCCACCCAGACTCCCCTGCCTCCCCTCCCTTCCTTTGTTGCTCACCCCTCCTCCTCTGGTCTTTCCCTGCCCCTCCCCTGCTTCTTCCCCTTCTGCCCGTCCCCACCTCCAAGTGCCAGATCCTCTAACTTGGGGATGGGAGCGTCTCTCCAGCATTGCCGGAGGGGTCAAGGACCTGGGAAACCAAGCCACCCTCCCCCACCAGAGAGAGAAGACCTAGATTTGGATGAGAACCACTGGCCTCTAGAACTCTCTTCCTCACTGGTTTGGGATATGGCATTTCACCACTTTTATGGGCACCAACTTATGATGTCATATGAAAGGCTTAAAGCTCCTTTGGCTGCAAACTAGCATGAAAAGCCCAATCTTATGGAGACACAACAGAAAATAATTCTTTAAAAAGAAAAACCATGACAGTGGGAATTTGCCATTCCCAAATTAGCATTTGGAAAATACGAGTCACACAAACATATGCCAGCAGAGACCTCAGAGAGCATCTTGCCCAGCTCCTCATTCTACAAACAAGGAGCTGAGAGCCAAAAAAAAAAAAAAAAAAAAAAAAAAGGCAGCTATAACAACCAGCATTTACTGGGTGCTGACTCTGCCCCAGGCACTTTATTGCTTTATTCCAGTTGTGCAACAACCAGATGAATTAGAATCATTAACCCCATTTCCAAGGTAAAGAAACAAAAGTTCAGAGAGGGTCAGTCACATCTGCAAGGTCACGCAGCCAGAAAATGGCAGATCAGAAATCAGAACCCAGTATCTGAGTCCAAAATCTATGCTCTTAACCACTAGACTAAACTGTGTCTGTGAGAGACTTTTTATCCTCCCCACACACAGGGCCACACATACTAGTAGCTGGTAGTCATACCAATTTCAGAAAGATAAAATGAGCAGTGCCTAGAATTTAACAAGTGATGTTACAGTTCAAGTCAAAGTCAGACTTTGTTAAACTGGATTCTGAAGGAAGAAACTCAGAGATCCTAAGAGACTTCAAGGACGGTCCTTTGTAGGAACAGCTATGAGTGCAGAGTGAGTAAGGACATAGCAGTATGGTTTACTGAGTTTAAGACTCGGACTTGAAGCCAGTATCCCAAGGTTCAACACTAACTCTGCTTCTTCCTAGCTTAACTGATCTGTGCCCCAGTTTTGTCATCTGTAAAATGGGAAAGAATAATAGTTATCTGCCTGATAGGGTAGATTTGAAGAACAAATAAAATTAATAAGCATAAAGTTCTTAGAACAGGGTCTGACACATAGTATGCTCTTCAGAAGAAATTTGCTCGGTCATTACTCAGTGCCATATCTCCAGAGCCTAACATAGTTTCAGTACATGGAAGGGGGTCAATAAACAGGTGTTGAAAACATGAAGAGAAATATATTGCTAGTTCTAATGGTATTCATCTGTTTGTCGGGCTCTTAAAACAGAAAACAAGAAAAATTAGTTTCTCCTTGATTTTACCTTATACTTTTCCCATATGTCAAAGGCCTGATTCTTTAGTGATTAAAACCACTATTCCTTGGCAAAGCAGCTGTTTTCTACTTTAATCCTTTTCTGAGGCCCATTTTTACCAAGGTAGTGACATCTTAAAGATGTGGAACACCACAGCCTCAGGTCTCTTTCAGTAACAACTGTCAAAATCCCAACGCAATCTAGAAGAAGCCAGTTGCTGAATTCATACATTCAATCAAAAACTATAGGGATGACTGCAGGCATGGCTAGATCCAGGGGTTTGAAAGATGTCATCAGGACTTTGTCTTGCTCAATCTCCAGCTCTACCTTCCTCACTGATGGTGCTCTTCCCAGGCAAGTTTTCCCCCTCTGATGGCAAGAAGGCCACCTGCAGTTTATATCCCCAAAATTTATATCCCCAAAGCTCCAGATCCAGAAAAAAACAAAACACTTCTTTTCATGATCACTCCAGCCAAAGTCCTAATTTTAGCTCTGAGTGGACCAACTTGGCTCATGTGTTCATCCTTGAACCAATGTCTGAGACTCTCCAGAATGGAACACCTCGACTGACCAGGCTTCACACACGCATCCTTCACCCTGATTTCAAAAGGTAGAGCCAGCCCCACATAAGCTATCAGACTAAGACCAAGGAGCACCCGGCTGGCTCAGTGGGTAGAACATGACTCTCGACCTCGTGGTCGTGAGTTCAAGCCCCACAGTGGGCATAGAGCTTACTTCGGGGAAAAAAAAAAAAGACTAAGACTGGGATGCTATTCCCAATGGAAGAGAAAGTGGCCTGGGCAGGCACAATGAATCCACACAGCCCTTAGTAGGTGCCTAGCAAATCCATACTTAAGAAGGTACTGGATATGTAATCCCTATCTTACCTAAAGCTTCTTCTTTTCACCTCTTCCTCCAGCAAAAAATAAAATTTATATTGAGAAGTAGTATACATATGAACTGAAACAAATGCTTCAGCAAACAAATTTACTTTTTATTACCTGTAATGCAGCCAGACCGTTTCTATTCTATTGTATTGTAATTTATTCCATTATATTCCTTCCTTCCCACTTCATTCCATTTTATTCTGCTCTTTTTATTAGAGCAATGCTTACTAGATGCTGAAACAAATGGGCCTGAAACCTCAGCGGCGTAACCAAATACAAGGGGATTTCTTGTCCACATCCCGGCCCACTGCAGAGCAGCCGGCTCTCCCTAGTGGGCTTTTCCCAACCCCAGAGCCCCAGACTCTATGTTACGACACCACCGCCTTCCACACAGGATCATGGCAGAAAGGAAAGAGAGAGGGAGAGAGAGGGGGAGGGAAAGAGTGGGGGTGACGGCGGGGTGGGGGGGAGCAGGGAGAGTCCCTGGGAGGATTTTATGATTAGGCTCCCGAGTGACTTATGTCACTTACGTCTACACTCCACCGCCGGATCGAAGCTCGGCCACACCCTAACCATAAGGGCCACAGGGTAGTCTGTGCGCCCAAGAAGGGGAAACGGGGCTGATGAGCATCCAGACAATCTATACCACACTAGTCTCTTCTAGTTTGTTAAGAAAAAGGAGATGTTGGTTCTGACTCACTCTGTGGCATTCAGGCCTCTGTGATGGCTGCAGGGCCCGAGCAGGAAGAAACGTGCCTGGCCTCAGCAGCCGGCCTTGACCTTCCCGCCTTGGGGGCTAAGCGTCTCTTCGTTTCTGTCTTTCTCTTCTTCTCTCTCACAGGACCTGCCTTCTTCGTCCCTGGCGAGGAGACTCTGACGACCTTCCTAACCACCTTCTTCCTTGCCCACTGAAATCTGCCCCTGACTCTGACTGTTTGCCTGAGAACCTTCTGCCTTGGACGCTGAACTCCTGTGCCCTGCCTCCGCGTGCTGTCTCTCTCTCTCTCTCTCTCTCTCTCTCTCTCATCCCACTGATCTGCTTTCTTACTCTGCCCAGCCCTGGGGCCTGGGGTGAGCAGCATCTGCTGCCATTTCCGGCCTTGAGCCAGTCAATGACCAGCTTCTTTGGGGCGGCTAATGGCCCCTCCTACTATGGGGCTCTGCCCTGGGCTGGCTCCAGCCTCTGCCTGGGTCAGGACTGAAGTGAGCGAGCCAGCCGGGCAGGTAATAAGCTCACTCTCCTCCCCTCCTAAATCTGACTCCAGCAGCATCTTTATCTCCCCCAAAGGCCTCAGGGTTCGTTATCTAAAAAGCGCTTGCTGTTAGCATAGTAGCAAGTCTGTTACCGCAGAGAAGAGCTGTCTCTTTAAAACCAAGCTGGGGTTGGAGTGGAGGCTAAGATCTTGGGCTTCCCAGTTAAAAGGCCTTCTGGGTCTGGAAGAATGGCAGGCTTACTGCTGTTCATGTTGATAAACAATTTTAGTCAAGACTTAAAAGGTGCTCGCCGTGTACTAGACACTGTTCTAGGTACTTTGTAATACTAACCAAGCCTCACAGACACTCTCCAGATGGGGAAACTGAGGCTCAGAGAGGGCAAAGATCTGCACTAGGTCATGCACCTAGGAAGAGTAAAGCCAGGATTCAAACTTGGGCAGGACGTTTCCAGATACTGCCTTTCTGACCACTACGTTATCCTGTCCCCATGAGAATAATTTCTCTTTGTATATAATATTTACATGGCGCTTACAGTTCTTGAAATGCTTCCACATACTTTTCAGACCCTCACAAGAAGCCTATGATCTAGATATTATGAGGAGGATGTGTATTTCCATGCTTCCAAAGGCCAATTGTTAAATTTTCACAAATTTTCATCCCAGCTGTAAACAATGGTCATAATTTAAAAGGAAGTTCTAGAAATGTACAATGAAAAAATTATATTCAAGCTAAGGTAATAAATACTCAAAACTCATTACTTCCTCATTCTTTTGCTATACTTGACTATCTCCAGGCACTTGAGGTTATCTGAATTTCTACTGTACATGTGCCCGTGGAAACAGCATGGGACCGGAGCCATGGGGCAGCTCTTCCCAACTCTGCTTCGGATGGTACCACACTTGTGGCACGAAAGCAGCCCCAGCAGCTGGATTTCTAGGAAATCCGCAGATCCTGTGAAGAAGTGCCCTCCCTGCCCGCCTTCCCAAAGGGGTCGGTGTTAAATATTTACCAGCATGTCCCTGTTCCCACAAGTCTGGCCCTCTCCGCTCTGTGCTCATCGCACGTGTGTGCTTACTGTGACCTGTTTTTCTGCCCTTCTCAGTGTCATATCTCTAAGGTCTAACCTGGTCTCCTTTCTCTCAAATTCCCCATCAAGACCCCATCCCGGTCTCCTGAGCCTCGCCAATTCCCTCTCTCTCTCTCTGCGTCCCACTTTCCAGAAGGACCTTCCCAGGCAGCCCACAGCTGGCTGCACTTGGCCTGAGTCCACTGACATCCAGCCAGCCCCATGGCCCTCATTCCCACCAGGGCCAAGTTCTGGCTTCATTTTTGCAACTTCTAAGCATAAAGACTCACCCGCCCTCCTGTTTTCCTTCTCAGACATGGGAGTCAGTGAGGCCCAAAAATGTTCCTGCTCCAGACTTCTCTCCCACGGTCTGACCTAGCAGGGTGGGCAAGGGGATGGTTAGCTTCTCTGTGTGTGTTCTCTGGGAGCCGGATGCAGATCAAAGAATGAAAACGGTCCTTCCCTAGTCTTAATGCAGAACACCCTTAACCATGTGCCAAACGCTCCTGTGGCAGCCTGGACCTTGACTTACGGGCATCCAAGGGATGCAGGAGTGTTAGGGAACCATCTGGCCACCTAATAAGTACAGAATACACATTCATCTTCATTCTCTCGGAAATGCAGCTCTGGTTTGTGAAAGTTAAGGATTCCCTTTCATCCACTATTTCCTTCACAGCCCCACGGACTTGTGGGAATTCTCGAATATTATCACTATATATGAACATACGTAGGGTTCATTGCATGCCAGCCACTGTCCTAATTGCTTGAATAACCCAAAGAGGCAGGTACCATTATCACCTCCACTTGAAAGATGAGAAAGTAAGGCACAGAGAGGTTAAGTAACTTGCTCAAGGTCACACAGCTAGTAAGGGTGAAGCCAGGTCTCGAAACCAAGTGGTCTGGCTTCAAAGCCTATGCTTTTATTTTTTAAGATTTTCTTTATTTATTTGAGAGACAGTGAGAGTGAGAGAGATCAGAGAGGCAGAGGGAGAAGCAGACGCATTGCTGAGCAGGGAGCCGGATGTAGGACTCAATCCCAGGACCCTGAGATCATGACCTCAGCCGAAGGTAGTTGCTGGATCATGGATTATGACCCAAGCCAAAGGCAGATGCTTAACTGACTGAGCCACCCAGGCATCCCAAAGCCTATATTCTTAATGGATGTACAGAAATGATCTTAAATCTAGCTGGCTGTCGCTGGGCTTTGACAATATTCTGTTTATACCAGGGTTAAGAACTTACCAAATTTGGGGGCACCTGGGTGGCTCAGTTTGTTAAGCAACCGACCCTTGATTTCAGCTCAGGTCATGATCTCAGGTCCTGGGATTGAGCCCCATGGGCTCTGTGCTCAGTGGGGTATCTGTTTCTCTCCCTCTTCCTCTCTCCCTCCCTTAAATCAATCAATCAATCTATCTATCTATCCATCTATCTTTAGGGGCGCCTGGGTGGCTCAGTCAGTTAAGCGTCTGCCTTTGGCTTGGGTCATGATCCAGGGTCCTGGAACCAAGCCCCACATGGGGCTCTCTGCTGATCAGGAAGGCCTGCTTCTCCCTCTCCCTCTGCAGCTCCCCCTGCCTGTGCTCTCTGGTGCTTTCTCTCTCTCTCTCTGTCAAATAAATGGATAAAATCTTTAAAAAAAAATTTTTTTTTTAAAGAGAACTTAGTGCATTTTATTATCATTATTGTCTACAAGTTTGTCTACACCCTTCCCTACATACACCCTTCCACCTTGAATGCCTTAAGGAAAGGAATGTCTTATTTCTATTTCTGTCCAGGATCCAGGGCAGAGTCCAGCAGGTGCTAAGTGCTCTCACCAAAGATTAGTTCAAATGAAGGGCCGGTCTCACTTTCAGGATGAGGAAACATCATTTTCAAGCGAGGCCTAGAGATCTGATGGAAAAGACGACAGAGGCCAGTCAAGAACCCAGGTCTCGGGCCCTGGAGTCGGGCACTTGCTCTGCCCTGCCTCCCTGTTCCTGTTAGCTTAGCGGGCTGGGGGCCAGGTTATGGGGACCTAGAGCAGCCCCCCCCCAACCCCACCACAGCGGAATGTTGGTCAGTGGCTTCTCCCAGAAAAGAGTGTGCTTGTCCCAAACCCAGGCCCAGAAGATACGGAGAACAAACAAATGGCCATTGCTGTGCTCACCACTCCCCGCCAGCGCAAGTGGGCTCAGCCCAGGCAGAGGCGGGCCTCCAGCCTCACCCGATAAGGTTTAAAGCCAAACAGATGCACAGAGCACCCAGGGCTTAGGAAGAGAAGCCAGCAACTCCTCCTTCACTTTTTCTGGGCATCAGGATTGTTGTGATCCAAAGCCTATGAGGGACAAGGCAACAAGATCCTAAATCACCAATCTGCCCCCTAGCACACACACACTCTGTCCCTGAGTCCCCTGAGCGGATTAGCTCAATCTTATCCACCTTGTCTTTAAGCCTCGGGCTGCAAATGGCTGTCTTCATCCCTACCCTTAAGGGCACAGAGGGAAAAACGCCTGTTTAACATAAATGCAAACAGCCAGAAAAAGAAACGGGTGTGTGTGTGTCAGGCTCTGTGTTATTTCATAAGGCATAAACAAACGACAAGTAAACAAAATAATCCTGGTGATTTTAAAAATTCAATTAACCTCTGTGACATCACAAGGTCCGCGTAATTCATTGGAACTATACAATGAAATGATAGTGTCTCTAAGGTCCTGGCAAAGCTTGAAGTACCTTTGACAGATCAAAGAAAAAAATAAAACATTACTCCATTTAGGTGCAGTGTTATGGAGAGCTTGGCATTATAGTTCTTTGGAAATGATTAACTCCATGTGGTATTGATGGTAACGATCCATTTTCTGGCGCAATGAATTAGGCATTCCTCCATTGTTCTGCAGCTCGGCTGCATTCTGTGTGTGTGTGTGTGTGTGTGTATGTATATATATATATATATATATATATATATATATATATATATATATATATCAATGGCAACTTTTTCAAAATACCTTTCAGTTCCACACACACACACACACACACACACACATACACACACAAAATAAAAACACGCCCCACCAACTGCCAGAAGAGAGAACATGAGCCTCAAAGCTGATTTATTTCTATCACCCTGAGTAACCTATTTCCTACCTGAGACATGAAACCACATGGTGCGGGTTGGTGGGGGCGGTGGGTTGGGAATGTTTTCACTTCTATGAACTGGGAGGGAAATTGCTCCCCTTCAAGCTGGGAGCTCAGAAAGCTTTGCTGAAAAGTGTCCATTTTTATCTATCACTTTCTGCTTCTGAAAAGCCCTTGTTTTTAAGGAATAATTCTTCCAACAAAGACTTGCCCATCAGGCATCCCACTCATGATTAGTTACTCTGTGAAAATGAGAAACAACCTCTATGTGGCTGATAGACTTGAGCAGCGAGAGATAATCACAGCCTCTAATTTCCGAAACTCACAATTGTCTTCTGATTGTGGGATTTTTAAGCTGTAGAAACACCGACAGAAATGCAGTCAAAAGAAAAGTCAGCTAGTGTGATCTCTTGATTAAATTCCTCTCTTCGGTTTGTTTTGTTTTGTTTGTTTGTTTTTTAATGAAGGGCTGCCTCTGAGAGTGCTAATCTGTCTTTAACATCATTGCATTTCCTTATATTATGCTGTGCCATCACCCTGGCATTTAAAAGTGAAATATTTGCTTCAGAAATAAAAAAGATCGGCAATAAAATGTAGCTGTAAACAAGCCGTCATGGCTTTATTTTTCATAGATAAATACACAGTAAGTTCAAAGTCGAATTGAATTCCTAAAGCAATACTCCACTAATCTGTATTCGGGGGGTCTCAAGCGTATTATCTGTAATTTACAACCAATTTAAATGGCATTAACAGTCTTCCCCTTCTGGGAATTTAAATTTGCATCCTACCATTGAATTAAACAGTGATTGCATATTTTCTATAGGGGACGGAATGCTCTTTGATGCTTGTTTTGAATAATGAAGCATCTATTCATGCACAGGGTGCAGTGTGCTCCTTTGTCCTCCCTGTAATTGAAGCAAAATGTGAGTTAAAGAGATTTTTCCCCTTAGCCAAAGGTTTGTTGATTGGTGTCTATTTTCATCTATTCAAAATTAAGAAAACAGTCATCTCTCATCGCACTGGAAAATCATTTACCCAAAAAGGCCTTGAACGCAGGGAGGTCAAGTTTTGCCTTATTTGATCTTTTCAGAGATGGAGCAGGATGTCAGAAAATATCGCAAACTAACCTTTTGGGGAATGCCATTGTGGAATACTTTGCAGTTCTTTTCTAGGACCAAGAGAATTAGAAGTGGAAGACAGAGGGGAAATAGAGCCTGTTTCTAAAGTAAAAAACCGGAATGACCGCACTCTCCCACACCAAACTGTACTGAGACGGGAGGGGAGATTGCTTGCAAAACCGAGAATCTGAAGCCTTAGAAATCCAAGGATGGCACATTTGTTAGGGTACCATCCATTTCCCAGGGTGCACCTGCCTCAGACCTTAGTAATCAATTACAGCTGTCTTTGACACCGAGTGAAGCTAGAACCTCATCATCAAGGACTCTGGGCGGCGGATAGCAGCTGATGTGAGCTGGCACTGGAGGCAAAACCTATCTGCCATTTCAGCTACTCCGCTTATCTCATTTAATAGACGGTTCTAGAAGACGAAGTGACCCTCCAGCGCACTCCGAGCTGGCCGCTGGCAGAGCAAGAACTAAAAGTAGTCACTGCTGATTACTCAGTACTGCCCTTTCCACCCCACACGGTCAGCATGCTTCCAGAGCCTGTCGCATGCATCATTACATCCCCGGGGGCAGGGCACCGAGTAGGCACTCAGTGATTACTTCTTTAAACTGACTGCCTAAGAGAGATCCACACGGTTAAGACCTCACCATTATGGAAAAGAAGTCCCTTCTGACCCAGTCGAACATAATTAGAGTCTGAACAAAATTTCAGCATGCGTTTACCAACGCCTTCCTTCAGAGATAGCGAAAATCACGCATATCAACAATACCAACAAGAACAAAGCATTTATGAGAAGAAATTGTCTTCAAAGACCTCGAAACCTTTTGAAAATATCTATTAATATACGACCGAAATACAATTGCAAGCCATTATTCAGCACGGGTGACGGAAGAACTTACTCTGCTGAATTTGAAATAAAATCATATTGAACAATTGAATAATTCAGACATTTCAAAAATTGAAAGGGGATTTTCTATTTATTAGTGCGCATTAGCATTCTAGTGTATTTTCCTTGAAGAAGTAATAGACCAAGTGTTCCCCACACTTATCTAGAGAGTATCAAAGTTCCTTGATATGAAATGTTAGCCTTTTTGCTTTATAATAGGACCTGCCTCTAGGATGTAAGAAAAGGGAAAATACAGAAATTCAACTGTCCCACATTGTTAACGTTAAGTATATCCCAGTGGTTTCAGCCAGGGACAATTTTGTCCCCCAAGGGACTTTCGGCAATGTATGGAGACATTTTTGGCTGTCACAAATGGGAGGTAGGTGGTACTAATGACATCACTGGGTAGAAGCCAGGGAAGTTGCCAAACATCCCACGATGCCCACGACGCTCCTGACAGCGGAGTTCAGCCAACCCAAAACTCAGCGGCGCGGAGGCTGAGAAACCCTGGTCTACTTACTCCCTCCACCCACGGTTCATATCAGTTCAGCCCTGTGTTGAATTTAGAAGGCATCAATCTGCGGCAACTAGGACATTTAACTGTGGGTGCCCGGATATTTTATTTCTCTCTTTTTTGGTTAAGCTACCTAGTTTCCTTAGGTGGAGGGAGAGGTCGTTACTGAGGTTCCTCTTGTTTGTCTTCTCCCAGAGACAAATCAGGGATGAGGTCAGGCAGCTCGGTTCTGGGATTTTCAAGGGCACTGAGAAGGGCTTCGGGAGCAACCTGGGTCTCAGATACACTGTCCTATGCTGCACACTGGTCTAATAAAGGCGAGTGGCGGCCTGAACCACCCACTACTGCGTAAACCTGAGGACGGCTTCCCTTGGAAGCTTTGTGGGTGCTGCTGTTGTTATCATTTTTATCTGTTGTTGCTGGTCCTCTACGTATTGTAGATTCTGCTGCCAACCTGCTCTGTGATGCTGGAACACTGCTTATATTTCCTGCCGCTCGGCTCATCAGTCGGGTATGTGGCACTCACGCTGTTCCACTGGGAGAAGAAAGGGGAGACTGAAAGCCACGTTGTTTCAAGTGCTATCCAGCGGGGGAAACATTTCTAAGTCCGTGGGGTACGGACTGTGTCCTGTTTAGCCTCCAGCTCCAGAATCCCTAGGCTCTGTGCCTACCACAAAATAGATGCTTAGTAAATAAGCATTGGCAATAATCTGGAATCTATTTGGCAATATCTAAGGACGCTGAACAGTGATCTAGTGATTTCACTCCAAGGTACGTACCCCAAAGAAATGGTGCATATGTCCTGCAAAGAATAAATATGAAATTCTTTGCAGCAGCTTTGTTAAAAATAGCCCAAAAAACCCCCCAAAGAGCTCACATGTCCATCAGTGGGAGAATGAATGAATAAATAGTTTCTTATGATGGAACGGCTGGAGTGGAAAAAAAAAATTCAACTATTGCAAATGAAACTCTCAGCAGAGTGCCTGGTAGTACTTAGTACTCAGGACCCAGTACTGAGGGCTGTGCAGTAATGACAATGATGATGGCGGTAGCCATAATTATGGAGCGTTCACCATCTGCCAGACACTTATAGGGGATTTACACATACTAATTCCTTTCACTCTCAGAACAAGCCACTGGAGAAGTTTCTATTTCTATAACCATTTTACAGAAGAGAAGAGTGAGGTACAGAGAGGTTATGCAAAATTTTGTTGGGCTAATCTGAAATACAGATACATTCTGACCCTTTTCAAAAAGTACCATATACAAAGCAATATTGGGGAAATAAAAAAGCAACGGTTTGCCTTGTAGTTAGTCTGGACACATCTTTTCTCCCTTGTGTTTTAGTGCTTTGTTCTAGGCCTTTCCATCTTGTACCTTTTGGCCAATAGTATTTTTCAAGATCCAGAG